>NC_137776.1:76283528-77015551 GCF_963455305.1 Plecotus auritus
AACTTTTTCTGGAAATTTTTATTTTATTTTGAAAATTTCCAAACATACAGAAGTTGAAAGATTGTTATAATGATCACCCATCACCAAGATTCATACAATGGTTCACATTTGCCACATTTGTTTTATCTTCCCAAAATAATTCATACAGCCAAAGGGAGAAAGTGGGAATAGTTTGTATAAATAATTCAAACATGATTTATTCTGGTCATGCCCTTCTCTTCATTTTTCTGTCCAATCCCACTTATCATTTTAGTGATGGGCTCCCTGTGTATAGGACTACACAGATAATTTAGTCTGAGTATTTGTATCATATGTGCACATCTAGATTCTTCTGAAGTTTTACATATTTTATATGCATAATATCTGTTCTAAGGTGGACTTCTGGCCAGAACCTACATATTGGTAATAGTCAGTGGCTTAAATTGTCACCTATTTGGAAGAGTCTCATTGTATTTCTTTTATTTCTGTTTTTTCTAAGTCATAGTGAAGTCTCTGATTACATTTGTCCCATCAGAATAAAAATAACAAATCAGTAGATTTAAAATTTCTACTTCTAGATAGCAATATAAATTATTTCAACATTTTAAAAGTAAAGCCTGTGAAACACTCAACATTTATGTTATAAATTTTGATAGCTTTCAGTTGCTACTGAGTCTGAAATATGTCAAACATACTTAGTCATTAAAAATAATTTATAAAAACATACCTATTACTTGATTTACAGTATCATTTTTCATTAATAACATTTTCTCAGAGTTTCTAAAATTAGACCTAAAAATAAATACAGATGCATATATTGGAATGTGTGTGCAAATTTGGGAATTTCTTTATTATTTAACCTCCAACCACCAAAAGAATTTATTATATCTCGTTTACCTGATAGGACCCTGGAATTGCTTGAAAGAAAAATGCATGTCTGTAATGCTCATTCTACTGTTTACATTTAAACCCAGTCTTATAATGAGGTATAATTATTAAACAATTTTAACCTGCAGCTAAACAATTTTATGGCTGTTAAATTTGCATAATACATTGTTATCCGTCACACTTATTTTTCTCCATTTCTATCCCATCTCATTTTGCAAGTAAAAATACTCATAAAATCTCAGTGACTAAAATGGTTTATGGTAGTCTTATAGTCACTCTATCTATAGGTAGATGAAAATTTCATCCTGGATATATAATTTAGTCAATTTAAACATGGGAGAAAGCAATACAATGACCTGTAGATTTAAGGATTTAAGTTAGAATTAGCTATATATATATATATATATATATATATATATATATATATATATATATATATAGTTTTTAAATGTTGGATGTTACTTGTTTCTGGCGAAGCAGCCATTATTTGTGAGCAGGATTGCATTCATTTTCTTCCCAGTGGTTGAACCAAGCTAAATCTGAGCAAAGCACACTGCTGTGCCAGATCCTGCGTTCTCTTAACCGGTAATAAAGAACCTTGCCAGCCTGACAGGTTGTCACAGCAATTATTCACATGAAGTTCTGTAGCAGTTGTGTCTGTCAGCCCATGTAGTATTGAATATTTTAACTGGCAGTCTTCCAAGACTGAACATTAATCTTACCATCTCCTATTACAGTCCCTAATCAAGACATTCCAGGGGTGATTGCACTAACATTGTTTGAAGACTACATCTACTGGACTGATGGGAAAACCAAGTCACTCAGCCGTGCCCATAAAACCTCGGGAGCAGACAGACTCTCACTGATTAACTCATGGCATGCCATCACAGATATCCAGGTGTATCATTCTTATAGACAACCCGATGGTAATTATTCTTTCCATGATTTCCATAAATGCATCGACATCTTTTAGTAACATTCCATTTTTGTTTCTTCCAAGGTTAAGTGTAAATTTATTTTTGAGAAACATTGTGAGATTTTATTATTTAGCATAATTGTATAGAATGAATTCAGTTAATATAAAGCACTACTGTTAAGGAATATAATTGGAAGCTCAATAATAGTACAAATAGTTATTGATTTGTTGAATCATATTAAGCAGAAATGACAATAATACAAGTAGTTGAAGAAGTGGACACTGAATTCTTGAAATAATTTATTTACAAAATAGTTATAGGATTCTTAGTTTCTGGAATGCTGGGTAAAAGGAATTATATTTAAATAGCTTGAGGATTGTAAAAATGAGAAATATATTGTTTTCTTAATCATATGTCTAATGGGAATTCTATCAGTTGTTATTAAATAAAGTATTATGTTTCTTAAAACACAAAATTGGTCTAAAAACAAAGCGACTACACTGTAAGTTATAGATCATTATTACATTGTTTTATTTTACATTAATATTTCTAAACATATGTATGTCTTCATCCAAAATGCTTCTAGTTTCTGCTGTTGTTTTTTTCTGAGGGACAATGATTTTTTTCTACTAAAATGCTTGTTTTTGTGGAAATGTATCCTTAAATTATTTAATGATAAAAATTAATGCCATTGGACAATAATAGAGTTTGTAACTAAATAAAATTATGTTTATAATCAATGTGTTCTTCGTTACAAAGTTCTATTCAATTTCAAATTATGAAGCTTAAATGTCTTATTTCAAATATTATATTATATTATTGGTCTTGATTATTCTGTTTATTTTTGTTGTTGTTTCTTTCTCATTTGTAGTCTCCAAACATCTCTGTATGATAAATAATGGAGGTTGCAGTCATCTCTGCCTTTTAGCCCCTGGAAGGACTCATTCCTGTGCATGTCCCACCAACTTCTATCTTGCAGTTGATAATAGGACTTGCTTATCCAACTGCACAGCCAGTCAGGTGAGTGGAGGTCTTGAAATCAATTCATAGGTTCCTATGGGCAAGCTGTTATAAAGGCTTTAAATGAACTTTTATTCATGTAAATACTTTTCAAAACATCATTTTTTTTGTTTTACATAACAACTAATCATTCCATACATCATAGAGTTACAGAATAAAGGAAAAGCAATTACAATATAATTTTTCAAATCATGAGTGGGAGTAGCAGAATCATCTGAGGAGATGTGATGTATTTAAGGAAAGCAAGGTCATTGAGGCATAGGATGAAAACTAAGTTATGTGCAGCTTAAAAAAACAAACAAGACTCTTAGATGATCTGCTATGTATCACCATATCCACCTCTCTCCCATTCCTCAGTTGATGTGATATGGAAAAAATGAATTGTGTCAAAAGTGATTTATAGATTTTTTCAAATTAAAAGTTATATAATCTAAATATTTTTTTTCTGAAATCTTTTTTTCTTCAAAATGTTGTCATGTGCCATTAATATATCCCAGAATTAAAATTTCTGCTTAATGATAGATGCATGGACTTGATTTTATTATTTAAAATTTTGGGCAACAGTCATATGACTATAAAATTTGGTTTTGTTATATTTGAGTCAGTATCTTGTTTCAGATACAATTCTCAAAGAAACTATGTCATTTGGTTTTTTGTGTGTGTTTTTAAAAGTTTTTATTTTTATTGATTTCAGAGAGGAAAGGAGAAGGAGATAGAAACATCAGTGATAAGAGAGAGTCATTGATCATATGCCTCCTGAACTCCCCACACTGGGTGGGGGTGGAGCCCACAACTCAGGCATTTGCCTTGACCTGGAAATCAGACCTTGGCCTCCTGGTTAATAGGTCGACACTCAACCACTGAGTCACACTGGTTGAGCTGTAATTTGTTTTTAGAAATGACTAACTTGGCCTGGCCAGTGTGACCTATGTTTTTGACTAGACATCAAAACCTCCTGATGGCAGTCTACATGATTGCATGCTTCCTCAAGTATATGCCAGGTGCACTAGAGGGCAAGAGTAATAACACTGACTATGCACCAGAAACTTTTCCAACTTAATCTTCATAACAGTGGCCTGCACAAATCATCAGTCTCATTTAAAAGAAGACAAGACTGCCAAAACTGGTTTGGCTCAGTGGATAGAGCGTCAGCCTGCGGACTGAAAGGTCCCAGGTTCGATTCCGGTCAAGGGCATGTAACTTGGTTGCGGGCACATCCCCAGTGGGAGGTGTGCAGGAGGCAGCTGGTCGATGTTTCTCTCTCATCGATGTTTCTGACTATCTATCCCTCTTCCTTCCTCTCTGTAAAAAATCAATAAAATATATTAAAAAAATAAAAAATAAAAGAAGACAAGACTGAGGGGCCAAGAAATTAAGTAACAAACCCTAGGTAATCCAGCCAATTTAAAGCAAAGTCAGGGTTACATTCACTAGAGGGCTGGTTTCATAGACTGTGCCTTTAACCACTACACACACTGCCTCCCTGGAACAGGGTCCATCTCTTCCCATTTGTACAGTTCTTTAATGTATGATGCTCATAGTCACAGCTGGAGAGGCAGGTTGAGCTTGTCTTAGCATCTCTATTTCAAAAACAAGCACACACTGAAAGAAATTCACTCTCTTCCACGATGTCACCGCTAGAACTGGAAAACCAACTAATTCAAAAGATAGAATTCTAATAATTTAGTCTTTTAAAAATATTTTATTGCTTTTTAAATATATATATATATTTATTGATTTCAGAGAGGAATGGAGATAGACAGATAGAAACATCAATTATGAGAGAGAATCATTGATTGGTTGCCTCCTGCATGTCCCCCACAGCAGAGGATCGAGCCCATAATCCGGGCATGTGCCCCTCGACATAATCGAACCTGGGACCCTTTAGTCTGCAGGCTGACGCTCTATCCACTGAGCCAAACAGGCTAGGGCTTTATTGTATTTTTTAAGAAAAAAGTTAATGAACATCAGCTAACATAATCCATTAGTGGTTATCCTTATAAACCTTGTGGTTTATGGAGCCATTTTGTCTCTGATTCTTTCAAATAAAGTCAGTTTATAGAAACAAATTTTAATCAGGTAGTCATTAAAGTGAAGTAAATAATCTAAGTATTTATGAATCAGACAATTAAGTTTTCAGATACAAATGTTGCAGTTTGAATTTATCTTACTAGGAAATTTTGATTTGTTATCATCTAACGATTGCAACCAATAATATACCTCCCAAATTATATTGTGTTTTAAAAAAATAAAGTAGGTAAGTCACACCAATAAGAATTCTGTTATGATTGAAAATAAACATATGAAAATCTATATAAATATTAAACCAATTTTATAGCAATAACAACTTCAAATATTAAATTTAAATCATTTAAATTAGAAAATAAAAAGTAATTTAAAAATGGCTTTACTTATCTTTTAAGTGGAGACTCTTTTTGTTTGTTTTTAAAATATATTTTTATTGATTTTAGAGAGGAAGTGAGAGAGATAGAAACATAAATGATGAGAATCGTTGATCAGCTGCCTCCTGCACACCCCCTACTGGGGATCGAACTCACAACCCAGGCATGAGGCCTTGACCAAAATTGAACCCAGGACCCTTCAGACCCCAAGCTGACGCTCTATCCACTGAGGCAAAACAGCTAGGTTGAGACATTTCCTGTTTTAACTGAACTTCACTATATGTGGGATTTGCATTTTATTCCTGTATCTGTTTAATAGACATGTATTTAGCAGTTTATTTACATCTTCTTTTTGTGAGTGATAATTGCAGTCTGCAATTTACTTTATAAAGATACTAGAGGCCCGGTGCATGATATTCATGCATGGGTAGGGTCCCTAGGCCTGGCCGGTGATCACGGCCCATCGGGGCCTTCCTTCGCTGGCTGCCAGCTGCCAGCAGGGGCCTTCCTTCATTCTGCGCCACCTCCTGGTGGTCAGTGCACGTCATAGCAAGGGTTTCCTGGTTGAACTCCTGAGGGGACACTTTGCATATTAGCCTTTTATATATATATAGATTAGTCTTGGAGAACATTTACCATGAAGAATATTTTATATTTATATTCAGCATTAATCTTTTTTTTTTTTTTTGGTTAATCCTCACCTGAGGATATTTTCCCATTGATTTTTAGAGAGTAGAAGGAGAGGTCAAGACAGAGAAACATCGATGTGAGAGAGACACATCGATTGGTTGCCTCCTACACCTGCCCCAACCCAGGCAGAATTGAGTCTGCAACCTAGGTACATTCCCTTGACTGGGAATCAAACCCAGGACATTTCAGGCTACAGGATGATGCTCTAACCACTGAACAACCAGCTAGGGCTAGCATTAATCTTTTTAAAGTTACTGTATTTAAGTATGAAAAAATGAAGTCATGAAGCCGAGACACATCTTCCTCTGAGAGTAATGAATTAAATGTTGACTAGCATAAAATATAATAGAAGTATGTTTTACCCCAGCCTTCTCTTAACTCAAAACCTTCGATAGTCTTATTAAAACTGAAATGGCATGCAAACCAGAATATCATATATAACTGCAACAGTTGGTGTTTATTTAAATCAGGCATATTTTAGTGAATTTAAAAATATGAATTTTAGATTTTTTTTTTCAAATCTTGACTGGGAAGACTGAATATACATAGGAGAACTGAAATCTTCTTACTAATGTACTTTGATATACTGAAATGACTAGAAATGTTTAATGTTCATGGCAATTGCTTTCATACTTAACCTTATATCCCCCAGATAATCACTATCCATAAATGTTTTTCCTCTGATAATTTACGAAAGCCACACAGCCATGACCAGAGACAAAGCCAACGTGGAAAAAATGGTCCAATGGTCAGATCTTCCCCTGAAATAACATCACTCAGTATTGCCCTCAGTATTGTCACTGGAAATAATAAGAATAAACAAATCCACCCTCTTATTAAAAAAAAATAATGTAAATCTACTCTGAAGCAACTCCATGATATCCAGACATTTTCAGCAAAGATTAACATCCAATTCTCTCTAACTTGAAAAAAGTAACAGTATTTTAAATGAACAAAATCTTTAGTTTGATAATCCATTTTCCTTAGAGAAAATTGAACCTAGGCTATATTTTTCTATGTGACAAGTGTCTGTCATATAACATGCTACAAAAAATGCCACCTTGCTTTTAATAACTCATGTGGGGATTATAACAGAAACACTTCAAAAATAAAATTAATAAATTTTAGAAAATTAACTAATATTTTCAACTTCAGAAGAATATTGTGATGTTTTTCACTGAATTTCTACTAAATGCAGAAGAAAAAAATTATAATGCTGCAATAAACATTCTAAACTTGATCTGTGGCTTGGTTTTTGTAATTTAAAGTGAATCTTTTGATAGCTATTTCAGATATATGTGCTCTCTGTATGGAAAATATGATTTTCTTTGATTTCTTTTATCAAATCAGAGTAAGCCTAGAACTGAATGTTGCAAAGAAAGAGATTAGTTTGTGGTCTGAGATCACTAAGGAATGAATTGACTGAGCTTTCTTGATCTCTGTGTACATATGGCCAATAGTGAAGGGAGCAATAGTCTGTACTCTGCTTCAGGGGGTGAATTTCAGTTCATATAACCTTCCTTACAATATTAATCTCGAAATTTTTACTAGCAACAAGTTACCCACATGCTACATGGCCTACAGGTAAGTATTGCCATATAACATTTTCTACTTATTGAATGGTGTTTTAAATAATTGTAAGAATGAGTTTTATTATAGCAGTTTTCTTCTGTTTCCATTTTTAAAAGTCAGCAGAAAAACCTATTGCAGCCTTATTTTTAGCTTTTTAGTTATCAAAATCTCTCTTATTTATCCTAAAAGTTCGTGTGTATTTACTAAACATTCTAAAAACTGAAAATAACTGTGTCATTCTCACCTGCTTTAAGAAGTATTCTTAAGATTTATGTAGAGTAGATATTCATGATGAGCAAAGACAGTATGTGAATGTTCAGGAAATTCCATGGAATCACAGCATGATGGAGCTGGAGAGAGTCCTTCAGGTTATCTTCACATCCTCATTTGTTGGCTAAGGAGCAGAGACAGAAATGTGAATCGAATTGTCCAATATTCCTAAGAAAATACAATGCAATTAAGTTAATCTAAATTAACTAAATTCAATTAATTAGGTACCTCTTCCTAACAATTTTTATCCCTGTTCACTGTTGAGCAAACTTTTTCAGTAAAGGGCCAGATAATAAATATTTCAGGCTTTGCTGGCCACATGGTCTCTGAAGCAATCAGTGAACTCTGTTTGGTGCAAAAGCACCCATAGACAATATGTAAAGGGGTGATCTCTGTGCTCAGGCAATCCCAGGAGGCTTACCTGGACAATGTGCTTTCCTGGCAGATTATTTTGCTGCTGATTGCTGTGCCTTTATTCCCTGCCATGGAATTCTCTAAGCCCACCATAGTTCACATTTGCCACAAGGGATTAGGCTAGGCTGCTCTGCCCTGGTGATTTTTTAAATACCTGTTCTATATGAGTAGGATTTCAACCTTTCTCACTTTCTTTCTTTCTTTTTTTAAGTTTCGTTGCAAAACTGATAAATGTATCCCATTCTGGTGGAAATGTGACACCGTGGACGACTGTGGTGATGGGTCTGACGAACCTGATGATTGTCGTGAGTACATCGGAGATGTGGGAATTTAGAACTTAGAACCTCTTAATGCTCTGAAATGAAAGCTTTAAGCTACTTCTACAGAATTCCTTTCTGATATATTTTCAAAATTATAATATTTTATATGTCTATATTTAAAAATACAACAAAAATTTGTTGCAATTTCTTGGATATATCTGTAACTATTATGTTTAGTGTGACAGCATCTGCAATTTGTTAGTTTTCTAATTTTTTTTTCACTTGTAGAATAGCTACATTGCTTCAGGTAGTGATCAGAACAGTAACAATCAGCATGATTTTGACGTAATATATCACCAATCTGGAGACAAAAATGGGGAAGTTTTCAATGTCACTCAATGACTGAAATATTACCATTAAGGGATACAATTTTTGCACTTTTCTGTCAGTATTAAAATACTAAAAATCTATGAAAAGTCAGATTTTTCCAATATAACTCATTAGTTTGCAGTTAGGCAATTTAGTATGCTCTTAGTAGTTGGATTAAAGTGACTAGCAATTAGGTATATCTTACATCTGACTGTGATTGGCATAGTTAGGTGCTACATTTTTTTAAAGCTATCTTTGGTAACTTTGATTGTAATGAACAATCGGCTGACTTTTCCTTGATAGCCTGTACAGTTCACTCCTTTGGGTCATTCCCATACTGTCCTGTCAAATTGAAGATACCTGTAGTCAATCATTATAATTCCCTCAACATCCCAGTGGATGGTTACCATGATTTGGCCTTGACATTTCTGTCCAAGATTCTTCTTAGGCTTGCACTAAAGAAGGATAATGTGCTGCCATAGTGAAAGCTAGCTGCTTCCTTCTGCAGATTTCCCACCACATAATTACAAGACTGTTTCAAACTTACAGTCACTAGATAGTTACCTAGATGAGCTGTGTTCCATCACTCATTTGAAGTCCTTTCACGTAGCTCATTTACTAGTATATGTTTGAAAGCAGCAAGTAATATATTCAATAGGAAGAAAAAATGTTATGAAAGTCATCATTTTTCTAATATTCTTTTTATAATTCTGAAAGATCCTCTGTTCTTTGACTTATTAATATTGTTTTTATTTTCATTATGAGAGATAACATATAAAAAGTATCTGAATGGGATAGATATACTATTATGGCTGAGTTATTCTTTTTTTAAGTTATTGAATTAAAAGACATATCAAAGTAATAAGAAATTATATTGAGTACTAATTGAGATTTACTCATTTAAAGGAAGTTATTAATTCCCCCACAATAAGGTAAACTTTCTCTTGATATAGTAAAGAAAATAAATACAACTGATTCATGTCATTTATAGAAATAAACATGCATAAATGTGTTAATTTGGTCCTCATGTGAACATGACCTTTCCCGCCCAGATTCCCTAATGTGAAATATCACCATGATGCCCTGCAGAGAGAGTCATTAACACCCAATGCTTTCCCTTCTAACATAGTTTCAGTTCCTGAACTCTACTTTAATCTAGACTAAAATTTCATGCTGCAATAAAATTGATATACAAAAATTAACGACAAATTTAGTTTGATGAGTTTTTTCACATTTATGCACTGACAGAATTACAGTATTTAAATACTGACAATTTATGAAAAGTCAGACTGTATGGTGAGCAAACAAAACTTTAATGTCTTTTGAAGGGAACCTAAGAGACATCTGATACCTAAAAGCCTCTTGTCTTGGTTAAATACCGATACTACACATTCTTATTGGTGGCATTATCTTTGTGATATTTTAAATATATTTTTACTGACTGTAGAGAGAAAGGGAGAGATAGAAACATTAGTGATGAGAATCATTGATTGGCTACCTCTTGAACCCCCATACTGGGGATTGAGCAGCAATTCAGGAAATTAAATTGAGACCTTCTTCTGGTTCGTAGGTCGTCGCTCAGCCAAGGAGCCACATCACCCAGGTCTCTGTGACCTTTTAATAAATGATCTCTTACTTGGAGTTGATGGTTTAACAGCATTGAACATCTGTAGGCATAATTTAATTTTGAGAGTCATGGTGAGGTGGAAATGATGTACATGAGTCTGTGGAGTGTGTAGAATTCATTTTTGAGTAGCTATATCATCAACATTGGGGACTACTAAGAGATACTGACAATACCTATAATTGCACTCTAAAAGACAGGAAAGCTTAATCCCAATTTCACATACTTGCCTACTTATCATAATGGTTGTTTTACATAAATGTAGATTGGAGACATGCATTAAAAATTCTCTGGCATCATGAGTTTGTAATTGCATTTCCTATGCGATTTGAATTCACCATGGATCATTCTAGTAGAGGCAAATTTAAAAGTCAGGGATGCTTCCCAGTTTTTTCCCAGAGATAGAAGCAGGAATGTACCTCATTCTTAGGGGAGGGTTTTTTTAGTAGCAAAGAAACATTACAGGAAACTTTACAAGGAAGCAATAGAAAATAGAGGAAATGAACATGTTTAGAGCATGAAAAAATTAAGTATAGCACAGGAGAAATATTGAGTGTGATTAATTAATAAACATTATATATTGGAGGTAAATGGCTCAGCATTTTAGAACTCACTTCTATGGAAGTCATCATATATTAAGAGTTATTTTTTAAGTATTAATAAAATATTTAATTAATATCATAATTATAAACATGTTATTTTCTGTAGAAAATTTAAAATATAATTTATCAACATTTGATTGACTGGTTTGAATTAATAAATCATTATTAGTTTCTATTAATCACAGTCAGTGATTAGTAACATACATTAGGATCATCAGTGAAAAAAAATGTTTTATTGCCAGCAATATAGTTTGTGAGAAGACTTCAAAGTCAGATCTGGATTTAAATTCTGAATCTGACACTTGAAACTTTTCTGTCCATGAAAATTAATTTCCTCATTTATAAAAGTGCTTATGATGTTGAGGTGAGAAGTTTATGATGAGATTCAATTAGTTACTATATGTGAAAGGGCCTCACACAGTGCCTGATACTTAGTAGATACTTAATAAATCCTACTAATTATTATTATTCCTTATGTAAACTCAAAAATATAGCAGATAAAATGAACTATTATCTGGGATTTATTTACTATAATAAAATATCTGTGATACATAAAAATATTTAATATTTATTGCCCTTTATATTAAAAGAATTATAGAAATGAATATAAATAAATCTGATTTAAAATGTGATGCTTTAAGTAGTTCTGGGAAGTATGTTTTGAAGGCAGATGTTCCTCTCTTACACATGACAGGTGGCAAAGTGACCAAAGATAAGTGATTTTTAAAAATGATATTGAAGTAACTATTTTTTAAAATTACAATATTCTACTCTGTCACTAACCTCTCTATCATTTATTTGAAGTAAGGAGGCATTTATATGTTTTAAATCTATACCTTTATATTTATAGGTTGCTAATTGCTTTTTTAACGTTAGTTAGTGAAATGTAATCTTGAGGCAATCTGAGTTGTTCATAGTGTAGCTGTGCATCTGAATCTGATGGCTATATATGTGAGACATTGCCATTGTGCTCTAGGATGTATTTACTGTAATAATAGTATGAACATTTGAATGTCAGAAAAGCTGTGTTTAAGAAGTCATGAGCTAAGATTGTCCTTTCACAATACCTGTATGTTTTCTCCTCCAGCTGAATTTAAGTGTCAGCCAGGCCGATTTCAGTGTGGAACAGGGCTCTGCGCTCTGCCTGCTTTCATCTGTGATGGAGAGAATGACTGCGGAGACAATTCTGATGAACTCAACTGTGGTAGGTGATTAATTTTTTAACTAAGGAGCATAAATCTAATTCTTAACTGATTATGTCCACACTGACTTTTTTTATTATTGATTTGAGAGAGAGAGAGAGAGAGAAAGGAGACATCACTCAATTTGATATTCCACTTATTTATGCATTCATTGGTTGATTTTTGTATGTGCCCTGACCGGGAAACAAACCCACAACACCTGCGTATCTGAATGATATCTGGCCAGGGTGTGCCCACACTGATTTAAATGAAGACATGAGTTTCAACACAAATAATATTGCTCTTTTATCTTTTAGATACACATGTGTGCCTCTCAGGTCAGTTCAAGTGTACCAAGAATCAGAAATGTATCCCAGTAAACCTCAGATGCAATGGACAAGATGACTGTGGCGATGAGGAAGATGAAAAGGACTGTCGTAAGTCACCTAAGAATGCTCTGTCTTATATTACTTCTGACCCCAAACTGAAATTGGTCTAAAAATTATTTTTATGCATTGTAAAGTCACACAATGTCGAAAAATATAATAGCAACTGTGCCACATAATTCCAAACAGTTGTTTATTGGGATGGGTTATTTAATAATCTCTAAATGAAGAAATTAAAGAAAATTAAAACATGGGTCATCTTTACTTAAAAGCTTCTTAGAGATTGTGACAATAATTAAACAAAATTCATCCATTCATATCATTCTTAAGAGAAGCAGCAAAAACAGCATTATAGGTGATTATGGAATTGTTTCATGCATTTTTTTTTTGTTCATAGAAAGTAGGTATAGGTAATTTTCCAATGATTAGTCACTTGAAACTAACTCCATTTTAATTAGAGGTTGCTTCTACACCCCCCCCCCCATAAAATACATTTAAACATACGAGAAGAAATAAAAACTGGGAAAAATAACAAGAAAATTATTTGTTAAAAACTGTAAATAAAACCCTATTTAAGGTATCGTAACAAGCTACTTCAAAGAACAATAGTAAAATATTTTCCATTTTGTTCACCTCTCATTTCCATCAACTGCCTAAATTCAAATTACTTTAAGTGAAAGAGAAAACAATTTATATGCATGTGCATAGGCAGGCAGGCTGGTGCACGAACACATACACGGACACACACACACACACACAACACACAACACACAGAGACTTTGAAGGCTAGATAGAGCACCTATCAAGTTTCATGATTTCAAGATATGCTGTGAACATTTCTGTCTTGCAGAAGTTTTATTTTATTCCTCTAAAAATTTTATCAGTAAATAATGTGCAGTCATTCAGCAATTTGATTAAGATGATGCATTCAGAATCAAGTCAGCACCAGTGCTTTATGGTTAGCCATTCTAGAAGCTGATCATTAAACTCACTAGGATTTGTGATGTGATTTACAGTCTAAGTCAGCCGTGGGCAAACTACGGCCCAAGGGCCGGATCCGGCCTGTTCAGCTGTTCTATCCGGCCGCGGAGCCAAAAGAGCAGAGGGTTCTCTTGCTCTCCCCTCCGCTCCTTCACCAGCAGCAGTGTTAACATGGCAACGTCAGGAAACACAGTCACAGCTCCTTCTTCTGAGTGGGCGGATTTATATCCGCCCATTCAGTAGAAGGAACAACCTCTCAATCTTCCAGAGGCTCCTTGTAATGCCCTCAGACGCGTCCCCAGACATCACCCTGGGAATGCGTAGACACGTTATCGTGGTGATGTAGGGAGACACGCCCCTGGAGAGCACAGTATCAGAGCATTAGCTAAAAAGGAGACCAACAACACTGTTCCCACTGAAGTTGATGTTTTAAAGACCAAAAACCTTTCAACCCAGTCTACATTGCCATCTACATCTACGTCCCGGGCATAATTTGGAAGTTGCACTAAAGAAAATGTTTAATTTACTGTTTACACATTTTGTTCTTTTCTATTTGTTTTAGTTTTAAATTATTTTATTATATTTAAGTTTAATTTGAAAGGCTTTTGTACCTTTCCTTTGTTAGGCAATTTTATTTTGCCTTTGCCATCTTCAATATAAGGTATGTTATTGTGCTATGATTCCTCCATTTTTTGAAGTTTCATATTATAATAATTAGTGTTTACATTCTTCTTGTTAAAATGTTTGAAATGAATAAAACTATTGAAATAATAAAAAAAAGACCGTACCCTTTTATGTAATGATGTTTACTTTGAATTTATATTAGTTCACACAAACACTCCATCCATGCTTTTGTTCCGGCCCTCCGGTCCAGTTTAAGAACCCATTGTGGCTCTCAAGTCAAAAAGTTTGCCCACCCCTGGTCTAAGTCATATGTTCACCTCTTCCCTCAAAGACTCAACACAACTAGAGATTTTGGTAAAATCTGTGCTTTTTATTTCTTTATTGACTAGTATATTCCAATTTAATAATTTTTTTCATTTATAAAACTGCCTAAATATAAAATTTAAAATTAATCTGGAAAAAATTATTCTGAAACTCCTTTAATTGTTTCTGTGTAAAGTTAGTTTTTAAATGTAATCTAATTTAGGTGGGACTGTTTTGAAAACTCTGATTTTTATCAAATACATCATTGGAGAAATATGTTTATATTTATTTCTACTGAAAGATATTAGGAATACATTGTAATTAAAAGTTAAAACTCCTCACCTTTAGAGCATCATTAATTAAAAGATGATACATTTTGCCGAAACCGGTTTGGCTCAGTGGATAGAGCGTCGGCCTGCGGACTAAAGGGTCCCAGGTTCGATTCCGGTCAAGGGCATGTACCTTGGTTGCGGGCACATCCCCAGTGGGGGGTGTGCAGGAGGCAGCTGATCGATGTTTCTCTCTCATCGATGTTTCTAGCTCTCTATCCCTCTCCATTCCTCTCTGTAAAAAATCAATAAAATATATTTAAAAAAAATAATAATAAAAGATGATACATTTTCAACTAGCTTAAGCATTTGTTTGTTTAATTGCTTTTTATATGGAGTATTCTTTTTTGCTCAATATCTTCACTTTTTATAGGTGAACTATTTTATAGGTGAATACACCCCTTACCCAGCACCCCCAACCCCACAACTATACTTGTCCAAAGCTGCATTTTAATAGGTGTTTTCCTCTTAAGCTGAAAACAGCTGTTCTCCAGACTATTTTCAATGTAAAACTACCAAGCATTGCATTTCCAAGCTGTGGGTTTGTGATGAGGATCCGGACTGTGCAGACGCATCAGATGAAGCCAACTGCGGTGAGTGTTTTGTGACTGTGGATCTTACCTATTGTGTTTATGTCATAATCTGAGATGGCCATAGTGCAATGAATTTGAACACAATTCTGATGAAACTGAAGTCTTACATGAGAAAGTCTGTCTCCATGTTCTCAGAGTCAATAATTTCAGGTTGGCTATTTCGTAAAAAGCAGGGAGGGGTAAGGCAAAAGAGTAAGTATTGCTTAGTATAAGTCAAAACTATTTCTGGAAATATAGATTTAAAAAAAGATAGGATATTCCCTGACTGGTTTGGCTCAGTGGATAGAGCGTTGGCCTGTGGACTGAAGGGTCCCAGGTTCGATTCCGGTCAAGGGCATGTACCTTGGTTGCGGGCACATCCCTGGTGGGGTATGTGCAGGAGGCAGCTGATCGATGTTTCTCTCTCATCGATGTTTCTTTCTATCCCTCTCCCTTCCTCTCTGTAAAAAATCAATAAAATATTAAATAAATAAAAATAAAAAGATAGGATAAAACTATCTTCTTTTATTTTAGAGGATGTACATGATGTTAGCATTTAATAAATAGAAACAATAAAATACTATTTTCATATTGTTCTAGACTTCATTTTTCTGCTTAAATTCACATGATTTTCCATTCATTCAATGAATATTAATTCTTAAATATGGTAAAAATATAAGAAAAATAATGAAAGCATTTGTTCTGTTTTAATAGATGACAGTGATCACTTGTTAGTATTTGTTTCTGAAATAGTAATATTTTCACTTCAAATTATTTATTTTATTTACAATATTTATTCCTTAATTAACATTGAAGAAATGGAGAACATATTCATTTTGTTTAATGTATTTTATCCTATCTTAAAAATGTTGAAAGCTAGACAGAAGTGAATAATAGTTGTCAAGTGTAATTTATTTCACAAACACTTATTAAACATTTATTTGAAACTATTTTATAGGTAAATACACCAAATTTAGCATTGTTGGGGAAATAAAAAATAATCATCTAGCAATTGATTAGAGAAGACAAAGTTTGCCTAACTTAAAGATAGGACTTTCAGGCTTCTTAGACAAAATTGTGTTAAATTCATTTGCTAGATTTCACATTTGCCAGTTCCCAGGGAAACATTCTTTTCATCAGTTGTTCTGCCTGGGAGTTTCTGGTCAATGCCTTACTCACTCCCCAAGTCTCTGGATTCCACTATTTGTTCTGCCACATCACACCTCCCTGTGGTTGCATTTCCTGATTTCTTCTCCTACCTCTCTTCAGCTTATCTAGAATTCTGTGTCATCTAATAGAATCTTGCTTCTAAATTGGTTAAGAACCTTTTGCTTCTTTTGACCAGTTTTGGTGTATAAACTGCTGCTTGGCTAATTATTTTTAATTAATGTGTTAGCTATAATCACACTAACTGGAGCTTGTGAGAGGAACTTGAGCTTCCCATGGTAGCTTTGTACTTTCCACAGACTGTTTTTTTCCAACATGGCACTGAACATGCTCAATCCAAAAGATAGAATTGATTAAAGTGTGTTTTTCTTTTCCCTTAAATGCCTGGTGAGGAAACTTGAATCAGGCTACTCAAGCTATAGGAATGTAAGGATCAGCTTTTTTTAAATTAAAGAAAGTGCCTGTTAAATTATAAAGCATTTAAAACTTACCAACTTGTACAGAAAGTTATACAGTAAGCACGATGTACCATTTTAAATAGATGTTAACATTCGGCCTAAAAGATCTCTTTTAAACACCCAAATCCCAGCAATAGCAACTAAAGCCCACCTCTATCCTTTTCCTTCTCTTCCTCCACCTGTCCTGAAGCAGAAGTGGTTATGCATCATTCACATGTTTTCTGTTTACCTTTACTATATTGGTAAGCACTTATTAATTAATATGTACCTAATAGATTATAGCATTTTTAATGTTTACATAGTGTTATATTTTCTATACTAATTTGAAGCATAAACATTTTCTAGTATTCTAGTGTATTAATGTGAATAACACATTTCCATATTAAAGGTTATTGCTACATTTTACAATTACTACACATTCATTAGCAAATAAAGCACAGAAAATTAATAAAATCTGTTCTATAGACACCAAAGAGTTTCAGTTCTCAAGTTGTCACTTTGCATGAGAGTTCATTCAAAGCAGATGTGACAATATTCAGAGGCAGGATTCTGTCAATCTGTAAGATAGAAAGCCTGGAATGGGCCTGGGGAGAAAAGCTTTAATACTGATGACTATAAATATAATAAAATAATTCATACTATTTTAATTTACTTACATGTAAATTTAGTTATTTGAAGAATTTTTATTAACTTGCACTTAGAATCACATTTAGTATGTGATATTTGTCTTCCCTTGACTGGCTTATTTTGCATAACAATCATCTTCAGGTCCCTCCATGCTGTCTCACTTATATGTGGAATCTAATGAACAAATAAACTGATGAATAAAATAGAACCAGAGGCATGGAAACATGGAACAGACTGGTGAATCTCAGAGGAGAGGGGGAAGGGTAGAGATTAAACAAAGATCTTGCATGCATATATGTATTGCCCATGAACACAGACAATAGGGTGGTAAAGGCTTGGGGCAGGGTGGGAACCCAGTGGTGAGGGCAAGGGGAAAAACAGGGAGAGGACATCTGTAATACTCTCAATAATAATGATAAAAAAGAATAACATTTAGCAAATGTTATTCCCATGATTTCAAGATAATTCATGGAAGCAAAGTTCTGTGCTCATATATGCAGGAAGCATGATGTACAAATTCTGTATATTGGAAAACAGTGCATACTTACACTTATTCAGTGAAGACATTTTCTAACATGTGACATCACAATCTCTGTCTTAGATATTTGGAAGGTGGGGCTATGTACCTTTATGTTAGCAGGTAGGAAGGAGGACGGGCCCGCTATCCGCACACTCTCTGGGAGTGTGGAGCTCTCCGCTGCCCGTTTGGTATGATCTGCATGCGTGCTGTAATCTCTGCTGTGGATGCAGGCATCGCCACTCATTGCCTGAGCGTAGGCCTATTTCTGTCAATGTCATTTTCGTATGTGTGAGTTTATCTATGTGTGAGTGTGTGAGTGTGTGTGTGTGTGTGTGTGTGTGTGTGAAGAGATAAATAAAGAGCCTTTTTATACTGAAATATTTTGGTTTCAATAAATCCTGTGAAGGGGAGCCTACCCAAAGAAATTGTCCTCTAGCTTTTCTACAAAGAAATGAATGAACTGCATGTGAATCATTAAATTGTCTAAGTGGAACACGTTTAGTCTTTCTATAACTATCTTCAGTAACTTTCACGCATTGACTCTCTCTTTACCAAGAAGATGTACATTATTTGCTGATGTCATTTTATTTTTTTCTCTGTCTTAATAATAGAGAAAACTGTGATATTTAAATTTTGTTGCACAGAACTGAAATGGAATCCACACAATGAGTCAGGAGGCAGGCAAACTCTTCCAAACTTTGGATTGATCTGTAGTAAAAGCCATAAGAGAAAATAGCTTTTGCCCAGTGAGGTTTATAATTGAGTTTGTCAAAAAGAGAAACTACATATTTGTTTTAATAAGAACCAATTTGTGTAGTTGATTTTCTTAAAGAAATCGAGGCAAAAATTTAATAGTCCATGACATTGTTGTTTGAAAAATGTTATACTTGCTCCCCTCATCCTTTGCCAACTATATTTAATTCTCTAGAAACAAAAAATAAAATAATACATACACATACACATATACACACACAGGCAAAAACTAGTTGCAGATTTATAGCAGTATATGAGAAGAATAAGTGTTACGCACCGTATAATAACAATATGTAAGAAATGTAGAACTTTAACATTTTTCTTTCTTTAACCTACCATTAGAACAAAAATAATCATGTTTGTTTTAGTTTATGCTTCTGTTTACCTAACATTTGGGTTGGCTATTTCCTTGGAGAATATTCTACCATTTACATTTTCAGGGCTTAGTCTATTTTGCTTAGTACTATGTTTATATGATTATGCTGTATATTAGTAAATGAAATAAGTAGAGTGAAAGTTGGTAATGCTTTTTTTAACACCAATATCTGGTAATGCATTTATGTATAGAAAATATTATTGTTTATCCATTTAAGAAAACTTATATTTGTGTTTATTAGTTAAATTCAGTTGAGGATTCAAGCAGTATCAGATTTTGCTTATGAAAATACTATACATTATTATCCATTAACATTTCAGGACATTATATAGTAAGAAGAATAAAAGACCTTTTATAGAGTTGTAACTATGCCATTTATTAGCTTTGTGATCTGTGTATAGATTACTGATATTGTATAGATGACCATTCTGTTAGCCATACATATGGTCAAATCAGTATAGATTCAAAGTCCAGGATGCAAGGTGTCTTGGCTAGATTTTTCATGCCATTAGACCAATGTTCATATATGGTTCCTTGATCAGGGTTTATGTGGGAAATAATGTGGGTGGAGAGACAGGTAATGTAGGATTTAGTTTGAGATATGAACTTTGTTATCTCTTTTTAAGTTATAGATGTCAGAGTAAATTATTACTTATTTTATTGTCCTTTGAAATCTTAACCTTACAATTAATATTTACATTTCTTTAATTCAAAAATTTGAGAGATGTTACAAAAAATATGAACAGAAATTCTTCATGAAGGGAGTCCTTTGACCTAAGGAAGTGGCTTGAAAATATTACTTAAGGGCTAGGGAAAAAAAGTAGACAGCAGATCTTCCATATGGATCATGTTATCCATATAATTTCAACACTTCCCTTCACAAGGAAGAATGAAAGAAAATTGAACAGGGCATAAGTTTCTCACCAGCCATTCAATATTATCTAACACCATGTTCATACACCGAACTATCCAGAGCATGATTCACAACTTACCATCTATGTCATGCAGGCCACACATTTGAAAACATTCTTCTCCTCTTGAGTAAATCCCAGGGGTCCTCAAACTTTTTAAACAGGGGGCCAGTTCACTGTCCCTCAGACCGTTGGAGGGACTATAGTTTAAAAGAACAAAACTGTGAACAAATTCCTATGCACACTGCAGGCCCGGGACGAGTCGGCTGCTAAGCAGGACAGGCAACGGCACCCGGCGGGCCAGATAAATGTCCTCGGAGGGCCCCATGTGGCCCACGGGCCGTAGTTTGAGGACCCCTGATCGACACTAATAAAAGAGAAACATGCTAATTGACCATACCTTTGTGACGCCCACCAGCCAATCAGGAGTGAGTGTGCAAATTAACCCATCACCTTTGTTGCATACACAGGCACCCCAAGCAGCTGGGGGCAGAGTGGGACACTTGCATGGTCGCCATGGCTACGATGCAGACGGTCTGCACCACCCCAGCTGCTCCAGGCCTCTGGGCAGCATGGGAAGGTGGAAAGGCCACTCCAGGCCAGAGTGGAAAGGCTGCTCCGGGCCAGAGCAAAAAGGAGGCTCCAGCCACAGTGAAGGCGGTGCCGGCAGCCAGCGGAAGGAAGGCCCATTCTTGCATGAATCTTCGTGCATTGGGCCTCTAGTTAACAAATAAACACAAATACAGTTCTATTTTTGAGATCATGCATTTTCTTCTTCCTGAAGTTTTTCCCATGATTATATATGCTGTAGGTACATCATACCTGGAGTGTTTTCAGGGAATAAAGACATTCCTAAGATTTTAACTCTTTGCCGTTATGCAAGTCATTTAAGGAATTGTAATAGTGCTTTTTTAAAGGGTGTCTGCATTGTTTTACTATTCTAAAGTTCCTCCCAGTATAAATAAAGAGTAAATAATACTGAAGATATATCAGTAGAGAAAATCAATTATAGAATTATTGTTATCAATTTTTCTTACTAATTTTGTATGAATAAATGATTGGTAGATTAAAGCACAAGTGTTTATTGAGAAGAAACTGTTTGTTCATGCTAACATTATTTACTCTTATTGTGCTGTTAAAAACTTTGACCATGCTGAGTGAAGTTTATTAACACTGTGCTTTGTTCCAATTTTGGAAAACTCTTATAATAAGAAAGCATTTTTAAAAATTTCATGACACTTGATCATTGATCACTGGGCATGGACTGTCCAGATCTTTTTTTGGAAGATGCAGTTAAGTCTTGGCACTAAATGTTGTATTTGTTGGCACTGAAACAAATGCAAGAAATGAGCATGCTAACATCTTTAGTTTAGAACAATTAAACTAAAAGTGATTACATGTGCCTCTTTTTACTAAAGGTATGACTATCCAAAAGCTATCAGTTATTAATTTAAGGTTCATACTAATCTTAAATTCCAGAGCTTCTTTCATGTAATTTTATTTTCACAGCTGGAATTTACTACTTCTTGATAGTGCAAAATTATCCATCCACTTGGTTTCATTTTTTGGCTCACTGCTATAACTTAGTAATTTTTAGCATTTTACTGACAGATGGGATGTGTTCACTAATCATGCTGAATTAACACAAAATGCATTTCTAACCACACACACAAAAAAAACAACAGAGCTGAAAATGTCAAATCCACTAAGTTCCATGTAGAGTGCATATATGCATATAATGTTCATGGACTCTGATGAAAAGGGGTCATCAGAGGTCATGTGGTTAAAGTAGGGTCACATTTGTCATCTATATAAACAAACAAACAAACACATAATGTTTTATATCTAAAGTCCTCATACTATAAATGAAACCGGTTTTTTTTTAATCCTTTCCAATGGAAATTTTGTCTTTGTTTAAGGATTCTCAAATTAATTTTTTTACATTCTTCTTTAGGCCAAATAATTCTATTTTATTTAATCTCTCTCCATGGGTTCTATTTTTCATTCTGTTAATCTCTCTCCTGAAACCTTCCCAATTTCTATGCTTTGTTTATGAGCTATGGAACAGAATGAAGCATTTTTAGTCAGATAATGTGCTATCCTCTGTTCTCCATTACTATATGCCCACTTTTGTGTTCCAATATTGTGTTTGATTAAAAGCACATAAAATCAGTGTTCATTCTGTTGATCTCCAATTAGAGAGATTTCATATGCACTCTGCCGGCTTTTCAATGTCATCTATTAATGAACTGTTTTTATGTTTTTTTAAAGGTTCTAATTAAGTCTACTCTCTCCCTTTATATGCCCTTCCCTGACATTGCAGCTCTAATGTCCCCGGCATTGAGTCATAATATATTCTTTTGGTCAGATTTTATTTATCCAGGTCTTATCCACGCTGTGAAAGCTTCAATCAAGTATGAACATACATATGGAGAAGTTGGCATTTGTGATAATTTTTATAATAACACAGATACATTTAATACAGTTCTAAACAGGGACAGAATTATCGAAATACTGTTACCTTACTCCAATAGAATCTTAACCATATTATGCCTTTTCAGGTCTATGGGAAGGAGTGTCCATTTTGTTTATCAAGTGTAGGTGCTTAGATATCAGGTATTTTAAGTTCTTGTATCGTAGTCCTTATGTGGGTGGGCAATTTTCAAAGAAACTTTTGGATCTATTTAGAAGGGAAAGTACAGATAAGGAGCTGAATATAGTAGTCACTATATGTTCTCTAGTGTTATAACATTTTAGAACTATGACCCTGTACTCAGGCTATATTATAAAACTTGAAGGTGAGGCCACATCACCAGTAACTTAGGTGCTTTTTCCTTCTTTCACAGGATTTTTTTTATCACTACCTTACATTGTTTCATTTTGTTGTTGTTGTTTTGTCATTTTTTGCACCATATTTATTGCTCAGAAATGTCTCCTTGCATAACAGTGAAGTGAAATAACTTTGGGTTGTGAAACGTGTATATTTTATATTTATTTGATTCACAGGCAGGTGTAGGTTGGGATGAGTTATTTCAAAATCTGGATGTTTATCTTCTAATGAAAGTAGATAAATGAAATCTGGACATTTATCTACTATCTAGAGGCCCAGTGCATGGAATTTGTGCATGGGTGTGTGTGTGGCCCTCAGCCCAGCCTGCACCGTCTCCAATCTGGGATTAGGCTTACATGGGCAGTCGGACATCCCTCTCACAATCCAGGACTGCTGGCTCCCAACTGCTCACCTGCCTGCCTGCCTGATTGCCCCAAACTGCTTCTGCCTGTCAGCCTGATCACCCCCTAACCACTCCCCTGCCAGCCTGATCGACGCCTAACTGCTCCCCTGCTGACCAGATTGCCCCTAACTGCTTTCCCCTGCAGGCCTGGACCCCCTAACTGCCCTCCCCTGCAGGCCTGGTCCCCCCCAACTGTCCTTCCCTGTAGGCCTGATCACCCCCAACTGCCCTCCCTTGCAGGCCTGGTCCCTCCCAACTGACCTCACCTGCTGGCCATCTTGTGTTGGCCATCTTGTGTCCACATGGGGTTGGCCATCTTTGACTACATGGGGTGGCCATCTTGTGTGTTGGAGTGACAGTCAATTTGCATATTACCCTTTTATTAGATAGGATTAAGACAGTAAGAATGGTTGTCCTCTACACAAAAGAGACACATTTAGAGCCCTGGTACAAATGTATTGGATCCCATGGGTTATTCATGGTCAATGAATCAATGTCTGTGGTGAAAGGCCACCAGCCCAACCTGAATTTGCAGTCCTATAACTAGATCAAGGCCCAGTGCTGTAATGTATCCTCTCAGTGAAGCTGCAGCCTCAATCCCTTAAGCACTAAGGAAGAGTGTGGTAAGAGACAGGAGACTTACCACTGGGTGGGGGCCAGAATCTGGGAAAATGTGGGCATAGGCAAGCTCTCAGCTCTGTTCAGGACCAAAGCTGGGCTTCAACTTACTGTGTTAAGTGCTAATGGAAGCATCCCCTTTCTATGCTTTGGTGAGAATCCATCCCTTTTCCACAGGGGCATTGCCCACTCAGGGCACATTTTTATTAGACATGTCACTGCTACATGCAGTTAACTTTCTGAAAATATTCAATATTTAGGTAAGGTAAACTGATCAGATATAAACACTAAAGATGATAGTATTTTATTTTATTTATTTTATTTTATTTTGTTCTTATTATGTAAGGCTCTGGGCCAGGGTTTTCTTTGTGGAAATAAAATAAAAATCTGAAATTAAATCAATGTGATTTAATTATCTTTAGGGATAAAAGCCAAATATTCCAAGTCTTAAATGTAGAAGTAATCCAGGTTTCCACAGTTAATCATAAAAGAAGGATATTGGGGAGTACTTTTAAGAAAAATTTGAGCTATCTCTTTAAGGTTTTAAAAAACTGGACTTTAAATCCCATTGGAAATGGGATTCTCTTTTTATCAATAAACAGATGACAAAATTTCAAACTTTCTATAAAGGGCCAACTTAATTATGTGCTAAGATCTCCTGCTGAGGTGGAGATGATATCTGCTTACTGTGGAACAAATAGTTCTGCAAATGACAGCAACCTAGCATGGTCCCTGGTATGTGAATGTCTGCCAAGTGAATACAAATAGTTTTAATAAATGCCCTTTTCCTTTAAAAATATGTCTTAATGGCATATGCAATTTCATCTTAAAATGGTAAGTGTCTTCTTGTTTAGATTATTTTAGTTTAGAATAAAATTAGTACCTTTGTCTCTCCAGCCACGTTAGTCAGGGAAATGTGAAATTGTTCAGCTTAATGCCTTCCTAGGTGAGTGTTGCATTTTAGCAGGCAACAGCAGATAGTCACAGTGATGGATTTCCTATTGGAAACCTCAGTTCAGATCTGTGTCTAAAGGGATTTTCTCTAAAGCTAACATTCTTAAACATTGGCAGAGAAAAGAAAACCAATGTTAATACCTCTGCAGTGTATAAGAAATTTAAGACTAAAGATAATGGATTAAGATGGCTTTACTTTTTTTCTTAGGCCTCTATACATAATCTTTGGGATGTCAACTCCATATTTGAGGTCCAATATGATGGAATTGTGTGTTAGTGTTTGTGTCTGCAAGTGTATTACATTAATCTTTTCTTTAGCTAAAATGATGCAACCAATCTGTCATTATTATACCTTTTACAAATAACACATTTAGGGCTTCTTTTAAAACTTATTTTTATTACAGTATTTATCAATTTGTAATGTGTACTTTAAAAGTTCACATTTCCCAATATTCTGTTAAATGTACTCTTTTAAGATATAATACATTTTCAAGATTTTAAATACTCTGCCATGGTTGTATATCATAAGCATGCTTCATAAATGCTTTTTGGAAAATGATCTACTTAATTAAATTTATTCACACGAGTAAATATGTAGATATCACACTAGTAGTATGATAGAATGCAAAGGACAGCAAAAAAAATGTGGCCTCATGATTGACTGACTATGTATAATATTAAGTGTATGAACCTCCATAAACTTTGTGTTCTTAGATGTAAAATAAAGTTATTAAGAGGATTAAGTAAGATTATATTTTCAAAATTATTTACATCTGACACAAAATAGGTTGTAATTAAATTTCCTCCTGATTTTTTTTTTCTGATACTGTTAGAAATAGGGAGAGGAATACTGTTTAAATCTAGTATTTTGGGACTAGATTTGATATATTTATCTGCATCTGGATACATATTTTTCACAATGTACTGTATCTTGTTCAGTTGCATTTGTGTTTCTATTTCAATTTTCTAAAAGATGAGCAGAAGTCTTTTTGTCAGTATCCAAAGAAAGGGTTCTATATAAAGCCATTTTAAGTCTAGAACATTGTGAAATGACTCAGAAGTTGGCTAGAACCAAAGCAATTAGACTTGTAAAGTGAAGAAACCATTGTAAAACTTTATTTTTTAGTTAAATTTTCTTTGTTGATTTGTGTGAAAACTTCCCTATGAAGGTCATTCCTAGATAAGACAGAATCCTCTCTTGTGGAGGAACTAATGACATGTTTGCTTCTTTTGGGGTCTATTCTCCTTTTATATTTTCATCAGAATTTGGTGCTTGGTAAAAGGGTCATTTTAAAGAAAGGTTTCAGCTTAAGATGTTGGCTAAAGGAGGATGAGGGTTTGGTTACTAAAAATAATGAAGGGTTCCCTAGCCGATTTGGCTCAGTAGATAGCACATAGGCTCAAGGACTGAAGGGTCCCAGGTTCGATTCCAATCAAGGACCAGTACCTCCGTTGCAAGCTCAATCCCCAGCCCCTGTCAGAGTGCATGTGAGAAGCAACCAATCGATGTGTCTCTCCTGGTCCCTGTTCCACTCTCTCTAAAAATCAATGGAAAAATATGCTCAGGTGAGGGTTAACAAATAGTAAAAAAATAATAATAATAAATACAAAAAGTAATAATAAAGGGTAACCAAAAAATAGCAGTAGAGATTTGTGAGATTCTGATACTTGAGGATTTTTTCCTAAATTTATTTTTATTGTACCTCCAGCCTCCTTCCCAACCAGCAGGTTTGTTTATCTGTTATTTGAATTGGGTTTTATTAACATACTAGAAGCCCGATGCATGAAATTCAAGCAAGAGTAGGCCTTTCCTCCCCCAGCTACCGGCACCAGCTTCCCTTTGGCACTCGGGACCCGGGCTTCCCTTGCAGCCCCGGCTTCATCTGGAAGATCATCCAGGAGGATGTCTGGTCTAATTAGCATATTACACTTTTATTATTATAGATATTTAAGTGTAATTAACTTATGGCATATATCTCTGACTATTATAAAAATGATATAAAATCAGAAACTGGGATTAAAAAAAAGAGGATGATATAATTAAATTTAATGGAGGTCATAAGGTGTGTCAATCACTCTCCCGTAACACTCAGAGAAAACTTCGAATTGGGTGGTATTGATATTGTTATTATGGTTGTTCTTATTTCCATTTAATAGGTGATGAAGGGAGAGTCAGAAAGGTAAGGCCAATACCCAGGTTAATTAACTAGTAACATGGATTTAAACCGACGTCAGTCCAGCCTCAGGGAAAAGTAGATCTCTACATTCTCATTTCAACTGTACCTAGTCACGGTTTTGCCATTAACTAGCACTGGGACTTGGAGAAGTCACATAAGGTCTCTAAGGCTGTTTCTTATAATTTGAGGCCTGGATACGATTATTTTTCTCTCAGATAGTAATTTCATAATCTGTAAATAGCAAGAATGTGAATATAGTTCATATAATAATACCAATAGAGTATACTAGTATTTATTTTCAGAATTTGTTATATAAATTGTTTCCATTTTCTTAGTGATCCTTTTCTGTCCAGTTAGTTGCAATACCTAAAAGAAGAGAAATTATCTACTACAAAGAATGCTTATGTAATTGAGAAATATTTAAGTTCACTGTTAACTGAAACTGTTTCAAATTAATAGTTTATATTAAAATAATGATTTCAATAAATACGTTTCATATAGATATAGAAATCTTATAGAAATGTATTTCTTTATTATATCAAAACAGTTTTCATCAATATATAAGAATGAAAGTTTGTGCAAATCTCTTTAGTAGAACGAAATTTAGCTCCCATTGTTGAATTAGCTATTTCATTCATTAGAATTAGAAAATCTCAGGAGAAAACCTGAGATTCTGTGTTTTCAACCTCAAGAGATTTACAGATTTATATAGTGATGAATACATTTTATTAATTCATATGCCTACAAAGTTCAATGCTTTTAATAAACTTTTTGAGCATCCATCAGTTTGAATAGAGTAAAATCAATTTTTTTTTTACTTCAGCCAGGAAATTTAATTCCAGTTTATCCCTTTCTTCTTCCTCCTTCCTTACCATCCCTGTCCTTTCTTAGATCTCACCACTTTAATCTTTCCTCTTATCTTTCTTTCTCACATTATTCTTTCCTCATTTTCTCCCCAATTCCAATAAGATCTAACACAGTAAATGTAGTGTGGATTCCAGGTATTTTGTTTTCTTACTTCAGCATGGTACCTAGATGAATGAATTTGTAATTTCTTCTACCATCATTTGAAATGCAATGTATATTCCCTTTACCAAAATAAATTTGTTAGTCAAATATTGGGGGAAGGAAATGGCTATTATATTTAATCTTCTCTACATTATACATCTTATTTCCTTTTGTGTATATTAAAATTAATCTTCTACCTATCAACATTGCACTCCAGATTATGGACAATGCTTGCCTCATAATTAAATCATTCCACATTTTAGTTTTTCCCTCAAGATTTGTGCCATCTGTAAGTTTGATGACACTGTATTTTATATTCTTATATAATTTCTTAATAAATTAAGATGGGGTATATTGGCATACTATCAGAGTAATCCATCCAAGTTGCCATCAATATTATCCTTTAGGTCTAGTTTTTCAGCATTTTAGAATTAATTTTGAAAATATGATTCAAAATCAACTTATCTATTCAAAGAAATAATTGAATTTGAGTTTGAAGATACAGCATGCCCAAATGTTTCATTGATATATCATAGTAAGTATGATTCATTTTGTTGTCTCACCCATTGTCCTGTGTAACATTTGGTTTTCTATTTCTCCCAGACACTTTTTTTCTTCCAGAGTTCTTCTTAAGGCAATCTATACCAACGTGTAAGTCTTATGTTTAGCATATTGTTTGTAAACTTTGAGGAATATACACATTCATTGCTTAGTTCATTTATTGTATTGGTGGGTTTTTTTGCATTTATTTCATAACCTGCTGTCTCTCTGATAAATATGATTCCACAGCCGATGCAGTATTTTCATAGGAGGCAAGCAAACTATTAAAAGGTGAATAAAGACATCTGACAGGGAAGTGCACTACTAAGGTTTGTAAAGACCTTTGGGAATACAGCCAAGCAAACAATCATGTACTGTAAGCAGACTCTTTAAAAAAAATCAATACCTTGCTTATGAGGCAGCCAATAAGGAAATGATAAAATAAAGGTTAATGTGATCGTTTATTAATAATTTAGCACCTAGTTAACTGTAAGTCCAGTAAGGGGCATGTTCTGTGTTGAGAGTGAGGGCATATATATGGACTCTATTTGTTTCCCTTAGCATGTAAAGTATGCCAGATTATGGAGGGGGAAAACCCACATAGTTCAGAAATAACAAATTCTATCACTGAAAGTTTTACAATGTTGTTGATATTTATCTCTGATTGTAAATTATACTCACTGCATGACTATCATTTCTTTTCCTCTGGTATAGACCTGTTGCTGCTTCATTGTTTTTGGTAAAGACAAAACTACATTTTTCTTTTAAACTTTGGCACAACTTTTGAGATACAATTTTATTCATCTCTTCGAGTCCACAGAACTGAGATCTTTGTGTATGATGGCAAAAGAAAAAAGCACTTTGTTTGGGGGAATTATTTGTAATACAGTTTTAGAATGGGTGATAGTGCAGATATGGGATTCAGACAATATGAATTCAAGTCCTGATTCCACAGTTTAAGAGCTGTGGGCTTTGGGATAAGTAATTTACTTTAACCTGAGCTTTAGAATCCTCAGCTGTTCAATACACTTTTGCTACAAAGTTGCTAAGAGGATTACATAAATCAGGCTTAGCCTTGAACCTAGCACAGAAAACCCCCCACAACAAATATTAGCTGTTATTATTGTATATGTTTTTAATTTATTTTTTATTGTTGACAGTATTACAGATGTTATTATTGTTTTTAAGTTACAATATAAAAGTCAACCTGTAACAAAAATACAAATACTGCTCATAACAATATTTACTTATGAATCTTTTCAGAGAACCAAAATTTACTCTATCAACTCTAATGCAATAAAAATGCCAATGTTATAAAAAATAAAATACAATTCTATTTGAAATGATAGATATATATGTTACTTCTGATCAATAAATCTAGTAAAAAAATCAAATCATTGATCTCTAGTCAAATCTGGTCACTAGAGGCATTTCATTTTGTATGATATACTCAATATTTTTTTCAAAGACAAATGTGGTTTCTTACTACCTATTTTATACTTTATCAGTGTACGCCATCCTGTTCGCTTTGTAAGCATAAACACATAAACTGAGAACAAGATAGTAATCCAGGATATACAGGCCAAAGAATCCACCATAGCAGTTACACATTCTGCGTTTCTGTATTGCTTCAGCCCATTTAGTAATTTCCATCTTTACTTTGGCATAAACCTAAATAAGTAAGTACCTGAAATTCACTGGTCAGAAAAGGAAGAGGCTAAATATATATGCTCTCCTCTGGGAGGAGAAATAGCAAGAGAAGTTCTATACAAATCCTTGCCTGCTGGTAGAGCTGGTCCTCACCAATGGATGGTCTTCATGACCTGTCACCACTCATGCTTCCTCGGCTTCAGCCACCCTCATCACCTTGCTGTTCCTTAGACACCTCTGGCCTGTTTAGGTCATGTTTCTCCTTGGGATGCCCTTTCTCTCAGATAATGGCATGATTCAATCCTTTTCTCTTTGTCAGCCTTCAAGTCCACGCTCTTGATATAGCATTTTCAAATTATATTATTTAAAATTTCCCCTCTGCATACATTCCCTATCCCCTTCTTTTTTTTTATTTCTCACTGTAGCATTTCTTACCCTGTAATAAATAATAATTATTTTTTTATTCTTGATAATCTTTCAAATACCCACTTTGCCATTAACATATAAAATCAATGAGGGTAGAGATTTATGTCTGTTTTGTTCATTGGTGTAAGTCCTATAAGCTCAGGACAGTGCCTATTACATGGTCAGCCTTATGCATGTTTTTAGAATAAATGATTATATAAAACTTTTGTTAAGTTGGGTTTTCCCAGAATTAGCACAAGCACTCACAAATATATGAGTACAAGTAGTTTACTGGGGAGATGAATCTAGAAACCACTGGTAGGATGGTGGGGAAGTTAACTACAGAAGCAAAAGAAGAATAGAGGATTCATTACTGTGCAGATTACTGCAAGAAGGGGATCCATTCTACCAGGAAACTTTGGGATAATGTAGAACAAAGGATAGAGCTGACATATTATTTGTAATACAGTTTTAGAATGGGTGGTAGTGCAGATATTGGATTCAGCTACTCTTGCCTGCTCTTGGAAAGGGAGGGGCGTTGATGCCTGGAAAGACATTTCCAGGTTGGGGCTAAGCAAAGAGTCACATATGCTTACATTTCAACGTCATTGGCTCAGCATGGACAAGTATGGTAGATACGCAGGATAGGAGATATAGTATGCTTCAAATCCATATACCAGAGCAAAACTTTGTCACTTGGGGTTTAAAGAGTCTAGGACATCTCTATATTGATGGGATACTGAACAGCTCAATGTGTTGTCCACTTCGGCTACCACCATACATTTTCAATCAAACCTTTGTATTCAGCTAATATCAGATGTAAATATGCATTAAATTTATTTTTAAACATTTAAAAAGGGAATTGTGAAGACTGTCTAAATGCGTGAGGGACACAAAGCCATGTTATTATGAATCCATATAATTAGATTATAGTCTAAAACGCAAAAGCATCAGTCACAATCGTCTAACACAACTGTTTCCATTTCCTCTTTTGTTAGCCTCTTTCCTTTCCTTTTCTTTTCTTTCCTTTTCTTTTAATATACTTTTATTGATTTCAGAGAGGAAGGGAGAGAGAGAGAGATAGAAACATCAGTGATGAGAATCATTGATCAGCTGCCTCCTGCATGCCCCCTACTGGGGATCGAGCCCGCAAGCCCGGCATGTGCCCTTCACCAGAAATGAACCTGGGACCCTTCAGTTCACAGGCCGATGCTCTATCCACTGAGCCGAACTGGCTAGGGAAGCCTCTTTTAATAATTTCTTTACAGCCTTAAAAACAAAGCCCTAGCTATTATCCCTACTTTCTATAATCTTCTCTATTGAAATGATTTTGTGTATGAAAATAAAACATGAGTTGACAATAGAGAATTTAGGTTAGCAAAAGTGAGATCGCCCACCAGACAATGGTGTTGCTTAAACATGCTTTCCTTTCACCCACGCTATCCTCCAGAGAGGAAAAATATTTATTTCAGGCACTGTTAGCAATATAAACTATAAATTCTCTAAGTTATTTGGGATGTGGAGAAGAAAATAAAAGAAACCTGCATTCTAGATGCATATTAAATATTCTTATCTATGATGGACAACAAAGAAAGAGATAATTAATACTTTATATGTTATCAAATAAAATGTTAAATGATTCAAGGTAAAAGCTGTTTAAGAAAAATAATTATACCATTCAATATTAAAGAAAATATTCACAATACTAGAAAGGTAAAATAACTTCTATTTTAGTGCAATTGAATTTATACTAAAAATACGTTTATTTTAGAGAAAAAAATGACAATATTAGAATCTTCAAAAACTAAGGTCATATTGAATAAGTAATGAAATAATGTGTGTTTTGTATATAAAATGAGTGTATATATACTTATGTATATATGCACATGTGTATAAATATATGCATATCTATGTGTGTATATATATATATATATGTATATTTATATACCTTAACCTTTCAAGGATTAAGCTGCTACATTTTATTTGTCTATTTATTTTTTAATTTTTATTCATTGATTTGAGAGAGAGAAAGGAAGGGAGAAAGGGAGAAAGAGAGAGACATGGAATGGACCTGGTATTCCGATTAATTATGCATTCATTGGTTGATTCTTATATGTGCCCTGACCGGAGATGGAACCCGAAACCTTGGTGTATCAGTGGGGACACTCCAAACAATTAAGCTACACAGCCAGGGCTATGGTACTAAATTTTAGATAAAATTGAAACCACAAAATAGAAATGTTAAAGAAGAAAAAACAATAACTGTTTGAATGGTTTGCTATTCAATTTGTTGGCACAATTTTTACTTCAACATTCTTGACTGAATTTATTATGTATTTCCAAAGCATATTTGGTAGAAAATGATTTAGAGCAGTTGCTTAAAAACAGAGATTTTTCTTTGAAAACTATGATTGCTCTTAATGTTCCCACATACATACACAATAGCACACCAAAGATACTCCATTTATTATAAACTATACAGTTAGAATTATTTTTCTACAGAGATGCCTAGCAGCAAAAAATAAGAATAATGTGAAACAACTTTTTTTTTTAAGTTTTGGAACATATTTCTCCAAGATTTCAAATAGACATAGTTTAAAATGCAATGATAAACATAACCATATAACCACATATAAATCCTGATGATTATGAGAATCTGTCTGACTGCTAGCTCTCTCTCTCTCATACTCTTTTACTAAGGCAGTGTAAAATGTGATAATTGTCACTAAAGAAAAGTTATTTTGAAACAGATAGTGACACTTAATTGTAAAGAAAGCATATTTATTGTAAATATTATCTTCCTATTCAAATAGGGGAAAAATTTGAAAACCAAACTCTAGAGGACTGTTTTACTAAACTAAGGTATATCCACAAGATAAATATTATCTATAATAATAAAAGCATAATATGCTAATTAGACCAGATGTTCTTCCGGATGAAGCCGGTGCTGTGAGTGAAACCCAGGTCCCGGGTGCCTGCTGGTGGCTGGAGGGAAGCCCGGGTCCCGGGTACCAGAGGAAAGCCAGTGCTGGCAGCCGGGGAAAGGAAGGCCTACTCTTGCACGAATTTCATGCATTAGGCCTAAAACTGATTTATATAAGAACTAGAGGCCCAGTGTACAAAATTCATGCACTCGTAGGGTTCCTAGCAGCTGCCGGTCACCGGCCAGGGCCTCCCTCACTTCCCCCAGCCGGCCCTGCCCCCTGGTCGAGCTCCCAGATGACCTCTTAGTGGAGGGGACAATTTGCATACTACACTTTTATTATATAAGATTTGAATGACCTATGAAAATAATTTTTTTATAATTTTTGGTGAAATAAGCAGTGTACAAAATTTTATTAACTTATTGTCATAAAGAAACATAATCAAGTTTATCTTTGTGTTGTGTAGCTCAAATACATGTATATGATTATGTATAAGTATATATACAGTATATTGCATTGTCTTACATTTCTATAAAAATGGCATTTATATATTACTTATATAAATTTTTACAATTTATAAAATGCTATTTTTCAAGAAATACAATTATATTGAAGCTAAAAATATTTTATAGACCTGATAATTAAAAATATAATCAAATAATAAAAGTAAAACACATTTTCATGTAAAAGACCTCAAGGATCTGGTAACCTTTTAAAATTTTAGATAAGAATGTATTTTCCCACAGTTTAAACATCTTAATGGCTCTAATACTTATGTGTGACCTGAACAAGTTACCAATGTTTAATCTTTGCACGTAAAATAAATAGAATGTTTTACAAAGTTCTAGTAAAACCTTTTATTCACTGAAAACAAGATAATAAATATAGAGCATTTAAAACACTGCCTGCAACATAGAAGTTTTAAATAAATATCACTTTTCTTCCAAGTATATATAGCTTGTTTATTATAAAATTGGTATTATAATCCACTTCTTTTACATTTTAATTTACTATTTATTAGTTTTTATTTACTAAGTGGTTATCTATTTATTTAATATTATTACTACACTAGAGGCCCGATGCACAAAATTCATACACGGGGGGCAGGGAAGGTCCCTCAGCTCAGCCTGCACCATCGCACAATCGGGACCCCTCGCTCCTAACCTCCTGCCAGTTCACTCCTTACCACTTGGCTCCCTGCTCCTTAGCACTGCCACAGAGGTGGGAGGCTCCTGCCACCATTGCTGTGCTTGCCAGCTGTGAGCCTGGCCTCTGGCTGAGTGATGCTCCCACTGAGGGAGCACACTGACCACCGGGGGCAGCTCCTTTGTTGAGCATCTGTCCCCTAGTGGTCAGTACGCATCATAGCGACCAGTCTTTCTGCTTGATCCGCCGTAAGGGTCGCTGGGCTTTTATAGGTATAGAGACCTGGTGCATGAAATTCATGCACTGGGTGCAGGGTCCCACAACCTGGCCTGCACCCTCTCACAGTCTGGGACCCCTTGGGGGATGTCCGCCTGCTGGCTTAGGCCTGATCCCACCACTGCCACTGTGCTTCTCAGCCGTGAGCCCGGCTTCTGGCTGAGTGGCACTCCCACTGTGGAAGTGCACTGACCATCATGGGGAAGCTCCCTGCATTGAGTGTCTGCCCCCTGGTGGTCAATGCGCATCATAGCAACCAGTCCTTCTGGTTGTTCTGCCATAATGGTCGCTTAGGCTTTTATTATATAGACTAGAGGCCTGGTGCATGAAATTTGTGCACTGGGGGGGGGGGGTGTCCCTAGGCCAGCCTGCACCCTCTCAAATCTGGAATCCCTCGGGGGATGTCCGACTGCCAGTTTAGGCCTGATCCCCTAAACCGGAAGTCAGACATCCCTCTCACAATCCAGGACTCCCAACTGCTCGCCTGCCTGCCTGCCTGCCTGATTGCTCCTAACTGCTTCTGCCTGCCAGCCTGAGTACTCCCTAACCACTCCCCTGCCAGCCTGACCAATGCCTAACTGCTCCCCTGCCAGCCCAGTTGCCCCCAACTGTCCTCCGCTGCTGTCCCGGTTGCCCCCAACTGCCCTCCCCTGCTGGCCTGGTCCCCCCAACTGCCCTCCCCTACTGGCCTGGTCACCCCTAATTGCCCTCCCCTGCTGGCCTGATTGCCCACAACTACCCTCCCCTGCTGGCCATCTTGTGGCGGCCATCTTTGACCACATGGGGGTGGCCATCTTGTGCGAGGGCGTGAGAGTCAATTTGCATATTACCTCTTTATTATATAGCATAAGTAACTAGTTAATAATTAGTACTATTACTTAATTATCACTAGCTTTTCTTCATTAAGCTTGTGTTCAGTTCTATGTATTAGAATGAATTACACATCAACTTTTAGCCTTCAAAAAACTGAAGGTAAATAATTACTCTAGTTTGTACATGACTAGGAACCTAGGACTCAAATCATGTTCTGGCTTCAATGCTAAGATAGCTCATTTTCATGCTATATCATTCTTCCCACCAGATCAGAGTCTGATGTGGTCCATCCAAAACTCTAAAGTGAATTGAGCAATTGTCTAGTGACTCTTATCAATAGGGTCATAGCAACTAAACAAATGTAACCAACTATGTTAAAAAAATATTTGGTAGACTCACTTTTTAATTGCTTTGATTGGTTTTAAAATAAAACAAAATTGGTATTTGGACAAAATTCAGAAAGCAGCTTATTTTGTTTTTTCTCTAACCTGGATGAGGGAATATAAGTGGAATTTCTAGAGCAAGACTACCAGAATCTAGAATCATGGCTTAAGAATGATTCTGAAAAGGGATACCTTACATATACCTTTTACTGTAGAGATTTGGGTTCTCCTCATTTATGGTCCACAAACAGCAATCAGTCTGTCAACACTGCAGGCTGTGTTCAACATCACTAGTCATTAGGGAAATGCAAATTAAGTCACAATGATATATTACCTCATGTCTGTTAGAATGGCCATCACCAAAAAGATGGTAACAAATGCTGGTGAGCATGTGGAGAAAAGGGAACCCTTGTGCATTGTGGGTGGGAATGTAAATTGGTACAGCCAGTATGAAAAACACTCTGCAGGATCCTCAAAAAATTAAAAATAGAACTAGTATATAGTCTAGCAATTTCACTTCTGGGAATATATCCCAAGGAAATAGAAACACTAACTGAAACAGATACATACCTGCACTTCATGTTAAAGTAGCATTACTTACAATAGCTAAGACATGGAAACAACTTAAGTATCCATTGATTAATGCATGCACAAAGAAGTTGTATATGTACAATGCCAATAGGTTGTTGGAACTGCAACAAAAGATCTATAACAAAACAATATTACCATAGACTAATTGATATAAACAAGAGTTAAGATCCTACACATCTCATCATCATTATCATGAAATGAGATTGAATAAAACATAACTTGAGGACCTGCTGTATTATCCAACCATAAACACACGCACACAAAATAAAAAAATAACCAAGGAAATCATACCATTTGTGACAACATGGATGGACCTGAGAGCAGTATGATAAGTAAAATAGGTCAGATAAAGACAAAAACTGTATGAATCTCACTTATATGTGGAATCTTTAAAAAAAAAAAAAAAGCTAACTAACAAGCAACAAAATCCTTCAAACTCATTTAAAAAAAGAGAGATCAAACTTGTGGTTACTAGAGGCAGAATGTAGGCAAAAGGAGAATTAGAGGAAAGTGATCAAAAGTTATAAATTTTCAGTTATAATATAAATAAGTACTAGTAATGTACAACATGATGGCTATAGGTAACACTGCTTGGTGATATATAGCAAAGTTGTTAGCAGAGTAAATCCTAACAGTTCTCATCACAGGAAATTGTCTTCCTTTTTTCTTTTTAATGTATTCATAGAAGAAGATGTATGTTAGCTTAACCTATTGTGGTACAGAAAGGCCTCGGTTCTCAAACATCTCCCATCTGGAAGAAATTTAGTTCTCAACCCAGTTGTTCATGGAAAAAAATGTCTAGGTTCTTGACCAAAACTTCCATTTTCAATCTGACAACCCTTTCATGCTGATACCTCAGCATGACAAAAAGCATCTCTAGGCAGCAAACAAAGGAGGGAATGTTTTTTTTTTGCAGGTTAAAGTAACTATCTAATTTAATAGTTTTGTGCTAAATTAACTATTAGCACAATTTAAAAACATAAAGAGGCCATCAAGAGTGCTAATGCTTCTAAGGATGTGAAAGAAACAATGATCACAGGCAACTGAAGAGGTAAAAAAAAAAAACACACACAAAAAAAAAAAAAAAAAACACCTGTTGTTGATTTGGCTAAACAAGCAGATAGCAGTGATATATGAAAAAGTAAAAGTGAAGACACCTCCTACTGACCTGAAAGATGCCCCGGGAACAAGTGCTGAAAGTGATTTATTTAAGGCTAAGAGGAGGTGGTTCAATAAATTTAAGGAAAGAAGTGTTTATTTATAGATTAAACAGTATACTAGCTATGCACTATATATAAGAAAGGTGAAAACAGGGAGTCATTTGTGGGCCTGAGATGGATTATTTCAATTTACATTATTTCTAGTGAGAAAAAATGATTCGGTTTTCGAACAAATCACTTCTCGAAGAACCTTCTGGAAAGAATTAAGTTCAACAACTAAGGTTTTACTAATCATTTCACATATATGTAAATCAAACCATCAAGCTGTGCACCTTAAATTTAGACAGTGATATATGTCAATTCCTTCTCAATAAATCTAAAAAAAATGATGACAGGCTGTTGAAAAAAGAATTATGAATGAAAAGCAGAAGTTTGGCACATGACGTACAGAGTCTATTGGCAAAAGATGAAATAATAACTACTCCCTCCGTCCAACAAATTTAAAGCTACAATACAAATTTCTTTAAAAATAATCACAAATTGGTGTCAGATGCGACAGATAGCATTACAGGATGTAATACAACACTTTCTAAAACTGCATAATGCAAGTTCAAAAATTTACACTGAAAATTGCATTGCATTGACACGTAGTTTTTTAAAATGTCATTATTGGAGTGTCTAGCGAGCTAGCTTATTATAGATTTACCTCTTCATAAAGAAAATATGTCATTGGTAATTTGTTTTACTTTATAAACCTTTCTCCTTTCTACCTGGAAGAATAATGTAAAAGTTAAAACAATAATAATAAATTCAAACACAGAACGGAAGTTGCAGGGCTCCCCTGGGACAAACTGCAGCTGGCACTGTTGTTTTCAACTGCTGGTGCATCCATGTATTCCACCCACTTCCCCTGGGTTGTACATGTGAGTGCTCATTGAGGAATGTTACCCTGGCTGATGGGCAGTAACATGAAATGAATTTTCAGATCCACCAAACACTTTGCAATGCAAAGCAACCTGCAGCTTTCCAGATAATCAATATCACTAGAAACTGTAATAACATATGTCATGCAGAGAATATGCTCAAAAACTGTGTTGATGCTATCTCCCAACTTCATGGAAGCCTGGGTTTGCAAATCACTTTTAAATAGATACTGACTCTGGTTTTCTTGTGAAAGGAGATTTATATTCCCCAGGTAATTAGAAACCAATGATATAGGCTAGGTATTATATAAACCAGCACATATAGATAAGAACATTAATATTAAAATCCATAAGAATTTTAAGCAATAAAAAATAGCATGGTGTTTGCCTTAGATAGGACTCTAGCTTATAAAAGACAGAAGATAAACACAAACTAGTAGTAAAATATATTGCCTGCCTGGATTCCAAGGAGAGGATGGAGTTGACTTTATTTATTTATTTATTGATATTTTATTTTGTTTTTTTATATTTTTTATTGTTTAAAGTATTACATGTAGTAGTACATATATCTCCTTTTTTCCCCCTTGACCTTCCCCCAGCCTCCCCTACCCCCTGTCGCATGCCCTTATACCCTCCCTCCCCCGCAGTGTCTTATGTCCATTTGTTGTGCTTATATGCATGCATACGGAGTTGACTTTAGACACAATTTGGACTCAAGTACTCAGAGTTATAAGCACCCTATATTCATTTTCTACATTTCTAAGCTCTTCTTTACTTTACTGGTGTCTTCTGAAATGGGTGCTTTCTTCACATTTTAAAACAATGACCCAAGGTAACTTGAGGATATAATACTTGCAATCTCCAAAGAAAAGAATTATTCTTTTTCAGTATCTGTAGATATCCTCTTGATGGCATTAATTAGCCGTGTTAGTTTATTGACAGAGACTCATAAATTGCCTATCTGTATAACCATTTTTACTTCATTTTTGGAAACAGAATCCTAAACCTTAGGTTGATAGATTGCTATCTGGAATAAGTCATCACATTTCCCAGCTCCCCTTGTAGCTATGTGTCATCATGTGACTAAGTTCCGGCCATTGCAATGTAAGCAGAAGTGTTATGTGGGACTTCCAGGAAGAGGTTTAAAGGAAGTGTTGTTTAAGCCCAATTTACCAATATTTCTTTGTTTTTAATATTTTTTTGTGTTTAGTTATTCCAAGATTATGGTGTTTTTTTTATAATTTGGAAGCTTCATATTATACTTATAATAATCTCTGATTTGTGTGTGTGTGTAAAGCAATAACATATGATAGGTTAAGATTTATGTTTTTCATATGGGTAGCCACTTGTTTCAGCTATATAGCTATCTGCGCTTATAAAGGACTTTTCCTTTCTGCATTAAACCAGCGAGATCTTTATGAAAATCATTTGATCATATGTGCGTGCCTATGTTTCTGGTTTCATTTTGTTCAACACCGTACTCTGTGATTACTGTAGCCTTATAACAACTCTTGATATCAGGTACTGTAAATTTTCCAACTTTGTTCTTTTTCAATATTGGTTGATTATTCCAGATACTTTTCATTTCAAGATAATTTCAGAATAATCTGTTTCTTTCATAATAACTTGCTAGATTTTTGATAAGTTTTGCATTAATTCTCTAGTTTAATTGAGAGAAAATTTTAACAGTTCTGAGTTTTCTAATCTATGTGAGTGATTTAGCACTGCATTTTCTTAGGCATTATTCAATTTCTCTCAGCAATGTTGTATAGTTTCCAGTATGAAAGTCTCATGTAAATTTTACAAGTTTAATTCATAGGTATTAATAATCTTATTGATACCATTGTAAAAGTTTTTAAAGTTTTATTTTTGATATTGCCAATCTATAAAAATATAATTAAACATATACAATGAGTGGCCAGATTATTATGATCTCTGAACGCATAATAATCTGGCCAGTCAGTATGTGTGTGTGTGTGTGTGTGTGTGTGTGTGTATATATCCTATCTAATAAAAGAGTAATGTGCAAATTGACCATCACTCCAACACACAAGATGGCTGCCTCCATGTGGACACAAGATGGCCACCACAAGATGGCCATCAGGTGAGGGCAGTTGGGAGGGACCAGGCCTGCACGGGAGGGCAGTTAGGGGCAAACAGGCTGGCAGGGCAGCAGTTAGGCATCAATCAGGCTGGCAGGGGAGTGGTTAGGGGGTGATCAGGAAGGCAGGCAGGCAAGCAGTTGGGAGCCAGCTGTCCTGGATTGTGAGAGGGATGTCCGACTGCCACTTTAGGCCCGATTCTACCTGGATCGGGCCTAAACGAGTAGTTGGACATCCCTCGAGGGGTCCCAGATTGGAGAGGGTGCAGGCTGGGCTGAGGGACACACACCCCATGCACGAATTTCATGCATCAGGCCTCTAGTAATACTATAATGGAGCTGAAAAATTTCTATCACCTAATGTCACAGTGCAACACACTACTAAGGTGTTTGTAGTGATGTAGATATAAACTAATATACTGCTCTGCCTGTCATAGGAAAGCATAGCACATACAATTATAAACAGCATATAGTACTTGATAGTAAACAACTATATTACTGGTTTATGTATTTATTATATTATACTTTTAATCATTATTTAGAGTGTACTCTTTCTACTTATATAAAAAATATTTGTTGTTAAACAGTGTGCCATGTTACACTGGCAGCAGCCTCATACATCTCCTGTTTACCATATCTGTTAATTGCATTACTTTCTCTTGGGCTTGACTTTATTGTTTATAGTTTTGTACAGTAATGTGTTGCACAGTCTGTAGTGTAAGAGCTATAGGCTCTACCATGTAACCTAGTTGTGCAGTAGGCTTTACCATCTAGGTTTGTGAAAGCGCACTCTATGATTGCACACTGACAAAATTGGCTAATAATTCTCAGAATGTATCCCTATTAAATGGAGCATGACTGTGCTATATTTGCGTTCTCTATATTTCCAACAACCAAAGTGAAATAATACACTTTCCAATGCTATTTAACAATATGAATTAATAGAAAACCCTGTATATTATGAACAGTTTATATTAATTACACTAGAGTATTATAATGTGGGATTACATATTTTCTGCAATTAGTTTTATGGGCCATTGATTTCCAATCTTGGCTGTTCATTGGAATTACCAGGCTAACTTTAACACAAATACTGATGTTGGGGCTCCACCCTAGACTCTGATTATATTGATATGACATATGGAATGGCAAGGGATTTTTAAAATCCCCCAGGTGATTTTAATGCAGAGCCAATTTGAGAACCACTGTTTTAGACCCTGCTCATACATTTTCCTATTAAAATATCATATATATATATATATATATATATATATATGCACATATATACACATACTCATATATATGTGTGCCTTCGAACATGTCTAAAATGATTTTAAATACAGATATAGTTTGTATTTGTAATTTTAATTAATAATGTTATGGATCCAAAAATTAAATAACTTGGAAACATAAAATCTGAATAACCTATGTAAGGCAATTAACCTTTCCATATTACTGTTTCTGAATGCCCCAAATGAACATCTTAGAAATGAACTGTAACTTGTTTTTAAAAGATAAGTACAGAACTCTTTCAAACTTAAAATATGATACAAATGTTTAGACAAAAAAAAAATACAAATAGAATTTAGGGTGAAAAACTAAAAAAACATGGATTGTATTGATAGTACCACTTGTTAACCTTTGCAGTCATGGAGAATTGCTTGGAGCCAGTGTTTTAATATTAGGTCACATTATCTGTTTATCTGATCCAGTCTGATTTTTCTTACATTATATATTCTAAAACTTTAAAACAATATTTAAAAGTAATGAAAGAAGCCCTGGCTGGTGCGACTCAGTTGGTTGATCATCATTCCATGCACCACACACAAAAAAATGCTGTTTTGACTCATTCAGAGCGCATGCCTGGGTTGCAGGCTCAAACCCCAATAGGGGGCATGTAGGCAGCAGCTGATCAATGTTTCTCTCTCATTTTGATGTTTCTCTTTTTCTCACTCCCTTCTTTCCTCTTTAGAATCAATAAAAACATTTTTTAAAAAGTAATAATGCAAGAAACACATGACAAGGACTACATAAACCAATGTTATAAATAAAGTAATAGATTCAGAAGAGTTTGTTTTATTTACGAAAATGAAGTAACCATTTAAATAGTGTAGTACCAAACCCTATATTTTTAATGGTCATTGTTCAAATTCCAACCATTCTGGCATATTTCTTGATTGTCTGAGATGTGTGGAATGCTACATTAGAAATTCTGTAGATTTTAAGCAAATTTAAAAATTTAAAGTTATGTATGATACAGGCAAAAAAGGATATATTATAAAACAGCATACAACACAGTGACACACATTACATTCTGAGTCATCATTAGCAGGTAGACAGGCATGAAGAAAGAAAGGAAAGAAGAAAGGGAAGAGAATGTGGGGGTATCTATCATCTATCTGTCATCTATCTATCATTTATCTATCATCTATCTATCATCTATCTATCTATATATCAATCATCTATCATCTAGCTATTTAGTTGAAAAATGTGTTTGAAACCTATCATGAGAATTTCTACAGAAATGTAGAATATTCTGGAGTGTGATCTGTATATAAATTCCCCTTTTGTCATTTAATAGTTTTATAAGATTGGAGAAGTAACTTAAACTCTAAAACTTATGCAAGAAATTCTTGTGTATTTAAATGCATGTAGTAATACCTCTTAAAGATGTTAGGAAGATTGAGTGTGATCATATTTATGAAAATGTTTAACTAAGAGGTAGACTGAGTTCTGAGTAGATGTTCATTATTTAATTTTTATAATTATATATAAATCACTTTTGCTTTTATAATACTATTTGAATCTCAGTTATATAAGATGCTTTTTGAAGTAAAGTATAGCAACCATCACCAAAGAGCTGATCTTCTCCTTTAATTTATTTCACCAGTCTAAATTGTTAAACACTTCATTGTTTTTCTTTAATATGTCTGAGAATAAGGAGTGTATCTAAGTATATGAAGGGAAATAAATGTGTTTAAATTGTATACTAGCATGTATAATTTTATTGTTTTTATGTTATTGAATTTATATCATCTTGATGATTTAGACCCCTGCTATTCAGTGTGTTTCATAGACCAAGAACAATGTTATCACTAAAGAGCTTGTTAGAAATCCAGATTTACTCAATCATTATCTCTATTTTAGCAAAATTCCCAAGTGATTTATAAGTATGCATGTTAAAATTTAAGAAGCACTGTTTTAGACTATGTACAATTAGATATTATTCAAAGAAATTTTTAAAATATATGATCTAAACATTAAATAAATTCTATTACATGCATTCTGAAACTGGCTCATATGGACATAGATTTGTTGTAAAAAGCACTGAATCAGGAATAAAGGCATACTTTTTTATATTGGCTGTGCCATTTTATGGTAGTGAAAATTCATCAAGTTCATAAACTTCTAAGAGTCTCTGTTTTGTCATTTGTAAAGTGAAGAGCGAGTTAATACCTCTCCTGATACTCATTGAGTTTGTTTAGATGTTCCAGTGAGATGGCACTTTATTAATTGTCAAGGTTTGCACATCGTGCACTATTATGATTTATGAAATTGGAGCAGCTGATTATAGGTAGATTATGAATAAGAGCTCCTTGGGGAGAAAGACAAGATGACAACCTCAGAGTCTGATTGATAACCATTTCCTTTTGCTGCTTTATAACATAAATAGAAGGTGGCATAGGGAGGAAGTGTTCAGAAGGGAAGTTTTCGATAATTTTGATGTTCATTTGTTTTCATTAATTGGTGCTTTGTGTTGAGTTTGTATGGTGATCCAAACAATTGCTTTATAATTAGCTTGTGATGAAAATATGACCTATAACAACATAAAACAAGACAGAAAGATGAATTTTCATTATCTGCCTTCAGTTTTCCTAGGGAATACTTCTGAGTTAGAATTTAATCAAATTTGGAGGAAATGTTATATGCCTTGGAATAGGCCTGGCAGTGAGGATACTGTGAGGGAGGTTTTCATGGAAGTCAACAATGAAATTCTGGTCCTTTCTATTACAGATAAGAAAACTTGTGGACCCCATGAATTCCAGTGTAAAAACAACAACTGTATTCCAGATCACTGGCGGTGTGATGGCCAAAATGACTGCAGTGATAATTCAGACGAAGAAAACTGTAGTAAGTAACACTTCCTTCAGAATGTTGAGAGCTGGCAGCCTATTCAGAATGCCAGATAGCAATTTTTAGCTCTGTGAAGGTTTGAATAAGAACCTATCTGTCCTGCAGCTCACATTTTTATACATATATTCACATTTGGACAAGAATATTCAGAGTAAATTGACCTGAATTTCAAATGGTAGAATTTTTGAAATGCTCACCCTGGGAGTTATGTTCTTATAGTTATCAGAATTGGTATGAAAGTATCATGAGGCTTAATGCACCCCATTAGAATGCAGTGAAGGAAGCGCTTGATGCATGCTCATACAAAGAGCTGAGTGATATGGAGACAGCACAAAACATACCATTCTTCAACGGATGGTATTCATTTCATTTCAGTCGCAAATTCTTTCCTATTACAAATCCACCCATGAGCTTCTTTCAAGGAAATTCATTTATTCTCTCCAGAGTGGTGAACACCATATTTATTCAGGATGCTTTTCTCTGAAAACAGAATAACACTATTATCATTATCTGCCTCCTGCATTTCTATGTAGTAAATTCAAAACATAATAATTATCCAACAAATTTATTTTCTAAAAGGTATGGGAATATGTAAAATGGTGACAGTATTTCTATATTCTAGCATTAATTTCTGAATATATTTCTTACTGGTTCTTTCTTACATTGTGGATTAAACAAAAAAATCTATATAATCATGTTTAACTTAAGATAACTAAATTCTATTTATTAAATATTTAAATTCTACTATTTCAAAAAGGATTTGATGATAACAATAATATCTACTCTTGTAGGGACTAAGAGCATTCAATTTCCCAAGACACAGGAAACAAAATAGGAATTCTTATATTAAAGCATAATGTTTTATTATATAAAAGCATACAGTTAGTAGAGTTACAGCCATAATAAACCAGTTAGCTATTCAGTTTGCAGAATATCAACTAATCTTTTGAATAACTTTCAAAACAACCTTACCAGTGTTTGAGTATCAGGTACATTAAGTATGAAAACTCTGGATCCTTATTACTATGGAATACTCTGAATACAGAAATCTTTATTGCTCTCTCTTCACATAGGTATCTCCCAACTGATCCTACTCTTTAGAAAAGTAGAAAGCATTGCAGAGTCATTAGAGTGTTCTAGATTATTTAAATTGGTCATTTACAAAAAAAAAACAAAAAAACTTTAAATGGCATGTTCTCAGATTCTGTCCATTGAAATAAAAATCTAATGGAGTAAGATAGGTAGAAAAAGGAGAGTAAGTACAGAAATAATTTTATATATACTTTCTATTTAATTTATTTGTATTTCAGAGCTTAAATATAACAGATAACTACTTAGTTTGAGATACATTTAATGTTAATTATGTGTAATATACCTGAGAGAAAATGACCTATAACTGAAGTTATTGAGAGCAAGAGAGGGAAAATGGGAAGGCAATATTGGAGGTTAAATCTTAGAAAACCTCTATTCCAATGTGTGAGATGCTAGGTTAGTGCTGTAATGAGAAAAGGAGGGGAAGCACTGAGGGTTGAGATGCCTGTTTCTGAGGGTTGAGATGCCTGTTTCTGGGGCTTCCTGAGTGGCTGAGTACCATTTTGCTGACATTTGCAGCCTTTGACGAAAGAAAACAAGAAGGGACACTGCCTCACACTTGTCACAGTAAAAACTTCATGGTAAATCATTGTAGCCATAGAGGCCTTAGGAAAAAGCAAGAGAGGTGGTTGTGATATCAAGCATTGCACTGTAAAATGCCCAATTCTGTGTGACTCTGTGGGTCCTTTTCATTTTGAGCTAATGACCTAAGACAAGTAATATTGATGAATGTTCAGAAGAGAGATGATAGGGAACTAGAATAAAGCATATTAGAGTAGTGACATGGAAGAAAAGAAAACATACACAGGACAATGTAAGAGTTGGGAACATGTTAAATATGTAAAAATACGTAATAGGAGGGTCAAGGGATCTAGATAAAAAGTGGTGTTTGAATAGGCCAGAAGAAATAAATAAGGTTTAAAGATTGAAAATGCCAGCAGTTCTACATAGAGAAACTGAGTCTATGAAGAATGAGAAAATAATATAATATATCTATAGGAGCACCAAGAGATTAGTCATATAGAAGTCAGACTTAGAAGAAAATACTGTTGCTGTATTAAAATGCTATCAAGGTATTTCCAATTTCTCGTTATCTATTGAAACTATTATAATTTTGTATGTGTAATTATAATAAAATTGCTATAATTATATATATTTAATTACTAGATGTTATAATTACTATCTATATATTTTAAATATAACTTTATATTATATTACACAATTATGTATATAATTATTATATACTGTGTATATAGATATAACAATATACCTAAAAGGGAAGTGGTATGCTATTATCATCTTTTGTAAGCTAATATTAAGTAGTAAAGAGATAGTGAATCAGCCTTATAGTTCAAAAACAACAGCAATGTGTTGTGTTTTTTTTTACATAACAGCATTCTATCAGCCAGTACTTCCTGTATTCCATTGCCTCATTTATTTATCACATTTATCTTAAATTCCTATTTAAGTAGCTGGAGATGGTCCAGAGTGATGCTATGTCCCAGAGCCTAGCACGGTGCCTGACACATAATTATAATATTACTACTGTATTCTTATTTTTTTATTTTTATGCAGAATATTTTATTCATATATTTGATATCTGTAGCGATATCTCTGTCCTTATCTTTATATTTGTCTCTGTGTTCTTAATGAACCACAATAATTCCTAAGGGATAAGGCCTGTATCTAACTCAGTTTTTACACTCTTAGCAGAGCATAATCAAATGGACATCTTACACATTTCAATAATAATAAGACAGAAGAGAAAACAATCAAAATCACTCAGCATGAGATCTAAGAAATATGTATGTGTAAATGCATACAAAAATTCCTATTTTAGAATTATGCTAAATAACCCTTTTGTTTTAATGACTGTATTGTTGATTGTTTTAGCCCCCAAATTATCACTACCCATTCCAAATCAATCCAAATAAGATGAAAAGGCTTTTTCTTTTTTAACATGAAAAGGAACACCAGTAGTACGGTCTATTTCATTTCTCTTCACTTCTCACTTTCCTCACTGATCATTATCTATTTTAGTCCAAGAGTCAAAAATATTTGTTACCTTGCCTTTGCATTTTTATTTTTAATTTTTGTTCCAATTTTACCCCTTTTCTTTAAGAAAACCAATATAATCTCATGTTTAAATTTAAGGACATAGATTTTACAAATTAGTAATGTATTTTTAAAGTTGCTTTTGGACTTCTTTGTTTATGAGTCTGATTTAATGAATTTAATTTTTAAAACTGTGTTGGAAACACTCTAGGCATAGATGTGAGAATAGTTTAAATAGTAGTGGAGCTATTAACTGCCAACTATGTTTTGTATTTAACATGCTTTATACTTTCTCATATTTGCATGAGATAGTCTGTTATTTCATCATCATCTGCTGATCATTTCCCTTGTAAAGTTTTCAGCAGGGACACTTTGCTTCAGCAATTATTTCTGCTCTTAAAAATAAGAACATTTTATTGTCATTAAAATTATTTCATAATCTAGATCAAATATTTGAAATATTTGAAAAAAATCTCAACATCTATACTATTTTTATCAGCAGCAAATAGAATATATATGACATATATCCCTTCCAAGTAATTGATGTACAAAAAAGTTCCTCATATCTTTGCATTATTAGGAATTAACAATTCAATAGATATAAAAATGCCAAGTAATTTGATCAACTAGATTAAGGTTTATATATAGAGAAAAGCTGTCTGCCTTATTTGAATTTCTAGTACTTTCACACTGAATTTATATCAGAAGATTATTTGTATAGCATGTCAGTTATACTAATTGTATTCTAAGAATTCTCCTCTGATTCTTCCACCCACATTCCTATAACTTCCTAACTTACCACCAAGGGATTATGATAATACTAGAGGCCTGGTGCATAAAATTCATACATGGGTAGGGTCCCTAAGCATGGCCAGCAATCAGAGCAGATTGGGGCCTTCCATCTGCTGGCTGGGGCCTTCCTTCATTCCGCGCTGCCCCCTGGTGGTCAGTGCACGTCATAGTGAGCAATCAAACTCCCGGTCGGTCAAACTCCCAAGGGGACACTTTGCATATTAGGCTTTTATATATGTAGATAGATTTGTTGCCTAGGATAGGAAACCTCTATGACAGTTAACAAAGTATATTTCTACAATAATAATTATGATGATATTGAATATTGCAAGTGCCTGCTTTATGACAGCCGGAGTTGTAAACATTGTATAAATAGTAAGTCATTTTAGTGGATAGTATTACTAAACACTGGGCACTTGGCTTCCTTTCCCTAACCCACCCAACCCTGGTGACACTAATGGGAGGAAGGCCGTGTCTATAAAGAAATAATTTACTTTGATGATGGTGGATAAAGGTTCTGAACCATGAGCTACCCTCATCAAAGAATGGTAATGGTAACCCAACAAAAAATGGTACTTTTATTTACCTATTATCTTTTGCCATCTTCATGTGCAATGATAAAGAGTTTTGTTTTCACTTTACTTAGATGAAGAAGCTGAAAGACAGGCTAGGCAGCCATCTTAGTCTTATCCTCTCCCTTCACCCCCAACTCCCACCCCCAACCTCTCATATAATAATTAACATAGGGCAAATGGGTTTTCCAGATTTAAGTCTTTCTTTTCTTTTTTTGCTTGTAAGATGGTCACTTTTTCCCTTCCCTTCAGAATGTTGCCATTTTATTCAGCGCATTCCCCAAGCCTCCTTCTCTTAGCTCAGATCTTGTACTGGAGTAGAGTTAAAGCTGCCTAAGGCCAGGCCACATGACCAGTAATAAGTGGTGGCTTAAGAAAGGGGTTCCCCTAAATCAGCTGCCAAGAGCGCGAAGGCCAGTCCCATTGCCTTTCCCCTCCACTGGGAGCACCCACCACCCCAGGCCTTGGAAAGCTACATTTCCAAAGCTACACACTCCCATTTCACCACAACAAAGCTTTCTCAGAGCGCACAACACAGCACCCTCTTCCCCAGTCCCTAGAAAAACAGCACTACCAACCCGGCAGCCTCCTGCAACCCTGGGCCCGGATGCCTCAAACCCCCTGGTCCCCTCTGGGCATCCAAGCGCTCTGGTTCAGAAGTGGGGGAGTCAGGTGAAGGGAGGCTGAACCCAGGGCAATTTTCAAAAGCCCGGGAGAGTCCAGACTTCTGGTAAGCTGAACCTCATCCACTCACCACCCAAGTCCTGTAGTACCACAGCCACACTGGCCACTTGAAGGGGTTGCAAGTTTCAATGCTCCTTGCAAGAGTTATGCTAAATAACTCTTGTTTTAATGACTGCATTAAACTTTCTGAGGGTTGAGATGCCTGTTTCTGGGGATTCTAACCTGCATCTGGGCAGCTGGGAACGTTCCCAGCTGTTCTCTGCATCCGGGTAGCTGGGAACGAAAGGCAACCCTCAGCCCTCTGGCAATGCTGTCCCTCCTGAATTAGACATACACACCCTGGGATTTCTTTTTTCTGCATAGAGAGAGGGAGAAATGGAGGATGGGAGTAGGGATCGTGGGGGAGTAGGGTGTGCGATTCCTGGAGGGAACAAGTAAGGGTCTGTTAAAGTCATCTCTCTGCCCAGGACAGAGCCCGGTTTAGGGACAGCAGGCCTGCCCATAGCTTTGTTGTCAGTGTCCTGGTCGCTGGCGTGCATGCTGAGTGCAAACACGCCCCCCGAAATCATCGCAACTGGCCAAGAGGCCTCTAACAGCAACTTAACAGCCCCAACCCTTTGGCAGAAGGAAGAAACCTGTACACAGGCACTCCAGCACCAGGTGTTGCGATTTGCCTCTGAGGACCATTGTAAAAGCCAGAATAATGATGATCATTAATTAAAATAATTAATAGTATTTTGTTTTCTTCCAAGTCTTTGGGAAAATGAAATTCAGGTTTTCAACCAATCCGCTAACATTTATATTTGCCTGTGGCGAAGCGGGTGTGTGGGGGGGGTTGGGTGGGAGATTGTTGCTCAAGTTGGGGAACGCAAGGAAGGTGCAGAGGCGTGCTGCGGGGAGGGAGCAGTCTGGGGACCCGGGTCCCCAATGCCATTTGTGAGGCTGTGGCACCTGCCCGCCCACCCGCCTTACTTGTAGATGCAGTTTCCATGACACCTGCCTTACTTGTAGATGCAGTTTCCATGTCGGGCAATGGCCAGACATGGTTCAAGCCCAGTTCCCGGGCACCACTTCCTTGGCCCTCGCGCCTAGCCTCAGGCCAGGCTCCTTGCCTGTTGCACTGGCCTCACCCCTTTCGGCATCACTGCTTTGTCCTCCCCTTCCTCCTGGTCTCTAAACCACTGGGACCTGGGGCCAGCCAGCGGCAACAGCTCTTCTCGGGAATCGGGCAGTGTGGCCATGGCTGGCAGTCCCCGGGCACAGCAACAGTGGCTGGGAGGATGGAGGTGTGGTGGCTGGACCGGCCGGTGCTCCCTGCTGCTTACACCCCCGGGACTCAGGGCTTGGGAGGCTGCGGTGTACGCACCATCACCACCACCACAACTCTGGCTGAGCTGCTGCCTGCCATGCTCCCCACTTCAGCTCCTCCTCCTGTTCAGGGCCTATTGAGCCGGGCCAGCTGGGGGTGAGGTGGGGGTGGGGGGTGGGGCATGGATCAGGCTGGTTGGCTGCCGCAGTGCACATGATAGCCACCGGTCATCCTGGTCGTTCTGGTCGTTCCACTGTTATGGTCGCTGGGCTTTTATATATATAGACTAGAGGCCCAGTGCACGAAATCCATGCACAGGTAGGGTCCCTAAGCCTAGCAGGTGATCAGGACTGATCTGTGGGGCAACTAACAGGGTGATCGGGGGCCCCCACTGCCACCTACTTTGGCCTGTCTGGCACCACCCATTCGCTAGCCCCGGCCCCCACCGCCAGTCACCTCCCTCTGCGGGGCAACTGGCGGGGCGATTGGGGGGCCCCCCACTTGAACCCACCTTGGCTGGCCTGGGGCCTGCGTGCTGGGGGCAGCCCCTGTATTGAACCTCTGCCCCCTGGTGGTCAGTGCCTGTCATAGCAACTGGTCATTCCACCAGTTGTTCTGCCATTCAGTTGATTTGCATATTAGGCTTTTATTATGTAGGATACTCAGTGGAGAAATTGGAGTCTGTAAACCTTTCTGCTCTGCCACTAACAATATGGCTTTAAAAGTCAGTTTTATTTTCTGAACCTAGTTACTTCAATTTTGTACAAGATGGCTTTCAAAGCTCTTTTTATTTCTGAGACTGTATGTTTTGCCTTCTCTAGTATCAATGGACATGACCAGTTCTCTTTGATTTTTATTAAATGAAACAGACATCATTAGCTATTTGTCTCGGACAAGTAACTTGAATTCTCAGGGATTTAATATGCAAGAAATTACTTCCTCAGTATGGGAGGCAATAATATGGCCTAACAAAGAAGTATAGGCCCTGGTATCAGGTCATCTAGGTTCAGATTTAGTACTAGCTCTTCTGCATACGGGGTGATTTGGGTTAAGTTCCTTATCCTCTCTGTGCCTCAGATTGCTCATCAAAAAAGGGTCCAATAATAACATTACCTTATAGAGTACTTAAGATTGATGAAGTAATTCAAGTACTTAGCATTAACTTCACCTAGTGCTTAACACCAAATAAGCAATCAGTAGCTGATAGTAATTATTACTGTTATAAGTAGTAATACTAATATTAATAAAGTTGCTTTTTAAGATTCAAGTACTGTATAATATATGTAAACACAGGTAAAGGCGAAAAGTAAAAGAAGCTATGATTGTTATGCTCACAGTGTTGAGACATGAAGAGGATCCTCCAGTTAGTGGCTTTTTTCCATTCTTCAAAATAGCAGCTTGTCTTATTATATAGCCTGAAGTTCACATTTTAAAATAAAGTGATAACAAAATGTTCCAATACATATTCCACTTGCCACCATTCCCCCAGTGAACTCAGCAGGGATCTTTATGTAGAAATGTAGGAGCTTTCATGATACCAGGCATTCAAGATGTTACCCTATAGCTAGAAACCGAGGGTTGTGAGAGCAATATTCAAGTGCAGGCTGAGTTATTCACAATCTTTATGTAGGAGATTAGGCTTCATATGGATATCCCTTGAAAGTAATTTCAGTTACCTCTTTCTCCTTTGTCTGAATAAGAATATTATTGTTTGTAAGATAGCTATAAATACAGTTAACTAGTAGAGAAAACGTCTTTCATCATGCTGGATATCAGTTCAGTTTAGAGAACAAAAACTAAATAAGAGGTGATTCCCAGCAGTCATAGAGATTACTTGCAGGAGCACATTTCTGCAATCCTACCTTATGGTCCGGATGAAATACATTCCACTTAAGCCAGATAGCAAGTCATACTATTTGGCTTATGTCCTGTGTGGGATATGGTAAGCATCATTAAGTAAACAACTGGAAAATTACCCAAAATGACAGGTAAATTACATAGGGCATAAGCAAACAATTGTATAAACAAATAGGCAGTTTTCAAAGAAAAAAAAAAAATAAGAGCTTCCATCTGCCCTTCAACTTGTATCCACCAGTCATGTCCAATAATATCCCCACGTGCCCTTCTTGTTCTATGAACTCTGGAGAATCTGAGGACAAAATTGAAGAATTAGAAAGTCATTATAATACACTAGAGGCCCACTGCATGAAATTCGTGAATTTGTGCACTGGTGGGGGGGCGGAGGGGACGTCCCTCAGCCTGGCCTGTGCCCTCTCTTAGTCTGGGACCCCCGGGTTCTTACCCCTTGGCTCGCTGCTCCTTAGCGCTTCCACAGAAGTGGGAGAGGCTCCTGCCACCGCTGCTGCACTGGACAGCTGTGAGGCCAGGTTCTGGCTGAGCTGAGCTCCCCCTATGAGAGTGCACTGACCACCAGGGGGCAGCTCCTGCGTTGAGCATCTGCCCCCTCGTAGTCAGTGTGCATCATAGTGACTGGTCATTCCGGTTGTTCTGCCGTAATGGTTGCTTAGGCTTTTATTATATAAGATAGTAGAAAGTAAAGAACCAAAGGCTAGACTCCTCAATTAGGAAACAGCCCTGTGAGAACAGTTTCACAAAATGTCTTACTCCAAGTAAACACATAAAATGACTTAGAGTTCCAACAACTGGGAAAGATTACTGTTGTATTATAATATGTAGATTTTTGTGCCTTTTATTTTACTTTGCTGCTATATTTTTATTGAACAATGGGCTATTTATCTTTTGTCTTTGTTTCAATTTGTTTCTATAATGCCACTTTCTAATCATGACTTTAGCAATAAATTAGAAACGTCATTATATTATGTACTTCAGATGCTTCATGAAACATTTTTCCTAAACAATTTATTAGTTATAACCACTTTTTTTTTATTAATGCTAACCTCATGTTGTATGTTATGTAAATTTTAAAATGCAGTTGCATATAATAGAATAACCCTATGCTGTTGTTTCTATCCCCAGAGCCACAGACCTGTACATTGAAAGATTTTCTTTGTGCCAACGGGGACTGCGTTTCCTCAAGGTTTTGGTGTGATGGAGATTTTGACTGTGCAGATGGCACTGATGAGGTAGGCAACTTTGCAACATCAAACAAAAACTAAAGTGGTGTTTTAGAATCACATGTATAATTATTACTGTTTAATCCAATGAGTGTGACAAGGACAGCTCTGAAGTGTACTTTGCTCCTGACACTCTGAGGTAAGTATTATATCTAAGCTCAGAGCTGCACACACCCAGCACAGGGAATAGTGCTTGTGCTGCTATTGACAGTCAGTTTTATAGTCTGTTTTACCTCAAGTGGTGAATGGCTCGGTTGGGAATAGAATGTTTGGAAACCTTATTCCCTCTAGCTGCTGCCCTTGCCGTTAGTGGATGTGTTCATAAATTTGCTGCAGTATCCATAGGCAGGACTAATATTTTATGCATTTAAAAGAGTTTCTTCTCCCCAGTCTCTTTCTCCATAGATATAGTCTCAAAGACGTCGATGTGGGTCATCAATTTTCATGAAACCGCAGGTTCAGTTTTGCTTAGATGATGAATCACAATCCATTTATAATAAGGCCTGTGTACACACAGCTTAAGTGAAAAAGTTTAGAATTTCTCTGGATAATTATGTAACTTTAGGTTGTGCTAACATTTATGCTACTTCACACAATTCATTATTTATGATTCTATGTATTTCACCTATTAATTACTCCATCCATGATGCTTTAAAAATAATACATGACGTGTGGTTATAGTTTTTCTTAATCAAATCTAAAATGACCCGATGACCTCAGTTTTAATACCAGGGAGCAAATCAGCAACAGTCATTTCTCATGATTTTCTCTGTTAATGACTGTGCATGTTAATATCAGGAACACAGTCAGAGATGAAGGACAAACGTGGTCCCTGGCCCTCAGTGGCCACTGGGGCTCCTTCTGGGGAACCTGACTCCCTGGAGCTCCGCTGCTTTGGTTGACATGCATATGTAGTTACCCCTCCTGAAGGACCTCCCGCTGGCTGTGGGCAGGGCCAGAGACAATCTCCCAGGGGGCTCCGGAGGTTTCTGTATTTCAGGTCCAACTCCCTGAAGTGTCCACTAAGTTCCTGCCTCTTTGGGAGAAACCAAAGGTCTTTACTATTTATAGAGCCCACATTAACTGTTTTGTCCCAGTCTTCAGGCATTCTTATCAAGATTACACAATTCTGCATTACATCTCACTATCTTGAAAAATCCCTCTAATCCCATTCAGGTGCCTGGGTTTTGGAAACCAATGGCTGTGACTTCTCACCTGGAGGCCAGAAAACCTAAACCTCCAGGTTGTAAAGGTTTCTCAGAAGTTGAAAAATACTATTTCTATTCATGGGATTTAAATTCTTACATTGCTCAGCTACATATTTATTTAGCAACTATTTATTCGAGGATTATATTAAACATTCCCCAGTCAGGAAAAACACATTTCACACAAACTTCTTTATACCATGAAAATGTTTTGTTTTCTTCAAAAAATATTTTCATCAGGCCCTGTTTAATCTATGAAACATCAAGAGGAGGTCATATATTGCTTAAGGCTTATGATTTTACCTTTCATGTTATTCAGGAAATGTCTAAGGTACATGTACAGAATAAAAAAATTTATTTTTCAAAAGTCTTATTCATGTTAAAGTAGACATCTAATTCCAGGTCCTAGAAAGGAAATTGACAAAATGAGCAGCTAACATCGTGTCAAACGGAACAAGGCTATTAGGATCATGTTCAGAGTACTTAGGAGCAAACTTGAAGAGATTTCCAGTGATGAAAGGGAAATTTTGAGCATCATAACTAATAAAATGGTTGCAATGGATTGAAATACAATAAGTGTATACAAATACATAAGTTCATAATAATTTTTAGAAAAATAAATTTTTTTTTCACTTTGGAGGTTGTTAAGGTATCAGCATTCTTAATATTCAATCAGACAAATGTAGAATGCGGGAAATTTTATAGGACAAATGATCTTTAAATAGTAAATTTCATTTAAGAAGCTAGGAAAATGAGAAATAGTCCTACATTAAGAAAAAATTCAAACCAAATTCCATGTGCAGACCTCTTTTAGATCCTTATTGTACCAAGCGATAATTTATACAGTTAAGAAAACAAGGAGATTTGGGGTAAGGATTAAGAATAACTTTATATTATGGAATTTTTGTTAATTTCATTATGTTAATTTTCTGATATTGTTGTTTTTACTTTAAAATAGGTCAGAATGTAAATAAGTGGGAAGAGGACGTATGATACATGAAATATTGTTAATGGTTAAACATGCATGGTGGTCACATGGGACTCATTATTCTATTCTCTCTACTTTCAGTGTATGTTAATTAAATACCGGACAAGTTAACACACACACACACACACACACAACTATACTTTATTGTAGATCAAAATCTTCTGATGATACAGAAAGTGCCTAAAATCGCCACTTTTTTGTGCTGTCAATAAAGATACACCAGTGACATTGCTTAATGAATTATTTTAGTGAAATTTGTCTTAATGCTGAGATAACCCTTCATTAATTCTACAAATATATACTGAACAATTATTATAATCATGGTGTGGTAATAGATACTTGGTACCTAGACAAACATGATTCCTATTCCAGTGGAGCTTAATTACATGAGAATGCTTTAATTTTTTAAAATATTATTACTGTTGAGAGTACTACAGTATCCCCCTTTTTTCCCTCCTCATTGCCCACCCCCCCCGCGCCCCCGCAACCTGGTTCCCATCCTGCTCCAGGCATTCACCACCCTATTGCCTCTTATTTTTTGCATTTTCTTCTTCATTCACTCATTCATTTATTTATTCATCAGTTTTTATTGAATGCTTATTATGTCCCAGGAACAACACTGAGCATGAGGAGTACAGCAGTTAATAAAACACATGAAATCCCTTCCTCATGACTATTTCTCCAACACTTTTGACGCCATTCACTGTTACATAGCTTACTCCTCAGATATGGCACATTTCAAATTATCTTTACACATTAAAAGTCTCTTCTTAGGTAGTTCCATTTCTGTTTAAGCTTTCACTGCGAAGCTTAAAAACCTTAAGAATATGTATGTTTGAAACCATTGACAATGTATTTTGTTGCAATTGTTGGTTTAGGTGCTGGCCTTTCTAATACTCAATGAGTTTATCAAGTACAGGGAGAAAATCTTATTTTGATTCATATTCTTACTTAAGAAACACTCTGGCAAAGAGTAAACTCTTAATATTTGGGAAAAGGGAAGTAGAAAGGAAGGCAGAAAACAAATTATATAGCAGGCAGTCTGTTAAACTACTATCAACAAAGAGAAAATTATAGAAATGTAGAAAGTAAACTCTTCATCCCTCCATGAGGGTAAAACTAAGAAGAAGCAGAGAGTAATAGATCAAGACGATTCATTTCACAAGCTGTGATAAAGTTGCACTGGTTGTGGAAGGAACAGACAAATATATTTTGCCAAGACTATAAATTCCTTAACAATAAAAAAGCATAATCCCAGCAAGACATTTCATTGTCCTATTTCATTTCAATCAGGATGGCAGCCCCGAAGGAAGGTAAATTTCTAGTGGATCCCTTTCATTGATCACATATAAAGAACTGAAATATCCCCAAAGGTATATCTACTATTTGACTTACAAATAAAATCTATATGTGAGCTAGCAGAAATGACAATTGTGATAGTTCATTTCACAGTTAACTTTATGAACAGTTTTTGGGAGAGAGGATTATGAACAGTAAGCCAAGTAGTAAAGGACAGGTGCAGTGGAAAAGGTGGAAAGAAGGCTAAAGAAAGAACACTAGGAAAGATTTGCCAATGCCAAACAGATTTGCTTTAAGTTTCTTGTTTGTTTCACATGCCATCTGCCCACCCCACTCCCAGCGAACTGGTTGTAATTTTTAGAAATAATTCGTTAACCTTTTTTCCCCTCACAATCTTCATTCTCCCTTACAGTTATTAAAATTGCATCAGCCCCAAACAATCCACTCGGAGCAATTTAATTCGCAGGATGAAGTCAAAGCATTTATGTTTTTATTTTCATTTCTCTGTTTTATTATCACTCACAAAGAAAAGTGGAAAACGGTTATAATTATGTTATGTAGCACGAGGTTGCACATGACCATCTGAGCTTTTTATACAGGGTGGGGCAAAAGGAGGTTTACACTTGTGAATGTGCAAAACACAGTTTATTCTTGTACTATTATTTATTACTAATTGTATTATTGTTTTTCATATGGACAACTGTAAATCTACTTTGTCCCCACCCTGTATGTGACAAATTTGATTTCTATACTTCTAGATTATATGCATAAGGGTTTAGTTGTCTTTGGGTTACATTTGTCTAATAATTAAGTTTTAATTACATCTTTGTTGCTGTTTTTTTACAGAGAAATTGTGAAACTAGTTGTTCCAGAGATCAGTTCCGATGTTCCAATGGCCAGTGCATATCAGCAAAATGGACATGCGATGGCCATGAAGACTGTAAATATGGAGAGGATGAGAAGAACTGCGATCCAGGTAAGACGATGCAGGTGACATTAATTTAGCTGATATTTCAACCTGATAGAATTTAAATTTGACAATGATATTCAGAAAACAGTGGATTTGGGCATAGATTTCTGTTTTTTAGACATAATCTGAAATATCTGTATATAGATTTACTGGTGTGCCCTTCATATGTTTTGAAAGTGTTTCAACAGGTAAGGTTATTACTATGTTTGAGATTCAAGCATTACTCCCCAAAATTTGACTTTTTAGTTTCTGTATCTTTCCACGTCATTTTTTTTTCATGACAATAAAATGAAATATGTTGAAACTGTAAGTATGATAAAAGCTAAGTTTTCTATTATGGAAATTAAGATTATGAAATAGGATATAGTAATTTCAACATGATACCAACTGAGAAAAAGCATAAGTGTATTATTTCTGTTTACATCTTGGTCCAAAATCAAAACAAAATTAGGAAGCAAAACCAGCATATAGAAGAAACATACCAATTTATATATTTTTATTTCTTAAATATGGCTCTGTAAATATGCTTATTAAAAACTTAATTTTTATAGTTAACTATTTTAAAAACATATTATAGAAATCACTAGGGGAAGTATACTATAATTTGTGTATAACCATGAAAGTATTCCTTTGAGAGATTAGGTAAGAGTAGCAGATACAATGCACACACGTTACCATGTTCAGTACCACGCCCATGATCCAAATCTCTAATTGGTCACATCATTTTTCTTACTGAATCCAGACATGTTCTCAGACTCATTAATAATACAAATCCTAGGCAACCATTATCAATTAAAATAAATTAAGACATAAGGAAAAAGCTTTTGAGCATTCCTGGAATATGCAATTCAGACCACAAAGTAAGTATATATATGTCAACCTAGTGTCTAAAATAAGGCTAAGAACCCTGAAGTTTGAATGTAAACAAATGCAAAGCCATAGCAAAAGCAGCTATAATAATTCTGATGTCAATTAATTAGATTGGATTCTGGTAATAACTTATAGTATATCTACTTGTTATTTTTATTTTCTGTGTCATAAAGGAATACTTCAAATTCTATAGACTCTGTTAGGTATTCCATGTACTTGTGTTCAAAACCCCAAAACAAAAATAAGTCTTATAAGTTATGCAATATGACATTTATGTCAACATAATCCAATACATATTACAGTGTCTGTGAGACCATGCCACGATTTCCACTTTTAGCTTTATACAATGTATATATGAATTAACATTCCCAAGGATCACTAAATCCTATTTACTGTTTTGAAAATAGTATAAGGCTTTTATCTTATAAACCAGAGGCACAGTGCATGGATTCGTGCATGGGGGGAGGGGTCCCTCAGCCTCGGGGGATGTAGCAGTGCGCCAAGTGGCAGGCAGCCAGGGAGGAGCCCGAACTGGGGCTGGGCGCCATGCCGCTCGCGCTCATCCTGGCCTGCTGCACCTGCCACCACCACTCTGTAGCACTGCCGAGGAGTCTGGAGAGGCTCCCGCCACCACAGCTGCACTTGCCAGTCGTGAGCCCAGCTTCTGGCTGAGCTGCACTCCCCCTGTGGGAGCGCACAGACCACCAGGGGGCAGCTCCTGTGCTGAGCGTCTGCCCCCTGGTGGTCAGTGCTTGTCATAGTGACTGGTCAACCGCTCGTTCCAGTCATTTGGTCGTAAGGGTTGCTTAGGAATATATATATATATATATATATATATATATATATATATATATATATATATATATATAATTTTAAAAATTTTTCTTTATTGATTAAAGTATTACATATTTCTTCTTTTTCCCCCATTGACCTCCCCCAGCCACTCCCACACCCCAGCACATGTCCTCACCCCCCCTAGTATCTGCATCCATTGGTTATGCTTATATGCATGTGTACAAGTCCTTTGGTTGATTTCTTACCCCCCTCCCATCCTCCCCTTCCTTCCCTCTGAGGTTTAATGGTCTGTTCAATTCTTCTCTGTCTCTGGATCTAGTTTTATTCATCAGTTTATTTAAGGTTATAAAAAAATTATTTAGCTCTTCAAAATCAAAAGGATGAGCAATATAGTGGCTTTTATTTCCTGTCTTTAGTTTAGTGAGTTGAATACTTACTGAACAGAATATTATATTATTGAGGTATATTGGATACAATCCTGTAATATTGTAAAACACAGTTAAATGAATATTTAGTATCAAATGTTGAATATAGTTTATATAATATGAACTATTTTCATTACTATGAATTTTTATATGCTTCTGTATGTTTTTTTCTATGAAGCCAGTCATTCTTTTTACTGAATCTAAATTTCAACTTTATAATTATATTCAGCTTCTCCTACTTGCTCATCAAGTGAATATATATGTGCCAGCGGAGGATGTATTTCAGCATCTTTGAAATGTAATGGAGAATATGATTGTGCTGATGGTTCAGATGAGGTAAAATCTATCATTTGATTAAAATCTCTGAATTACATGAATTAGATTTAGGAAAGCAAATGTAATAAAAATAGAGGAAAGTGACAGAATCTTGATTCATATCTGTCTGAAATGCTAGGACAAGTATATTAACTACAGTAATTTCAACAAATACCTGAATTTTAATGTTGTTTATATACTAAACCCCATTGTCATTTGCAGAGGTTACATTCCTTCAATCAAAATGAAAAAGCCCACTGTGTAGTAAATCTCCAGTAGTGTCAGCTGCATGCTTCTTTTGCTTGTGACTGCATGTTATCATTAATAAAAACTACAGTGCCCATTTGTATTGGAACAGATGGACTGTGTGACTGAATGTAAGGAAGATCAGTTTCGATGCAGAAATAAAGCCCACTGTGTTCCAATTAGATGGCTGTGCGATGGAGTTCATGACTGTGTGGATGGCAGTGATGAAGAGAACTGTGACAGAGGTAAGGTATCCGAGTGTGTGTGTGTGTGTGCGAGCGCGCATATGTGCATAAGTAAGAATGACAGTTAAGGCGCTGTGCAGAATATATAGTGTGCCAGAGGCAGAAGATAAGATCATTAAATGCTGATTATTCTTTCTAGTTTTGTTACATAATAGCCTGTTCTAAATAAGCAAAGTCTGGATCATTTTCAGGCAGAGTATAATGTCATTCTTTGTACAATGATGACAACAAAATTCAAGTCTCTATCAAGTACTTGTCATGAGCACATCTTTGGACTAGGTGTTGGGTCAGGTATAGAGATACTAGAAGAACACAGGGAACATAGCAGCTAAAACCATTATTACAAAAGCATTTTCAGAGTACATTTGTCTACCACATTGCTTGCCTTATTTTGAATGAATAAAAATAACATACTACTACATTACTATATTACACATATTAATATGCTAGATCTATAGGATATACTAGGTTGTGCCCCAGATTTCCTTCTTGACAGGTGGTTGAGAAAATTGCCTACACTTTTTGTCAGTCTGGAAGACAACTTTGAATTTTGTAGTATATTATTTTCCAGCTATGTGAAGATATTTCCTGACAGATAACAGCTTTTAGTTTTAAGTCACCACAATAAAATCAGTGATTATTACTACTTTAGAATTAATGAAATGAAAAGAAAAAAAAATTGTTGGGTGAAGCTTATAATGACCATAAATTACATAAGTATTATTATTTTTGTAATGTTAAATATGTTATTAAATGATGGACTGTGTGACTGAATGTAAGGAAGTCTTCTTTAACCTGCTCACAGAAGTCTCTCAATGGACTTTATTTTTCAGAATATTTGGAACATCATCAACAGATAATATCAGATATTGATATAGATTGTAAGGCATTAAAACAGACACTCAGGATTTGTAGAGTAGAAATGTACTAAATGATTTACTTCTATAAATATCTATTCATGTGAGAAATAAATTCTTCAACTTTCTATAATATTAGTTCAAACCTTTATGATTTGCTCATATCTCCATCCTAAAACCTGATCAAGAATTATATTCAGCAGAAAAAAGCCTAGCTGTCACTGGGAATCTGCAATGCATTACAGAGAGCCATAAAAGGTTAAACTTCCATAGCAGCTGTTTCTACTTTAATTTCTCATTCACTTTCTGTAACTGGTCACTCTTGAGCCAGAAAGCTGTGTGGACAGTCTGACACAATCTTATGTAGTCTTTTATGTGAAGACTTTAGAGAAAAAATTAAGTTATTCATCTTTTTTCTACTTCATAACATGACAGTGTGTTTCTTTCTCCCATTGCTTCTTGCCTGGGCTCATGCAATACTACCTAACTGGTCTCCAATACATCCTATGCAGTGCTGCCAGGTTCATCATCTCTACATGTAACTCAGATTATGTCAATCTTGACTCGGTCTTCTTTTTTTCTGGTTCCATACAAATAACTCAACTGGCAGTCAGACTTCCATAAGAAGGATCCCGTTTTATTTCTCCCATCTTATATTCTATTATTTCTTTTTACGTATAATATATCCTAGCCAAACTGGAAATAGTCAATATTTCCAAATGGGAAATATTCTAAACATCCACATACTTTTCAGCATCTTCCCTGATTCTTCTGCTATTTTCACCATCTTAATAACTCTGCCAATAATAATTATATTTGTTCTTTCAAGTCCATCTTAATTACCACTGTCTTCAACCCAATTACAGTCTTTTTTTGGAGTTTCCCCAGCCACTCTTTGATCGCATTCCTATTCATTCATTCTTCCTTCTAATATAATTATTTCTGAATCATTTGAATGCATCCCCTGTTGAAATGTGAGTTTCTTGATGTCAACAATTGCATATGCAAACAGAATGAGGAAATACATTTCAAGTCATGATATTATTATGTACAAAGTCATAGGTGAGGGACAGTTTAGCAGTTTAGGAACCACAAGGAATTGAAGATTTATACTAGAACCTGGTTTTAATATTAAGTTTTCCAAGGCTTTTAAGGAATCTTCTTTTTAAAAAATATAAAAAAGAGAGAGTGATAATTTTGTACTGTATAATATCGAAGATAATTTACTGAAATGGGAATCTAGTTTCATTTCTTATCTCCATGAAACTTTCTGTGCTCATTTTTTTTCCATGATATCAAACCCAACCACAAGGAAATATCCCCAAGAACTGTAGGATTATCTGGAGAGTGAATGAGGGGGGTACAAGAGTGAAGAGAGCAATCTTATCAGGATTAATCTATTTTTTAAATATTGGATTTCATAAAAATTGTTTGAACAATAGAACTCAGGTTAGAAAGTCAAATGTTACGTAAAAATTTGAACATTATAGCATTTCACATCTGAGGTATCTTTCATATTTAAAACTATTCTACTAAATGTTTAAGCTTATTGAATTAAAGAATTAAGAATCTTTAATTCAATCATTTACAAATGTGTCAAAGCTTCCCTCCTTTCCCTACTCATGCCTTTAACTTTTCTTTGAGGTTTATTTTTTTCTGCTACATAATTAAATTCCAATGAAGTATCTTGGTGGATAAAGCATTTGAACCTGTATGGATGTACCTTAAGGTGTGACCAAGTTCAGATTTCTAGTATTTAATTTACTTCTAGGAAGTGGTTTAGGTTTGGATAAATGTAAATCAAGGCATTAAGGAAACAGAATTCCAGAATTCACTCCTCTGCTCCTAATCCAGCTTTCATTCATCTCAAATCTGGACCTATGAACTGACAGGGGCTAAGTGTTGGGGGCTGGATAAGCATGGAATAATCTTCTAAGTGAATTAGTTTTACTGGTTTACTTTAGGAAAACTAAAACACACAATGCTATGGGATTAGAAACAACATTTATATTTTAAAAGGTAAAACATGTTGCCTCAAGGAAACTTGGTATTTGCTTTGCCCTGAGCTCCCAAACTTTATGCCTTATAGCAATTTCAGAGGAAAAGATTGAGAGTTGTTCTCTTTAGTAATCATCACCTTAAAATATGTAAGCTACTTATGTAAATTACAAAATATTGTTGTATATTAAAGTTTCTGTCAGCCCAAATTGAGATGAGAATTCTAGATGCTTACTTTCTGTAGTGACGCACTTGTCCAGATTTTTATGAACCTGCCAAGGGCTCCCTTATATATATATTTAGACATAAGTTGTTAATTAATACATACTTTCTATTTTCTAATAATCTCCTGTTGAGCTGATCAAGAACAGGACTAGGAAACTGATATTTCAATTCAGATAATCGCTTTTAAAATATACTTTTTTGTTGTTGTTTCTGTGTGCTTCATGCTAGTTCAAAATAAGCTTTGAAGTTATATAAGCTTTTAGGATGCCATGGTAGTCACCATGGTGCATTTTTTGAAATGCAAATTCTTTATGGTACAATAGGAAGCCTTTAGTAAGTTATCACAAAACTTTTGCCTTTCTGTTACAATTATGATTTCATTTTTATGTATCTTCTTTTTAATAAAAGAGTGGCACACCCAACACTCCCATGGGGAAAATTGTAATGTTATCTAATATTATACTTCAGTGAACTCATTTTTTCCTTTCAGCAATACTGATGTGCTACAAATAGAGTTTTTCTAAAATAATTATAGGATATCGAGTTCACACATTTTTTTGAATTTAATTTATTGTACATTGGAACATGCAATGAGATTTAATCATTAGAATCTTATTATGAAAGAATACAACCCTTTTTTATATTCTATGAATTTTGGTATTGAATTAAGCCAACGGTCATCTTAAAATTATCTTTTTTTTTAGAACTGAAGACTGTACAATTTATCTTTTTCATTTTTGTCAGTTAGAATTGGTAAATGGTAATTTATTGCATGGGTTTTAGTAATTTAGATTATTCTTAGAGTTAGGGCATTTTAGAGCTAAAAATTACAGAGTTTGAAAGAAAGGGACATCCCAATGCCAGACACTATACTCTCAGAGGTCTCACATGGTAGTATTCACCTTGGTGTTCTCGACCAGGACCTGCCTTTATCTGTATCTTAGAGTTTGTTAGTCGAGTTTGTTAGTCCTTAGAAATTCCAGTTAAAGCTGTACAGTTCTGTTGAGATTTTTCCCCAGAAAATCTTACAACTGTTCTGATTCATATCATATACATTCTTGTTTTCAATTTCAACTAAGATTCTAAGTTTCTAACCAATGTATCTATATTTCTTTAATCATCTCTCTCTACCATTATGCATGTCAGATTTTTAATAAGTTGACTTTATTTCTCACCTTCTACTTCACAGCAATAATAAATTTTGAGCTTCTTTAAACATCTGACCATCAAATTAACAAAGCCACCCATAGTTATAACCATCCATTCCTCCTCCCTTCTATTAAAGTAGAAGACTTGTCTCCCCTCCAGACTAAGGATATTCTTTTCATTTTGCTATAAATATTAAATTTTTCACACTTCCTGGATTCTCAAAGAACTCATAATATCAATTACTCTCTCAAATGTAGCTACTCTAAGTCAAGTTACCATCAGTTATTTTCTGGGTTGCTGCAACCTCTCTTCATTTTTTTCCTCCAATCTTGGCTTTATCCCTCCCTATCTTGCTTTCCAAGTTCTCCACACTGTAGCTAGAATTATTATTCTAAAAATTCAAATCTGATTCTGTAATTTCCTAAATTAAATCTTTGCTACTGGAAGTGAATTATTAGAGATCTGTGTGCAAGTCAAAACTCAGAACAAGAGCTATTTGCCCCCCGCCACCACCCATTCATGCCCTCACCCCCACTGTTGTCCGTGTCCATTGGTTAGGCTTGAATACCTTTTAAAAAAATAGGCTCATTATTCACTCCAAATAGCATCCACAAGTTGAACAATGCATCATCCTAGGTATTTTATAGGCTTGCAAGGATGATCACTATTATTCCCCAGCCCCATGTCTAAATGAGTATATCCTCTTAAAAATATGTTAATACCTTCAATCATCAAATCTAGCCAGTGTATAAGCTATGTGTCTTATGTATGAAGTTTAATAGGTAAAGTATTTCTCTGAGAAAAAAATCTTATTAATCTTAATTCTAAATTCCCATTAAGTATCTTTGTGTTGTTTCCCCATGCATAACTTGCAAATATGAACTTATAAATTACTTTAACCATATCTCTTTTGTAACATATGAAGACATTGAGTTCGAGAGAGATTAATGGACTTGTCCAAAGCAAAACAATGAAAGTTCCTAACTCCCCAACCATTGTGGTTTCTACTAGGTATTACTACATACATAGACATATAACCAAAATTTATTAGTACTTTGGGTCCTTTGCATGTGGCAAATGTACTTAATTTTGAGTCAGAATATCCTTAATGCTTTATATTTAATTGCAAAAAAAGAAAACACTTTAAAAATTAAAAATAGAGTACTTTATTGCATAATTATCATAAGGATAACTCTAATATTTCAACACATTGCCAATTTTTTTATTTCTATAAAAAGCTATTTTTCTATGACAACACAACCTTTTTACTGGTTAATCTGTTTTCAGTGATTCAGTTTGTCAGTTTCTAGATACAGCTAAATTATCTCCTTTTCTGTATCTTTTCATTCCAGAACAATACAGTTTTTAATAATGAAAGTTAATACCACTTAAAAATCTAAGTTTTCTTATGCTCAATAACATAAAAATATATGAAAAAGAAGATAATTTAGATTTGAGAAAACTTTCTGTGACCAGATATTAGTATTTTTAAAGAAAATATGGCATACATGAGGGTAATATCAGATTGTTTTGAAAAGTAACCCATGAATACCTTTTTTTTCTTTTAATCTTTTTTATAATTTTTTTTCTTTATTGATTAAGGTATTACATATGTGTCCTTACTGCCCCATTGCCCCCCCCCCCCACCTCCCATTCATGCCTTCACCTGCCCTGTTGTTTGTGTTCATTGGTTAGGCTTGAATACCTTTTTAAAAAATAGTTTGGACACTTCATATTAGATAGAAGAAAAATAAAGAACTGAGAAACTAGAATCTGTGCTAAGAATTAGCAGAATACATCTTATGCTGACTGGCTTTAATTATGCAATATCTTTATATTTGTGTGTGTTTTTTTTTTAATAAAGGAGGAAATATATGTAGAGCAGATGAGTTCCTTTGCAATAATTCCCTTTGCAAACTTCATTTCTGGGTGTGTGATGGAGAGGACGACTGTGGAGACAACTCTGATGAAGCCCCAGACTTGTGTGGTGAGGCATTTCACAGCTCTAGCTTGCTCTCTCATCTCCCGATCTAATGCACCGGGCATGAATCAGTGAAGTGGTGAAGGGACCCACAAATCCTGCTGCCCTGGGGTTAGGTAGATAAAGTGTAACCACAGATCCAGCTTTTGTTCAAGTAACAAGAGATTACCCTGTTCAAAGTTTATGACTTTATGGACAGCCCTCTTAAATCTGAACTTTCATATGTCAACACTGTTCACAAGATAGATATGGTCTGTCTGAGAGGATTTAGAGTAGTTGACCTTTGGAATTGAGTATGGTTCATATAAGGACTTTGGCATCATATCAAATTGGTACTTTAGTCTAAAACAATTTTTTTGGCAGATAAGTATATGGAAAAAATGTGAATAATAAAATTATGTAGTTTTACATGGCCCCCACTACTGAGGCTGAAGTTGTTGAAAGACAGGAGAGCTATATCTAGTATATCTTTGTCTATATTTATATCTATCTGGATAAATCTATATAAAGATATCTCTGTTTAGACATACAATACACATGTTACACAAATAAGTGAAATAGAGCTATTTAATATTTAAATCTAAAAATCTTAAATAACTTTAATGATTCTTCAAATTCTAGTTACTTTTGACTGATATTTGTCAGAAGAGTGCTTATGCAACCTAAAACTACAAATGTACAATTTTAGATCTTTAACATAAAGGTTTTATTATATTTGGTAAACATTTTAGTCCCACTTTTCATTCTTTGTATCTAATCTCAGAAAGAAAGATAATTTCATTTCCAATTTAGAGAAACTATTAATTCAGATATAACTTAAAAGTATACTTAGCGAGTTAAAGAATACATAGCACAGATGTATGTGCTTAAATTCTTTGTTCTATTTGGTGTGTCAAGTAAGACCAGTATTTTTTTTAAATAAATAATGACATTGACAACTGTTACAGTTAAATAAAAAAAAAATCCAAAATAAGTAGGCAACATTATTTTTTAAAGGATTTAAAGCTTGGTGAGTGTTCTTTGTAGATACAACTGATGAGACATATAGCTAAATTTCCATTTCAATTTTTTACATAATCTTACAGAGTCAACTCTATAGAATCACTGGGAATTACAGTTTCTGAATTATAATACATAAAGAAATGAGTTTCTCTACCCAAACCAAGCCAGAACCTATTATGCTTTTTTTTCTATTCTCTATTTCACATCAGCACAAAACTAGTGGGTGAAAGGAAATGTTTGGTAACTAATCAACTATGGGGGTGGGAGGGGCAACCACTTCCAGGGCCAGGAAATGGTTCTCAGTGACATGCCATGCAGCTGCTGGAAAACTTGTAAACTCTGGATATTTTTTAATTCTCTCAGTCATTGGTACCAACATTGAGTCAAACTATTATGTGCTGGAGACTGTGCTAAAAAATTGGGGTTTAAAAACATGAGCTCATGTTCCTTTTTACAAGGAGATATTTTTTGCATAAATAATATTTTCTATACATTATATTTCAGGCAATGGTAGAACTAAGTAAAAGGTACAGACAAGGCAGGGAGAATAGGATGAACTCTGCCTAAAGGAAAATTCTATCTCCAGAAAGAAGGAATGGTTTCTGAAGAGTCAGGGGAAAAGGAGTTGCAGAAAAGGTGAAAAAAATTAGTTTTGGATAGGAGTAGAGACTCCTACTCTATTATTAAAATTTTTTGAAATGAGTTGAATGAATTGATTGACTTTGTGTAGATGTGCAATCATTTAATTAGATAATAACACATTTTCCATCCCTTTATTTCTACTTTTTTTTGTGAGTGCCGTCAGAAGCATATTCATATATAGAATGTGGAAGATTGGTGCTGAAGGGAAGTTTAAAAGGAATGCAAATTTGAATCATTATAGCAAAGTGAAAGAGAGTGACATGGCTAGATATATGTATCGGATTTTCAAGTAGTATTCCGGGCCCATCTGCCATTGATACATATTCATATCTCTTGTATCAGTTAGCCTTGTATATGATCATCTGCAACATTCCTGAACTTCCCAGATGCAGATCATGAGACAGCAGATGGTTTACTCATCTAAGTTTGTGGGTTTTTTAGATAACTAAGATTAAAAAGAGAAAAAGGCCAGAAAATTCATAGTATTTGAACAAAAGTGAGTTTCTAAGTGAGTGCTTAGAACATTGTCCAACATATTGTAAGTTATCAATAAGTATTTACCCAATGAGTATATTAAGAGATGAAACATGGAAGGTAATGTCATCAGAGATGAAAATAAATACAAAAGAATGCATTGGAAAATAGGGAAAAGGTAGATGTATCAATGGGCTAAAGCTGAGGTTTCAGCTTTATGTTTCAGCTGAGGTTGAAAAAGTGTCTTAATGAGACTGCTTGAATTTAAAAGTTGGAAAAGTAGCAGACTATGATCAGAATTTGGAGCATTCGAATTAGTGGTTTTGTAAATGAAGTAATTGGAGGAAATAGCAAATTCTGCTACACTCATGTGTAATAGTGCTCTTATCTGCAAGCAACAGAAACTGCCATTGGCTGATTTTTTTAAAAAAGTTTGTTGAAATCTTTCAATGTCCACAGCCTTCTTAGGGGAATGGATGGCCTAAATTGATTAAGTAAAAAGACCTGTAGTTTGAGAATCTTAAAGAGCTAAGAGGCCCACTCATTGGATGGTTTGCTCATTTGGATGTTGAAATCATCTAGGATGTGGAATTAATTTGGATGAAGGGTAGATATTATAATCTTCAGTGAATTAAGGAGAGAGTGATGTTTATGAAGTTGATGAGAAAATAGCAATAAGAAAGAGGTATAATCAAATGCTTGACCCTCAAAATAGCAGTTTTTGTTTTTAGTTTATTTTTAAAATAGAACGTGAAAATATGGTAATAAAATTCTGGAAGCTATAGTAGGAAACTAGGATATCTTCAAACATGAAATAACATGAGGTTTGAGCAATTTAAGAGACATTCCTAAAATACCTATAGGCAGGACCTATGCTTGGAGTAACAAGCAGATTTTAGTTAAAGCAAGGAGGTCAGCAAGGAGGAGAGGGCATATTCAAGGAGCTAATAAAGTAGCATTGCTACATGTCGGAGTACTTACTCCTTGATCCTGCTCGACTACGCCAACTGTGGGGTGCACAGGTCCTCTGCCAGGAACTGGACCTTCATGGACACTGGGTATGAGATGGTAGAGACATGAAAAGTCATTGTAGGGACATAAGAGAGACTTCATTGTAGACCAAGTAGCCATTGCTAACAAGGAGCCATCAGATATAACAGTTCTTCAAAGTAGCCTTACAAAGCAGCAGCCGCAGCCAACAGGAGCCCTTACTAACAAAGCAGCCCAATGAAATAGCCATGCACCGGCTGGTCAATAACACATCTTTTTACTAATTCAGACAAAAGAGGCTTCTTGCCAAATAGTGACATCAATATTGGGTTATAGAAAAGTACACCTGCGCAGTGCATGCAGTAAGATTGTAAAAGTAAGTTTCCTTGCTTTTGTACCTGCGTATGGCAACTTGGCCTTGAACCTCTGGCGGACTCTGATTAGGGTTCCCACACTCAAAGATTAAGAGTGACAAGAGATAAGTCTGTAAGAGTGGCATGGATAAGGTAATGATAAGTCTATTATGCCATGTAAAATATCTCAAATTTTATTCTGAGAGTGACAGATAAGTCTAGAAGAGATAATTAGATTAATGCGTTAGGTGGATTGTTGTGGTGGCTTTTGGAGAATCTTGAGTTGGGCAGTAAAACTGAGACATTTAGGGTTCTACTACAGTCCTGTCAGAGATAATAAAGAATCGCACTATTGTGATTATAATTGGTATGCATGGAAAGAAGAGGACAAGTTTGGGGACAATATCATCTGAACTTGTTGAGTAATCACAGTTGAAGGTCAATGAGAGGAATGCATTTAGAATAATTCCAGACAAATGGCTATGGTAGGCCACTAACAGAACTATGGAAATAAGACAAATCTTATGTTTGGGGAGAAGGGAGTTGAGGAGAGAAGAGAAGGAATTGAGTTTTGAACGTGTTGAATTTAAAATTCCCATGGGAATGTTCTATAATTAATTGTGAAATGCTATGATTGGATATCAAGTTGCAAGTCTTGAGGGTATAGAGTCAAGGAAAATGTCTAGGCAGAGAATTCAAGAGTGAGAACATGAGGGGACCAAAGAAAGAACCCTGTAATATTCTGAGGATGAAGAGTCATTATAAATGTTTCCTACTTCATGGGTGGAAGTCTTTTGAAGAGATAGTGATAGAAAGGACAAAATTAGAATTCCCTGGCTTCCATTACCATTAGTATCTCTTTAACTAGCGCTCTCTCTCTCTCTCTCTCTCTCTCTCTCTCTCTCTCTCTCTCTCTCTCTCACACACACACACACACAAATACACACATACAAAAATGAATAAACTGCCTATCCTGGCCATTATGACTCATTTGATTAAGTGTTGTCCTGTGCCAAAAGGGATGCCAGTTTGATTCCCAGTCAGGGCACATGCCTGGGTTTCAGCTTTTATCCCTGTTGGGGGCTGTGCGGGAGGCAGCTGATCAATGTTTCTCTCTCTCTTCCTCTCTAAAATCAATAAAAAACATATTTTAAAAATATGAATAAACTAAGATAATCTTATGTGCCTCAGATATATAACTACACATTTGTTTGGCCCAGCTATAGTATTATTGAGATTTTTTTTTTCACTGAATGGCCTACTTTCAGTTTTGGGCTTGTTATATATGCTTGCTGAAGCTCCATTTGGTGTGAAATTGCTCTTTCAGATAGCTAAGTGTCCTGCCATGTTGTATAAACCGAAGGCATAAATTAATTTGGTACACCAAGTGAAGGCGACTAAGATAAGGCATCTGGAAATGAGACCATGAAATTGTCTCTTTTTTTTATTTCATTCAATATTTCAGCTGTGCTCTCTTTTCTGTAGTTAATATAAATAACTAGGATCACAAGCTTCTATTATCACACATTTTTTCCTAGTAACTACATGTAGGCAATTTCCATAACAAATGATATTCAGAAAAGCTAGATTATGGATTTGAAAAGAAAGAAAAAACTAAAAGAAAGACAAAAGTCAGTATATCCAATGGAGCTGCTTTGTTTTTGTTTTGTTTTCAGTCAAATTTCTTTGCCCACCCACAAGACCTCACAGATGCAGAAATAACAGAATATGCCTGCAGTCCGAACAAATGTGCAATGGGATTGATGACTGTGGGGACAACTCAGATGAAGATCACTGTGGTGGTAAATCCATTTAGTGTGAAATAATTCATGAAGTGACAGCTATAAAATAATAAAATTATTTTAAAGCTCAATTTTTTTAAAAAAAAAGGTTTCATGTATATGTCTGAGGGTAGTTTTTTAGACACTTTTTTATCTGACAGAATATGAAAATAATCCACTAACATTTTCTTTGCATAGTAGCACTGTGCAATTTAATCCAGAATCTCCACTAGTCGCTAAATCTCCTTATAGGTACTTTATTAAGGAAAATACTGTGTAAGAGAAATAACATAGTGGTTTAAAAATGTTCTGTAAAAGATCTCCTTGGGTTGGAGTGGGCTTATATTGAGTGTATGTATGTGCACCCCAATCCCCTTTTCACAACTCTGAAATTAAAAACTCTTAAATTAAAAGCTTTACTGAAGTATGTGGCAAAATTGGTGACAAATATTGACTTGATCTGGTCTGTGGCAGTTTATAGTACTTAAAAAAAATCTCACTCAGGATTATATTCACACATTTTCCTGTGGAAATATGGTGGTATTTACTGTAAGGTAAATACACTGTTATTTTATAAAAATCAACATTTCAGAAATTTAAAATTTGGCCCCAAGAGCTTCAAATAAAAGATTGTGGACCCATGTGTTTTTATAGTATTTAGTAAAATCTTAGACTTGCTATCTTCTCAATAAATTTGTTTTGATTTGATGAAATACCAATTATTTTTAATGACTCTGTAGGTAAGCTTACATATAAAGCAAGACCTTGTAAAAAAGATGAGTTTGCTTGCAGTAATAAAAAGTGCATACCCATGGACCTCCAGTGTGATCAGCTGGATGACTGTGGAGATGGTTCAGATGAACAAGGCTGCAGAATGTGTGAGTTTCTTTTCTGTTCAAGTGCAGTGGCACACAAGTTCAATTTTTGCTTTATTATGAGCAAATTTATTTTACTATTCTGAGAAAAATATTGCCGTTAAAAATGTGCTTAAGTAATATCATTTGTTAAGCTTTAACCAAAGCAATTATGAACATCACTTAAGTTAATATCTGAAAGTGTGAGGTGGGAAAGGCTGATTTTGCTACGAGTGACTTTGTTGGAGCTGAAGCTGAGAACTCAATGTCCAAATACAGACTTTGACGTTCAGCAAAGAAATCTATATCACTTTATATTTTAGTTTATAAAATGTAATGTTAATACTTTTTTGAATTTCATAAGCATTGATTGATATTTCTTAACTGATGATAAAGGTCTTAATAATTTTTCAATGTTTTAAAATTTTAACCTATTGGCAAATTATTCTTAAAGAGACCATCATTATTTTATTCAATTAGAGTGCTATGGTAATTGAGTTATTAGACCTTGACTATTAAGCATTTTGTATTTAGATAATGTTTGATATTTGATTTTTTATATTAAGAAAATGATTGAATTTAAGACCATAAATTAAGGTTACTTATAAAAGTCACCAAATACTTCCTACTTTTGAGTCTTTTATGATTTTCTTATTTATGCATCTAAGTTGTTCCTCACTGGTTGATGAAGTAATGCACATCAGGATATGGCCACATAGCTCATCCATAGTATAATTCCACTTATGTAATTTAATTAATTGTGAACTATTCAAGAGTTAGTGGGGATTAACAATGCTTACAATTTTGATAATGAGAGTTCTCATATTTCTCAATAATTTGACTTGTTTAGGCAACATAGAGATAATTTAATATTATCCCTGTAATATTTTGTCTTTATTTAATTGCATTCTAAAATGTTTTTCTAGATGGGAGACAAAGCAGTGAAATTATAACAAGTATGTTTGGAATTACATATAACTCAAAGTCCTTCCTGACCTGTATTGCAGCCCAGGACCATTGGAACATGTTACACATTCAATCCTCATATACGTCCCTGTAAAAATTTAAGAACTGCTAGTTGTGCCTACCTGCTCAAGTAACATGTATATATGATTATGTCCCTGAACACTGAGTTTAGTTTAAAAATAAATGGCTACAACTCTAGGTAGTTTCTAGGAGATGTTTAGTTATTAGAGAAGGATGCCTAACTCATACATCATAATATTGTACAGAGAGCTTGTCATTAGGATCATTTATTCTTTTTAAAATTTTATTTTTATTGTTGAAGGTATTACAGATGTGCCCTTTATTCCCCCATTGACCCCTTCTAGCCCCCACCTGCCCCCACCCAGTTGTTCACCACACTATTGTCTGTGTCCATGGGTTATACATATACATTTTTTGGTTAATCTCTTCCCACCCACCCAACCCCAAGACATAGAAGCATGGAACAGACTATTGAATCTAAGAGAATCATTGATTATTGACTTCCTTTTAGAAAGTAGTTTAACTTGACAACAGCGGCAGGCAGTTTGGTCTAAACTACATTCATTATAAATGAGTTCAGTTTTTATCCTCTTCTTTACCTTTAAAAAAGAGGGCTCATATGGAGAGAAGACCATAATTTTATTAATTCAAAGAGTCATCTAGGGTAAAATACATATAATTTTAAATTAAGAACAAAAGTAAACTCCTACTTCAGGAATTAGAGCTATATTAATTTTGATCATATTTTTTAATCCCAGTTCCCACTGAATATACCTGTGAAGATAATGTGAATCCATGTGGAGATGATGCATATTGTAATCAAATAAAAACATCTGTTTTCTGTCGCTGTAAGCCTGGATTTCAGAGAAACATGAAAAACAGACAGTGTGAAGGTATAGTACATTTCCTCAACAGCTGGCTCTTAAATCTCTAGGTTATAAAAGGCTCCCAAAGCTGCTAAACTGGAAGATGACAGGGGGATTGATTTTCATCGAAATGGTGTGTATCTGTGGGTTACCAGTTTACTAATGAGAGTGAAAGTCCCTGGGGTCAAGAGCCTGTTTGTTTTTACTGCTAAGCTAATCATTTCTGAGGCTACAGAGCCTTGTCTGTAGCTGATTCAGACCTGCAGGAATTTCAATAGTGGTGTTACAGTTCTGTTTTGAAATGCAAGTAATGGAATTACTGGTTCAGGAACCATTGCAGAATTAGAGGCACTTCATGAAAGAGCATGTTTATGATAACCCATTTCTTTTCCGTTCTGGCACTTTCAGTAATACAATCGGCAATTCACTTTTAGAGAAGTGTGGGCTTTTGTCCTAACACTGTGTACTTTGTATTGCCAAGAGGTGTCTTTTAAAATTCAAAGACAGGATTTAAATAAATCTCAGTCAGCTTACTTGAGATCATTTAAAAGTTGAGCATGCAGGATAGGCAGAATCTCATAGTAAGTTATATGTAAATGTAATTTAAATTAGGGCTTTAACTATAGAGTCATGAAGTACTATATGCACTTTCTGCAAGTTTCTTCATTAAAATTGATATTATTGTGATTAGAGCCAAACCTAAATCATCTGCCTGGCTTATCCAGGATGAATTCAAAACTTAAAATGCTTTACCTACTAGCTTCCTTTACTACTGTCTATGTTATTCTTGTGTTAAAAGGGGGGGGGGCAGTTAAATAATGTCAATCAAAATGGAATTATTGAAATAATTAAACTCAGTCCAAAGGGAAAAAAGTGTAACCATATCATATTTATGTAAAATTTGAGTTATATACTTGTTTGGATTTTTCATGACATGTTATTTCTCCATCAACATGGAACACTGAAAACTGGCAACTTCTTCCTTTCTTTTAACAAGAAAGCAAATTATTTCTCAAGGCTAGAATATTTCTTGCTTTTTAGAAACCATCTATCATTGTACATAAACACACACATACTACACACACATTACAAGCACAAAATCTCTTCAATATTTTAATATCAAGTAACATTAATTAGTTCATATTTATTTGGGCTGTGTTTCTTGTATATACTTACAAATTTAGAAATCCTATTCTGAAAATTTTCCTTATTTTTAGTTATATTTTATGACAAATATAACCTGCAAGTTATACTCTGGTTTAAATTGCTATGGATCCACTCAAACTTTTGTTGTGCAAATGAGTAACATTTTAACCCCAATAAAATTTGCATCTTTATTTGATAAATGAAGATTTAAGGTAAGGAAAAGCAGTTTGACTTGGTGTGAAGGAGAGGATAGACATTACCTTGATTTGTAATCAAAATAATTTAAATGTGTGCTCTTTCTTTATGTGGCTCCAAAAATAGCTTAAGAAATGGTTACTTAATGTCAAAGCCAAAACTCTTCAATTGGAATATCTAAAGGAAGGATGGGAAACCTTTTTCCTGCCAAGGGCCATTTGGATATTCTATAACATCATTTCAGGGGCATACAAAATTATCAACCTAAAACCATCGCTCTATATTTGGTCAAACATTTAATTAATTCACCCCCAATGCATTGGCTGGGCCAGACCAAATGATTTCAAGGGCCTTATATTAGATCCATGAGCCAGAAATTCCCCACCCTTGGTCAAAGAAATAACAAGGATAGCAGAATAGCAGTAGAAATGGAATGACAATGGCTGTGTGCAAGGCACTATCCTAGATATCGGCCATGTGTGGGATTCCTCTGTCTGCTTCCAAAGCTCATGAAACAGGCATTTTTGTAGAGATGAAGAAAAATGCTAATCCTGGCCACTACAGGGCCATGTGAGGGAACTGAGGCTTTCTTAAATCAAGCACATTTTTGCATATTTTGATTTCCTGTAAAAGGGAAACCGTAGTGTCAAGTAATTTACCATTTAAAATCACAGGTGCCAAACAAATAAAAAATATTTATAGTAATAAGTCTTCAGTGATTAAGTGCTGATAACATTTTATTTATCTCATTTTGCTACATTTCAAACATAGAATGAGTTGACATGAGAGTGCTTAAGTTCTCCTCAGACGAAGTATCATAATACGGACAACAGAATCAGAAAGCCCAGGAGTAAGCCTGGGCACTGTCATTTACAAGTGCCACTACCATGAACCTTTGGAACACTGTTGAGTGCTAACCAAATGATAAACATTACTATGATTATCCTTAAGTTCTCTAATTCAAGGGGAGGACTTGTATCACATATTTATTACATAATTAGGACAACTACATGTGATAAAAAGAGCCAAGGAATTAGGGCCCCAGTGGTCGGCAAACTCATTAGTCAACAGAGCCAAATATCAACAGTACAACGATTGAAATTTCTTTTTAGAGCCAAATTTTTTAAACTTAAACTTCTTCTAATGCCACTTCTTCAAAACAGACTCGCCCAGGCCTTGGTATTTTGTGGAAGAGCCACACTCAAGGGGCCAAAGAGCCACATGTGGCTCGCGAGCCGCAGTTTGCCGACCATGGAATTAGGCTGATAGAAAGCAAAAAATGAGGAAGGAAAGGAGAAAGTAGATAATTCACCATAATCAGCTGATGTCAATCCTGGCCTTGCTTAAGCCATTAAAATCAAAGGCAGGTGCTAAACCACAGAATATTGCCTGTGATCGATTGATTTATTACTTATGATATTTACGTATGTATGTATTTATTTATTTACATAGGCACCCAGTTTTTGTTTGTTTGTTTCACATAGCCATTCTTGTTACATAGTCACTTCATACATATGAAACCAGAGGTGTATTAGAGATATATCCATATCTTCATTCTTTTCCAGGCATTGTGCAAAATGCTGGCAATATGAAATGAATAAATCATAAATTATGCCCTGAAGGGCTGATAGTCAAGTAAGGGATATGAATATATAAGAACATACCTGAAATATAGTGTGAACAATGCTGTAAGAGCAAAGTATTAAAACAGCAGAGCACAGAAACTTTGGGATGGATAGTCACTATTATATGTTGATGGAGGTGAAGGAAGGCTTCATATTAGGTGGATCTTGAGAAATGAGTAGAAATTATTTGCATTAAAGTGGGAAAGGACATTATGGGACAAAGGAACAGTATATGACATGTGCAAAGCTATAGTTAGGTAATTAGAAGCAGGCTTAAAAGGAAACCTTGAGATCTGTTTATTTGAGTAAATGCAAACACTAGGGGAGTTTGAAATGGATATTTCAATGTTTTAAGTGGACTAACAAGCAATGTACAAACAACTTATAAATTATTATAGTGAAACTATTGTGAAAAACTATCATTGCCTAAAAAATCACACAAGTCACAGACAAGGCTTTGAAAGAACAATAACAACAAAATAGAAATAAGTAAAAAAAAAAATGTCATTTAGAAATGTAGAAAGAGTTCAAGTGTTAATTGGGGTATGATGATGCTATTTAGAGCTCTTTTTTACAGATGTTAATGAATGTTTGGTATTTGGCACATGTTCCCACAAATGTATAAATATGAAAGGATCCTATAAATGTGTATGCGACCAGAATTTTCAAGAAAGAAACAGCACCTGCACAGCAAGAGGTAAGATTATCACCATTATTTCAAAGCTAGTATAATTTTGCTATATGTATCTTATGGCGAAAAAAAGGTTCATGTTGTATTTTAGAATAGCTTCATGCTTGGTAATATTAAATATCTATATTTAATGATGATTAATTTGGCCAGTTGGTTTATTATTCTTAATTTAATTTTGGATGGTTTGTAGACACGATAAACACAATTAACTGTTAAAGTCACTTTTGTGCTTGAATCATTTTGTCAGGAAGTGTAAAAGTTTAAAAGCAAAAAAAAAAAAAAAAGTTTAAAAGCAAATGTGATAGAATAGGAAAGTATTTTCTTTATGGTCTACTCTCTGTGTATTTAGAAATTAATACACCATTGAGATAAAAATAACAGGTTAACCCTAGCTGGTTTGACTCAGTGGATAGAATATCGGCCTGCACACTGAAGGGTCCCAGGTTCTATTCTGGTCAAGGGCACATGCCGTGTTTCAGGCTCGATCTCCAGTAGGGGGCATGCAGGAGGTGGCCGATCAATGATTCTCTCTCATCATTGATATTTCTATCTCTCTCTCCCTCTCCCTTCCTCTCTGAAATCAATAAAAATATATATATATATTTTTGAAAACAGGTTAAAGGTTAACAATATAAGGAGAATGGAATTTTGAGTAAGCATTTAAAAGGTTTTCAAGTAAAACCGTGCTTTCAAATTCAGATTGCCTCCACTTAATAATATCATTTTAAAAAAATCTTCATTGTTGAAAATATTACATATATCCCCTTTTCCCCTCATTTATGGGGGAATGATATCATTTTAATTAATGAAATGAATCTGGTGCTCTTTTAGGTATAGATTTTAATGCTCATATGTTTTGAGTAAATAATATTATAACTTAAATATTGGTAGCTGCAGGGTATGATTGCGCAATGTTAATATGATAGTTATTACAAGAGGAAGACAATGTGATGTAGCAGATCAAGGATGAGCTATGAGTTACATGTACTTTGTCTGGGGAAGTTATTTAACTCTGAGCCTCAGTTCCTCCCCTGTAAAGGGAATACTAATACCTACTTTCCATGATTGTTGTAAGAAGAGGAGAAAAATTGTGAAAGGCTTAACACAGTGTCTGCCACATAATATACTTTCACTAAGTGAGGGCTACTAAACCTATAGAGCTGAACTATGCCTCGTGTATAATTATTTTTGTATTCTTGAATGGATATTAAGTATGCCATTCAATCTTACTTTATGGTTTCATTAATATTTTAATTAATAATTTCAGGATTTACTTTAGGGTTTTACTTGTCTCAGGATAAACATAACATTAGTACAGTACTAGTATTGTAGGTGTAGAAACTTCAGGCTAGAAAGTTCCACTTAGCACGATTCTAAGTAATATTGAGATGATGACACTTTAATATAGTAAATACTGATATCTTTATATAATAAACATAAAATAATTAGGATACATGAATATTGGAAGAAGAAGACTCTTCATATCTTAATAATCATTTCTTAGCCTAAGGTAATGATCACTCAGGTGCATAAACTAAATGCTCAGAAATGTTTAAAGTTTAATAAGTACACAATATAACATCTGACTATTTAAAAAGCATTAGAAAATAATGTATCATGGCTTGCCCAGAGAAATCCCTCTTTATACAAAGGATAACTATTAAAACTGCCTAATCGGTACTCAGAAGGTAAGTTTTGCCCTAGAAAAACCTACATTAATTACTCTTAAACATAAGTGGTGAAGATTAAAAAACAGTATAGAGTTGATTTTTATTGAGTAAGAAACTGTTTTAAGAATAACAATTCAAGATAATGTAATAGTATAATCATTGCTTTTACATTAGTTGAAATTTACTTTTTTTTGTATTTTATTATAATAATCTCCAGGCTCTGAAGATGAAGTTCTCTACATTGCTAATGACACTGATATCCTGGGTTTTATATATCCATTCAACTACAGTGGCGATCATCAACAAATTTCTCATGTTGAACATAATTCAAGGATAACAGGGATGGATGTATATTATCAAAGAGATATGATTATTTGGAGTACTCAGTTTAATCCAGGAGGGATTTTCTACAAAAGGATCCATGACAGAGAAAAAAGGCAAGCAAACAGTGGCTTGATTGTAAGTAAATAACATTGAATATTTGAAGGTTCATACCTTCCCACCTCCATGTTTTATTTTAATCTATCAATGATGGTGTCTGATTATAGGAGGTAATTAACACATTCAATGATTCCTCCTAATATTTTCTCCATATAGAAATAAGACATTTCTCTATTCATTTTTTCTCATAGCTGCATATAAATTTATTTTAATTGAATGCTATCATACTTTTGTTTTAATGAATTTGACAGTTATATAAGAATGGTAAAAAATAATAAACAATTCTACAACATTTAACATTTTATAGTGTTTAAAAATGTATTATGAACATGAGGTTTTTTTTTATCACAAGCTAAGATTACTTTGTTTTTGTTAGAGAATAAAATGTCAAAATATACAGGTATTAGTCATTTCATTTTTAACACTATGAAAAATATACTTGTATTCTAGGGCAAGAGATCAACTCAGTGTAAGCATTTCTTCCAACTTTTGATAACTATATTTCAGGGAACCTCCAAAACAGAGCAATATTGTTTGCTAGTATATGATGGACACATTGATTATCATGGTTATTCCTTCTGAGGAAAATAAACTAGAACATTTTTTTAGATTTGTGGTTGTAGACTACCCTCTTTTTGTTTTAGGGCATGCCAATTTATTCTGTATTTTATTTTTTGAAGTAACCTTGGAGAAAAAAAGTGACAGATAAATACTTATTTTTATTGGGTCTGGCCCATTGTCATACAACCAAAAAAAGTCAAATGCTATCACATTAGGATGTAATTTAAGCTTTGTATTTCAAAAGAATCTGAAGTCCTCATTACATTTTCCAGTGGTAGCTACCATAAAGATTTGAACTACATGAATACCATTTGATAGAATTCTGGGACATATTTTTTATCAATTGTAGATAGCAATAAGCTGGTTTTAAACGAAGCAATATTAGCTGTGGAACTCAGGTGAGATTAACCGTGAGTAAATATATCAGAGTTGTTTCTTCAGTTCTTCCTGTCCCAAATAGAATCTTATACAAAGCTTTAGTTCTATTAAGAACAGCTCTAGGACAGAACCAAGAAATTTAATAGATCACTCTGCCTTCCCCATGACTCACATGTAATCTACTTCCTCTTTAACAGACCAAAGGCAGACTGAGAGTCTTGGCTAGCTTTAGCTTTTCTTTATCTCTAAAACAGAAGTCTGCTTTGCAAAAACATTGTTCTTACGGTACCATTTCATCTGTTATTAATGAAGTGATAAAGGGCATATCACTTCATTACAATGCCTGGGTTTTAATTTTGTTCCTATTGCTGACTAGCCTCTTAGCTTCTCTATATTCTATTGCATAAAGTTTATTGAGGAATATGTATGTTGATTATTGTTAACAGTTTGGGCACATAGTAAGTACTATCTAGATACTTGCCATTAAAAGGATGATGATGATAATGATGGTGATAATGATGATGTTTTTGATGATGATAATTGGCAAGGTGTTCTTCTCTGACACATTATCATATTAAAATTATTCACAACTTACTCTTGTTTGAATTTCATAGTTGCTAAAACTACATCTATAATTAATTTCAACATGAATTTTTAGTGAAAATGATTTGATAATTGTTTTGGTTTTGTGCTTGGAGAGATTAATGATCAGTGTCCTCTGATGAACAGAGTTTGTTGTAGATCAGAGGACACATTTATTTAATGTTTGGCAACTAAGTTTTTATTTGTATACATACAAATTATAAATGAGAATATTTTATTGGTATATTGTATATTTATTTACATGTATTTATTTTACATATTTTAATTTTTATGTTTTAATGTGCTATAGAATCTTTCATAGCCAATGGCAAAGCTACTGTTTAGCTTTTGTCCAGTAGGATATGAAACTTAATTTAGTCTTTTAATGGTAGTAATTATTTGTGTTGTATCATCTAGACTTTCTGTTTGTTTTTTCTCTCTTCTTATACCTATGCATGACTAACAGCATTAACTAGGAATAAAACTGGATAATAGTAGAGTACATTTTCTAGGGGTCTATATGAGTGAACTAAATGTCATGATTATAAGGTTTCAACCTCTGAGCCATGAGTTTTAGCACCATGTTCAAAGCCATTAAGCATTCCATATAAATTTCAACCTATGCATTGTTTTTAAAACAGTACTTAAGGCTACAGTAATGAAGGAAATTATTTAACTTTGCTTCCTAAATCTTTTTTGTAATTATCTCGTTATTATAAGTATGGAATAAAGCCACCTTAATTTAATGAGCAATGTGTATTCTAGAGTAATTAAATGACTTACCTATATGCAGCTATAATATCATCAAATTTAAACTTTAACTTAAAATACTTGTTACATCTTTGAGTCTCAGATTACTCATTTGATAAGTAACTATAGCATTGGAGTAGACAATTTCTAAAATCCCTCCTAGAAAGTAAATATTCCTGCTTTCCAAAAGATGTGACATAGTTATGTCTATCAAGTTATTACCTGGACAATTTGTATGTATTCCTATAAAATCTACCTTGTGTATAGATAATTGATTTTCTACCTGTACACATTACTCTGCCATGTATTGTATTTGCTCTTTTATGGACACCAGCTAGTCATCCATTAGTTTATGAGCATGTGATCTGTTTCATCTAAATGTTGACACACATATTAAATGATTCTTACCTGACAATTACCCACCCCTTGGAAAATAAAACTCAAGACTTTATTCTAAGCTGAATATGGAACATTGATTTCTTTTTCTGAATCAATAAGTTAAAGAAAAAAAATCAAACTATGCATACATTACTTATAACCCATTTTCAATTAACCAAATGGGAGGAGTTAGACATATAGGTGATAGCCAAATGTCTTGAAAGCATATTCACAGACATTGAAAATATTGGAATATTTCCTTCCATGTAAAGAGTAGGAAATATGTTATACCAGATACCAGAGGAGGATTACTCAGACAACTAAATGTTTACTGAAGTCCATTCCAAAGAAAGGTAACATTTAATACGATGTGGGGTTTTGGAAATCGTGAAGGGAATACTCTTCTGTAGCCTCTGAAAATGTTTGCAATACTAATTACAATTACAAATTTAAATTTAAAATGCAGACTAAGTTATTTATACATAGAAATGCTTATGATTTTATAAACCCCAGGGCTATACAAAATGATTTTTTTTCTTTAAGAAAATTAAATAATTCAAAACTTAAAAGACTAACATGATTCCATCTATATGTAAAGTATAATGAGATTTCTGAATTTGAATTTTAGTAGTTGGAACAGAATATGATAACATTATGCTACAATTGAACATACTTTATGGCAATTTATCATTTCTAGTATGAAATGCTGTGCATCAAAGTACATGATGACAAGCACTATAAAGTAGGTCAATGCTTGTAAAAATGCAAATGACTAAAAATATAGATTAGATTTTTACCATTAAAGAACTAAATATTCCTGAGCAAAACAAACGGTTCATCTGATCTACCTGATTTTGTGAAGTGAATATGAAATACTATTTTTGGCATACTCTCTATTATGCCAAAGAGAATGTTCAGAATGCACATGCTTATAATTTTATTCATTTTCCCTCTGAAAATCTTTTAACAAAATATCCAGTTATCTTTACTAGGTTTTAATTTTTAATTGGAGCCCTAGCTAAAACCTCAATATATGGGTCTGTGTGTATGTCACAAACACATGCACACACACATATACTTGAATGTGTAGATGTGCATATATACCCACATTTAAGAATGTGTGTATATATATGTGTGTGTGTGTGTGTGTGTGTGTGTGTGTATAGCAAAATCTTCAAAGTATTATTTTAGGACATTTAGGTACAGTGAAAATTGATAGTTTCTTTTTTATTTTTTCTTCATTATTATAAATTGATTGTAACCATTATCATTCTAATTGAAACTGTCTATACTTGCATAGCAAGAATACTTTTAAAACCATCTGAGTTTATCCAAATTAGTCCACAACTACAATAACTTATTATGATTATTTTGGAAGAAATCTAAAACTATCAGATCATTACATTATTGCCATTTTGTGTAGTTGATTGCATAAGACAAGCATTCAGCAATAGATACTCATTAAAGTTAAATTGTTCTGTAACAGTTATATCAATATACAAAATTGTACTGAACATAAATTATATATGGCTATATAAAACATATGATTATATAATTAATAATCCTGAAGAAACTATTGATCAGACTATATAGTCAAGGTTTATTCATTTCCAAAGTTTTATTTAAAGGTTTCTGTTTATTAGGTTTGGTGCTGGGTTCTCAGGATACAATAATTATAACAAGAGTTTTGTTCTCATGAAGGTTAGATTCTGGGGAACAAAGACAGAGTCAAGTAAATGCATAAGTAAATAAATACAAAAAATTTCTCATGTTAAAAAGTATATTGAAGTAAATAAATAATGAACTAAGAAAGAAGCACTCAGATGTTGTAAGTATTCTTTGTATAGGATGTTCAGTAAAGGCTCATGTGAAGAGAGGAGATTTGAGCTAGACCTAAGAGGAAGTAATGTCATCTTATTTATAACTAAGACAACTATCTTTTTATGTAGAGAATGGATTAGCTGTGGGGAAAGCTCAAATAGATACAGACCACTTAGGAGGATTGTGTCTCAAGTTAGAAATAGTGGTAAATTACACTACTGTAGTCTCAATGAAATGCAAGGTAGTGAGTAGAAATTTAGCTAAAAATGTTTGCAAATAGGATGAATGTGGAAAATGAGAATAGGAAGGACAAGGCCAGTACCTAGATTTCTCAATTATACAACTTAATGGGTCCTGAGGACACTAAACTTTGGGTTCAGTTTTAATCATGTTAAGTCAGAGATGGCTATAAGAGATTCAAGTGAAATGTCAAGTAGTCAGCGGTGTATTTAAGGTTTGGTCTTAGATCTCTGGACTAAAATTAGAAGATTAGATGAGATATCTAAAACTCTGAAGTGAGGTTAGGTTACCTGCCATGATTTTCCTTTATCTGCTTTTGGTCCCTGTCCCATTCTCCACACAATAGCCAAAATAATCTTACAACTTTAATCACCACACCTCCCTATTTAAATCCTAAGGCATTTTCATGGAAAAATCATTGATTTACAAGCCTATCCATGATAATCAGCCTCATCTTTTATCAAATCCTTTCCATATCCTCACACACTTATATTTACCCACAAACACATTTTTTCTAGCCATAAATAAACCATATTTTATTTCTAAGAGTGCAACTTCACTTCCAAATCTTCATAAATGGCATTGCCTCTGCCTCCTTTAATTATCCTGATGAAACAAAGCAGCTTTTCTAAGGACACCACTTTCATTATTATTGTTTTCATTGAGATTGTTCTTGGTCTTATTTCGGCACTAGAGATCTCAGCCTACAAAAGATATTTTCAGGTCTTCCAAAGGCCTAATTGAACTGTGGCTATTTGAAGGGACAGGATCACAGAAAGATCAACCATTATCTAAATTTCAATTGTATGCCCAGGAAGTAGCTTATGAGGTGACCTCATTACTATTCCAGGTTCTATTTAGACTTGGAAATTGGATTGCTAGTTTAGGGAATAATAAGACAGTATGAAGCAAATTTTAATGAGGCTGACAAAAAATAAAATATAAAATTCAGCATTATGTATACCCATATTCACACACTGAATGAATTTGATGGATGAGAGACATTGAATTATAAAAGCCCAATTTATATGTTAATAATACATATACATGTACATACACACATAAAAGTCTGCTCGACAGACTGAATATTCCTTCTGTCCACAAGATGCTTATCCAATGATTCTGGAGACACACTATCAACATTTTCTTCTTTGACTCTTCTTTTTCTTTTGTTTATTTGCCTTAACTCCCTTTCTTATAGATACGTGATTTATCTATTATAGCCAACTTCATCTGCCTCTTTAAGGCCTGGGTTTCAAGTCAGCCATACACATAAGATAAATGTGTGAAACAGATTGGACATAGATTAGGCACCCAGGTGAGGGGGCAAAGGGAACCTGTCCCATTAAATCAGGGGGTGTTATGCCCAGATTTCGTGATTCCCAAAGACCACCAGGGAGCCGAGTCCGATGCAAAAGCAAAGAGCCTTTTAATCGAGCTAGCTCGAGCTCAGTCCCACACACACACCCACCGGCGCAGCGGCGAGGTGGAGAGAGAGAGAAAGAGTCAGCCCCCAAACGCGCTGATTTATAGGGGGCCTGGGAGAGGTAGGAGGGGTGAGGTAGTGTTGCCTCTGCTGATTGGTCGGGATCAGGTTGCACATGGGGGCAGGGCGCGGCTTACCTTCCCCTTGCATTTCTATTGGCTAATTCAAAAGTGTGGGTTGGGCTCTTGGAGAGGTTCTAGGGCGGGAACCTGACTCCACGAGGTGGAAGATATGGAACAAAGGGAACATGGAGTCGGTCTCTCCCCGCCCTTTCATTCCCCCCTTGTCTTGAAACTTACAGGCCCAATCATGGGTCGGTTTGTATTTCTACTGGACAACATTCCTGGGTCACGAGGGTACACCATCCCAAATTCCCTGTACTGATAAAATCGGAGTCCCCAAGTCTTCCTTCCCCCTCCAGCATCAGGCAGGTCGAGCACGCCGTAGCTTGAGCTTGAGCGGGTTGCGTTGATCTCGATCAATGCTCCATTTGGTGACGAAGTCTTCCTGGATCACAGATGGGTCCGCTGACCGGACGTGAGTGTGATGGACCCAGGTCGCTATGCCGTCTACCTTGAGAGCGGTGGGGGTCGTCAGCACCACGACATAGGGACCCTTCCATCGTGGCTCAAGGGTCTCCCGGCGGTGTCTCTTGACATAGACCCAGTCCCCGGGCTTATGCTGATGAGGAGTCGGGGCTGGGCCGGTCTCGTAGATAGCGCGGAGGCGTGGCCAAATGTCTTCGTGCGCCCTCTGGAGCCCTCTCAAGGAAAGAAACAGTTCTTGACTTTCAAATTCTGTAAGAAATTCGGCTTTAAGGTTAGGGATAATAGGGGGTGGCCGACCAAACATGATCTCATAAGGAGTAAAACCCAGGGTGTAGGGAGAGTTCCTAACCCGGTAAAGGGCATATGGAAGGAGAGCCACCCAGTCCCCGCCAGTCTCCATGGTCAATTTGGTAAGGGTCTCTTTTAGAGTTCTATTCATCCTTTCTACTTGCCCTGAGCTTTGGGGCCTATAAGCACAATGCAATTTCCAATTTGCCCCAATGGCCTTGGCCACTGCCTGCGTTACCTGCGAGACAAAAGCTGGTCCATTGTCTGACCCTATCTCAGCAGGAAAACCATACCTGGGCAAGATGTCTTCTAGCAGCTTCTTAGCTACCGTCTGAGCTGTTTCATGCTTAGTTGGATATGCTTCTACCCATCCGGAGAAGGTATCTACAAATACTAAAAGATATTTATAGCCATACTTTCCTGGTTTAACCTCAGTGAAGTCGACCTCCCATTGTGCCCCAGGCTTGGTTCCTCGAACCCTGGTTCCTTTTTCACTCGGCCGGATTCTCACATTTGTGAGTTGACAGGTCTTGCAAGCAGATACAACCTGCTCTATTTTAACGTCCTGCTGGTGGATCTTAATTCTGGCGTGTCGGATTAAGTCCTTTAATTTACGTGCCCCCAGGTGAGTGGACCGGTGCATGTGTTTTATCATGGAGACTCCAAGCTGGTCTGGCAGTATGAGCTCCCCTTGTGGTGTATACCACCACCCCTTCTCCTCCTTTGCTTGGGGAAGCTTCCTAATACGCTGTAACTCCTCCAGAGAATATCCTGGATGAACTGGCAGAACTGGGTCTCCTGGGTCTGGGAGCTGTAAGGCCATGGTGGGGATCGGAGAAATGGCTACTGCCTTGGCCTCCTGGTCAGCCCTGCGGTTTCCTCTTGCCACTGGGTTGTCAGCCTTCTGGTGTCCTTGGCAGTGTATGATGGCCAGTTTGGCAGGGAGCCATAAGGCTGAGAGTAAGTCGAGTATCTCCTGTTTATTCTTTATAGTCCGCCCCTCTGCTGTTAGTAGCCCTCTCTCTTGGTAGATTGCCCCATGAACATGAGCAGTGGCGAATGCATACCGGCTGTCTGTGTAGATGTTGAGCCGCTTTCCAGCTCCCAGTGTCAGGGCCTTGGTGAGGGCCACAAGCTCTGCTCTCTGGGCTGACGTCCCGGGGGGTAGAGCCTCTGCCCATACAGTGTCCGTTTCAGTGACTACAGCCGCACCCGCATACCTGCTCCCGTCCCGTACAAAGCTGCTTCCATCGGTGAACCAGGTGACATCTGCATCTGGAAGGGGCTGGTCGATCAGGTCCTTCCGGAGCCCATGCACTTGCTCTAGGATTCCTGCACAATCATGTAGGGGAGCATCTAGGTCTGGGTTGGGCAGCAAGGTGGCAGGGTTGAGGGCCGCACTGGGATGAAACCGTACTCTGGGAGGGTTGAGAAGGAGACTCTGATAGTGGGTTATACGTGCATTGCTCATCCATCTATCAGGAGGCTGCTTCAGGACTCCCTCAATGGCATGTGGGGTGGCTAAAAGCGCCGTTGCCGCAATAATCCTTAGGCACGGTGGCCAGCTGGCAGCTACAGGGTCTAACTTCTTGGACAAATAAGCCACCGGGCGGCTCCAGGGGCCTAGGGTCTGAGTTAGGACCCCTTTCGCTATTCCTTTGTGTTCATCTACGAAGAGATGGAAGGGCTTCGTGATGTCTGGCAGGCCCAGGGCCGGAGCACTTAGGAGGGCTTTCTTTAACTGCTTAAAGGCTGCCTTCTCTCTTTCAGTCCATTCAAAGGCCTTTCCCTCCTTGGTTGCCTCGTGTAGGGGCCTGGCAATCTCTGCGAAACCCAGTATCCAGAGGCGGCAGTAGCCAGCCGATCCTAGGAATTCCCTTACTTCCCTTCGGGAGGTGGGGGATGGGATTTTCAAAACAGTCTCTTTTCTGGCATCCGACAGCCGCTGCTGTCCACCCTCCAGGATGTATCCTAGGTAACTCACCCTTTCTTTGCATATCTGAGCCTTCTTTGCAGAAGCCCGGTATCCAAGGGCCCCCAAGGAGGCCAGCAGGTCTCTTGTCCTCTCCTTGCAGTCCTCAGCTGTGTCTGCTGCAATCAGGATATCGTCCACATACTGAAGGAGAGTGAGGTTGGGGTGTGCTCTCCGGTACTCACCCAGGTCCTCATGCAGGGCCTCATCGAAGATGGTGGGCGAGTTCTTGAACTTGAGGCAACCGAGTCCACGTCAGTTGTCCGCTGTAGCCCTCTATTGGAGAGGCTTTTTGGTGAAGCTGGTACTCATCCTCTAGCCTTATGGTCAGGACCTGAATGGGGTGGCCCTTGCCTTCAGTAACCTGAGGCCCCCCTTGTCTGAAAGTTATCTGAGCTCCGATCTTAGTGAGCAAGTCTCCTCCTAACAGTGGGTAGGGGCATTCCGGAATTACCATAAAAGAGTGGGATACCTGGCCAGTCCCTAAATCCACCATTCTTTGGGTAGTCCATGAATACTGGCTCATACCAGTTGCTCCTTGTACCCAAGACTTATTTGTTAATTTTCCTTGAGGCGTACAGAGGACCGAGTGTTGCGCTCCGGTGTCGACAAGGAAGTCAATGGAGGTCCCCTCCACTCTAAGAGTTACCCTGGGCTCGGGGAGGGGGTCCGAACCCCGACTCCCCTAATCACTCAGTTCATCTAGCTCCAGGACCTTCACTCGATCCGCTTCGCCTCCCTTTTTGCTGGCCTTTTTCGGACACTCTTGTTTCCAGTGCCCTATCTCCCTACAGTAAGCACACTGATCTTTCTGCAGCTTCCGCCTCCCGCCCTGGGCGGTCCCCTTACCGTCCTCCTGGTTGCCGGCGAGTTGGCGGAGACGGCGGTTCCTCCGCGGAGACGGTGGTTCCGTTCCTCGGAAGAGTCCGAGGTGGTGGCGAGCAGGATCTTAGCTAGGTCTCGGGTTTGTTTGCTGCTCGCAGCCGCCGCAGTGTGAGCCTGCCTTTCTTCCGGGGGGGGGGGGTGGGGGCTCCCTGTTATTATACACCTTCTCCCCCAGCCTATCTACTTTTTGCAGTTTCTTTTTAATATCCACAGCCGATTGGTTTACAAAGCTTATAATCACAGCTGCCTTGTTTTCAGGAGCTTCTGGATTCATGGGGGTGTAGGTGCGGTATGCCTCCATGATCCGTTCTAAAAAGACAGCTGGAGTCTCATCCCTTTCCTGCTGAACACTCCCTACCTTGGCCAAATTAGTTGGCTTTCTAGCAGCCATTTGGAGACCCCCCATTAGAGTCTGGCGGTAGACCCAGAGCCTCTCCTTACCTTCTGCCGTGTTGAAATCCCATTCAGGCCTAGTTAAGGGAAAAAAGACATCTATCTGGACCGGGTTGGTGGTTGGGTTCCTGTCCACGCCTGGAACCACTTTCCGGGCCTCATTGAGGATTCTTTCCCTCTCCTCAGTTGTGAACAGGACCTGTAAAAGCTGTTGGCAGTCGTCCCACGTGGGCTGGTTGGTGAAAAGGACAGAATCTAACAGATCAATAAGCCATGCTGGCTTCTCAGAGAACTTAGGATTCTGAGACTTCCAGTTGTAAAGGTCACTAGTGGCAAAAGGCCAATAGTGATGGGGTTGATTGCCATCCTCATCTGGGGGCCCCCGCGGCTCGTAAGCCCTTTGTCTAGTAAGAGGTGGGCTTCCCACCGGAACCGCAGCCGTTCCCGGAACTCCGCCCCCAGACGCTCCCGGAACTCCGCCCCCAGACGCTCCCCGAACTCCGCCCCCAGACGCTCCCCGAACTCCACCCCCAGACGCTCCCATTTGCGTGGGAGCATCGCACCCCTGTGAACTTCTAGGGGGCTGATATGAGGGAGGAAAGATTAGTTCCTCTTCAGTTCCCCCCTGAAAGACAGGGTAGAGGGGAGCTGAAGGCGGGATGAGGTCCTTCTTCTTCTTCACCTTCTCCGTTTCCTGCAAAGCAAGTATGGGTTTCAGCTCCAGGGAGCGCGGGGACAGAAAGGGCTTAAGCCAGGAGGGTGGATCTTCCATGAGGTCCTGCCAAGTAATAATGTAAGGGAGTTGATCAGGATGTCCCTTCTTGGGCTGAGAGACGATGTCCCTCACCCGGTGGATGGTGGGGAGGTCAAAGGTCCCCTCCGGCGGCCACCCAACACTAAAAGTCGGCCATTCCCTAGAACAAAAAGTTTGCCACCGGCCCTTCCGGACCTCTACACTGAGTTTGCTAGCTCTTCCCTTAACCTCTTTGAAATGATCAACCATAATGCTTAAAGGAGTGGTTTGAGTCTGTCCCATGATGTCCGTCAACAGAGTCCACAAAACAAAACAGAAAAACACAGACACAGACAAAGGGCCCTTGAGACAAGCTTTCCAACGGGAGTTCGTTGGAACAAAACTGACGAAACCGAAAGTGCAGACGACGGCCTCACGCCGATCGGTGGGAGTGACCCACCTCGTCCCAGAGGTTTGAGGGGAATACACGTCCCTCCTGAAGGAGGATCAGGACGTCTCCCGATTCCTCCCGCCCGTGGTCCTCCGGCGTGTCCACCTAGACCGCTTCGGGCACTGCCAGAGATCCAGAAATGAGCTCACACAAAAGAGACAAGGAACAGACAGACACCTACCGTGGCCAGTCAGACTCTCCAGATTGGGAGTCCCTTGAGGTTCTTGGGGATCCCGGGCGAGCCCCCAAATGTTATGCCCAGATTTCGTGATTCCCAAAGACCACCAGGGAGCCGAGTCCGATGCAAAAGCAAAGAGCCTTTTAATCGAGCTAGCTCGAGCTCAGTCCCACACACACACCCACCGGCGCAGCAGCGAGGTGGAGAGAGAGAGAGAGAGAGAGAGAGAGAGAGAGTCAGCCCCCAAATGCGCTGATTTATAGGGGGCCTGGGAGAGGTAGGAGGGGTGAGGTAGTGTTGCCTCCGCTGATTGGTCGGGATAAGGTTGCACATGGGGGCAGGGCGCGGCTTACCTTCCCCTTGCATTTCTATTGGCTAATTCAAAAGTGTGGGTTGGGCTCTTGGAGAGGTTCTAGGGCGGGAACCTGACTCCACGAGGTGGAAGATATGGAACAAAGGGAACATGGAGTCGGTCTCTCCCCGCCCTTTCAGGGGCAGCCGCTGATTGACTGCTATTCTAGAATGCTGACTTACTTTTGATATACTGTTTTATATATCATTAATCTTTACAAAAAACTCACATTTTGCAATCTCTACTTTCAGATAACACTGCAGTACATCTCAAGTGTTATGCTTGTTTAAACTGTAAATGTCAGAAGGCAACTTGACTCTTAATTCTAGGTCACTCAATAGGGAGATGACATCAAAATTATCCCCTAAGTACCAACACAATTTTAACTTACTGACTAATGCATGACAATTCATAATTAGCATTCAACACATCTTGAAGACTACATAAAACACAGACTTATATAGAATGGATAATATTTTAAATAGTTGTATAATTTTAATATTTAGAAGCTAAAGAGTTTTACAGGTAATCTAATCCAAAGTCTTTATTTTATACACTAAATAATTTATAGAGAAACTATAATTAGGTCTTAAACCCTGTTCCTGACTTCAAATTTTGCATGCTTTCTAATCTTCCATGATATCTTTTGTTTACCTAATAATGTGAATGAAGGCATTGAGAGCCAGTTTTGTTTTTGATGGAGAGAGGGTGGTAAATCATAAGAAATAAGTTAATAGAACTGTGAACATGCTAAAAAATAATACAATCACATAGAAAATAACGAATCTCTAATCCAAAGACAAATATGGTCTTTTTTGAAAGGATTTTGACAACTACATATTTTTATTTGGTTTCTTTTTACCTTAGCAGGAGTTTGTTCCATGTTGGCATGGCCCTAATGTAGATAAATATAGCTTTACAATTACTCAGTTGAAATAATCTCTTCTTCAAAAGAAATTATAGAGAGAAGGCAGGGATTTCATCCCTAAAGTGATTTTGGACCTCTGACATATTGTAGCTCTAAATGTAAGTTTTTATTGATTCATATTTTGTAGACCAAAAATGGAAATAAATAGTGTGACATATACTACCCCCCCATACACACACATACATACATACACACACACACGCAGGTTTTTAGAGTGGCTTTACAACTTTGTCTTAATGGTATTACATTAGGAGATAATTAACTTTAGTAAAATGAACTGAATTTCTTTTCTTAGATTTACACAAAGATGAAAAAAATCACAAACCAAATATGTGATTATCTCAATCTATCCTGTGTTAACTATATTTTCTTAAAGTATATTTCTAACTATAAGAATTTTGTTATGAAGAAGATAACATTTCCAAGGCTTAATTGCTTGAAATCCTCTTTCATATGTTTTTCTCTCTCCTTGATATTTAAAAAAGTACATGTCTCCAGGGACTTACATCTTCAGTTTACTGAAGTTGGGGTTCTGACAGATACCTTATAATCCACAGCTGTAAAGGATTGCTTGTTTAAAGTAGTAATTTTGTTACAATTGAGTTGCCAATTTTTCTATAAGATTTAAGTATTTTATTCATCTGACTAATATATCTCTACATAAAGAATGCCTCAGGTCTCAACACTTTGGCTGTGTATATGGAGAGCTTATTAGGGAAGAAACCATCTGTCTGCAGAAAGCAGTCAAAATGTGTCTTCTACTTTGTGCAACATCTGAGCCATGCCTTTGTTGTCAGGGTAACTCCAGGCCTCTGCAGCCTCTCAAACAGGACTTACTTCATTAGTACTCTAGTTCATTGGCCTGTCTGTCGATTGAGCTAGCCCAAGGGGCAAATGAGAGTTTTATATTTTCTTTTTAATTCTATGTGTTTGTTTTGTTTTCATCCCCTTTGGAGGCAAATAGCTGTATTTTTAGCTTTCCTGTTTCTATTTTCCCCCATCAGACTCCATTCCACTCCCAGAATCTGTTTGCTTTGCCTGTGTTTTCCACTTTTTGTATTTACCTGATTGATTTTGAACCACTTCATAAATTGTTTACTATATCAAGATTCAGCAGGGACCTGACTGGTGTGGCTCAGTGGTGGAGCGTCAGCCCCTGAACCAAAGGTTTGTGGGATCTGTTCCAGGTCAAGGGCACATACCTGGGTTGCAAGTCCTTCTCCTGGCTCCAGTCAGGGCACATGTAGGAGACAACCAGTTGATGTGTCTCTTTCACATTGATGTCTCTCCCTCTCCCTCTCTCTCCCCTCCCTTCCACTCTCTCTAAAAATCAATGAAAAAATATCCTTAGTGAGGATCAATAGAAATAAATATTATTAAAAAAAAGATTCAGCAGGTTTTTCTACCTCCTACTACCCAGTCTATACCAATATAAGAATCCCTTTTATATGGCTTACTAGAGGCCTGGTGCACGAAATTCATGCGTGGGGGGGGGGTGTCCCTCAGCCCAGTCTGCACCCTCTCCAATCTGCCTTCCTCATTGCCCCTAACCCCTTCTGCCTGCCAGCCTAATCACCCCCTAACCACTGCCCTGACAGCCTGATTGATGCCTAACTGCTCCCCTGACTGCCCTCCCCTGCAGGCCTGGGTCCCCCCCAACTGTCCTTCCCTGCATGCCCGGTCGCCCCCAACTTCCCTCCTCTGTTGGCCTGGTCCTTCCCAACTGCCCTCCCCTGCTAGCCATCTTGTGGTAGCCATCTTGTATCCACATGGGGGCAGTCATCTTTGACCACATGGGGGCAGCCATCTTGTGTGTTAGAGTGATGGTCAATTTGCATATTATTCTTTTATTAGATAGAATTAGATAGGATAGAGGCCTGGTGCATGGGTGGGGGCCAGCTGGTTTGCCCTGAAGGGTGTCCCGGATCAGGGTGGGGGTTCCCTTGGGGTGTGGGGCGGCCTGGGCGAGGGGCCTGTGGTGGTTTGCGTGACAGCCACACCCCCTGGCGACCCAAGCGGAGGCCCTGGTATCTGGGATTTATTTATCTTCTTCAATTGAAACTTTGTAGCCTTGAGCAGAGCCAAGTCTCCTGCTCGTTCTGTGGCCACAGCCATTTTTGTTGAGATTTATTTATCTTCTATAATTGAAACTTTGTAGCCTTGAGTGGAGGCCAAGGCGGGCCAGAGCAGACAGAAAGCTTGGCTTCCTCCATTGCCCGGGGCAACTCAAGCCTCCTTCTCTCTCTGTGGCCGTAGCCATCTTGGTTGGGTTAATTTGCATACTTGCTCCTGATTGGCTGGTGGGTGTGGCTTGTGGGTGTAGTGGAGGTATGGTCAATTTGCATATTACTCTTTTATTAGGTAGGATGCTATTCACAATCCTGGTCTAACTGTGAGCAAAAAGGGGAGTTATTTTAATCTAATGAAACTCACTATAAGGGTGGTTTCTTAATTTGGCCACAGGGTCCTTGACTGTGGGACCATCCTGCTGTTGTCTTCATGCTGTTCTTTCTTCCCCTCTCCAATCCTGCTTTGTAGTGTTGAAAATCATTGAGCATCCTGTTTGTTCTGAGTCACTGAGGATGAACATCTGGTAACATCTTCACCCTACTGCCTTTATTTTATGAGAATCATCTTGTCACTGATGTTTCATGACTTTAGGTTGAATTTATTAGGTGTGAAGGATGCCCCCGGTCGCCCCCAACTTCCCTCCTCTGTTGGCCTGGTCCTTCCCAACTGCCCTCCCCTGCTAGCCATCTTGTGGTAGCCATCTTGTATCCACATGGGGGCAGTCATCTTTGACCACATGGGGGCAGCCATCTTGTGTGTTAGAGTGATGGTCAATTTGCATATTATTCTTTTATTAGATAGAATTAGATAGGATAGAGGCCTGGTGCATGGGTGGGGGCCAGCTGGTTTGCCCTGAAGGGGGCATCCTTCACCCTGTATTCTAACTATTTTAGTTGGTATTAGAATGACATTAGGAATACCTTGATCAAGAATGCAGAGAATAAATGTGTAGACTTAAATGAGCCTGTTACTTAGTATCTCTTATGCTTAGCATTGAAAAGTAACATTTTTTAAATTTCTCTAAGCAGTATCCTTATTAATTTATTAAATAATTTGATTTATTTTTGTAGAATTTATCATTAGTAGAATCTTCAACATACTGCTTACCTGGAAAAGTATCACTGAGTCAAACTTCTGAATGCTCTATTAACATTAGACACGTGGGTTCTTAATTGTCAGAAGTTCAGATTTAGCAGTACAGAATGGAAAGATAATCAGACTTTTTTTAAAAATATATTTTATTGATTTTTTACAGAGAGGAAGGGAGAGGGATAGAGAGTTAGAAACATCAATGAGAGAGAAACATCGATCAGCTGCCTCCTGCACACCCCCTACTGGGGACGTGCCCGCAACCAAGGTACATGCCCTTGATCGGAATCGAACCTGGGACCTTTCAGTCCGCAGGCTGACACTCTATCCACTGAGCCAAACCGGTTTCAGCTAATCAGACTTTTTGAGCATGAATAAATAAAATGAAAATCTTAAATTAAAAACTAAAGTGGAACTTTGCATTATATATGTCCTATTTTAGTCAGGATATCATTATGATAAAATGTGTATATTTACATTGATAAAGGGAAAATATATATTTTTCTATGCTTGTGCTAGAAAACAAATATATTTTTCTGAATACTAAAGGTTTGTTCTATGAAGTTAGAAAATGATAAATGTGCTCCAACAGACTCTAAACAGATTATAATAGCTATTTTTTCCATTGTCTCTTAAGCTTATGAACATTATGATTTACACTGACATGCCCATGTCATTTGTTGATATAATTACTTTTAAATACCCTCAAATCAGGGGAAAAAGCAAGGAAACAGTTAATTTGAATGATACTGAAACACATGAAAATAATTTTGTGATTTGGCTGAGAGAAATCTTTATATTCTATTCATGTATTTTTACGTCATTTCTAGAGTATGTCTGCAGAGTATTTTTTATTTCACTTCAGTTAGCTGTGATATATTACTCGATAGATGAATAATATTTTGTTGTTAGAGTGCAGATATAAGGTATGATGAAATTTCATATTAAAAACCACTAGGTGAAAAGACTGATAATAAAGGTCATTAGAAATTGCTAGGGTTCTGTGTTTAGTTCAAGCCATATTTTTCTTCCTTGAGATCCCATTAATCACATAGCAGATAGTGATCTACAATTTCTGTTTCTTATTATCTTATGTGTTGTTGTTGTTTTTTATTTTTTTGTGAAGTTCAGTTTCTTCTCTTTTAATCCATCTACTTCTTAATAAAATGTGTTCACTAGTAAACCCCTTGAGAAATTTTCATGTGTCAAAACCCCATATTTTCACTGGTTGCCAGTTCCTAATGATGTTTTACACATTGCCTACATGTCTAGTTATAATCACCTTTAAATAATTGTTTCCATTCTTGATATAATGCTCCTGTGAATCTTTTCTCACTTTTGGTTATGCACATTAAATATGACCATGTAAAATTAATTACTACACTAGTTCCTGCTCAAAGTGATTAAGTTAATTGAGGGGCACAGAGCATACATTATTTTCCTTACTGATGGTTCCCAATGACTTCTCCTACCTTTGTCTCACAATAATTCAGTAATATAATATTAAGCAGAAAATCCAAGCTAGCAGATTTAATAGAAATGACAGAGATTGTAACTTTCCTCCAAAGATGTTTAAATGCAATATCTTTCTAAGTGTGCCTATCTATACTAATTTTTTCCATTTTTAAATCAAATTATATATGGTGAGGATGCAGGGCAACTGGAACTTCTTGAAATTCCTGAAAATAACATATTGGTGAAAAGTCTTTGAAAAATTTCTAACAGTATCTATTCAGCCTGAACATATTTATATCTTAGACTCAACATGTCTATTTCTGCTATATACTCAATAGAAATGAATTCTTGTGTCCACCAAAAGACATATACAAGAATAGTATTCAGAACTTTAGTTTCAATGCCCTAAAACTGTAAATAAGCCAAATGGACATCAATAATAAAATGGTAAACAAGTTGTGCTATATTCCTAAAAAATAAATTAAAAAGCATTAATAACTGGCATGCAAAACAATATGGATGAATTTCACAGACATGATATTGAGTTAAAAAATTATGAATAGTGGTGTATGATTCTATTTATATGCATTTGCATAAGCTAATCTATTAGACATCAGAATATGGTTACTCTCAGAAGAATACTGACTGGGCCTTTATAATATAATTTTCACACACCAATGTATAACAGAAAAATTTACCAAATTGTTTTTTTGAAAATACAATTTTTCTTTGTCATTTTGTCTTCTTGTAGTGTCCTGAATTTAAAAGACCCAGAGACATTGCAGTTGACTGGGTAGCAGGAAATATTTATTGGACTGATCATTCTAGAATGCACTGGTTCAGTTACTACACAACCCACTGGACCAGTCTGAGGTATTCTATCAACGTGGGGCAGCTCAATGGTCCCAACTGCACCAGACTTTTAACAAATATGGCTGGAGAACCCTATGCTATTGCTGTAAATCCTAAGAGAAGGTAAGCTAATGACTTGGTAATTTATATTTCATGATATAAGCATCCATTTTTAGAGACTGTTCAGCTTGTGCTCTGTAGTTTTATTTCTGTAATGTGTTCAAAGATAATAGGTTCACAAGGCTTCTGAAAATCCCTCTATTTTTCTTGTACAAAAGCACACTCATGTTATTTTTACACAAATTGAGGAGCAAATATTTATTTACTTATTTATTTCTAAATACATTTTATTGATTTTCTACAGAGAGGAAGGGAGAGGGATAGAGAGAGCTAGAAACATCGATGAGAGAGTAACATTGATCAGCTGCCTCCTGCACACCCTACACCGGGGATGTGCCTGCAACCAAAGTACATGCCCTTGACTGAAATCGAACCTGGGACCCCCCAGTCCGCAGGCCGACGCTCTATCCACTAAGCCAAACCAGTTAGGGCCAAATATTTATTTTTTTCTGAAAGGTTGCAAAAATATACATTCTCTGTGTGTGTGTTTTATGTTTCATTTCAGAATAATGAAACTAATGTGATAAACATATTACCACTATAGTGAATCTAATACTGAATTTTTGTAACATTAAATATAATGCTTTGTGTGTGTGTGTGTGTTTTATTTTTGTTTATTGTTGAAAGTATTACAGATGTTTCACTTTTCCTCCCATTGGTTCCCTCCTCTCCACTCCCAAACCCTCCACAGGCCTTCACTGCACTATTGTCTGTGTCCATGGGTTATGCATATATGCATATAAGTTCTTTGGTTAATCTCTTCCCCTCCCCCCCTTCCCTATGCTCCCATGTCTCTGGGTCTATTTTGTTTGGCAGTTTATTTTGTTCATTAGATTCCACATATAAGTGAAATCATGTGATATTTGTCTTTCTTTGACTGGCTTACTTCGCTTAGCATAATATTCTCCAGATACCTCCATGTTGTCTCAAAGGGTAAAAGGTCCTTTTTTATTGGACTGATCATTCTAGAATGCACTGTCTAGAATGCATAATATTCCATTGCATAAATGTACCACAGCTTTTTTATACACTCATCTACAGATGGGCACTTGGGCTATTTTCAGATCTTAGCTATTGTAAATAGCACTGCTATGTATATAATATAACATTAAACATATTGAATGTAGAGTGTTCTCATGTTTTAGCTATTTGTGATAATAAAAGATTAAGACATATTATGTATAAACAAATTTGAACAATTTAACACAACCATTTAATTTCTTTTACTAGAATTTTTTCATTCTTTACTCTTTTTCTTTTTCAATTATAAGCAATGACCAAAAAGTAAGTAGGGAAATCTTAGGTAAAAATCCTGATCACCCAAAAAGTGGATCATTGGATGCTGAGTAAAAAGAATCAAATGTTATTTACTTAGCAAAATTAGGCTGTGTGGTATCTTCTAAATGGAGAATGATATCCTTCTGAGAAAGTACTTTTAAAAAATGAAGCAGTAATAAAATGAATATTCTTTCACAAGAGGATAGTTTTAAGTGTTAAAATACTTTTCTTCTAAAATGTTAATGAATTTTTCAAAATTGAACTTTTAATATCAAGTAATAAACAATAGTGCATATTATTAAGCAGTGCCTCTCAAATTTTAGAGCATAGTTAAGACCATTTAAAATTTTGATTTCTGGAAGGTTCCTTTTCTGTAGCTTTAGAGTTGGGTCCAGAAATCTGCTTTTCAGGGTCTCTGGGGTGTTTCTGATGCTCATGATCTGAAGAAATACTATGTTTTACAGTACAATTGGGTTATAACAGCACATCACCAGGCTAACCAACTTGACCTATGTTTTCAGGATGATGTATTGGACTGTTGTTGGGGACCACTCCCATATAGAAGAAGCAGCCATGGATGGCACTCTGAGACGAATTTTAGTCCAAAAGAATTTACAGAGACCCACAGGTATGATGTATTTCTGACATAGTCTAAAATTTTATCAGAATTCTAAGCATATTAATGTTACAAGTCTTTAGTTTTGTTGGCAATATAATCATTTTTACAAGCAAATAAAATAATTTATAGTACAACATTATGAAAGTCATTAACATTTCATGTTGTATTTTTCCAACTAAAAGTCAGGTTCTTATCATACTGCAGTGATATTATGGGGATATTATTTGAAAATTGCCTTAAGTTTTAAGGCCGTTAGTAGGATTTCAGATGAATAAAATTCTGACAGTTTATAGCAATGTATCAGAATATTTTTACATTTAAATGTTAATGATGTTGTGGTAGATGGTAGTATTATTAGAAGATGAGAAACTAAATGGGCAAAGAACTGGGAAAACATAGATAATATTTGTGAAAGGCAAGTTTGATGATGCCTTGCTTTTTTATTCTCAACTTTCAACCTGGCTTTAATCTGTCTCCTAACTATGTTGGCTACTCTACAATGCCATCTACACAGCCATGTTGCCTACACTACAATGTAATCTACACAGCCATGTCATCTATACTACAATGTCATTGATACTATAATGTCATCTACACTGAAATGTCATCTACACTACCATGTCATCGACACTACAATGTCATCTACACTATCATGTCATCGACATTACCACTCCACACTCTCCGTACCTCCAGGACTGTTCAGGAGCTCAGGCGTGTGTGTGTGTGTGTGTGTGTGCCCCTCCCTGTTCTTTCTCTGACTCCATTTTTCTCCCAGCCTTCCACCTACACTTCCCTTCCAACTTTTGTATATTAACTATATTTTACCCATCTTGTAAGGTCTAACTTAAGCACTTCTTCCTCAATAAAACATTTCAGACTATTGGAGTCTAGGGGACTTTGTGTCACCTACCCCTGCCTACTACACTTCCATCAAAAGGATAGAATACACTTTCTATAGCACATATTATTTAATAGTTATGCTTTGTAATAGCTTTTGTAGTTGAAATTTTATATTTTACACTTATATTCTTATTAACTTTTAATGTGCCTTATGCCTTTTCCTCCAACTAGATTGTTTTTACTCTTTATGGGAATGAGCAGTCTTTGGGATTTAGTTCATTTATGTAAGTGTGTCTCCGTTCAGTGATTTAACAAGTACTAATTGAACACCCACCTGGTGCCAGAAATTGTTCCAGATGCTAAAGAAATAAGATCCTACCCTTGTGAAAAGAGTCTGATTCCCATGAAACATACCTTCCTGTACAGAAGAGAATAGATATTATGCTTCATGTCGGATAGTTATAAGTGCTATATGGAAAAAAACATACTAAGGATGGGTAGTTATGGAAATACTATTTTATTTATTATTATCAGAAAAGGTATATCTAGAAAGGTAATATTTGAAAATATCACAATAAATCATGATGGCAAGTCACATGTATATGTGAGGAAAGACCATTCTAAGCAGAGGGAACAGCAAGTTCTGAGTTAGGAATGAGCTTAGCCTGTGTCAAAAAATAGCAAATATGTTTGTATGCATAGAAGCATATGGAAGTGGTAGAGATGAGAGTTGCCAGGTGGCCAGGGGGCCAGAGGCAGATCATCTAGATCCTGGAACACACTGATAAGCCCTGGATTCTGTTCTAGCTCTAAGGGGAGCCATTGGAGAGTATTGAGGAGGAGAGTGGCATATCTGCTCAAACACCATTTTCATTGTTTACAGACCTTTGTACTTTTTTCTTAACTTAATATTTTTTTACCAATTTTAGACTTATAAACAAGTTGTAAAATTACTTCAGAAGTTATCTGATGTTAACATTTACATAATCACAGTATATGTAATATTTTCACTTTAAGGAATGATGCAGCAGCAGTTTATAGAAGGGCACGTAGGAGGGTGCTTTGAAGGGAGCTTGAGACAGGAATTCTTGCAAAGGTTACTTAGGAAGGGACTGCAATTCAGGAGAAACCTGTAAAAGTTGGAGAAAGGGAAAGAGCCCAGGAAGACTGTGCCTCGGGTAAAGTCTAGTCTCAGCTTGAGCCACAGGGTATGCTTCGGAGTATAAATCCCATGACAGGCAAGGGGTCATCTTTTTATATTTCCCAGAATCATTGCTTGGCCTTTGGGCCCTAACTTCCCAAGCAGGCTGCTGCAGGCAGCTGAGCATAGCTCCCTAGCAGTCCTTAGCTGCTAAAAGCAGGAGATGGGTAGCCTGCCTAGTAATGGAAATTTGGGCTGGGTCCCAGTGTCTTTTACAGTGGGCTAAATGAAGTGCATATACTGACCATCTTCCATGTGCTAACCATTCTGCTCAGTACTATGGGGAATTTAATGATGAACTTGGCACAGTCCCTTTTCTTGAGGAGTTTACATTTGAAAAGACACAAAACTGAGGCATGAACAGAAGTACCTACAGTTTTGGCAAAATATTGGAATCGTTACATACCTGGTAATAGTATGGAAGTTCAGAATCAAGAAAGATTATCTCCAGTGATCAACAGACAAAAAGCAAAACAAACAAACAAACAAAAATATGTGAAAGGTATCTCTGGAAATAGTGTTTAAAGAGTGGATAGATATTCGAAAAGTGGGCAGATAATCCATCATGGTGTAGTGTTTATGAAGGTTTTCTTTGGAGCCAGATACATCTATTTGTTTATTTAATTCTGGGGGATCACTTATTAGCTATGAGATCTCAGAAATGAACTTATTATCTTCAGAGTTTGATTTTATCATTAAAAAAGCAAGAGGTAATAATAATTAACGTAAAATATTGCTGATTGTGTTAAATGGCATAGCACTCTGAACCAGGGCCTGCAATGTGGAACGCGTGGCATGCTTCATGATGACAGGAGTCTGGGTGCACCTGGAAGAGGGCAGGTCAGGTGAAGTAACATGAGCTGAGAATAGAGGACTTTAACTGCTAAGGTGTTTAGACATGATTTATTTAGTCAGTAATGAACCTCTGTACAGTTCTGATTCGAAGAGTGATGTGAATAATGTAGGGTATGTTGCGGTGGTAGCACTGTGCCAGTAAAAGAAATAGATACAGAAACTAAAAGGCCAGTTAAGAGTCAATTGAACTGTCTCCTGGAGAGTGGAGAAAGCACAACTAGAACAGTAACAGTGAATACACTCAAGAGGATGTATGTGGGAGACAAAGTAGAATGAGAGTAGTAGAATTTATTGAATGCATATGAGAATAGAGGGATAGGAAATATCTCCAATAGATTAGAGTTAGTCATACAAGTATTTTCATTCATCTCTCCTTTCATTCAAAAAATATTGTCATTCACTATATGCCAGGCACTGCTAGTCATCTGAAATATGGGCCACTGCACGCCTGGACATTATAGTCTAATGTGGGGTGACTCTAAACACAAACCAAAAATGTGTGTGTGAGTGCACACATGCACATGTGTGTAAATGGCTCTTATGGAGAAGAGTGGGATGCTGCAGAGGTATCCCTTTGATTATAGTGGGGAGGAGAGGCTTTTGGAGGATGGTTGATTGTTAAGAATAATTGCTAGGTGATGTGAAAGGATGGGTGTAAAATGTTGTTACAACACAAAGTAAAGAACAGGTCAGACAGTCCTGAGGTAGAAAATGGAATTGAAAGAAAGCCAAAGAGCATAGTAAACAAATTGGAAAGTGGCATGAGATAAGACTTAGGGAGGTGCATAGGGGCCAGTCCATGCAGGGTCTTAGAGACCATGGAAAGTACCATTGACTCATGTTAAGCAGATAATAAGACCTGTTCAGACATCCCTAAGGCCATGCCAAGAAGGTAGTTGGTGTAAGGCTCTCTACTCCTTTTCTAGTGGGTATATATGAGTTTTCTTCTCAGCAACTCTGCTCTGAAACTCTGCCCCACATACAGGAGTAGACTCTTAGAAGCCTCTTATTTATTATTTCAACTTATAGTTATTGTGTGCCTAACCTATGTCAAGCATAATTCTAGTCACTTAGAATATAGGAGTGAATACACAGTTGTCACTCCCTGTCCTCCCAGTGCTTGTAGTAGAGGGCAAGGGCTGAGATGCCAGCAGTAAAAATACAATATTTAAAGAGTAAATTATAAAGTAAATTATGAGGTATTTAGTGCTATGAAGAAAAGAATGAAAGTAAAGTAGTAAGAAGGTCAAGAATGGAGGGCTTACATTTGACCCAGTGATCCCACTTCTAGGAATATATCCCAAGAAACTAGAAACACCAATCAGAAAGGGTATATGCACCCCTATGTTCATAGCAGCACAATTTACAATAGCTAAGATTTGGAAACAGCCCAAATGCCCATCAGCAGATGACTGGATCAGAAAACTGTGGTACATCTACACAATGGAATACTATGCTGCAGTAAAAAGGAAGGAGCTTCTACCATTTGCAACAGCATGGATGGAGCTGAGAACATTATGCTAAGCGAAATAAGTCAGTCAGAGAAAGATAAATATCACATTATCTCACTCATTTGTGGAATATAATGAACAACATAAACTGATGAACAAAAACAGATCCAGAGACAGAGAAGCATCAATCAGATGCTCAAACCTCAGAGGGAAGGTAGGGGAGGGTGGAGATTAGGGGTAGGGGTCAACCAAAGGACTTGCATGCATGCATATAAGCGTAACCAATGGACATAGACACCAGGGGGGTGAGGGCATGAACAGGAGTGGGGTGGGGAGTAATGGGGGGGGGGAAGGACACATATGTAATACCTTAATCAATAAAAAAAGAAAGAAAAAGAAAGAATGGGGGGCTCAGTTTGCAGTATAACATTTTTAAGTCACTAGAGTGGCATTTGAGCCCAGATTGTGTGGTGCTGTCACTCAGCCACAGGCAGATGGTGCAGGTGTGGATGCAACCCAAGCTGAATCAATCAGAAGGAGACATCTCACAAATAACTGAAAATTTTAGTTCTGGCGTTCAAAGCAGAAGTAGAAATTTAGTTTGGAGAATTACCAACAGAAAGCTGATATTTAAAGTTGTTAAGATGGACAAGGGAGGGGAAAACAAACAGACTTCTTAGGGTAGAATTTTGTGAGATGCTTGTATTTGGAGAGTAAAAGATCAAGGGTAAGCTCTGCAAAGGGGTGTGAGAATAGGAGCCAAGCAACAGGAGTCAGTGTCATCACAGCTAAAGAAAAAGTTTCAATAGGAAGATGATACATACAATTGGACACAGCATAGTGTCTTATGCAGGAAATATGTAGTAGTAGAGAGAGCACAGCCTTCCATTTATATGGGAGTTAAATGGAGCAACCTGCAAAAACTTTTGAACATCAATTTTCTCATCTTTGATAAAATGTGTTGATAATATTTACCTTACCTGTAATTGGTGTGCTTAAAAATAATTATGTGTTGAATGAATGAAGAGATGAATACCTACCATTTTAGCCTATGATATGGTTGTAATGCCTCTTTTAAAAAATGATACACCTTTTTTATTATTGGGAACTATATTAAAGACAAGAAGCATTCTCTATCTTCTGTTTCAATCAATTGTGAGGTGGTTGAGTAGTATGTTCCATGAGAATAGGAAAGTGATCTGTTCTGTTCTATACTCCAAGTCTAGTTCTTGGCAAAGTATGTTGTCAGGGAGCTGCCTTATGAATATAGATTTTGTTCATGAATGTTGTGTCAGATCAGAACACTTTCCAGTTTTCCCTCCAGTAGAAGGGCATGTAAAATTACGTAAATTTAAGTACCATACTATTTGTTTTATAGAAGCTTATTTATGTTGCCTGCAGCTCCCCCCAGATTGTGGCAACATTGGAGAGAATAAAGAATTACACGCTGGTCCTTGGACTAGTCTTAAATTATTTGATTTATTCAGCAAATTGCTTTATCCTTGGCCAACCAAAGATGTCTAAGTAAATAAAATAGATAAAACTTAAGGGCTATTATGCAATTCTTTGATGCATTTATTTTACTAACGTTCATAAATAAATATGGTATGCATATATGTGTATATATGTGCATATATGTACATATATATGGAAAATACGTTTAATGTAATTTGGAAACTAAGATTATAAGTAGGCAACCTTTCTTTAAAAATTTTAACAATTTTTGAAAATAAATTTGACATAGAGGTAAGTATTTAATATTTTGGACCTCTTATCACTGCTTAAATCAAGAATATTGTAGTTCACATTTGCTGGTTATTACTACCTTATAAATCTTGGCTTTTATTTAACACAGAACTATATAATCTTATTCTCTATTTCGGAAAACACAGTAATTTTAATGTACAGCTCTTTCAAAAATCTTCTCTGTGAACTATTACATTGGTACTATGGTAATTTCTCATATGATTTTTTCTTTTTTAATTAATTAATTAGTTAATTAATTAATTTACTGGTATTGCCATTTATCCCCTCTATGCCTTCTTCCACCTCCACATCCACACTCCCTCACAATCACCACACAGTTGTCTATGTCCATGAGTTCTCACTCTTTTTTGTTCAATCCCTCCACCTCCCCTCCCCAAACACTGCTTCCCTAGCAGAGCTGTCTGCCTGCTCTCTTTCTATGAGTCTGTATTTTGCTAGGAAGTTCAGCTAGTTCATTGAGTTCCACACATGAGTAAAATCATATGGTGCTTGTCTTTCTCATAAGATTTGCCTTTTTATTTAAGACCTTAGTAAAAATAGGGAAACTATTGAGAGGACAACCTTAGAAAATTTCAGAGTTCAACCAAAGTGAAACTCAAAAATTGCTAAAATGCAATTGTTGTCTTTGTATCATGGGAGATGTTAAGGAAATGACTACATGATTGGATTCTTTATTGTGTATTCCTAAAACTTAGTGAGCCTGTGCCTTTGTCTTCTATAAACCCTCCGAACTGTGATTCCATTATATTTTTTAGACATAGTACATCATTTTATTTTCAATTTTCTGTACTTACCCTGACTTGGTTCTACATATGCATCATATTCAGTTTAGATAAGAGTGATTTTCTTTGAAGTTGACTATCCCCCTGCTTCATTATTGGTTCTTTAAGACAAAAAAAAAAAAAAAAAAAAAAAAAAAAAAAAAAAAGATGTGCTATTTTAAAGATATGGACTAAGTTTTTTTTGTGTGTGTTGTGTTTTTTTTTTTTTCATAGAAACTTGACTCTCATCTCTATAATGAGAAAAGTTAGTTGATTCCTTTATTAACTTTTTAATTTGAAGACTATGTCTTTTATTAAAGGGCTAAGGAAAAACCAAAATCATCGATTTGTGGAATTTTTGGAATATAAATCCCAGGCAACTAAGTGCTTTGTTATGTAATTTTTATCTAGATGTAACTCCATTGGATTATATAGTATGTGACCAGAGTAGATAAAGATGGTACATTTTAGACAAGCCTAGACTAATAGTGCAATATATGACACTTTTGAGAACTTTTTACTACTGATGAATCTGAAAAAAACAATATTGGTAATTAAGTTGGATTACACACCATTGTTATCTTTTCTACAATTAGAATATTTTATATATTTAAATATAAAGATGTATTTTGTGGGGCACAGCTTTTATTTTAACCTACTTCATTATTGTATTACATAGGTAGAAGAGAAAGAATAGGGTTTCTATGCCTTCTTAGACAACTTTGAAGTATAATGGCAGCAGCAGGAAACTGGATCTTATTATGGTTCATGTTCCTCATAATTATACATGCAAAAGCAAAAAAATAGTTCCCAACATGACTTCAAACAGCAAATTAATCATCAGGCAGAAACTAGTAAAATGTGGACCATTAGTAACTCATTGTTTTAAGTATGAAGTTATTTCTAGAGGTTGATTGGACATACACCATCCTTATGTCCTGCTTAAGGAGCAATATTTATGTTTAGTTTGATTACATTTGGGCTCAACCTACCTACTTAATTGAAGAATTATTCCCAAATGATGTTCACCATGATTTTTTATTTACTCTGATTGTTAAATGTTGGGTCATCTACACAGGAATACAATTAGCACAAATTCAGAAATACCTTTCATTTAGTTGCCTTGCCATTGAGGTCTATCTCAGTTGCTTATTGAATATTCTGATTGGAAAAGCTCTTTAACATTCAGATGCCAGTGGTATTTTGCTTGCACTGTATTGTCAGAGTATGCACTTCCTCTTATCTAGAGATTAGCTATATCACAAAAATTAAATATCTACAGCAGTGAAAATTTATTATAGAATACAGGTATTATAGATCTTTCTCTTCTATATTGAAGGAACATTACTTAAGATATTCTATGTGTCGATGATATTTTTGCAAGATAATGGCCAGCTTTAATGACATTATAAAATGTTCAAAATTAAATTAAATGAATAACAATGCACTAAAATAATATGTGATAAAGCATTTTTTATCACATATTATTTTAGTGCATTGTTATTCACTAACAGATACTGATGATAAAAATGAAGACAAGCCAGCTCAGAGGAAGGTGATGATTAAAGAAAAATAATTACAGAGAAAAATTTAAGCACAAATAGAACTTTAAGGAATTTACTATCCATTCTTCTCCACTTAAGCATCTTTAATCTATTTAAATATCTGCATACATACAGATGTCTCACACCACTATAGACCAGCTCTAAATGGGTGAAAATATCTTACAATTAAGCCCATCAAACTTTTATGTACTGAGAAATTTACCTCAAGAGATTCAAAATATAACTAATTATATTGAATTATTTTTAAATTTGGATAAGCTATTTAAATTTATATATATATATATATATATATATATATATATATATACACACACACACACACACATACACACACACACACACACTGAGTGGCCAGATTATTATGATCTCTGAACGCATAATAATCTAGCCACTCAGTGTATATCCTATATAATAAAAGGCTAGTATGCAAATTGTCCCCTTGACCAGGAGTTCGACCAGCAGGCTGGCCGGCTAACCGCTCATGTCCCCTCCCCCTGGCCAGGCTGGCTGGATCCCACCCATGCACGAATTCATGCACCAGGCCTCTAATATATATATTTATATACACTGAGTGGCCAGATTATTATGTGTTCAGAGAACATAATAATCTGGCCACTCAGTGTGTATATATATATATATATATATATATATATATATATACACACACACACACATACACACACACACACACGTAAAATAAAAACTAAATATTATGGAAAAGTCTTTTAGAAAATAGCCTTAACAGTCCAGCTAGCATGACTCAGGGGTTGAGCATCGCCTTATGAACCAGGAGGTAACTCTTCGATTCCCGGTCAGGGCATATGCCGGGTTTCAGGCTCGATCCCCAGTGTGGAGAGTGCAGGAAGCAGCCGATCAATGATTTTTGCTCATCATTGATGTTTCTATCTCTCTCTCCCCCTCCCTTCCTCTCTGAAGTAATAAAAATATTTTTAAAAAATTAGCCATAACAAATAAATCAGTTAAGTGTGGAAAGGAAGGGTACTTAGGATAGCTTTTCCTATGTGAAATAAGATTTTTGCTCCAGCTTATTAAATAAATTACATGTAATCTATGCACATGTACAATAATATAGATTATGTAATTTCTATGATGCTTGAAGAGAAACATTAATAATAATTATACATTAAGAAGCAAAAACATAATTTAAATAATATAAAATTATCTGTTGTTTGTCTGTGTGTGTTGATTTTGCAGGGCTGGCTGTGGATCATTTCAGTGAACGGATATACTGGGCTGACCTTGAGCTCTCCCTCATTGGTAGTGTTCTATATGATGGCTCGGACTCTGTGGTCTCTGTCAGCAGCAGACAAGGTTTGTGAAGAGCTTTCATTATTTCTTTTAATTATTTTGAGAGAATTAAATATGGGTACGTAAATATAAGTATGAAAGCTTTAAATTTTTGATTTCTTCAAATCCTTTCTTCTTTCAACTTGTAGCTCTTACTATTGATTATAATTTTCATTCTTACTAGAATAACAAAGATGCCAAACCACAAAAACTTCTTAACTCTAGACAAAAATGGTCCATCACTACCTAGATTCAGAAAATAATAATTTAGTTGCTTCTGAAGATATCCCATTCTAAGGGGAACATTTCAAGTAGTAAAGATTAGCATCTGTGAAAACTCATTTTTATTTCAAATTACAGTGATAACAAGCAGAAAATACATTACTGCATATAACAAAATATGATGATAAAATTATTATTATTATTATACTAGAGGCCAGTGCATGAAATTCGTGCATAGTAGGGGGGTCCCTCAGCCCAGCCTGCAACAATGCCAGCGACCCACGCCACAGCCGGCCTCTGGCCAGAGGCCCGCCTGCCCTCCCTCCCTCCGCGGGCCGGGGCACACAGGACGCTGGGGCCCATTGCCGGGGCAACGCCGCCAGCATCCAGCACCCCAGCTGCTATGGGCACCTCCATCTTTGTGATGGAGTGATGGTTAATTTGCATATTACCCTTTTATTAGATAGGACGTAATTTATAGCAATACTTTTATGCAAGGCAAAAGTAGTGTGTAAAAATTACAACCTACTGCCACCCCCAGTGACCTCAGTATCTACTTGTGCACTTCCGTGCAGCACCCTTTTTGTCTCCACCTCTGTGCCTGCCTCCTATTTTCCTCTCTCTCACTTTCTGACTCCTGTGTGGCAGCTTCACTTCTTTCTGTGAACTTAATTTCTTTTTTTTTTTCTACCACAACCTCTCCCTTGACTTACCACAGATGATTTTTCATAATATGCACTTGACATTTTTATATGTACATATTTTATTTAATGAGCACAGTTTTGCTCCTTTAATAAAAAAGCAGAGATGTTGAAAGAAAAATAATTAAATTGATTTTTTATCGTGCCTTTGCCTAAGTATGAGTTTTTGTATGGTGACCATGGATGGACTAATATAATTCCACATTTCTGAAATAAGAAATGTTTCAGCTTAAGGGTGTATTTTACTATTTCAAAGAACATTGAAAAATATACATGTTTAAAACACATTTTATGTTTTACAAACTTTAGATAATAGGTGAAATACAGGATGAGCAAAAGTAAGTTTACAATTATGAATACACAAAACATAGTTTATTCTTTTATTTGTTAATTATTGTATTATGCACATGTACAATAATATAGACTATGTAATAACTAAATAACTGTAAACCTACCTTACTTGCTTTAAATTTCAGCACCAAATGTTTTATTAATTATTCTTTTTGCAATTAAATAAGTCATTTCTTAACATGAGAAAAATAATGCTCTCTATTATTTTTAGCCAAACAAGTCAAATGTGTAATTACCATTTGCCAGTTTGTTTGCTTTTGTTTGTTTATTTGTGTGTTTTTTACTTTGTTTCCAAAACAGACAATAGTAACATCAAATTTTTTATTTTACTCTTTATTTTTGAATTTTATTTTATATATTTTTTTTCTTTATTGGTTAAGGTATATACATATGTGTCCTTATCCCCCCATTGCCCGCCCCCCACCTCCTCACTCATGACCTCACCCTCCTGGTGTCTGTGTCTGTTGGTTAGGCTTATATGCATGCACACAAGTCCTTTGGTTGACCTCTACTCCTTACCCCCACCCTCTCCTACCTTCCCTCTGAGGTTTGAGCATCTGATTTATGCTTCTCTGTCTCTGGATCTGTTTTTGTTCATCAGTTTATGTTGTTCATTATATTCCACAAATGAGTGAGATAATGTGATATTTATCTTTCTCTGACTGGCTTATTTTGCTTAGCTTAATGCTCTCCAGTTCTATCCATGCTGTTGCAAATGCTAAGAATCAACTCAGAATGCTTGATAAATTTGTAATTCAGGTAACCTATTTTGATCATTAATTTGATCCAATTTTAGAATTGTATGAACTGCCTGTTTTTTGCAAAAAAATAACATTGGCCTGTGAGGCTTTTCTTTTGACAGCAAACTGTAAGGCAGGGAAAATTACACTGCGTCTGAAGCACCTATAAGCCCTAAGCAAACGCTTTGTGGTGGTGATGATGATAAAAGTGATGATGAAATGTTTGTTATGTTCTGAGTAACATATTTAATATTGCACATATCCCTAAGGCAAATAAATTAATTCTAATAACCTTACAGGTAATGTTTAAAATATTCTAGTTCAGAAAGAGTTTTTCTAAACAAGAGTAATAAGGTTTTCTATAAGATTTTGGATAAATTTAGTTTTTTAAATCTGAGAATTCACATTGCAACTTTTATAGCTCTACCTTTTAAAAATTCTAGGCTTGCTACATCCACATAGGATTGATGTCTTTGAAGATTATATATATGGAGCCGGACCTAAAAATGGTGTATTTCGAGTACAAAAATTTGGCCGTGGTTCAGTAGAGTACCTAGCTTTAGATGTTGATAAAACAAAAGGTGTTTTAATATCTCATCGCTATAAACAGCTAGACTGTAAGTATAATATTTTATACAATTGTCTATATTGGTAGATTTTCTTTCTTATGACTCTCAAAAGAAAGTATTTTTTAAACTGCCTTAACTATTTCAATGTCTTAACCCCAGTAACTTAAGTAACTTTAATTTTTATATCACCAGACTTTAAATTACCAAAATCAAGATACAAATAATACAAAAATTTTCGTGTGTCATAACAAATATGAAAATGTCAGTATTTGCTGTGTTTTCTTGTTATTCAACTTGACATTGTTTTTTTGTAATGTCTCATTCATTTTGTTATAAAATTCTTTTTTTATATATATATATTTTATTGACATTTTACAGAGAGGAAGGGAGAGGGATAGAGAGCTAGAAACATCGATGAGAGAGAAACATCGATCAGCTGCCTCCTGCACACCTCCCACTGGGGATGTGCCCGCAACCAAGGTACATGCCCTTGACTGGAATCGAACCCAGGACCCTTCAGTCCGCAGGCCGACGCTCTATCCATTGAGCCAAACCGGTTTCGGCTTGTTATAAAATTCTTAATAAAATCTTGTGATTCTGTAGACAAGTAAGGAAATTCATTATTAGTCAGTTTGACTTTTTCTTAGTGATACCCAAGTGACAATTATATCTCTAACATGCCATCCTTAGATGTATCTGAGGAGAGCTTTCTCAAGGGTTGTTTTATCTGATTGTTCATGACTTTTATTGTTACTTTCCCTCCCAGAAGGGAATTGGAAAATAAGGGATGCTGTTATCTTGACGGTATATTTTGAACACAGCTATCAAAAATATTGACAACCAGAGTAAAAATGTGTCTGAAATTCCAATGTCCCATCTCTATGTATGAGTTCATGCTTCAAGAGAATGTTTAAGATTTATTTATAATTAATCTTTAAGGCAAATAGAAAGGGATTTAATCTCATTTGGTGCAATGATCTGGAAAGGTAATAAAGATATTTATCCAAATCAGTGATGGAAACAATTAAAACAATATATAGTCCCCTAAAAACGTTCTCGAATTCTATCTCAAGTTTTGCTGCTCTTTACCAGTCATCTGACATATATGGTTCCAAGGTTAGTAATATCTTTCCCCCTATTAAGGGGACCAGTAAGATTGAAATGAGATAGTTCCAGCAGAAACTTGATGTGATTTCTTATCAGGGTTGCTAATTTCATCATTTCACCTTATTGAATTTCATGTTCTTGAAACCTATTGTATTTATAGTTATGCATTTCTTTGTTTTCTTTTAACCAGTACCCAATCCTTGCTTGGATTTAGCATGTGAATTTCTCTGTTTGCTGAATCCTTCTGGGGCTACCTGTGTGTGCCCGGAAGGAAAATATTTGATTAATGGCACCTGCAATGATGACAGCCTGTTAGGTAGGTAAACTTCATTATGTCGATAAATAATGAATTCATCTGTATGATACATTTTTACAACTATTGACACTGAGCAGAACTAGCTACTCAGTCATCAATGTACTTACCTTAATAGCATTGCTTCTTGAATACCTCCATAAACTGTTCTTCTGATGATAACTTTCTATTCATTCATTCTACATTTATTCACAAAGCTGCATTGAGCACTTACTATGCATTTAAGAGTAGGTTAAGAACTTTGAAGTCACACACAGATCAAAATGTATTTTTATATAGCTCATATATCAGTGAAGATAGTATTTCTGAGCATGCCATTCTGCTATCAGTTTAAACACAAGCCCCAAATTAATTTGGTCATTCAACAAGTTTATATTGAACAACTTCTGTGTGCCAATACTAATTTAGAAACTGGTGATTAATTTATAAAGAGTCGGAGTGTCCTCTGTGTAAAATTTGACTAACAATAAATATTACCACTACCATTAAGAAATATTTTGAGGGTTATGAGCAAAGCATAACACTAATTTAGAAACTAATGACTAATTCAGAAACAAAACCTCCAAGATATCTGCACTCATGAAGTTAATAATTTAGAAACTAGAGGTTGAAACAAACATTAAAATAAATTGAAACATAACTTCAATTGCTGACAAGTATTAAAGAACAAAAAATTAAAAAAACACAAATAGTGTGATCCCTTATATTTGAGAATTAGCCATATTGAAGAATAAAATTACTATTAAGGAAAAAAGAAAATTAACAGTAAATTTTATGTCACAGACAAAAATATATGCTCCAAAATCCCTTGAGGATCAAAGCAAACATTATAGCGTGAGTACACACTTAGGGTCTTTACAAAGCAAGGTTTCCACCTGCTGTATCTCCCTCTGTTAGAATGAACCCCTCACAGGAATGCTGTGTCTTTGCCCTCACTCAGCATCTTCACCCCCATATCATTTCTCATTGTTCTTTTCTGGGATTACATACAATCTGAAGACTGTTGCCTTTTCAAGACACTAAATATCTAAAACTGTCATAACAATTGTAAGATAGTTGTATTCCTTAAGCATTGGCTAGGCAAAGGTGAAAAAGTTACAAAGATGAAATGAGGAATGACATAAATAGCAATCAATAAATACTTATATGGATAGTAATATAAGCCACAGAAATGACAGAGTTAAAATTTCTATGAGGATTCAGATGATTATTCAATTAGAGAATTAATTATAATCTATAATCATAAAAGCTTAATATGCTAATTAGACCGGAAGTCCTTCCGGAGGAAGCTGGGGCTCCGAGGGAAGCCTGGGGCACAGGTGCCTGCCAGTGGCTGAAGGAAAGCCCGGGTCCTGGGTGCCAGAGGGAAGCTGGTGCCAGCAGTGGGGGGAAGGAAGGCCTACTCTTGCATGAATTTCGTGCATTGGGCCTCTAGTTTTCTATATAATATAACTGTAGAACAAGGTCTTTAAAGACAAATTGGATTTAGATTAAGTGGAAATGAGGGAACAGAACATCGAAACAGACAAAATCACTTGAAAAGGCATAAAAGTATGGTATGCAAAGAAAATAATGAATCTTTTATTTCAGTTGGTGTGTAGGATGTGTGAAGTGCTGTTGGGGTAGCAAGGTTGGGAGTTCTTAACAGTTAAATGTGAATTGTGATTGGTGTTTTGGATGTGTCTGTTAGGGCCAGTCCTTGAAAAGAGATGCTTTCACTGGCATCTTCCCATCCAGAGTAGCTGTGAGCTCAGTTGTGATGGTAGAATAAGAGAATTAAATGAACATCTTCAACCACTACCAGGGCATGTTTCACCTGCTGCTCTGACGTGCTCATATAGCTAAACTGCATATGGCCACATATTTTGCTTAACTTCTCCAAAACAGATTTTTTAAAATGTCAACAATTTACAAAGTGATCCTCCCGATCATTTTAGTACCCAAATGTCACCATGCATACTTATTACAATATTATTGACTCTGTTCCCTATGCTGTACTTTACATTCCTGTGACAATTCTGTAACTATTAATCTGTACTTCTCAACCCCTCCCCCTTTTTTATCCAGCTCCCCAACCTCCCTCCCATCTGGCATTCATCCATTTGTTCTCTGTATCTATGAGCTTGTTTCTATTTTATTTGTACCTGAAACTAATATAAAATAATATTGAATGTCAACTGTAATTGAAACATTTTTAAATAGATATTTTTTATTGATTTCAGAGAGTAAGGGAGAGGGAGAGAGAGAGAGATAGAAACACTGGTAATGAGAGTGAATCATTGATCGGCTGCCTCCTGAACACCCCACACTGGGGATCAAGCCCACAACCCAGGCATGTGCCCTGATTGGGAATCAGACTATGACCCCCAGGTTCATAGATCCATGCTCAACCACTTAGCCATACCAGCTGGGCTGAAATATTTTTTTAAATGGAAGTTTTAACCAACATGGGGAGTGAAGAGCATGTAAAATAATGCAGCAGAATGTGAGAAGGAAAACTTCATTCAAAATAAAATGCATGTCTTTTGTATTACCCTTAAAAAAAAGAAAATGTCATCAAATTCTTTCTTGTAGAAGATGTATCACATTTTTGTCAGTTCCACACACACTCATAACTAGCGTTTTCATAGGTGCCCCCTATCTATCATATCTACTTATACTATTGTTTGTGTGTGAGAGACCCTTGGGAGAGAGATTAGGATTCTATACATAAGAATACACTACTGATGCTATCAAAGTGACTGTTTTGTTGGCTCAGATGTTGTGTGTTTTTTAAAAATGTATTTATGTTTTTAATTTATTTTTATTCTTGGAAATATTACAGATGTCCTGTTTTTTTGCTCACTGACCCCTCTACCTCCCCCCCCACCGTGCACTCCCCCAACCAGGCCTTCACTACACTATTGTCTACGTAGATGGGTTATGCACATAGTATATGTTATGTGCTTTTTTAATGATCAAGTTGTAGACAATCTTTCTTGCTTTTCCTTTATAACTAGACATTGCTATCTTTTCTACATAACCCTCCTTGTTTCCCCTATGATTAGTAAAGATTATTTATTCAATAATCCAAATTCAAAAACACAGGAAGAACTTGGCCTGGGGCAGGGCTGATGGGGAGCTTTGGATTAGGTCAAGATCTATCTATCACTTAACCAGTGTGTCCCTGTTCTCCCTCAGTCTCATTTTCTTCTGTATAAAATTGGACTAACAATAAATACTACTACTACTACTGGTAATAATAAATAAAAATTTTGAAGACTTATGAGCAAAGCATATTGTAAGTATGTTATATGTATACGAGAGGCCTGGTGCACGAATTCATGCTTGGGTGGGGTCCCTTGGCCTGGCCGGTGATTGGAGGCAATTGGGGCCAATCATGGCCAGAGGGCTGGGGGGAGGGACTGCGGGAGGTTGGTCGGCCACAGGAGGTTGGCTGGGGGATCACACTGACCACCATGGGGCAGCTCCTGCATTGAGCGTCTGTCCCCTGGTGGTCAGTGAACATCATAGCTACCAGCTGGTCATCCGGTCATAACGGTTGCTTAGACTTTTATATATACAGTATAATTTCATTTAATAATCACAAAATCCCAATGACACTATGCTGTTAATACTCCTATTTTTGCTGATAAGAACATTGTAGCATGGAGAGGATCAATGGAATGTCTAACATCCTATATAATAAAAGCCTAATATGCAAATTATCCCCTCAACTGGGAGTTCGACTGGGAGTTCAATCCTCCCCCTGGCCAGTCCTGCCCCCAATTGCTCCCCCCCCACCAATTGGGGGCAGGCTGGCTGGCCAACTGTCCACGGCCCCACCCCCGATCACACCCCCACCCCTACCCCGATCAGGGGCCGAGCTGAGCAGCCAATCTCTGGTGTCCCCTCCTCCTGGCTGGCCGGACCCCACCCATGCACCAATTTGTGCATCTGGTTACTTAATAATTATGGTGCCTGGCAGAACCTAGGCATTTCACACTCTAACCCAGTGGTTCTCAACCTTTCTAATGCCGCGAACTTTTAATACAGTTCCTCATGTTGTGGTGACCCCATAAAATTATTTTCATTACTACTTCATAAATGCAATTTTGCTACTGTTAATGAATCATAATGTAAATATCTGTGTTTTCTGATGGTCTTAGGCGACCCTGCTAGCGGTTCTCAACCTGATAAGCAGGGTCACCTAAGACCATCAGAAAACACAGATATTTACATTACGATTCATTAACAGTAGCAAAATTACAGTTATGAAGTAGCAACGAAAATAATTTTATGGTTGGGTGTATTAAAAGGTTGCGGCATTAGAAAGGTTGAGAACCACTGCTCTAACCCATCACACAATATACCCCAGTGCCTTCATATCATGTCCAAAGTCATTGGAAATATGATAAATAACATACATAAGTCAGACTTACCCAAATCCTAAAAATTTTTTAAGAGATTTCAACTTTACTGTCTCAACCCTGCTTGAAAGGCATGATCACAGAAACCTTGTCAAAGTTCACATTGTATCTTAAAGAAAATGTTATATTTCACATAATCAGAGTGTTAAAAAAAATATTCACATGGCCTTCTACACATATGAGCCTTGGTAATAGACAGATTGGACCACGTCAGTTAGGAATATACATAAGTGTATTTCAGAATTATTGATTGGTATAGATAAATGCCAATTATTTTTTTCTGACATTAACATTTGATATTGCCAAATTTTTCAGCTATTCATAAATACTTATCTTTCTCTAGCTGCTATTGTTAAATAGTGAGCATGCCGAATACCTTTAATCTTCATGTACAAAATTTGAAATTCTAATGTTACTCTTTATTGGGGAAGTATGCACCAGCTCTTTCCTATAGTTGATTACAATTACTGGAGCTTGGCTTCTTGGGGTGATTTAGTTATTGACAAAAGCAGCCTTTTTCGTTATAAAGTGATTGCAGTGAGGTTTTGAAAGAATGTAACTCCACTTACATTTCATTAGGCAGTGTTAGATTTTTAAATTTTTGGTACCTAAAAAAAGTACATTATAGAAATGTACATGCCTTAATATTTAGAGATTTTGAATACCTATGTGGTTTACATAGAATATCTACAGGTGAAAATAAGCCCTCCCATAATCCTAATTGTGATAATGAAACCTTAAATATTCACAAATCCAATTAGGATATTTCATGCTGTATGAGTTGGAAATGTTTGGGTAAATTTTAAATGAAGCAAGCATCTTTGTACTCTAGATCTTTCTTGAGAATCTGACCTCTGGATTTAACTCTTTGCTGGAGATTGTCACTTGCATTTACATAGTTGTTTCCAATTCTATGTCCAAAACTAAATCACCCCTTCAATTCCTGTTACCCTTGGGTCAAAAGCTGAAAAACTATCCTTAATCTTTCCTTGCCCTCTTTATAAAGCACCACTGGGATTTTTACCTTCTAGTTACCTTCAGTGCATTCCCCTTTATCCATGCCACATTACCATATTTGGGGCCATCATGGTATGTAGCCTGCATAATTTAAACAGAGTCCCAGTAGTCGCACTGCTTTCAGTTTAACCCCAGCCAGGTACAGTTATCCTCACATGTTTTAGGCTCTTCAAAGACTCAACGCTGCTTTGGGGGCAAAGTCCAAAATCCAGGGACCTCCTGTGACACTGCTTATCTCCTCAAACTCCCTTTTTTCTTCCAGTTCCTTCCTTCACACTCTAATCCAGGTTCAGTCACAGTAACTTCCATTTGGTACCTCCAATGTTCACCTCTGGCAGTTAAAGATGCTATTCCATGTGAGCTGAATTCCTAGGGTACCTTAATGGCACTCAGTAAATAATGCTGATAGTACATAGTGATTTACCCAATAAGTGCCTTAATATCCTGTTGAAATTAAATAAAACATCTTTCAGACCCAGATCTCAGCTCTTCACTCTTTCACTATCCTAGATGTGGTAGATATGGGCTGGAAATCAGATTCTTTTTCAGGTTTATGTGCATACGGTATATACTTATATACTTAATATTTACAGAGTTTTATTATTTAACTTTTTCTTTCAAACTTATCTAATTTAATATGTATAATAAATCCATGAGTTAAGAGATACATTTGTCAATAAGACCATTTTGAAGTGAATGAGGATCAGATAGGTTAACTTGTATGCCTAGTGAGTGGCAGAGCTGGGACCTAAACACAGGTATCATTATAACAAGTCATTTTCTTTATGCCATGCATAGGTAGTGCTTCATGAGGGAGCCCTTCATATTACAAATGCAAACTTTAGCAAGCCTGCCTACATAGCAAAACATTGGCAACTTCCTCTTGCAATTAGGCAGATCTCAGAATTGTCTAGCACTGCTGACAGATAGGCTCTATTTATGACAGTGGATGTGATACTTGAATTATTGTGTCATTTGAAGTCACTGAGGATCTTTAAGCTGCTCTTGTGATCATTGCAGTGATATATATTCAAGCTTCTGCTGTGTACAGTCCTCAGTATCTTAAATAAGGAATATAGACTAATTTGATTTTACCTTATCTATATATATAAAAGCCTAAGCAACCATTCAACTGTTCAACCATTCAACTGTTTGGCCGGTAGCTATGATGTGCACTGACCACCAGGGGGCAGACGCTTAATACACAGGCATGAAAACATGGAACAGACTGATGAATATCAGAAAGAAGGGAGGAGGGCAGAGGGCAGGAAGAGATTAACCAAAGATCTTATATGCATACTAGAGTTCAGGTGCACGGATTCTTGCACCGCAGGGGTCCCTTAGCCTGATATGCAGGGATCAGGCCGAAACTGGCAGTCCGACATCCCCTGAGGGGTACCAGATTGCAAGAGGACTCAGGCCAGGCTGAGGGACCCCACCAGTGCACGAATTCGTGCACCAGGCCTCTAGTCTTACTATAAAATGGGCATGACTTTAATAGAAGGCATATTCTAGAATGAAATGCCTCTTACAATATTGTAAATCATTTCTGTTTCATTGGACATTGTGTCTTGCTTTAAGTAAAGCAATATTTCTAATGGAGCAGGACTATGTGAACACATATAGATAAATTACCTGAAAAATGATTTCAAGCCTATCTTTTTTATTAATCAGACATCATATTTTTAAGAAATAATTTTCCTATTCCGCTAAATGATCATCCTTTCTTATTCTCAGCCAAACTATACAGAATACACAGATTGTGCCCAATTATTTTAACTATGGAAATTTTGCACATGGAAATGTTTCTACACTGTTCTATCATCATCTTATACCAAATCTAAGTGAATTTTGGTTTGGAATATTTATATATGGTTAATAAGTATGTACATCAAAGAGTATATTTTTATTTAAAAATGCCCCTATACTATAAACTGTATGTCTATATATATAATATACTTATTATTATATATACAATATAATACATTTATCTTATATGTAAAGCTTTATGTTTGTATACAGTTTAGATATTTCAGTTTGGTTTGAAATTGAACACGTCTAAAAAATGGGCTATGATTGCTCATATTATAAAAAATACTTATTCATTGGAAAATATTTTATTTTTAGAAAGTTTCAGTTGGTTTTATTACTTACTGTTTTAACAACTATAAGAAATGTCTAATAATGTTTTAAGCATATAGAAAAACAAAACTTAATTCAACATTTGTATTCACCACTTATTAAGGGTTGAAATTTATTTCTCTGTTTTCAGATAATTTTATTTCTCTTTTTATATTAGGAGTATTTATTTTTGGAATTTTTAATAAAAGCAAATCCTAGTATTTATTTTTTATTTTCTAAAAATATTTTTACTCTACTATCCACTAAATGGCATGCTAATTCATACATTTGTTTTTATAACCAGATGATTCATGCAAATTGACTTGTGAAAATGGAGGAAGATGCATTTTAAATGAGAAGGGTGATTTGAGGTGTCACTGCTGGCCTAGTTATTCAGGAGACAGATGTGAAGTAAACCACTGTAGCAACTACTGTCAAAATGGAGGAACTTGTATACCATCCACTCTGGGTAAATATTTTAGTTGCATTGTCTATTCAAATCACTTGCAATGTTCTGTATACATGAAAAAGAAAAGAATATTACAAATACAGTTTCTGGTACCTTAATAAAGAATACATTAACAAAAATTAAGTTGAATAAGTAATTTAACATAATCAGTGACATGTGTTCTAAATTTAGTATTTGAAGATCCAAGGCATCTAACTTAACAATAGCAATGACATGACCAGGTGTTGAGTGTGCCACGTGCCAGAGTGCAGTGGTTACAGATTCTGACTCAGGCTTAGAATGATGAAGTGAAACCAGTTTTATAAGCCTTATATGTTTGACTCAAATATCTGTGGGGTTTTTTTAATTGAACAGTTTGCCTAATACTAACAATTATTTGATATTGAAAATTAGGTTCATTTTAAATGTAAATATATTACATTTCAAATATGTTTCACTACTTGGAAGAATACTTTGCTAAACATAGTGTGTGAAATGCTGGTAGCTCCCTTGAAAATATCATCAACACTAATAAAAGAGAAACATGCCAATTGACCGTACCTCCGCTACGCCTACCAGCCAATCAGGAGCGAGTATGCAAATTAACCCAACCAAGATGGTGGTTAATTTGCATATCCAGGTGTAGCGCGAAGACTGAAGATAGCGTAGAAGGAAGCTAAGTGCTGCAGAAGGGATCGACGCTGCAGAGAAGCAAGTGGGGCGGCTGAGACGGGAGGGAAGCAGGCAGGGTGGCAGAGATGGTCCAGGAAGCCCTGTTCTTGGAGGAATCTTTCTGCAACAGGCCTCTAGTTATAATATAATGCCATTCACTGGGGCAGCATGATGGCAAACATAACTTGCAAGTAGCTCTTTTAAAAACTATTCATGACATACATTAAATGACACAGTGCTGAAGTACCTTTGCAAGTGACTGCTTAAGAACCTTAATGCTAACCCTATGTTAACTTCATACCAAGACTAATTTCAAGTCTCCCCAGTAACTCTACCGCAAACTTAACTTTCATACAGAACTCAAACTAAACCTTAGGCTGAAGCATAGTCCTTGTACAACTGCTACTCCACATACTAACCAAGCATTCATTCAAATCTTTAAAAAATAATAATAATAAGTATAAATATATGATATCAGCACATCTGATAGCACTGTAGTTCCCATATGAAGTCATAACTACTCTTGCCCTAGCCTGTTTGGTTTAGTAGTTGGAGTATCAGCCTATGGACTGAAGGGTCTCAGGTTCAATTCCAGTCAAGGGCACATATCTCCTTTGTAGGCTCCATTCCCGGCCCCATCCCAGTCAGGGTGAGTGCGGCAGGGGGCAACCAATCCATGTGTCTTTCTCATATCAATGGTTCTCTTTCTTTGTCTCTCCCCCTTCCTTCCACTCTGTCCAAAAGTCAATGGAAATAATATCCTTGGGTGATATTTAACAAAAAATAATAAAATAAAATAACAAAATAAAATAATTAGTCTGTTGGCATGTAGTGTACAATCTGCTTTGAAAATATCAGGTCACTATGAATTAGGATATACTTGAGATTCTTTTTAACTTATACAATAGTTAAGTTTGCACAAAGTGGTTTCTAAAACATATAAGTGAACATTGAAACATATTTTCTACAGACTTCTATTAAGTTTAAAATATGTTCCCATGGGAATAAATTAACCCTGATGCATAATAAAAATATAACTTGCAGATCACAATATTTGGTACAAAGGATATTATGCAACTATGAGAGCAATCTATGCACATTTAATTCTACTACATAAATGCAATTTTTTTTAGTTAAATGGAACATCAATCCATATGATCTTTACATCCCCTACATAGTTAATTTCCATCTTACTGGGAGTTCTCACTGCTTCTATTTCTTATGTTATTCTTTGAAGTATTTAGCATAATGTTAACTGAAAGAGACACATTAAAATTTTTTTTCAATGGAGTTCAGAAGAACTAAGCTGTTTCTGTTTTGCATTCTAATAGTAAAAGCATTACTATTTCTTTAAGTTTGATAGTTTTATGTCTATAAATATTTTTGACACATGATTAATTGATAACTAAGCTATTCTAACTGCTTAACTGAATTCTGAAAAATAATATTCAGCAGGTTGATTGAAATAAAAAAGGCACTAGGATCTTTACTATATATTTTCATTCTGCGTAAGGAAAGTTAACCCATAGAGTAGAGTATTTTTTATTGCTGTAGGAGAAATGGTAGTACTGTGACCTTCATTGAATATGAAAATAAAAGTCCAATAAATGTGCCATGAAAGGATATGACCTGTGATCTTATTTTAGCAACACAGATACCATTTCCTTCAGAAAAGAATATTTTCTTTTGCAAATAAGTTTTAGGGATTTTATTATTTTATTGTTAACTTAATTTTTCTTATCCTATATAATAAAGAGGTAATATGCAAATTGACCATCACACTCTCACAAGATGGCTGCCTACGACCAGGCTGGCAGGGGGATTCCTGAGGGATGACCAAACGACTGAACAAGCAGGCTGTGTGGGGCAACCAGGGCGGCAGGGGGGTTAGTGAGGGATGACCAAATGACTGAACAAGCAGGCTGCATGGGGCAACTAGGCCAGTGGAGGGGCCATGAGGGACGACCAGGCTAGCATGGGGGGCACTTGGGGGTGACCAGGCCAGCAAAGGGGGCAGTTAGGGGCAATCAGGCTGGCAGGGGGGCTGTGAGGGGCGACTAAGCTGGCAGGGGGGCAGTTGGGGGCAACCAAGTAGGCAGGCAGGTGAGCGATTAGGAGCCAGCAGTCCGGGATTGTGAGAGGGATGTCCAGCTGCCGGTTTAGGCCCAATCCAGGGGATCCCAGATTGGAGAGGGTGCAGGCTGGGCTGAGGAGACTCTCCCATTCCCCCACAGTGCATGAATTTCATGCACCGGGCCTCTAGTTATAATAATAAAATTATTGGATTACAACTGTTAGCAATGAAATGCCACCAGAATGTTACTGGCTATTGACCTCAGTTTTGCAACCTCAGTATTTTAGTTCTGGCTACAGAAGAATTCAGAGCTAAGACTCAAATACAAGCAAAAGTTTATTTAGAAAATCACAGATGTAGAAGAAGTGAGCCATGGAAGAAGTGATCCAGTCAGCTGTGTGGATTCAGGAAGCAAAAGGAAGGCCCTTGGAGCTTAGGAAACGAAAGGCAAGGGAACACACCTGGAGAAAGGAGAGAGGGAAAGTTGTGGGCATGCTTCAGAGAAAGAGAAATGCACCCTGGAGAAAGAAAGTGGTGAGAAAGCCTTGGGCATGCTTAAGGGAGAGTGCATGTGTGCTGAGTCCTCCATCCTGAGGGTTTTATCTGTTCTCTAAAATTGTGGATCTTAGGGAAAGTCCCAAGAGAGGACCTTAATGAAATATTCATCAGCTTTCCAGGTGTATCCTTTCAGAGTCATGGTCTCTACTGATTGGAATTCACCAGGGCAGAGGGTCATCTGTCACTGCAGCTGATCCTGATATCAGCATGGTTTCTCCCTGCCTGGCCTTGCTGCTTTTCTGTGCCTGGAGCTGAAACACACCTGAGGCCTAGATGTTAACCTGTAGTTTAACCAAAACTGTCTCTGTGATCAACAGACCCAAGACTTTGTTCCTAAGATTATTTGATGTGGGTCAAAACCTCATTGTCTTCAGGGCTTCATGCTTAAAGGAATGGTTGTGCAAGGGCTTGAGTGGGAGTCATATGAAGCTATTCTTTCAGCCACTTGTTCCTCCTTTAAAAGGACCTACCTCATGACTAGCCACATGCTAGGGGAGGAAAGGTCAGGGTTCTGCATTACATGACCAGTTATATGAAAGGCCAGGGGGTCTAAACCTCATGAACAGTGATATACCAGGGTAGGAAAGGTCACCTTGGTTGTGAAGTCCTTGATTTCCCAGTTTTTCTCATTGCTAGGCACTTGGAGCCTTCCTGGTACCTGGCCTATTGCTCCTACTCTGCTCATGCCTGTCTAACTACCTAACATACAATCAGATGACTTTCTTATATTTATCCATGGGAATATTTAAGCCAACTAAAGAGTTTGTCACTCCAATCTATGGCTACTATTTAACCTGAAACAGAACAACAGGGACAAATCTGTGTGAAGCATTGAATTTGCTATCCTATAAATGCATCCTGAACTATATATAGATACAGCACAACTTTTAATGTTGTTTTCAAATAATTTGTCCAGACTTTGCTACATTCTTAAAATCTATATCAACTTTACCTATACACCTAGATTACTAGATTTTGATTCACATAGAGAGAATATGTTCAGAAAAACTTATATATCAAATTAGTAATAAAAATGTCATCATCTGAATTCAACCTGAGTTATGTTAACATAGTTTATTGTCTTATATATAATTAATCCTATCTAATAAAAGAGTAATATGCTGCAAGTTGACCGTACCTCCGCTATACCCACAAGCTCGCCCACAAGCCACACCCACCAGCCAATCAGGAGTGAATATGCAAATGAACCCAACAAAGATGGCTGTGGCCATGGAGAGCAGGAGGGAGGCTTGGGTTTCCCCAGCAATGGAGGAAGCAAAGCTTTCCGCCTGCCCTTGCCAGCCTAGGCCTCCACTCAATGCTACAAAGTTTCAATGGTAGAAAATAAATAAATCCCAACAAAAATGGCAACAGCCATGGAGCTGGAGAGAGCAGGAGGCTAAAGTTGCCCCCGGCGATGGAGGAAGCCAAGCTTCTGCAGCCCTGGCCGGACTAGACCTCCATTCCAGGCTACAAAGATTCAATTATAGAAGATAAATAAATCCCAACAGCAATGGTTGTCACCACGGAGCAAGCAGGAGGCTTGGCTTTGCTCAAGGCTACAAAGTTTCAACTGTAGAAGATAAATAAATCCCAGATACCAGGGCCTCCACTTGGGTCGCCTGGGAGCGTGGCTGGCCTGCAAACCAACACAGGCCCCTTGCCCAGGCCACCCCACAACCCAAGGGAACCCGCACCCTGATCCGGGACACCCTTCAGGACAAACCAGCTGGCCCCCACCAATGCACCAGAGCTCTATCCTATCTAATAAAAGAGTAATACGCAGATTGATCATCACTCCAACACACAAGATGACTGCTCCCATGTGGTCAAAGATCCTGCCCCCATGTGGACACAAGATGGCCACCACAAGATGGCCAGCAGGGTAGGGCAGTTGGGAGGGACCAGGCCTGCAAGAGAGGGCAGTTGGGGGCTATCAAGCCTGCAGGGGAGGGCAGTTAGGGGTGACCAGGCCAGCAGAGGAGGGAAGTTAGGAGTGACTGGGCCTGCAGGGAAGGGCAGTTGGGGGGGACCAAGGGCTGCAGGGGAGGGCAGTTAGGGGTGACCAGGCCTGCAGGGGAGGGCATTTAGGGGAAAACAGGCTGGCAGGGGAGCAGTTAGGCATCAATCAGGCTGGCAGGGTAGTGGTTAGGGGGTGATCAGGCTGGCAGGCAGAAGCGGTTAGGGGCAATGAGGAAGGCAGGCAGGCGAGCAGTTGGGAGCCAGCAGTCCTGGATTGTGAGACGGATGTCTGACTGCCTGTTTAGGCCCGATACCACCGGGATCGGGCTTAAACAGGTAGTCAGACATCCCTCGAGGGGTCCCAGATTGGAGAGGGTGCAGGCTGGGGTGAGGAACACGCCCCCCCCCCCCGTACACGAATTTCATGCACCGGGCCTCTAGTAATAATATAATGTTCAAATAAGTCATTTACAAAGCATTTTCACTTTTAAAAATTTGGTTTTATAAAACACCAGAGGCCCAGTGCACAAAATTCGTGCACTGGCGGGGTGGGGGGGTGTCCCTCAGCCCAACCTGCACCCTCTCCAATCTGGGATCCCTTGGGGGATGTCATCACTTTCACAATCCAGGACTGCTGGCTCCCTTTCACAATCCAGGACTGCTGGTTCCCAACCGCTCTGCCTGCCAGCTTGATCACCTCCTAACCACTCTCCTGCCAGCCTGATTGATGCCTAACTGCTCCCCTGCCTACCCGATCGTCCCCAACTGCCCTCCCCTGATAACCCGGTCACCCCCAAATGCCCTCCCCTGCATATTCCCTCTTTATTAGATAGGGTTTTTTCTTTAACATATTGGACAGCCCTAACTGGTTTGGCTAGGTGGGTGGAGCATCAGCCTGCAGACTCAAGGGTCCTAGGTTTGATTCCAGTCAAGTGCATGTACCTTGGATGGGGGCACATACCCAGTGGGGAGTGTGCAGGAGGCAGTTGATCGATGTTTCTCTCTCATAGATGTTTCTAGCTCTCTCTTTCCCTTCCTCTCTGTAAAAAATCAATAAAATATATTTTTTTAAAAAAGAAACATTTAAGATTCCTCCATATCTGCCTGGCTGGTGTGACTCAGTGGTTGAGACTCCAGGCTGCCGCTGCTGGGTGGGGATCGCGCAGTGGGGGTACACGCCCCTGCTAGGCTGAGACCCCAGCCCAAGCTGTCACCGCTGGCAGGGGATCAACTGTGGGGAGTGAATTTGTTTTTTGTTTTTTTATAAAGGGTCAGGAGGGCCTCTGGGCAGCATTCCGCCAGGCCGCTTACTCTGCAGGCTCTCAGCGGCAGCCCTCCCTGAGACTGCGGGACTCCGGCGGGGCTGAGAGGACTGGGCACCTCCATCTTGTGGCTATGGACACCGCCATTTTGTCATGGAGTGATGATTAATTTGCATATTACTCTTTTATTAGATAGGATGATCTCGTATTATAGAGTGTAGAACCTTATTAGCTCCACACAAATGTTAATTTGTTAAACAAATCTCATTGGGCAAGTCATGGATTTATTCATTGTTGGTTTACTTATAATTAAGCCTTTTGGCAAATTCCTATGTGGACACTATATAACTAGGCTTTGGAGAAGCCTTAATTAAAATTTATAAGTTTATGACAGTTGTGTAAGACTATAATATTTGAACAAAGAAATGTCACCAATTAATTAAAAGCACACATCTGAGAGGCATAATTAAAATTTTGCATGTAGGAATGAATTTTTCCCTCATTCCTTAAGATTTTTTTTAATAAAGAAAACTAAAATATAAATTCATATAGGAAAGTACTACAAAATTAAATGGTTTGACATTGATTATACAAGGATCCATGTAGTTAATTCCTATGACCTGCTCATTAAAGGATAGATTTAAGATAAAGTTTGGCTTGGGTAATATATTGGAACTGAGAATAAAGCATTGAAATATTAAGATATTTAATTACAAAAAATAAAAAATAATTTATGATTTTTTATTATTGATAACATTTTGAAATTTATGTGATTAACTGTATTTACAATTTTTACTTTTATGAATATTTATTATATAAGGTATACTAGTAGTCATACTGTTTGCAATTTTTCTTACTCATAGGTTTGTTATTTAGACACTTAATATTTCTGTCAAAATAAATCAGGTTTTCTACACAGTTGATTTATAGAAATGTAGAGGAGGGTTTGTAAATTTGGGACAAAATACTCCTACTCATAAAGTTTGGAGTTATGCAAAAGGGAGAACAATTTTAATTTGGGAAGTTTGGCAAGACATAAAAGCAAAACTGACTAGGTGAAGGATGGGCAGTGCAATTTTTTATAGTTGGTGATATATTTGTATCCAATTATTTCAATGAATTTGGTAAGAAAGCAGACATTTTCATTGTAGCTCTCTCTTGTCACCACATCTGTAGAAATTCTGTGAAATGTTTTTTCTCAGAAATAAAGCTGAAAAAGACAATGCTGACGTAAATCATTACCTTCTCACTGCAGTGGGAAGGGTCTTTTTTATAATAGGTGAGTAGATGGAGAGAACTTTGCCACTTATTCATTCAAGATGATTTTTTTCCAAGCCACTGTTCCAAATAGAATAGTAGCATATATGACTGCCATCAAATTTGACTACCCCAAAAATATATGCTAAAAGGGAAGTTATGGTAGAAACTTTTAGACACCCTCAAAGCATCATGGAACTGATGCCAAAACATATATACTGGTGTGTCTTAAGTCATATATGTACCTAGGATAGAAAGTACACAATCTTGATAAAGATGGGCATACATTTAAACTGCCCATCTTGACTTTCCTTTCATTTTTTTTATTATATCAGGGCTGTTTTTAATTTTTTAAATTAATTTATTAATTTATTTATTTCCCTTACCTGAGGACATTTTTTTCATTGACTTTTAGAGAATGGGGAAGGGAGGGACAGAGAGAGAGAGAAACATTGACCGGCTGCCTCCTATAAGCACTAGGATTGGGGCTGGGAATCAAACCCATGACCTTTTGTATATGGGACTAGTCTCCTACCAGCTGAGCCACACCAGCCAGGGCATAATAAATATTTTAATGAAAATAAAAATATAATAAACCCCCATGTATCTATTGCCCAGTTTCAATAATTATCAACATTTATCTAATTGTTTCAACTATTCTCCACCTAACCACTCCATATACTTGTTTACTAGAGTATTTTATTTAAAGTAAGTTCCAGACATTATGTTATTTCTCCTATAAATAATTCACTGCTGAGAAATAACTGTGATGCCCTCATTACATATAACAGAATTAACATTAATTTTTCCCCCTTAAGGGCACCTTCCACTCCCTTTTTTGTGCACTGATTTACTTGAGATAGGAGAAGGGACACTTTAAAACAGGGAGCAGGCTGACTGCCCTGAACCCATTGATTAACAGTAACAAATATGCCATAACCCCGGCGTGGGCAAACTTTTCCGTAAAGAGCTAGATATTAAACATCGTGGGCTTTGTGGGCCACGTGATCTCTGTAGGTGTAGTGGGAAAGCCGTCACAGACACAAATGGATGACTGTGTGCCAATGAAAGTTTAGTTACCAAAACACACAATTGGTTTTGGTCCATGAGCTATAGTTAGCTAACCTCTAATATAATAGGAAGTTTATAGCACCATGTATGAAGTAGTCTTGTCAAAAAAATTGAACCTGCATCAGATCAAAGCTCCAGGGTGCAACTCACTTTTCAACAAATACTGTGATAAAGGAACCAGTTAAATGACATACAAAATCTAGAAGATGGGCATTCTAGAGGAGGACTAAATCTCCTTTCTCACAGAAATCAGTGTTTTAATTTAAATTGAGCTTGATGTCCTAGCTTTCTTAACATTGATATTATTTATGTTTAGGGAGTGCTAAAAGCTGAGTATTTAATCCTACTTGCTTTATAAGAATCCAAGAAAATATTCAGTTGAAAACATTAAATTGCAAACTTAAGACAGCATACAACAAAAGAAACCATTAACAAAACAAAAAGACAGCCTACTGAATGGAAAAATATATTCACCAATGATATGTGCAATAAGAGGTTAATATCTAAATTTTATTTAAAAACTCATACAACTAAACACCAAAAAACAACAAATAATCAAATTAAAAAATGGGCAGAAGACCTGAATAGACATGTCTCCAAAGATGACATACAGAGAGCCAATAGACATTTGAAAAGTTTCTCAATGTCACTAATCATCAGCTGGCGTGGCTCAGTGGTTGAGTGTTGACCTATGAAGTAGGAGGTCCCGGGTTCAATTCCCAGTCAGGGCACATGACTTGGTTGCAGGCTCAATCCCCAGTGTGGGCTGTGCAGGAGGCAGCTGATCAATGATTCTCTCTCATCATTCATGTTTCTATCTCTCTCTTCCTCTCCATTACTCTATGAAATCAATAAAAAATACATTTAAAAATAAAATAAATCAGCAAACAACAAGTGCTGGCAAGGATGTGGCGAAAAGGGAACTCTTTTGAACTGTTAGGTATTTTAATTTTCCTAAAAAATTAAAAATGGAACTGCCTTATGACCCAGCAATTCCACTTCTGGGTATATATCCAAAGTAACTCAAAACACTAAATTGAAAAGAGTTATGTACCCATATATTTATTGCAGTGTTATTTGCAATAGCCAAGATATGGAAGCAACCCAAGTGCCCATCAATAGATGAGTGGATAAAAAAGTGGTGGTATGCCCTAGTTGGTGTGGCTCAGTTGGTTGGAGATTCATCATGTACACCAAAAGGTCATGGGTTTGATCCCTAGTCAGGTCTATACAGGCAGCAACCCATCAATCTCTCTCTCTCTCTCTCTCTCTCTCCCTTTCTTTCATTTTAAAATCAACAAAAATATATCCTCTGGTAAGGATAAAAAATTTTAAAAAGTGGTGGTACCTATATACAATGGAATATTATTCGGCCATGAAAAGAAATAAAATCTTACCATTTGCGACATGGATGGGCTTAAAGGGCATTATTCTAAGTGAAATAAGTCAGACAGAGAAAGACATATACCATATGATTATGTGGAATCTTAAAGAACAAAATAAACAAATAGAACAGAAATAGACTCATAAATGCAGAAAATAAACTGATGATTGCCAGAGGGGAGCAGGGTTGGGGGCTGAGTGAAAAAGCTGAAGGGATTAAGAAGTGCAAATTGGTAGTCACAAATTAGTCACAGGGTTATAAAGTACAGCATAGGGAATATAGTCAATAATCTATATAGATAAAAGCCTAAGTGACTGTTACGATGGAACAACTGGAACAACCAGAATGACCAGTTGCTATGATGTGCACTGACCACCAGGGGGCAGACGCTCAATGTGGGAACTGCCCCCAGCCTGCAGGCACCAATCAACGATGGGGCCTGCCAGCCAACCTCCCGGTCCCTCCCCCTGGCTGGCAGGTCCCCAGGCTGGGACGGGGAACCAGGGGTGGGTGGCAGTGGACGCAGCCCTTTTTTCAGGTGAGCCGAGGGCCGGCTCCCTCCTTGGGCCTGTGGCCAACCTCCCAGGTCCCTCCCTCTGTCCCTCCCCCTGGCTGGCAGGCCCTGATTGCCCAATCTGGGCCAGGCCCCGGGCTGGGATGGGGAACCAGGGGTGGGTGGTAGCAGATGCGGGGTGGGTGGCGAGGTAAGAAGGAGGGAGGGAGATGGAGAGGCGGGGAAATGTGTGGTGGCCACGTGCAGGAGGGAGGGAAGGAGGAAGCAGGAAGGTGGGGAACTGATCAGCCCTGATCACCAGCCAGGCCTAGGGACCGCCCCCCTCTAGTATTGTAATTACTATGTATGGTGTTAGGTGAGTACTTGAAATATCAGAGGGAACATTTTTATAATCACATTTATATGATTAACCACTATGCTGTATGCTGTACACCTGAAACTAATATAAACTAATATTAATGTCCACTGTGATTAAAAATAAAATTAAAAATAACATTGCATATTATTTAACTGAGTAACAAAGGATTATATAGCTATAACAAATCAAGTAGAAAAAAATAGAAGACATAATGAGCCAATGGCAGAACACTAGTCTTGCATATACATGCCCACAGACATATAAAAAAGAAAAGAGGAAAATAGGGAGAAAAAAATTGAGAATGAGGAAGTGGAGGAGGAGCCTAGGCAGACATAGATGACATCAGCATTCTTAAGTCACTACCAGAAGAAAATGTTCATGGTATAAACCTTGCAAAGTTTTAATGTCTTTTCACTTAATAATGTCACCGTTATAAACATATCCTAAGAATTATACTGGTATAATACTAGAGGCCCAGTACACAAATTTGTGCACAGGTGGGGTCCCTCAGGGTGGCCTGCGGGGATTGGGCCTCAGCTCATGCCCATAGCTCACACCCCCAGCCTTGCAGCCCTGCCTGGCACCATGCTGTGGCCTGGCACCGCCCCCTCACCTGCTCCACCATCCTGCCTGTGGGGCAATCAATCAGGGCCAGGCCCCCTGCCTGGCTTCCTCAGCACCTGGAAGCTGGGTGGCGGCCCTGCCCACTGCCACCACCACTGGTCACTGTCTTTGGGGTGATCAGCGGGGCAGTTGGGCCCTGCTCGCACCCACCTTGGCCTGGCGCTGCCCGCTCACCTACTCCACCATCTCGTTGTGGTCCCACTCTCATCGGGCCCATCAGGGCCAGCAGCGCCTTCACTGCCACCTGCTGCCAGCACCTCATTGCTGAGGCCCACCATGTTCCATGCCGCCCCCTGGTGGTCAGCGCATGTCATAGCGAGTGGTTGAACTCTTGGTCAAATAATTTGCATATTAGGCTTTTATTATATAAGATTTGGGTGTGAAAATGTTCAATATAGTGTTATTTATAATATAAATTGGAGATAAAATTAGAATTCAAATAGTTAATATATAAAATGTAGCATATATAAAAGTGAATGTTATAGTATTAAAAATGGTATATCCCCAGAGAATAATGTTCATGACAAAACTTTTCTCTCTTGGGGCATTTGGGAAGAGTTGAACCTACTAAGCAGTGAGAGATATACAATAAAGAGTAAGAATGATGGCCTGAAGTTTAGTATGGAGAATGAGCCCATAATCAGAAAATTGGGTCAGAGGTATTCAGATATAGAGATAATTATTGAAGCCATAAACTTGGATGATATCACCAGAAAGTGTTTGGAATAACATTTCTTTGAGAGACATAAAGAGTAAACATAAAGACAATTGGTATTTTTAAAAAAGAATAAAAAAAAGATAGGGAAGTAACTATATTAGTGTCTTAGAGGCCAAGTGAGTATAATTTTCAAGGGTATCTGTTAATAAGTGTAAAATTATGAAGAAAATTTGAAGACAATTGAGAAGAAATTAATTTATTTATGGGTTAAGAGATTTGAGGTAAACATTGCAATAGTACATAAATATATAGTAAAGGCAATACCACATGTTAACTTCTTCATTTCTAAACCTTTCTTTTTTAAAATATATTTTATTGATTTTTTTACAGAGAGGAGGGGAGAGGGATAGAGAGTTAGAAACATCGATGGGAGAGGAACATTGATCAGCTGCCTCCTTCATACTCCCTACTGGGGATGTGCCTACAACCAAGGTACATGCCCTTGACCGGAATGGAACCTGGGACCCTTCATTCTGCAGGCTGACACTCTATCCACTAAGCCAAACCAGTTAGGGCTCAAAACCTTTCTTACCACTAGGGAATGAAAATTAACTTACTTGAGCAATACGTGCATATTGAAAAATCTGACCTCTCTATGGAGAAAACAAAGAGAAGTAATTGATTAAGACACATTATTTTGTATATTTAAAAAAATTAAAACTGTAAATCCTGTGAGGGATTGGAATGTGACTTTATGACCTTTTTTCTTTGTTTATTCTTGGTGTGTTGTTGTTGTTGTTTGGTCATATATTGGTAGAATTGGAAACAGTTAGTGTAGATTTATTTTGAAAAAGTTCAAGTGTGTACCAAAATTTGAAGTTGTACACAGAGAACCACATGGCAAAGATTAGGTGTGCTTTTTTGTTATGTGTGTATTGTGTGACTAGGATTAAGCATATTTAGAAGGTAAAGGAGAAGGAACCATCCTTCAAAGTTTGAAATGTTGCAGTCTGAGAATAAAGTTAATGGAGAATTTCTGCTCTATCCCATCACTACTATGCAAACAAATTTAAAATTTAATTTATCTTAAATAAATAATGGCATAAAATGTGTAACTTAAGGACATTTTCAGAATGATTTTCCTAGACTGTTACAGTACCTTTGTAGACACAGTCACTCATGCCTATAAATGGTGAATGTCACTCAGTAAAATAAGAATAATCGTATCTAAAAATGTAACAGTGCTTTCTATATGTCTAACATAGTTAAAAATGTCTTGCATATATTATCTCATATATTCTATATAATTTTACGCAATAACACATGAGGTGGGTAGTGTTACTACCCACTTTTTACACACAGGGAAATAAGCAGAGAGGTGGTACTTGCCCATGGTCTCACAACCAGTAATTCTCACATATAGTTTATAAACACTGACAGTCAGACAACCTACACTCCTCAGTCTGAGCTGAAAATGCTATAGAAACTAGACTATTAGAGCTAGCAAATGGTTCCTGCCCTCCCTCCTCGGGTCAATCGGTGCTCTTCCTGATTTTGCTACCCTTGTAGGCTGTCAACGCTCCAGCTCCCGGCTATGCCTTAGTCATTGTAACTGTGCTATTTCCTTTTCAAATGTCAAAATCAAATCCAGCTACCTAAAAATCTTTCTAAATGAACTCTGTGCCACTTGTTAGGGTGTACCCAGAGAGAGTCTTGAAAAAATTAGATGGAGCCCGTGACAAAATTCTGCAACAGATGGTCCATTTCTCATCAGCAAACCATCACCCAGTTTCTCTCAAGTTAGAGAACATCCCCCTGAATATGAAGAGATTTCTACTTGTCAAAAATAAATCTCTTCAAAGGAAGAGGAATGGGAGCCTTTTAAAAATAATTCAGCCAGACTGAAAATGATGTAGGCATATGCCAACTGGGGGACAACCTGGCCACTCTTCCTTACTTTCCAAACAGCTGTAGATGAGATGAAAGCAGGGTGTTGTGTCTCTGAGTGGCTGGGATAGAGGGATTTGCAAGCGCCTTAGCAGCGGGCTGTGTTTGTTTACTTCTAACTTCTATCATTTACTTTTTTCACTCTTGACTTTAAAAAACAAGGAATAAGAAACTGGAAAGTAATATAGGAAAATTTAAATCTAGTTGTTTCAGTTCTCTGTATGCACTTGTTCTAGTTGTTCTAATGCAATCAATTTCTTCTGTATTTTCTGTACTATGTGTTTCACAATTAACTCCTGTGCATTTGTGTTCCCGTTTGTATTTTTTATTTCTCTGTAAGTTATTCACTGGTTCTTGTAGATGAAGAGGTATCCCTTCTTTTGTTCAGGGTTTTCATTTTCCCTGGTAACTGTGCTCCAACAATAACCAAAGGACTTGTATGCATGCATATAAGCATAACCAATGGACACAGACACTAGGGGGATGAGGGCATGAGGGCATGAGCGGGGGTAGGGGAAGGGGCGGGAATGGGGAGATAAGGACAAATATGTAATACCTTAATCAATAAAGAAAATAAACTATTTTCTTTATCTTCCTACCAACATTTATTCTATTGTTTGTGTCTTTATGTTTCACCTATTTTTAAGTGAAGATATTTTCTAGGTATGTAATCAACAACTAGAAAATTCACTACCATTATAAGAAAAATCTTTATAAGTTTTGAAGCCATGTTCTGGTAATGAAAAATGCAAGATTAATCAGCTTTTAATGTATATAAAATTTATCTTGTTTATAAACTATTAATATGCATTTATCTAGCCAATAGACTAATATCATTTATAAATAAATTTTAAAGCAATACTACTCAACATAAAAATGTGTATAATTTTCTTCATCGAAAAGCAATAGCTTCTAGCATGTTTAAGTGTGTGGAGCCCTTTCAAAGTAAATTAAATAAGTAAATTGTGAAGCTTCAATTTATTCCTTCTCTTGGAAATGCAGGTAGATTTTATTTGGAGACATTTTAGTCACCTAAGAATGCTTTATTTTTTTTTAAAGTAGAAACATAGAATTGTCCTTCATTGTAGAATATAGGATCTATGGCAATAAAGAAAACATATCACTTTCATACCTCAAGTCTTAAGCATTACACTCATGCATTTTTCTGGCCACTCTAACTATGCTTAATTTCCACAAAAGTGAGAGGAGATTGTTGGATATTTTCTGATGTTAGCCACTCTGTCATTTTCTGAGTTCTAGTTCATTGAGATCTATAACTGAATTTCTTTCTTATGCTATTTGATGTTATTATTTTATATTTGTACAATTTCTAAACCTCATTCTTTCCCCCTTACAAATGATAGCCATTCATTTAGTTTTGTTTTGTTCACCACATCTACAGAGCTAGTTCTGCACTCAATTTTCTACTCAGTTCTTGACAGTCCAGGCAGTTAGAGAGACTCATTCCTGATATAGTAGTTAACTGTTATGTTCAAAACACCTTAAAGGATTGTTCAGCTTTCACTGCGATGTTAGTTCCCACAGAGCAAATAAAGAAAAATATCCAAAGATGATCCATCAGATTTGCTATTGTGTACTATTAACATTAGACTTCTAAATCATCTTACCAGACTAGAAGTGACAGTCCTTACTATGAAGAAAAATATCAAAATGAAATAAAATGGGACTGTGTAAGTGCTTATATCTAAACACAGTATGTGTATTTAAATCAAATAAAATAACATTCATAAATATTAGTATAGATGATATGTCCACTTTAAGTTCATTAAAATATTTTTATAATAAGTCTAAGCTCTATTTTATGTAGATCCAGCAATAGTTGGTACATGATTAAACACGGGGAAATAAAATTTTCTGTACTTTATCTTCTAATGGCCAATACAGTCTGCATTACCACATGAGTGGAGCAATCATAATTGAAAAGGCAAAATGGGACAGGAAAGAGTAACACAGAGAATTATGAAAGCACTTTAGAGCATAAAATATTTCTGTGGATATATAATTATGTATAAAATGAGCTCTGCTAATTTTGCCAGATGTGAAGCTGAGTTATCATTGAATCTAGGAATCATGGGAACATTGGGAAACTGAGACCCAAAGAGGTCACATTACTGCCTCAAGTCACAGATTTAAGTAAGAAACCAACTTTGACCAGAACGCTGGCTTCCTGATTCTTATGTAGTGAAGACTCCATGAAAATAAACCATTTTAGTTCAGTAATTTCCTTTTCATTACATTTTCCAATAGGGAGACCCACCTGCCGCTGTGCGTTGGGGTTCACTGGACCAAACTGTGGCAAGACGGTCTGTGAGGATTTTTGTCAGAACGAAGGGACCTGCAGTGTGACTGCTGGGAACCAGCCTTACTGCCACTGCCCGCCTGAACACACGGGGGACAGATGTCAGGACTGTAAGTGGGAGCTGCGCCAGGCAGCATGCGTTAATGTTTACATGAAGAAGCTTCCTTGTTACCTATACTGTATTTTCTACATTATCTCAGTTGCAGCCACCCCATTTTTCAGTTTCAGCCCCTGAGTCACCTCAACTCCAATAATTCTTTACATTGTCCTTTATCCTTCTCTTAAAGATTCTATATTTCTTCCTTCTCCAGCTTAGATTCCATGGCCTATCATTATAAGCATTCCCTTGTATCCTCCTCCACTGCCTTGTTCCCTCTTCCCTTCTGTTGTTTTTTCTGGAAATACATAACATAGTTAAGTCCAATGTTCCCTCTTTCCTGAACTGGTGCCCTGTTGCTAAATGCAACTGAAGAAAAACACATAGTCATACACACTGGTCTTAGTTGAGTTTTTTATCACTAATCTCAAATGGATACTTACTGTGGCTTCTTAGTGTATTTCACTAATCAATTGACTCTCCTAAATGTCTATGTCATATTCTCTCTTTTCTCCTCAAACCTCCAGTACCTGCTCCCCAACTTTACTCTCAGCTGAAGACAGCTGTCTAAAGAGAACTGCCACAAGTTCCCACCTCCACACCCCTCAGCCTACTTTATTCTATACCCCCACACACTGCCTTCCTCCTCGTGGAGAGGAACCTGCGCTATGTCAATGCTACACTACTCACTCATACACTATTTACATGTAGCTACTCATGGACACATCTCTTACCACTGCCCCTCCTTCCTCCTGCTTTATTAGTGTTTTCCTTTCTACGTAGTTTTTTTTTTTTTCTTGAAAAACCTTATCTTTGACCACATCCCTTTCTAGCTACATCTGTATTAACTTACTCATTTTTAAATAGTAGCATTGCTTTTAAGAGTTGTTATACTCTCTAATTCCTCTATTATTCTTTTGACTCTCTCTCTGTCGGCTTTTTATCTTCAATGTTCTGCTGAAACATCTTTTATCAAAGTCAAGTTAACTAATTTATTTTCATGTTATTCATGTTTTTATACCCAGTGGTCATTTTTCAATTCCTATTTTACCCCAATAGTCAGCACTTAATCACTTCCTCCTTAAAACACCTTATTCACTTGTCTGTATTTTTACTGATCTCTTAATTTCATACTAATTTTACTGCCTGCTTTTTCGCAGGCCTTTTTGCTGATTCCTCCTTCTCTCCTTGACTTTTAAATATTGGTGTTACTTGTGACTCTGCCTTCATATTTCCTTTTATTCTAAAACTAGAGGCCCGATGCGTGGAAATTCATGCAAAAGTAGGCCTGCCCTCCCCCGGCTGCCGGCACTGGCTCCCCTCTGGCCGCTGGCAGGCACCTGGGACCCGGGCTGCTTCCCTCTAGCCCTGGCTTCCTCCAGAAGGATGTCTGGTCTAATTAGCATATTACCCTTTTATTATTATAGATAGTTACTCCTTGAGCCTGTGACTTCTGTAAAAATCTGCACATTAAAAAGACCTCAACAGGTTTAATAAAATATAGCAGTGATTTTCACTCAGTGAAACATGCAATACCTAACTATTTAGTTAGGGGCACTGACCTCTTTTCCATTAGATTGTCAAATTGGAAAAAAAAAGACAACAGCCAACCCAATAGCTGTTCAATGTGAATGATTCAAAATTATACCTATTTTTTTGTCAGATTGGCAAAATATATATATATTTAATTATATTTTTATTGATTTCAGAGAGGAAGGGAGAGAGAGAGAAAGATAGAAACATCAATGATGAGAGAAGATCATTGATCAGCTGCTTCCTGCATGCCCCCTACTGGGATCGAGCCCATAACCCCCCGGGCATCTGCCCTTGTCCAGAATCAAACTTGGGAGGACCCTTCAGTCCACAGGCCAACACTCCATCCACTGAGCCAAACTGGCTAGGACAAAAATATATATTTTTTGATGTGCCACAGAATTTTAGTAATTAGTTTATGTATGCCACAAGATTAAGAAGGTTGAAGATTGCTAAAATATAGTTTCCCAAGCATTACCTAAGATTTTGATTCTCTTTGCCTGTAATGGGACATCTATATTATTTAATGTTTTCCAGATGTTTTATATATGTGATCAAGATTGAGACCCACTGCCTGGATAATTTCAACTAATTACATAGCCTTTTATACCATCCAAATATAAATAGTTCCAAATTTATGTATCCAGCTGAACCTAGCTTTTGAGTAGCAGATTTTTATACTTAAATGTCTATTTGACAGCTTGACTCATTTCTAAATTAACCTGATATTCTCACCCCAAAACTCCTCTACCATAGTTTATCTTATGTCTATAAAGTGAAACACCCAAGTTCAGAAATCTTGGAGTCATATTTTACTTTTCTCTTTCTTTTGTACTCCACCTTCATTCTCACTTTTACCTTTAAAATACATCCCAAATTTGAATACTTTCCATCGCCTCTATTCTCACTACCGTCATTGAAGCTACTAGCATCTCTTATCTGGATTATTACTGACTGATCTCTATGCATTCCCTCTGCACCCTCTATATTTTCAAAACAGCGGCCACATAAACCAGTTGTACATTCTATCAAAAATTTTAAAAAATTGATTTTTCATCTCAATCACATTTACTGAGATCTTTCTATATTCAGGAACTCTTGCAATTACTTCTTTTTTTGCATTAATTTGATCAATTCATTTAATTTAGCTAATGAACACGGTATTGCCTTTGTTCTCATTTTACAGAGGAGGCAACTGAGGAAGCATAAAGAGCCTCCTGAAGATGACAGTGTTAGTAATTGGGAAAGCTAGGATTCAAACCCAAACAATCCACTTCCATGGCCCACACCCCCAAACGTTCTTTAACATTGTGGTCTCTGTATCATTTGATATCATTGAGGACTTCACTGAGAGTGGCCTAGGTCTCTTGTCATTGTAGCAAGTATACAGAACAGCAAAGAATCAAGTTACCAGTATATGCATGGACCTTATTTGAGAATAAGTCATAGTATTAAATATTTTGCATCTGATGTTCCAACAGGGGGCTACTTGAGCAACAAAGAGATAACTTGATTTCAAAATTGGTCCTTCCTTTTCTGTATGTACATTCTCTACATATGAGGACAGACCCTTCTTGGCATATATAGATGCTACTACCCTAAGCCAATGCCCTTTTTCATATTGCTTGCCCAACTTACCTCTTAAGTTATATGCATCACAGGCCATCAGAGATAATTTGGCAAATACGGTCAATTTATGTGCATGGAACCTTACTCACATGTTGCTCAGTCCTCATGGCTCTCACATCTCCTCTCATAGTATTCAAACACAACTTCCATTTACTACTCACAGTTTTGTTTAGTTTTCTTTCTTGCTCCATTATTCTCACAGTCCTGAATAGGGTCAGTACCAACTACTATCTTGAATAATGCAAATGGTCATTAATATCCAAGCTATCTTTGCATCCTCTTTTTTATTCTAATAAAACCATATCAATCATAGTTCTTTATATGTCAACTTCCTTGATACTGTGACTTTCTCATGCCATTCTCTTCCTCTGAAATGCATTTTCTTTGGATTCCTATTAACCTTCATCCCTCTATGCCCAAACCTATCTATATGTATCTTTCTGGCTTAAACATCATTCCCTTTTACAAGTTGCTCATATTAGCCCTCAGTTTGAATTAATCTCTTTTTCTTCTTAATTTTAAAGTCACTGGTTCTTTACCTCTTTCTGGCTCTATTCACTTTTACCTTGTATTATTGTGATTTGTGTCATTCTGACTTGTCTCAGAAGACCTCTTTGAGACTACACTCGGCAGTGGCATTTGGCAGATAACCAAATGAGAAAAAAAATAACCATAAATAAACAAATGAGGGTTGTTTAGATATGAGGTAATAAAAGAACAATCTATTCAATGTACAAAAGCTGTATGTAATCAGGATACAACAATCTTGATTTTTTCAAAATAAGTTTTAAAAATACTATGAGGCCATCATCACAGCAGTTTGAATTCTTAAAAAAGAATAAATTCAGCCACTTATATTTACTTGGAAACTTAACAGAATCACAGTCTGAATTAGCTTAATGCATTGTAAAAGCCTACATTATCACTTTATTATCACTATTAGCAGTCATAGCACTTCCCACCTTTCACTATAAAGTGCTTATTAAAATTAACCAATTAATCCTTAGACAGAGGTTAAATAATTTGCTCAAGATCCAAAAGTAGTGATATTATAGTCAGAATTGGACCCCAGGAGTTGTTGATCAAGATGTCAACAAACATTCCTGAAGTATGGTGATGCTATTCTTTGGCAGCAAAATATGTCTGTGGACAGTGTCATTAAAATGATAAATCCAACAGCTGACAAAAGCATAATAAATTTAGGATCTATTACAAGTGAGCTGGCAAGGTTCAATGGACCTGGTGTTCTGTCAAAATTTTATCTTACATATACAAAACCTTCTCTCTGTAAATGAAGGGATGACAGAATGGTTCATTACAGTGCCTAATTAAAGGTCCATTAGTGGGAGGTAAAGCATCAGTTCTTAGTTGTGCTGAGTAAAAACATTTCACAACCCTAATGGCAATATAAAATCTGGAGGTCTGAAATGCAAATTAATTTTAACAGCAGCTCCCAGGGAGGAGAGACAGAGATAAATAATGGCAACAGTTACATTAAGTATTCTTTAAGTTGTTCAAGAGCAAATATAACTCCATTTCATGCTATATTGGAGCAAGGATTCTTAGTATACTTTTTTTAAAAAAAAGCATGGCATTTTACATTTAAATCTGGAAGTTAACCATGAGGTCAACAATACCTAGTGCTATTTGTAATTAAATAATAATGACATTAGGGAGAAAGGGACAATGAGGACCAATTCAATCTGTGTCTAAGAGCCAGGTATTCAAATCAAATGACAATCTGTTCTGTCATTGATATTTTCAAAGTCCTCTAGTGATCTGCTGGAGGAACCATTATACTTTCAATTAGAAATCAGTTTATTAGAAATGTACCTGCATGGCTAACACCCACTGGTTCCAAAAAGTGTAGACATTAAGTAGCATCTCAAGTTTATAAAAATAGGACTACCTGACGGAAATCCAAACGTAATTGTTGCAACTGATATTAGAATCATAGTCTATGAAGTAACTTATAAAAGTTATGAAATATAGATGTGAGCCTATCGTATGTGATGATGTGATGGGTTATTTTTACCATTTTCCTTCCAAAGCAATTTTATTCCACTAGTCAGCCAGTGAGTGAACATATTTTGGTGTTTATAATAAGCCTATCACTAGGTTAAACATGGAGGAAGCAGTGGTGTGAGAGAGAGTTCCTGCCCTCAAAGGGCTTACAGCCCTTTGTGTGATTCTGAAGATGAAACAAATTATTATGTGACAGTTTCATAAAACACAGAGGATACCAGTACCCAGGAAAGAACATAGAATTCAGACTATTGGAAAGACTTCTTGAAGGAAACGAAATCCAAGCTGAGACCAGAAGAAAGTAGAAGCTAACCAGGTGAAGAGAGGGAAGAGTAAGCAGAAGAGCATTTGCAAAGACACAGAAAGGAAATCTTGAAATTTATCTTTTCTGTTTCTATTAGATTTTCCCAAGGAGGTCTGGCAAGGGAAATAATAATCACTGAACATGTATAATGTATTGGTAACAGAGATATGTGCTATTATACATAATTTCATTTGATACATGATGGTTTAACTAATGCTCATACAACCCTGTGAAATCAGTATTATCCGTACAACTTTACAAGTGGCAAGAAATAAGATTAAGCCCTTCTTCCTATCCGCCAGGTTAGAGAACATAATAGTCATAATTTATAGCCTTGTGGGACTGAATCCCAAAGTAGGCTTCTCCTGGTATATTTTATTATTGTTTAATGGATGGACCTGGAGAACATTATGCTAAGTTAAATAAGCCAGTCAGATAAAGACAAGTACCATGGGATATCACTCATATGTAGAATGTAATGAATGAACTGAACTACAAAGCAAAATAGAGACAGACTCATAGATAGAGAGCAAACAGCTCTGGTGTGTGTGTGGCGGGGGGGGGGGGGAGGGGGGTTATTGGGAGTAGAGGAATTGAACAAAAAAGAAAAAAAAGAGAGAGAGATATCATGTACATGGACAACAGTGTGGTGATGCAGGGGTAGTCGAGGTGAAAGAGGGCATAGAGGTCATCCAAAGTGATAGAAAAAATATATATTTCTGCCCCTTCTACTCCATCTTTTTAGGCTCATTAGGATAATGTTCACAGCTCTGTTGGCACACTGGCTCAACCTGGTTGTTGCAAGTTCCTACTCCATTGAAAATAGTTGTTAGTAAGAATTTTAAACTTGAGCTGAGTAAGCCTACATTAGGCTCAAATAGAAGAGACCCAATGACTTTAATAATGAAAGAAATATAAAATAGAATCATTTCAGTGCTAGTGTTAGTATGGAGGCCAATTAGAACTAAGCTAAAACCCCAAGAAAATATCCTGACATAAAAAAAGTTAAATTACTCAGGACTAGTTATTTCTTAAGTATTCAAGTATTGAAGATCTTAGAACACTCACATCTAGAGTGATAAAGCATTTGGAACCTCAGGTACTGAGTGTCTCCCAAATCTTTTTCTCTTGGCGAGAAGATAAGCACTACATTCATGTAGACTCCTATCATCTCACCTGGATTACTACAACACATGTGCTCTTTCTTCCATCCTTGGAAACAAACTATTCATTGTTTCTAACATGTACCCCCTTCAATTGTTTATACCTCTTTCTCTTAACACATGGAATTCTTCATGTCTGCTAATGCCCCCACTTTGTCTTCTTAACTTCCCTTTGTCCTAAGACATTCACTTTCACACTGTATTAATATCATCATTCATGTTCTTGACTCTCTATCTTACTAGAATATGAAACAGGCCATGGTGCTTTGCATACCTCATCAATCTTGGGAGTTAACTCAATGCCTGAACTTAGTAGATGGTATTAAGTACGTGAGTGAATGTTAACCAAGTAGAAGGATCCTGTTTTCGGCCTGCGAGGCCATTATTTTTTCTGTTCTCTGACAAGATCTCCTTTAAAAGGCAGTGCCAGAGTTCTGGGCCATCTTTACTTATAGTTCATTGAGTCCCACACTCCATGAAAAACTTTGTGCTTGTGTTTTCAGTTTGAAAAAAAAATAGTGTAAAAATAGAATTGAGTTTGAATTAATGTGTGTAAAGAAAAATAAATACATGTGACCATGATATAGAATGGTGACCTAAGGGTAAGATAATGCAATAATTTTATCATTTAATTCTAGATGGTTGAGAGGACATTTTCAGAATTATGAAAATATTGTTGAAGATAATTTGATCTAGTAGTAAAAATAGAATTATTAAAAATCTATTTTTACTGTATATCTTATTTTTAAAGAAAACATAAAAATAACAATGAGGCAAAAGATTTAGACAAAGTGTGCTTATATAAAATAGAATTTATTGGAAACTTAAGTAAATCCTTCAAAAAAATCGTTTGTCAAATATGATTCAAAGTACATATACTAATTATTAATTTATTCAGTTGAGATATATATGTATATATTAAACAGGAATGGATATTATTTATTATTCTAGGTTTTGGGGGACACATCAATATAAAAACTCTTTGAAAACACTTGCCTACATAACTTTTGGTGAATAAAACAAAACAAATGGCATATATTTTACAATTAAAAGTCAGTCAAAGCTGCAACTTAGAGATGAATGAGAAAAGAACTGTCAAAGATCAGAAATGAATTTTATTCCATTCTATATAGAAGCATAACATTATATGTTACACTATTAAGTTTCAAGTTCCAATGATATGTTTATAAAGTTAAATATGGATGAAGTTTTATCTCTGTGATGTAGCTTATACTTGGAATTTTAGTAATTATGTTTAATAATTCAGTAAGTACCAGAGACCCGATGCACGAAATTCGTGCAAGAGTAGGCCTTCGCAGCCCCAGCTACCTCAGCCCTCGCAGTCCCAGCTTCGTCCGGAAGGTCGTCCAGACGGTCGTTCGGCTGTTCAGCAGTTTGGTCGATTTGCATATTACACTTTTATTATTATAGATTACTAAAAAAAAAAATCTTTAAAAAAGTTTTATTACTCTTGATGGTATTGTAGCAGCAACTTTTTTTAAAAAAAAAATCCAGCTTCACTTGATTTTGAGATAACCCAATCTCACAATAATCTTGAAACAGTGCTTTACCATAAATTATGAAAAGGTTGGGTGGTCTGATCTACTTTTATGCCACATTAGCACTACCAATGGGTATTTAGCCTTCTTTTTCCAATTTAGGGAAAAGTGAATATACAAAAAAAGTTTGAAAACTGTTTAATAACTTGTCATACAAGTCATAGTTAGCAACTGTCTAAAGAGGGGTTTGTATTAAACTGAGCAGGCCCAGTTGCAAGCCCTTAGTAAAAACAAATAAGTAAAAAGCAAGGAATGAATGGAAGCCATCCATGATTCTAATTCTGCTGTGCTTGGTGTTTAGTAAATTAAATGGGTTCATAAATAATTATCTACAGAATTGGATATTTGAAAACGATATAGTACATAAATTATGCAAAGACAGACACACAGATTAAACAAAAATATTTACTTGAGGCTTACTTCAAACCAACAAATTCTTTCTACTTAAATGCTTCTGCCAACATTATTTTTGAGAGAAATTATTTCAATGTAAATTTAAGAGTAACTTTAAAACATAGTTCTTTATTCAGATTTGGAATGTCAAAAGACATGTTTTGAGAAAATGCCATGAGTCAGGAATCTTCAAATGTGCACGGATTTGTGCACATTGAAAGGAAATTAATTAGAAGAAATATTTTAATATTGCTAATTGCTCTTTCTCTATAATAGCAGTGTCAGAGATGAAAGAAAACTAGTAAAGTGTATATGAAAAAAATATATAAATTGATAAATAAATAGCATGATATAACAACAAAGACATGATATAAAAACAACAAAAATATGATACAAAAACAACATTGATAAAAACAATGACTGATAAATTGATTAAACTTATTCTAATATCTCCCTGTATACCATATTAAGAGTAAAAACACTTTCAGAGTGCTTGACTAATTTCCCTTGTGATGAAGTATTTACAACTTTAACTTTAACATTACATGCTCTTCAAACTCAAGAAAAAGCAACATATAACTAACAATATCCAAAAACGAGTTCAGGTAGGAATATTCCTACTCTATCTAGAGTTAGTCCTTGTGACTTATTAAATGGGGGAATAAGGACACATATGTAACACCGTAATCAATAAATAAATTAAAAAAATAGTCATCACAAATGCTGGCATCATGGGAAACTGTCTTTAAATTAATTTAAATGGGAGGCCAGTGTCAGATGAGGACAAATAATCGTGCATGCATGAGTCAACATTGATTTTTAGATTGCCAGTGCTTGTCATATGTATCTGCCGATCATCCTGTCGGTCGGTCACTTATCCTTTTATATATATAGATATGATAACCTTCATGTTTAACTGTTAAATATTTAATTAGTATAAACTTATTATTCTGTTTGATGGAAAAATAGAACCTCTTTGGTAGTTCATATTTGGCTAGAAAATATTTTGTATTTATCTTGATTATTGATGAAAATAGCAAGAGAGTCAGTATGTCATCATCAGCTCTAGAGGTAAAGAAAAAAAATTGTCATATCTTAAACTAATAGCTTCTGAGTCGCAGAACAAAAGACCAAAGATAGGAGGGAATTATATGTATAATTTATCCTATCGTTAAATATAGATTATATTTATAATTTACCCTATGGTTATGTAACCTACAAAATAAAGAACAGATCTTTGCTTAAATCAAACAGTGCATTCATAATTGTATTTATTTGGTCAGTTTCATTCTCATGAATGCAAATATATAACAATAAGTTTAATTTAAATAAATATATTTTAAAATCCATTGTTTTCCAACAAATGAAGTTACACTAAAAAGAGCAAATACTAAAAAGGAGATAGCAATAATATGTCATAACATAGATGGTTAATTATGAAAATGAACTATTAGGAGAAAAACCTATTTATTGGGGGTTGACATAAAAAAATCAAATACAACTTAAGTATAGCACACTGAGAAATAGAAAATCACATCAGAAAAAGCTAAAAATCATATGATTACACTCATATGTGAAATATAACACTGAAACTCATAGACATAGATAACCTTATGGTTGTTACCAGAGGGAAGGGGATGGGGATAAAGGGTAAATGAAACCAAATGTATATTGACAAAAGATCATTTGACTTTGAGCAATGAGCACACAATGCAATATATAGATTATGTATATAGAAATATACACTTCTGGCCCTGGCTGGCTTGGCTCAGTGAAGGGTCTCAGGTTTGATTCTGGTCAAGGGCACATGCCCGGGTTATGAGCTCGACCCCTAATAGGGGGCGTGCAGAAGGCAGCCAATCAATGATTCTTTCTCATCATTGATGTTTCTATCTCTCTCTCCCTCTCCCTTCTTCTCTGAAATCAATAAAAATATATTTAAAAAATAATTTCTGAAATGATCCATGAGTTTAGAATGGAATTCTATATTGAGTCTGAATGTGAGTAGATCAGCCCACAGAAGAAAATAGTTTCTTGAATAGGTTTAATTTCATGCACAGGTTAGGCTATGACTGTGAACTTAAACCTATTGGAAGTTGAAAAGTTTAGTTTAAATCAATGTATTCCCAATATCTGGGAATTTAGCAAGTCACGTCTTTTATTCACATGACACTGTGGAGGGTCTGGTAGTTGGTTCATTGATCTAGTAACCGAGTGTCTATTCCATGCAGGCACCAGATGTCCAAAGGGTCTTTAATCTGGACTTACAGGCATCCATTTTCGCTTCCCATCTGACTTACATCTTCCATCTCCTACTTTCCTCTCCCCATCTGAACATACACATCCTGGCAAACTTCAGGTTGTTCAGGAATGGATAAAACTAGCCTAGACTGATCTCACATTTACATAAATTCATAACTGCCTTTGGGTTCTGCAATTAAAACGTCAATAGCATGACTCCTGCTCTCTGCTTTGGTAAGTGTTCTGCTTTACTAGGGGAAGTGCTCAGTCATTAATTCAACAAATATTAACAGAGCAACTAATATGTCCAGCCACTGTGGCTTGGAATTTAGTCATGAATAAAGCAAAACTGCTCTTATGGTACCTTACAGTATTTATAAATAATACACAAACACGTTAGATGTCAGGTGGTGAGAAATTAGATGATGGAAATAAAGCAGGGTAAGTTAATAACCTAACTGCTGTTTGAATGGAGAGAAGGGTCGGGGGCTACAGAAACAAAAGCACATTGGTTACCATATCAAAATTTTCCTGCAGAATCTTTGTATATCCATTGTGAATAAAAGAGTAATGACTTAATCTCATCACCATAACGTTGAAACAGTTTACAAGGACTATTTTTTTTCAAAGAAAATAATATTCCTAAGTAAAAATATCTTGGGTTAAAATATTTTATTATAGTAATTAATTAATTATAGTAATTATAGTAATTTAATGCATACTTCTAGTTGTGGTAAAGATTAAATGCTACTAACAAATAATAAAATTAAATTGATTCTCTGTAACCTTTGGATTATTGAAAAAGTCTTAGCAAAGTGGAAAGCTTATAATTTTATGTCAATAATCTGTCTTATTCATATACATCTGACTAAAAGGAAACTTGTACATTTGAAAGTCTGCAACATATTGCTATAGAGAGATGCATATCCTATCTAATAAAAGAGTAATATGCAAATTAACCACCCCCTGCATGCATGAATTTCATGCACCGGGCCTCTAGTATATTATATATTTCACAAGGTACCACATTGAAGAAAAACTTGAAGTAAAGTACATCTAAGTATGTCAGAAATCATTACTTTAACATTTAGATTTGGAGTAATCTTGAAGAAGGAAAAAAGTAAGGATGGAAGGAGGGGAGGGGAGGGAGAGAGAGAGAGAGAGAGAGAGGCATTCCCTGCCCATTAGTTAGGCTACAACATGATGACAATAACTTTCTTCATGATAATCTCATCTGAGATGATCTTTTCCATGATTACCTCCTATCCAGTATTCTTCACCTCTCATATCTTTATAAAAATCCAGTTTTATAAAAATGAATTATTACTTTGTGCTCTGATTTTTTTTTAAAAAAAATTTAGTTTCATTTGATTACCTAAAATCTGTTAGCCCTGTGGGTTCTAATAAAGGCACTCTGAAGACATGAGCAATATTAACACAATAGTGACTATTAATATAGTTGACATTAGTAATTTTATTAGGCTAAAATTAATTGTTTTTAACACATAGTCAATGTTTTGATAGAGAAACGGGGGCCTAAATATGGTAAATGACTTGTTTATGATCAGAGACCTCTATGTGCATGCTTCATTTTCATTTTATTTTTGTCATCATATGCTTATTCACTTATGTGGTTTTCATTTAGCCCCAAATGATAAGCCATATTTAGCAGTCATCTGCAAGTCAGGTTGCTTACAAATTTCAAATGACTACCACATTATAAATCATTACTTGTTAAAACCTTTTATAGCTGATTGCTTTGAAAAAGAGAAATACTCAACTATGAACATTATTTATAAGCAAATGTTATACAGGTTTCTCTGATCTTTCAAAAATGTTGCCATGATAGTTTTATAAGGTACTTTTTGACTAAAATTATGGATGCCATCATTTTTAATGTGAATTTTGAAATAGCAGTATATTAAAAATTTAAATGCTGATTTTTTAAATCTCACCCCATATGTCTACCTCAAATCAGAGTTTTGAAAACTTGGCTTTCTGAATTTAACATTTTCCTTCTACCTGGTTACTCAGAGATGGCACTGTTTGCTCAGAATCAATTTTATTCCTTTAATTTTTTCAGTTTTCTCTACGGAAATATTTGAGATATATTTCTATTTTTAGTAATAAATTAGAAAAATGCTAATTTTCTTAGACATGCTTTCCTGATGAAAATTTATCAGCTTTAGTCACAAATTTGCACACATTTCTTTCCCTAGTGAATATTTAATTAGTACCTGGATTAAATATTTTTCTACTTTATTCAACTTGGTTCTGAAATTGAAGATATATTTAGGACTATATAATAAGTTTAATTATTAAAATACCTAAGTTGTATAAAACATTTGAGGAATGTAAAAAAGAATAAATTCTAATATTTCTTAAATGTTTTTGTTTCCTTATATAAACCTTCAAGAACAATAATCGTAAAAGTCTAAGCAAATGTATACAAGTTGTTATATCTCTTTTGCCTCCTACACCAAAATAGATTAAAAACTGGCTCTAGCCCTAACTGGTTTGGATCATTGTATAGAGTGTCGGCCTGCGGACTGAGGGGTCCCAGGTTCGATTCCGGTCAAGGGCATGTACCTTTGTTGCGGGCACATCCTAGTAGGGGGTGTGCAAGAGGCAGCTGATGGGTGTTTCTCTCTCTTGATGTTTCTAATTCTCTTTCCCTCTCACTTCCTCTCTGTAAAAAATCAATAAAATATATTAAAAAACAAAAACAAACTGGCTCTAGACAAGGAATGGTCACAATTCCTCTTATTAACATATTTAAGAATCTTAGAACTTTTCCAGAAAACTTTCCAAATAGCTATCAGTGAATGGTGACACTTCAGGCTTGTGTTACTTTGTGATACCTTGCCTGTTAACTTGGTCTCATTGCATAGCAGGCATCCTCAAACTACGGCCCGCGGGCCACATGCGGCCCGCTGAGGACATTTATCCGGCCCGCCGGGTGCTGCTGCCTGTCCTGCTTAGCAGCCAACTCGTCCCGGGCCCGCAGTACGCATAGGAATTTGTTCATAGTTTTGTTTTTTAACTATAGTCTGGCCCTACAATGATCTGAGGGACAGTGAACTGGCCCCCTGTTTAAAAAGTTTGAGGACCCCTGCAGAGGGACCCAGATTTGATTCTGCATAATAATGACTAGATCACATAGATGGTTAGGTGTTCCCTTCAGGAAAGAGAATCCAGTGCTGTAATCAATGACAGTGCCTGGAGAGGCAAATATCAACTTGGCTTGGGATGGGAGTCTGAGAGTGACGCATGAAGTGTGAGGTGTGGGAATCCGGTTTGAGTTCCATTGCTCTGACATTGCAGGTCCAGGGGGCATTAGGCCAGCTCTGCTGGGCCTGCGCTCTGGCTGCTGCAGGGCCCTTAGACATTCTGACTGGCGCTTAGACCTCAGATATCTAGGTAATCGGAGGTACGTCAGATTTAGAGACACATAAAGGAAAGAGAACACTAAAGATATTCAAAATTATTTTCTAGATTATTTTCCTGAGCAAATGTATGAAGTATTAAAAAAGAAAAATAAGAGTTTATTTCCTACAGTTAGGCTCACTTAATTCTTTTGTTGTGTTTGTTTGTTTGTTTATTTATTTATTTATTTATCTTTATTGTTGGAAATATTACAGATGTCACACACACAAACACACACACACACCCTTTTTTTTTCTACTAAAATCAGACTTTGGTTCACTGTGATAATAAAGGCCATTATAGAGGTGGGTGAGTGACGAGGGAGTCATGACATACTCTTAAGCATGTTCAGCAATTCAGCCTCTGTTCAAAGATGACCAAAGGGTGTCTTGGAAACATAAGTCAAGTCACATGAGATGACATCATTAGCCAGAAGAAGGACTAAATTCATACTCTGACCAATGTTTTGTTTATTTCTTTTTCTTATTATGTCTCCCTGATATAAGTATTCATCAAAAGTTTATAAAATACTGTCTTGGAAATTCTTCTACATTTCATACATACATAAAAGCAGCCATATACCTCATGAAGGAAGAATATTAGCAGAATTCATAGGCCTGTTGCTCCTGGCACACAACCAAGTAACTGTGAAGCCTGGAGTGTGAATTGCACTGACACTGGAGTTCAGTTCTGGGATGCCTAGGGATATGCACTGTGGAATTCACCTAGTCTTCTTTGTGAAAGTGATCAATCCTACTGTTAATTTACTGGTGCATGTGTGTGTGTGTGTGTGTGTGTGTGTGCAGTACTAAATTATCAAAGGCTTATTTAAATTATTAATCTTAAAGCCAATTTACAGAACTTTTTATTTTAAGGCCAGGCCAAAATTCCATGAAGTAGAACAATTGATGTACGTACATGTAATTGTATAATTTAGTCTCCCCCATATAACCATTCTATATTACCAATTAAAGAATCTTCAGGTTGCCCATTATTTTTACAGAGTATCTTCAGCTCCTGTTTTGGTAGTATTATTTTAGTTTGGTTTTCTTCTCTTTAAATAAATTTCACACTTCACGAACTATTACAATGTGAATGGCCCATTTACAAATATAAGTTAATAGCTAAATAGTCTTAGCAATTACTTTTAAATAAAAAGAAATATTTGGGGAAAATGTTAAATGCAGCCAGATATTTTATAGACATCTGTGTCTCCATGAATATTCATAAACCTGTATGTATACTCATACATGCATATATTTTTATGCAGTCTATGAAGATACTGTTTGAAGATTAAAGAAAGAAGTATGCCCTTGCATGTCTGCCTGCTTGAAAAGAAATGACAGAATAAGAGAGAAACGGAGAGAGAATGAGTGCAATGATAAGCTCCCTTGATAAGTGCTTCATTTCTGTTGCAGAAAATAGCCATTGATTTATTATCCAGTTCTATCTACTTAATTACCATGTGAATATTATGTAATTACATATCCAATATTGTCCTTTAGATTACATGATTGTGTTTGTTGCTACTATGTATGCAACTTTTAGTATAATTATCCTATAGAGGTTATAATAATTTTTATATTGTGAATATAAAGTGTTATTATATAATTTAATGGTAATTTCTACTTTCTTTGCACAGATTAACTACATTTCACTATTGCTCCTTTTTATATGCAGGACATCTCGATTGTTATGCTATTCAGGGAGAGAAAATGCTCAAAATTTATGAGATGGGATGTCCCACAAGAAGGAAGATTTTGTTGGTAGTAAAATACGCTGGTTCTTGGCATAGTGGACATTATTCAGATTAATTTTGGTTTCTTGTTTTTTCCTTGTCTTAGCCTTTCAATTGGATCACCTGCTCTCTGAGTGCTGATGTCCTGTCTTGTATTATTTTTTACTGTTCCTAAGCTCCCTGTATCCAATTAAATATATGCCTGCCCCAGCAAATAATCAATTATGGATCCACCATTTCCATGTTATTCTCATGGTTAAGTTACTCATGTTCAAAATGAGAATCAACCATGTTGTTCCACCAGCTTTCCTTTCCATAAATTTTCTTTCCATAGGCTGTTCTTGATGCCACTTACTGGCCAGTCTGGCTAGACTCTTTTCAATCTCCCATTCCTCTCTTCTGTCTTCAATCCCTTCCCTATTCCTTCCCCTCCAATAAAATGTCTCCTATCATCTATGCAATCTTCTAACCTGTCTTCCTTTAGTCTACCACTTCTATTTACTTCCCCTTTTCTTTTCCCAATTATATCTCCTTTTTGATTTCTAAAACCATAGATTAGTTTTGCCTCTTGAACTGTGTATAAATAAAAAAGTAGTATATTATTTTTGTGTCCAGTTTTTTCTTTCAGTATTATTCTTGTGTGACTCATTCATGTTTCATGTTTCATCTATCATCCATCTATCAATCTACCTATTTATCTATCTATATTTTTATTCCATTGTATGAGTGAACCACAGTTTATCATCTTTCTTGTGATAACATTTGGATTATTTTTAGTTTTTGGATAGTTCTAAACAGATTGCTGTGCACATTATGTACAAGTTTATGTGCAGATAAGTATACTTTTCTCTTGGCTATATAGTAAGAGTAGAAATGCTAGGTCATAAGATATTGGCATATTCACAGTTAGTAAATACTTTAAACTGTTTTTCACATTGGTTGAACCAATTTATGTTCCCACTAGCTATATATGAGAGTTTCTGTTATTTGTGGTCAATTTGGTGGGTGTGCAATGGTATTTTTTGAAGTTTTAATTTTTCATTTCCTTGATTACTTATGAGTTGGGTATATTTTCACATATTTTAAAGATTACTCTAAAACAGATTCAATTTATGCAGCAAAATTACTTATAATTGGTGAATTGTAGATAAGTCTTTATCGTAGCCCTTTAGCACTGTAGGCAGGTGCAAACTATTCCTTGCTACAGTGTGATGCAGGACAATCATCAGCCCTCAGAATGTTTCTCAGGTTTTCTCAGCAATGTGGTTATAAGAACAAAGAGGTTCAAGATTTTAGATTTAAAATTACATTTAATTAGGGCTCACAAAGTTAGGAAAGAAATAATCTATTTCAGTCAAATTCAAATCATGTATAACTATTAGAGAATGTAGTTCCTCTGCTACTGTAATATTACCTCCATATCATCATTTCTTACACTATCCAGTTCCCAAATTCTCATTCCCCAATATCTGTCCCATGGAAATCACCTGGGCCCCATCTCAGATTTATGAATTAGAATCTAGGGGTGGGCAGTGGTGGAAGATAGGGAAAGGCACTGAAATTTGTGCTTACAAATAAGTCCTCTACATGATTCTGATGAAATACCATTTTGTAACCTTCTGAAAAAGCACATTATATGAAGATTTGGAAAGATACATTAGGCAACTTCTGTGTTCCAATAGACAGCTGACCCAAGACCAAATAATGAAATGTAAAGCAACTGGGGGAGTTTTAAAAGAGTTTCTTCTACTAGTAAATAAGAGTTATCTAGAAATCTGACCAATGATTGTTCTTTAGAGAATTTTGCATGAATGGGAGACAGTACTAGATGATTATATAGGTTGCTGCTAATACATTCTTCTTAAATGCAAACAGAATGCATGACGTTTACAAATGAACAGATTTAACTTTTAGATCTCCAAGTCTTTCACTTTTGAATATATAACTCTTCTTGAGTATAGCTAAACTCATGTTAAGTATAGACTCTTATAAGCATTGAATATCAATGTGGGTACTTGGCATAATGCAGTAGAAAGCATGAGATTACATGAAATAAATTTCCATAAATATGAAGCAAGTCTGTCAATAAATTTAATTTGTGTCTGATTTAATAAAGGACTAAATAAATATACAAACATGAGAATAATAAATTATGTTTTAATTTGTCTCATCCACTATAATTCTCTTAGAGCAGGTAAAGTTTGTAAATTGTGATTTTTATCTCAGCTAATCTCATTTAACATTGTTCACATTTAGATAGCTAAAAGAAAATCACTGCTTCCAAATCCAAATTCTGGTATCAATTTAATCATTAACTTTGCTTAATATTATTTGTATCGTGAAAGTCAACATTTTGAATGTTGTAGATTATAATATGTTCATAAACATACATATAGACGTGTCTGCTTTTCAAAAGACGGAGGCTGAATGTGTAATTACAGAATTAGTGTGGCTATTGCACTAAATGATCTTCATTTTTATTACTCATGTTCAGGAGGTATAAAAAAAAGAGGTATAGAAATAAATATTTGAGGACGTCTTCCTTCATAGTTGAGAAAATTTTCTGTAATGCTCACTAAGGAACTTCCTTCAAAGCAAAGAGCTCAGACTCCAGGGAGGCTTTCTCTCTGACTGATGGGCAGGTCATGTTCTCACCTAGGAGGGGACAACAGACTAGACTTAAGGTTATCCTTTCCCATCCGTGATGGATCAGCCAGTTTCCCAGGCCACTTTTCCCTTGGAGTTTCATCAGCGGCGCAATCTGCTCACGGGCCAAGGTATTAGAAAATACTTGGACCTGTTCTGGCACGTGTCGAGAGGGCTTCTTTCCATCACACCAAGGCATGGTGCGGAGGTAGGAGGCCCCTAGTCACCATACACCACCCTGTTCTCTGGATGAAAAGTGGTACATCTAAGAAAGCTTGAGCATTTCTGCTCATTTCAGAATGCTAATATTGCTCCCCAGAGGGAAAGCTAAGGAACCTGTTGACTTAAACTTTAAAATTCAGAAACCAAAGAGTTTGTCAGCTAGCATTATATCCATAGTACCCATTTCCCCTTAGCCAGCTGAAATGCTACCCAACTCAGGCAAAAAGGAAGCAAATCAATAGCATTATTAGAAATTTCTAGTTACATGTAATTATAAGCTGTTTTGTAAATTAATCTACATATTGATCAACCGACTTTAAATATTACATAAAATGGACACATTTATTGTGACTGAAGAAAAATGTCTTATAATATAATTTTATTTTTCTGTTGTGCATTCTTTGTAGATTTGTGTCACCACTACTGTGTGAATTCTGAATCCTGTACTATTGGGAATGACGGAAGCGTTGACTGTGTCTGTCCAACACGCTATGAAGGACCAAAATGTGAGGTTGATAAATGTATAAGATGCCATGGAGGTCACTGCATTATAAATAAAGACAGTGATGATATATCTTGCAAGTAAGTGGACATATGCTTAATTTAGTAAAGTATTTGAACCCAAAGGATTTAGCAGTCCAGCAAAAAACTGTAAAAACAATGTAAATTCTTTTTATTCTAAGATATCGTGACTATTGCATTCTTTTTTTGCTGGAGATAAAGTTCAGTTCATTTAAATTAAATCCAAATTATTCAACACCTATTATGCACATCATGGGGACATGAATATTAATCATGTAATGATATGGTCAGATAATTCCCTATATAGAATATTTATAATAGTAAGCAAGAAATAGTGAAATGCAACATACCTTCAGAAAGCTATATGTAATATTTCTGAATTAGGATAGCTCAGGCTTTTAATTGTTTCATTATTATTCTCTTCTGTGAGTATTGGCTCTCTGTTGTTACAAAACGATTCTTTTGGGGGAGAAGCAAAGGACCTATCTAATGGAAACACACTTTACATGTTTTTTTTTTGTGTGTGTGTGTGTGTGTTTTGTTTTATTTTGAACATAAAAATAAGGAAAAGGAATAATGTTTTCTAGGGAGCAACTAAAACAAAAATGTCCAAGTTACACTTTGGTTACATTATCTTTTGCCCTTTGGCTTCAAGGTCAAGTGAATGGAAAACAGATCATCCCATCTAAAGGGTAATGTCATTCAGTCTCTATCATGAAACGACTTTATACCACTGAGGTTAGAGGTCAATCCTCACTCCAAACTTCTTTCAACAACCTTTTAAAAGAAGAACTTATAAAACACTGGACTCTGCCACTTGCCTTGCTTAGGAGCCTAATAAATGATGATATGAGACAGAAAAGCAGGCCATGAGTGTTCCTGCCACAGCTTCCGCCGCCACAGCTGTGCGAGGGCGCCAGCCCTGAGTTACGGTGCTCTGCCAAACAAGGCCCAATAAAATTTTATTACCTACAGCATCAACATTTTTCTCTTTTATTTACTCTCATTTTAGAAGTTACTCTAAATATGATTTGTGTTATCATCATGAATGTCATTTACTGAAACCCTCTAATTGGTTCATTTGGAAGTACCTTATTTTTTTTTAAGTAAAGTAATTGAAAATATGACTAATTACAAATATGTGCCTTTGGTAAGTACATAAAAGCAAAATGCATTTTCATATAAACTGCCAAAATCGTGTTTACTTATTAAGCTTGTCAGTTCTTCGTGATGAGACTTTAGCCTGACAGAGCACTTTTTCAATTAGTGGGCATATGTCTTTCTTCCTGTCCAGGGCACCATCTCAGGAATGCGCAGTAGAGTCCTCTTTACAACCCATTTCATCCTCACAGGGAATCATGGCCATCACCAAAGGCAGGCTGTGAGCCAGGTTCCCACTTAGTTTACCTTAGAAAGTCTCAGGCAGAGACACACGTTCTGTTTCTGTTACTTGGGGAAGTTCCATGAGAGGAAGGGAGGGCAGGACTCGTAGGGCATCAATGCTACCTGCTCTACAGGGAAACTTGACTCTGCCGACCTAAAAACATGAGCCTTATAACTCCAGTAGGCTATTGAGATTCAACCTTATAGCTCTTGACTCTTAAAAGATCTTTTTTGGGAAAATATACGTAAAAATAGGTAAATAATAGTTGGTAACAATGAACAGATAGTGGAAGTTTAAAATTAGGAGTATAATACTTGATGTATTAGATGGACCATAAAACGTACATGCCAAACAGGACTCCGGGTATGCTGAATTATTAGGCAAGTTTGTTTTCATTTTTATGATATGCTTCATCTTAGCAGAAAATGAAGTTTACAGTGATATTGGAATTTGTTTCAGACGTAAGGAACTGATACCAAAACAGAATCACAACCGAGTTAATGTAATCTTTTAAGTAGGCAAATTCAAGCTGCCATGTATGCTTGTGATTACTAATAGGTGTGTTTCTAATGTGCAGCCTATGAGCTGTCAATTAGAATAGCTACTCTGTCAAGTATAATGATCATAGAGATGACATAAAGCTAATTGAATATTTTTTTCTCCTCTGGAAATCTAAGTAAATGTTGATGAAGAAAGAATCCTATCTAATAAAGAGGGAATATGCTAATTGACCATCACTCTGTCACAAAGATGGCTGCACCCACAGCTGAGGCCAAGTTCCCATAAGGAGCCTTAACGAGCACTCAGCAGGGACCTGAGGCTACACCCTCCCCCGCCCTCTGGGGCTTGACAGGGGACCTCAGGCTGCGCCCCCCACCCTGGTGTCAGGCCAGGGGACCTGAGGCCACGCACCCCGCCCGGTGGGGCATGATGGGGGATCTCAAGGTGCACTTCCCATCCTGGTGCTGGGCTAGGGGACCTCAGGCTGCTCCCCCCGCCCCAGCTGTGCCCCCCACCAGGGGGGACCTCAGGCTGTGCTCCCCACCAGGTGGGGCTTGACAGGGGACTTCAGGCCATGCCCTCCACCCTGGCACCAGGCCGGGGGACCTCAGGCCACACCCCCCTTCCTGGCTGGGCTTGACAGGGGACCTCAGGCCATGCCCCCCACCCAGCGGGGCTTGACGGGGAGCCTCAAGGTGCACCCCCAGTGCTGGGTCGGGGGAACTCAGGCCACACCCTGGCCCAGTGGGGCTTGACAGGGGACCTGAGGCTGTGCCCCACACCTTGGTGCCAGGCTGGGGGACCTCAGGCCATGCCCTCTGCCCAGCAGGGCTTGATGGGGGACCTCAGGCCGTGCCCCAACCCCGGAGCCAGGCCGGGGGAACTCAGGCTATGGCCCCCACCCGGCTGGGCTTTACGGGGGACCTGAGGCCCCACCCCCTGCCCCAGCACCAGGTGGGGGGACCTGCGGCCGTGCCCCCCGCCTGGCGGGGTTTGACGGGGAACCTCAAGGTGCGCCCCCACCCCGGTGCTGGGACAGGGGACCTCAGGCCATGCCCCCCACCCTGACTCTGGGCCAGGGGACCTGAGGCTGTGCCCGCCTGGCGGAGCTTGACAAGGGTGGGACTTGCCGGATCTGGATCTAGCCCAATGCAGGGGGAAGGCCGGCTGGGTCTGGGTCTCGCGCGATTTTGAGGCGCATGTGGGTGGGCAGGGACTCTGGGTCTTGTGGTGTGCCCCAGACTCTGACAGGAGGAAGTTTTTCATATATATTTTACTAATTTTTTTTCATCTGATACTTCTATTATAGAGAAAGGGCAAATAGCAATAGTAAAATATTTCCTCCAATTAATCCCCTTTTATGTGCATGAATTTCGTGCACTGGGCCACTAGTTTATCATAATATTTCATAGTCTACAGTACACAATGCCTTTGATGTTGATTACTATGGAATTATTTTTGTGTACTGGACAATTATTAATTAACTTTTGGAAAATGATATATCACAAACTGTGTGTGCATGTGTGTGACATATGTCTCTTATAAACAAAATTATGATAAAAACTTGCATTAAAAATGTGAACTAGGGTGTAAGAGATCAACCAAAGAACTTGCATGCATGCATAAAAGCACAACCAACAGATGCAAGACACTGGGGATGGGGGGACGAGGGCAAGTGCCTGGGAGTAGAGGAGGCTGGGGGAGGTCAGTGGGGGAAAAAAAAAAAAAGAGAGACATATGTACTAATATTTGTAATACCTTAAACCAGTGGTCGGCAAACTCATTAGTCAACAGAACCAAATATCAACAGTACAACAATTGAAATTTCTTTTGAGAGCCAAAATTTTTAAACTTAAACTATGTCTAATGCCACTTCTTCAAAATAGACTCGCCCAGGCCGTGGTATTTTGTGGAAGAGCCACACTTAAGGGGCCAAAGAGCCACATGTGGCTTGCAAGCCGCAGTTTGCCGACCACGGCCTTAAACAATAAAATTTTTTTAAAAAAAATGTGAACTAGCCCTAACCAATTTGACTCAGTGGATAGAGCATTGGCCTATGGACCGAAGGGTCTCAGGTTCGATTCTGGTCAAGAGCATGTACCTTGGTTGCAGGCTCCTTCCTGGCCTGGGCCCTGGTCGGGGTGTATTCAGGAGGCAATCAATCTATGTGTTTCTCTCACATGGATATTTCTCTCTGTCTTTCCTTCTCTCTTCCCCTCTCTCTAAAAATCAATGAAAAAATATGCTCAGGTGACGATTACAAAAGATGAACTGTACTCTGATGCATTATAATGATTTGGATAATTTGTGTTTTGCATTTGAAATATCTACAAATTTCTGTCTTCAATTGAGAATTCAAAAAAAGTTTTTAGGAGAAAGAGGCAACATCTTTTATGACTTGTGGAAGCAGAAATTTAAGAGCAATGAATAAATATGTTTTTTGTTTTGTTTTAAAAGCTGATATTTGGTGTATAGTTATCTTTCTTAAGGAAAATCACTTCATGCATAATGAGCTATTTTTCTCTTTGATGTTGCACCTTTGACAAAACAAGAAACTAACTTTCTGCTCTTTGATTTTTAAGGAGGGTAGGCATGGAGGACAAGGAACAGCCTCCTCAACCCACTCACCATATCAGACACCAATACCACTGAATATGTTTGAATTTGTATTTGCATGCCTTCATGGATCATAAAGGGTGTGATAGTCTCTGTTAAATCTTAGAAACTTTAAACCACTGCCTCTTGCCCCATGTTTGGTTCCACTTTCTTATATCTCCAGTTTACTCATTGCTTCTCAGCGAACAGACTGTCAAACCTCAGAGGGAAGGTAGGGGAGGGTGGGGGTAAGGGGGAAAGATCAACCAAAGGACTTGTATGCATACATATAAGCTGAACCAATGGACACAGATACCAGGGGGGTGAGGGCATGAGTAGGGGGGGGAATTGGGGGTTAATGGGGGGATGAGGACACATATGTAATAACTTAATAAAGAAATTAAAGATTGGAAATAAATAAATAAATAAAATAAATGTGATTTTAAAATTCATGTCTTTAACAATATCTTTAAATTAAGCATGCAGAAAAAGTTATAAGCAGATTAGTCCATTTCTAACTGCCCTACCAACCACATGAAGTCCAATAAATATGCACAAAATAAATGAACTACAGGATTGCCAACCAATATTTCAGACATCTCACCTATCATTAGCAATTGCCCTTTGATGGATGTACTGTAATAGGTATCCATTAGGAAAAGGATCAAAGTGATCAATCAATGATATTGCAGCCTGATTTCTTTGTCAAGGTTATGTCCAGATTTATTGTGATATCACTGATTGCTTCCTAGCACCTAGTACTAACATGGTCTCACAATCAAAATATTGGCAGGATGTGTTATAATTCTTATTTGGTCCCAGGATTGTATAATTCTACTACCATACTTCTTATAGAAGAGGTCCCTCTGAAATTTGGAATGCAAATGCAGTTTGTTCTGTTTCCCCAATAATTGTTAATGTCCAACCTAATAGTATTTATCTATTTATTTAAAAATATAACATGGCTAGTAAGAAATTTGTTTTTTTTCCTATTATTATCATGCTTGTTTCCCCCCTGTAGCCATAGCCATAGTTTATTCTTATCTCAGACACATAAATATGCCATATGTTAGAATCATTTCCATAAGTATTCCATGTAAGGCTACTTCATTACTTTGTTGTTATATTGCATATTGTTCCTAGGACAGTACTATTTATGTTTGCAATGGACTGCTCCATGTTTTGTTTTGTTTTTGTTGTTAGAATAAAAAGGTTTACATTAATTACAATACATATTCAAAGAAATGCAGTGGGATACATGTCACTACAGCATAATGCTATGCTTTCTTACAAAATATGAAAACTAGAACTCATTAATAATTCTTTGGACTAGATTTCCATATTAGAAGGAGTAGATGAGGCATTTGCCTCCAGAGTATATGATCATATGGTTTATAATTCACACTGATTTCACCAAATTCTAGTTATAGGAAAAGGGAATAAGATATTGATAACATCTTCTCACAGTGTAAGTGATAGGAATTAGAGTATGTATTTTTCACACATATATCTAGCTAAATTAAATTTTTATATTAAGCAAATGGGCTGAAAATTTAAAAATTACCAAAATAATAATTTTATCATTATTCTGTTAAAAAACATTTGCCTTTAACAAGTCTGCCTTTCTGAAAACTTACTTTTGGCCAGCCCCTGCATGACTCCTCTACGATGAATATTATCATGTGCGGAGAATTTGTGTCAGCTTTAAACAATAATGATGCCAGTAATGATGAGATTTCTTTTCCTTTGTTGTTGCAGCTGCACCAATGGAAAGATTGCCTCTAGCTGTCAGTTATGTGACGGCTACTGTTACAATGGTGGCACGTGTCAGCTGGACCCTGAGACAAATGTACCTGTGTGTCTGTGAGTATTTTACAACTTTGTGGGCTTTTAATAGTGACTTTGGTTGTACATGGAATCCCTGCTCTATTGTTGGGGAAATACATTTTAAATAAATATTTCATGGACACCTTTGATCAGGTCTTTTCCCTCACTGGCTCGTGTGCTACAGAATCTCCTCCTTCATCAATTGGCTAGTGACTTCATAAGGATAACTCATTTAAATTTTAGCATCATACCCATTTCAGACATTCATAGATTTTTGAACTTGGAAGTGTCAGGGGAAAATGTTATAGTTTTATTGACTTTATTCAGATATGTGAAACCAGGACATGATTTTATTAATGAATACTTCAGTACTTAAGGTCATTCTTTTCAAAAGAATTTCAGGTATAGCTTCACGTGTATAATGCTTTTGATATTTGTATTCATTTTAAAAGTGTTGTATTATGCAAACCTATTAAGCCTTGCTCCTTTATAATACATTAGCTCGAATCTGGGTTTCTAAATGTTTGGAAAGTATTGGAGATTTTCTGCTTTAAGAAAATCTGGAATTTAATATTTCCTCCTCTCAAATAATTAATGGTCCAGAATGGACAACTTGAAATAAAACTATTCAACTTACGTGTCCTCTACTTTGAGTTTTCCTTTATCCCTGCTTGACTAGAAGGGCAATGCCCACATAAGACCCATGCCTGTGTTCTGTACCCACCTCGTCAGAGTAGCATGTGATGAGTTTGTATGAGAGAGAAGTGAGCATACCTGAGAACAATTTTAATCACATATTCTGTATGAAGTAAATTTGAAACATATTAACAAAAAATACCAAGTCAGATGCTTTATTTGGCTGTATTTTACTGAAATTCTGCAGATGCTCTGTGGGGTTTAAAAGTCAGCGCTGTGACCAGAAAGAGAACCCTTGTGATCACTACTGTCAGAATGAGGGGATTTGCACTTTAACTGCGTTTAATGAGCCGAGATGCAAGTAGGTTTAACCTTCCACTTACCGCTCCACTTCGTGTGACATCATTTCAGGCCACAGTCCATTGGCTTAAATCATGAACATCCACGTGCATTTCAGTGTATACTTAATCCCCGGGCTCATCTGTGTCGTACACACTTAACCTGTGCTTTGCTCACCGACAATTGTATGCACCATAGTAAGAAAGCCTAGAAATGTAATGGAGGGAATGAACAAGTTCACGAAACTGTCTAATGAAAATATATTAGTTAGACTAGTGCTTTTAACTAGAGAAGTATAGAAGCAGGTATTTTTAGACTCTGTCTCTATATACTGTATTTGGAGTGGTAGTTTTTATTTAGTAACTGACTTTTCACTTCAAGTACTGATGAAAAATACCTTATTTTGCATCCCAAAATTTTACTAGAAATGATCTTACCTTAATCAATAAGACTTCTTTACAGAAAAAAATGTACCCGCTAAAAACTCTAGAAATTTTATTTCTGAATAGTTGAAATCAGACTTTCTCAATTCAGTTTGTCATAGCAAACTCATTTCCTCTGAAAATTTTCAAGGACCACTTTTGAGGAAACTGTCAATATTCATTACAGTGCAAGATACCTTTTAATCATTTATTTGAGCTTTAGAGGTGGGATCGTATCTGACACACTCCTGAAGACCCAATATTGTAAGTAGAAACCCTGATAGGCATCCAAAATTAGCCCCATGGTAGTGTCTCAGAGTACTTGATAATAGTTTTAAAGCACAATGGTATTTAAATCCAGATGTCTCCTTACCAAAACTCTGCAGTTTTATTCAAAAAGATCTATTTTTGTTCAAGAAAATGTGATTCTTTATACAATAGTTGGGGAAATATTGGAAGTTATTAAAATAATCACATAGGAAAATTTGATATTATTTGTTTCTGGAAGATATTTGAATTGTTAAACCAATATTTTTACATAAAACACATCCACAAATACCACTTTAAATTTTAGTCTATAAATTGTACATAAACTATTTCAAGAAATTGATTCATTTCTCAGTTCATACTCAAGTTTAGCAGCTTATGCAGTTGAAGACAGAGAGACAACCCTTCTTTAGTTCTACCTTTGCACTGTCTCTACTGTAAATTCCTCCAGTTTTTCTGCAAATATTTATAAGACCCTGAAAGTATGCTCAATCCTTGATAAGTGAAGATGAATGAAATTAACCCTAGGCATCAAGGAATTCACTAATTAGAGGGGTTAAGAATTTATAAGCAACTAATCATATATAATCCTATATAATAAAGAGCTAATATGCAAATCATCATCGTGCCCTCATGCCCTCATGCTGGGGTCGGGAGACCTGAGGCCAGGCTGGGGAACCTGAGGCCATGCCTCCCGCCCTGGCACTGGGGCCGGGGGACCTGAGGTTGTGTCCCCAGGGCCGGAGGACCTGAGGCTGTGTCCCCAGGGCTGGGGGACCTGAGGCCGTGCACCCAGGGCCAGGGGACCTAAGGCTGTGCCAGGGGACCTGAGGCTGCAACCCCCCACCCAGCGGGGCTTGACTGGGTCTCGCATGATTTTGAGGCAAGCACGGGTGGGCGGGGACTTGACTCTGCATCCCGTGGCGTGCCCCAGACTCTGACAGGATGGAGATTTTCATATACATTTTACTAATTTTCTTTCATCTCTGACACTTTTATTATAGAGAAAGGGCAAATGCGATATTAAAGTATTTCCTCTAATTAATTCACTTTTAATGTACACCAATTTCGTGCACTGGGCCACTAGTTAATCTATAATAATGTAATTGTGAACACAGGAATAAAAAAGACAGTGGAATCTTAACAGGGCAAGTGACTCACTCAAAATGGGAAATGGGAACATGGAAAACTTTACAGGGAAGGCAACCTTTTGTTCGTGCAATTGATGTAGTTCAGTGAGGTTGGGAAGAACATTCTGGGGGAAAAAGAATAACATAAGCAAAAACACATGTAGGAAACTTAATGGCTAGGAACAGTTTAATATAGCTATAATTAAGAATGACTATAGCGTTGGCAGAGGGAGGGATGTGAGGCAATAAAACTAGAAAGATAAACTGGAATCCAATTTGTGCCAAAAGTAAGGGATTTCATAGGATCCTGAAAAGAATAATTAGCCAAAGAGATCTGAGGCAGAGGTTTGAGCTGAAGGAGTTTGATTCTGAAGGAAACCTTTGTTGGCATGTGGAGGAAAGCCCTCGAGATCAGGGAGGACCACATACCAAAAAGTATGGCAACACTTCAGGTGAAAAGTGGTGAGGGCCTGAACCTTGGCAGTGCAACTAAAGGAAAGGACAATCGGTTCCTGAATATTTCAGTTACTAAATGCAGGGTGACCTTTGGCCAAGCAATAGGTACTTTCATTGCTTCACTTTCAGGACACTGGCAATGGCTGCTCTGAGGCCCAGCCTTCTTTTATCTTGTTTCTCTCTTGCTATTCCCAGGCAAAGCACACATGACATTTCAGGCTCACCCTGCCTTCTCCCCACAAGTAGGTCTCCGGACCATGGCCTGTTCAGAGGATGCCCATGTCACCAGAATATATCACTCATGGGCACAGTGGCCCACAATACTGTTCTCTTCCACATCATACACTTACCAAGTGTCATCAGGGGCAACTGGCCTTCTAAGGTCATAATCAGCTTATCTGATAAACACAGTAAATCATGTTAATTGCATGGGCTTGGAGCAAACACCTCTGACTTTCTGTATCTCTGTCTACATCTCTATTTGCATTTGGCTTTATGAAAATTTTGTCTGTGCCTTGGTTTTCTATGCCCTAAAATTTATTCTGATTGCAGGAGTAAAGCTTACTGAGTTCTTCAAATCAACTTAAACCTTAAAAGAAGCATAAGAGAGATAATTACATTCTATTATCATGCATTCATTAATTCATTCACCAAATATGTACCTGGAACCTGTGATGAGTGAGACCCTGTGTAAACTTGAAAGGGGAATGATTGACAGTTAAACTGGTTTAGCAAATACTTTGTGACAGCACTGTGTTAAGCACTTTACACATTTTATGTATAAAGTTAGAATATCATGTAATTTTTATTATTATCTAATTGTTATACCCATTTTACTGATAATAACACAGAGGTTATATCCTAGGAAGTGATGGATTCCTGAGACCTCTGCTTGATTCTTAAGTCCATGCCCTGCTTCTATCTCTTATATTGTGCTGCCCTTTTTATTCTGTACTAATCCCAAAGTGATTTTTACTTTTGAAGAATTTAATATTCATTTTGATTAGATAAATGGGTTTTTTAAAAAATTAAAATACCATTTGACAGTTGTTATAATATATACTAGTATATCACCAAAGTGTTATGGGAAAACAACTGAATAGAAAGATCAACTGAGAGAAAAAAAAAGACTTTCTAGATGAACTGATATTTTCACAGTATTTTGAAAAAAAAGTGCAGTGGTTTAAGAGGGCTAATTACTGAACACATTTCTTGAAAGAGGACTGGCACAGTCAGAGAACAGATCAGAAAGGAAAATGTGAAGATTGTTGAGAATAGAACACAGGCTATGTGGCATATCATGATGAGGAGAAAAAAGATATGGAGAAATCAACAAAAGTAAATAGAAAGTACAAGGTAATTATCAAAGAATAGAGTCCTCAAAGTCAAAAGAGTAGAGAACATCCATCAAATATCAACTCCAGAGAATTAGAGAGAATAACAATTATGGATGGTTTATTGGATTTTGCAATTAGATGGCAATTATGGGGCATGTCTTGAAAGCCCTATATGATAGGAACCAGATGGTAGTTGGTTAACTGAAAAGTAAGGAAGTAGAGAAGAATATAGATTTCTTTCTGAATGTTTGGCTATATTTTAAATACAGGAAAAACAATGGTAACTTCAAGGAAAAGCAGGATCTAGGAGGAGATATATTTACAACAAGGAAGATAACTATTCAAGTGGACTTTCCTTTTACTATTTATTAAGGGCCACTGTTAAGGGACTATGCAGGATGTAGAAATGGTTCAGACACAGATTTTATGTTTGTGTTTTTCTAGAATATGAAAATTTTTTCTAGCTTTGTGATATTTATAATTTATGTGGTACTAAAATACAAATAAATAAAATAAAATTGAATAAAAAGTGTATGATCATGTACAATACACAAATTATTTATTTAAGATAATATTAAGCCCTCAGATTATCTTTCTCATGCATGATTCTCCTTATATGGGTAGATTTTAGGAAACAGATTTGATACTCAGATTTCAATTGGTAATGGTCATGTATCTTTAGTGAAACGCTAGTATGTACTATTTTATCTTAAAGCTTTAACAGGAAAAATATTTCTTTGAGATAAGATATAGTTTTGTTGTTAATAATTTTTTATTTTCTCAATATAATAAAAAACTATTTAAATTGTGCAGAACTTATACACCTTGGGGTAGTCTATAAAGTATTCAGGTCTATGGAGGTAGATCTGAATACCTTATAGATTTTTTCACATAGAAATTTTATTATTGTATCCATCCTTCTAATTAAGGAATAGGTTTGTTCTTTGAAAGCCTTCATTTTTGTATCTTGATGGCCATTTTCACTTACTACTATGTATGATCCTATCTAATAATCCTATCTAATAAAGAGGGAACATGCTAATTGACCCTCATGCCATCACAAAGATGCCGGCACCCACAGCCAATAAGGAGGGAATATGCTAAATGAGTGTCACGCCCTCAAAGATGGTAGCACCCACAGCCACAAGATGGTGGTGCCCAGTTCGCTCAGCCCCACTGGGGCAGCAGGCGCACAGCAAGGCCAGGCCCACCCTCAGGTGGGCCCGGCTGCGCCACGCACCTGCCTCCAGAGTCCCCCAGTCCCCTCAGTCCCCAGCCACCCAGGGCCGGCCCAAGGCACAGGCAAGCCTCGGATGGCAGCTGCCCAGCTACCCAGGGCTGCCTGAGGCTCAGTAACTGGGGCCAGCTGAGGCTTGCGCTGCCAGCAGTGACAGCAGCAGAGGTGTGATGGGGCATCGCCTTCCCCAGATCGCCAAGTTGCTTCCCTCCCCTGAGGGCTTCCAGACTGTGAGAGGGGGCAGGCTGGGTTGAGGGACCTGCCCCCCTCCAGTGCATGAATTTTCATGCACCAGACCTCTAGTAGAAAATAAAAGTTCAAAAAAGAGCCTTAGAAAAAAAAATTGTTTTGTTTTTTTTTCATGTTTATTTGACGAGAGTTTTGATTTGTATTAATGTAGATATATTGAATAATGTTAAATCCACATTTAAAAAAGTCTAATAAGTGTTATTTGGCAATGTTTGTAGTGTCCAATAGTTTTTGTTGTGAGACATCGAATTTATTAATACTGTGAAGAACTGTTGAACTCAATATCAAGTTAACTGTGTCTTCCTATTTCTAAGATTTCTCCCTAGGGTCAGACTTTCATTTATATCATATTTAAGTTTCTCTAAAGTATAGAACCACCTTAACAGCATTACCTCTCAGTAACATTCACAGTATTTCACCCTCCGATAATGGATGTTTGTTTCTACCCTTTGCTTCCTAACACTATTACCATACTTACACACAGCCTTGGCACATAACTGCAGGACCACTCCACAGATAGGTGTCTTTGCTCAAAGAGCTCACTAAACCCAAATGCCTCTTCTTACTTTTTCCTATGTGACTCTTATTATCTCAATAGTTGCAACTCAGGGATTAAAACTTTGTATGTGGCATGTGGCATGTGGCAAGTGAATAGTAAATATTAATTGACTTGAACTTAACTAGTTTTTCAAGAGAGAATTATCCAATTTATTGAGAAAAAATATATTTATAATATATAATGTATGTACTTATATATTATTTTATTTATTATATCAGGGTTCTCCACACAAACAGAACCAAACTCCATATACATTTAAAGAGGGGGAGATTGATTTATTATGCTTCATAAAATTATGGAGACCTAAAAGTCCCTCAATCTACTGTATGCAAGCTGGAGAATTCAGTTCAAATGTGAAGGTGTCAGAACTAAATGAACTGATAGTGCAAGTCTGAGTGCAACAGTCCAAGACCCAGGAGTGTTGATGTCTGAGGGCAGGAGAAGATGATATCTTAGCTCAAGCATGGAGAGTGAATGTGCCTTTCCTCTGCCTTTGTCCTCTATTCAGACCCTCAATGGATTGTATAGTGTCCACCCTCATAGCTGAGGGTGATCTTCTCTACTCAATCTATAGATTCAAATGCTAATCTCTTCCACGGACACCTTTTACAGACATACCTAGAATTAATGTTTTACCAGCTACCTGGTCATCCTTTAACCCAGTCAAGTTGTCACATAAAATTAACACACACACACACACACACAACACACACAAACAGCATGTATTAATAAACATCTAGGCACAAATCACCATTGCTTATGGACTCATGAGAAAATATAGTAAAGGACAATGAGGTGATCAGGGATTCCTCCCTCTAGAATTTTTCCTTCTGTTGTCTGGTTTTTGAATGAAAATTCAAATCCTGTTTCTGCTCACATGGCTCTCCTGTATTGATAGTATCAGAGGGATCCATTTATTGGCTGGGATCACCACATCAAAGTCAGTGAGACAGACAGTAAGTTCTGTCGACTCTGCAAGACACAGTGAGTGGAAAGTGCATGGGTTTTGGAGTCATGTTTACCTGGATTCATTCACTCCTCGAATGATTTTTTGGTGGCCTGTTGGCCTCTTTAAATCTTAGATGTTTCTTCTTTCAGAAGATGATTCTAATATGCACAAATAAGAATTTCCACAGGAAAGAAATGTTATATGAGCACAAAAAAGATTAATCTGAAAACCTGTGTTTAGAGCCAAACACTATGTCCTTTATTTCTGCATAGTTAGATTTTTCCATACTATAACTGTGACTCCAGAATTATAGCTATCATATGCTTTTCAATCTTGGTGGCATAATACTTTGCATATGATTTTATTTTAAGTAACTTGTTGACGTTCTCTTGGATATCTCACATGCTAGTTCCTGTCTTTGGCAAGCAGTTCTTAGCCGAGATCTTAGCACTGTAGTTAGAATAGCAAAGATTTGAAAACTCCATATTTCTTTTTGTACACACTGTATTTTTCTGACTTTTATTCACACTATGATTTTTTTTTGTTTGTTTTTTGATAAATCACTCAGGGTTCTCTAGTCTCCAAAAGTCAACTAACTCAACAATTTCTTCATTGGGACAAGCTTTAGTAGGGAAAGTATTACTTCTCAGACTAGAATAAAATAACTCCTCAATGACAATATTACATACATTTTCCTCAAGGCATTATTTTTTAGGTTATAGATATTTATTTTAGACATAAAAATTAGTAATTCTGATAACTTTTCAAATCCACATGTCTTAGTAATAACCAGTTAAATACTTGATTTCTAAGCATTCGGTTTCTTTATGCTAATATACATTTGCGGAGTACTCTACACTAAAATGAGATCACATGATAAATACTTTTATGTTTATTTACTTTGCAGAACATTATTAAAATCATTCCCTGTTAATGGAGAGCTTTTATTCTTTTATAAATGTATTTTTTATTGATTTCAGAGAGGAAGGGAGAGGGAGAGAGAGATAGAAACATCAATGATGAGAGAGAATCATTGATCGGCTGCCTCCTACATGGCCCCTACTGGGGATCAAGCCTGCAATCCAGGCATGTGCCCTTGACCGGAATCGAACCCAGGACCCTTCAGTCCACAGGCCCACGCTGTATCCACTGAGCCAAACCGCCAGAGCAAGAGCTTTTATTTTTAATGGTAGCCCATTTTTCTATTGTCTGTATTTTCCTTCCTTTATTTTATTAGCTATATTTCATTCAATAATTAGGCACGTGTTTTTGTTTTTGTCTCTTTTGTTAACTATTTTTTCCTAAAGGTGAAAACTTCTGTGTGCAAATATCTTTGTACTTTTCTCATTAGTTTTCTAGGATTAACACCCAGAAATAGAAATACTGAGTCCAAAAGTATAGACTTTATGAATCAAACTAGCTATGATTTGGGGCAAGTTACATCATCTCTTTGTGTCACATTTTCCTTGTCAGTAAAGTAATAACTTTGGAATAATTGTTCACTAATACAAGCCTGTAAAGTATACTGTATTAAAATCTGCACTCCAACTAAGTGTTTGTTTAGAAACTGGTTTAAAATTGGGTCATAGTCACAACCCCAGATACACATTTGCCCCAAATCCCTCTAAAATACCAATGAAGACTCTGAGAAGATAAAGACTACCATTGGCCACAGAATTAAGACTAACAGAAAGTCTGTTATTAACACTATATGGTAACTAAGGAGCTAATCATAAAATTTCCGGCTCACAAATACTTATGCTTAATTTTTCTCTATGCTTTTATAATTTATTTTCCTGATACTTCAAATAATATACCAGGGTATATCTAGGTATGTAAGTAGCCTATTTATGCTTAACTTCAAGAAAGATAATAAACCTGTTAGCCTATTTCTTATTATAACCCCTATCTATTTTGTCCACATTATACAAGAACTAGAATTCCAGGTGTCTGTCCTTTCATTTGTTCATACGTTGCCCTTTTAGATAACAAAAATACTGCCAATATTCTGTTCTCATTTTTATTCATCAAAAAATATTTATTGAACATCTACTATATACCAGACAACATTCTAGTCACTGAAAGACATATCAGTGAACAAAACAGAAGTAAATATTTGACTTGTGTAGCTTAAAGTTTGATGATTTCTGTTATTGGTGGAATTTGAGTAATACATTTTAAAAATTGTTTTTTCTATAACTCACATACTCTTTTAAAGAGAGAAGAAAAAGTAGGTTTTTAAGGTCATTTGTATAATATGAAAAGGGAGAACCAAAATAGGTCTTACTTTGATATTACATTGCTTCTGATATCATATCAATTTAGGCACTCACTGTTTGGAAATGGCAATGTGGCAAAATTCCAACACATTTTTTACAGGATATATTATTGCTTCTTGCCCAAAGCAAGAACAATTCTTCATGTAGTCCAAAGCAAGAGGGCATTGCTTGTTTTATATTTTACTTCTTAATTTCAAGCAAAAACTTTAAATAACTTATATTTTCCCCCAATCTATTTTTTTCTTTTTCATTTGGTTAGATTTGTACAGGAATCTGTCTTTTGTATTTTTTTTGTTTTTTTGGGGGGATGGTTTTCCACAAAATATCTTTTTCTGATCATCCCTACACTGTCTGTGTTTATATTTTATACTACTCTATAATATGTCATATTTTATGGCTAGAATTTACCTTTTATCTGGACATGAAACATATTTTTATGAAATTGGTCTGGGAATGTTGCCTGTTCTACTCCTTTAAACTTACATGTCTGTTTCTTTCTGTCAAATTGTAAATTACATCAGGTAGGAGGTTATTTCTGATTCATCTATTTTACCTCCACAGCTAGCATGTATTCTGCATGTAATATGTTCTTAACTGTTGCTAAAAGTCACATCTTGGAGCCTGTATTGGATTGTGAGATCTGATAGCCTCTGATGTCATCTTTCTGTCATCTTTGTCATACCACATCTCTTTGTTAATTAATTTCCAAAATCCCCAAATCAAACAAAATAGAAAAGGAATTCATCTTATTATATATTTTTTATCATCTTTATGACACCTTCTAAAATTACCACCATGTGTTTCCTGAATGTTCTAAACTCAGGTAAAATATCTCTCTAGATAAAGACCCAAATGGGCTTAATTTACCATCATACATAACTTTTTAGAAAAACTTAATCTTATTCATTTTTTATCTCTTCTACTTGCCTTTTGTTTGTTTATTTGTGATTTTACTATGGAACTATATCTGAAAAATGGATAGAAAATAGGAGGAAAGGAGGCCCCTTGAGGGCCTCTGATTCTATTTGAGGAAAACAGATGAGCAAGAAGGAATATGGCAGGGGTCCTGGGGATTTGAGGGCTATGGGATAAACAGTGCTCATAAAGGAGTATTGGATGGTGAGTAAATTCCAAGGGGCATAGAATGCTTAACTAGGAATCTGAAATCTATTCTTAAGCAGTAGGAAGACACTAATAACTTTAAAATATGAAGTATCACAGCCATATGAATGTTTTAGAGAGGTCTGGGTGGTATGGTGCTAAGCTGGAACGAAAAGCCATAGGTTTGAAAAGTAAATTTTAAATGAATCCCAGTGTGCCATGTAACAAAGAACAAAGTTGTTGTTGTTTTCAATTGAAAAAATGGCTCTTTAAGAGTTAGTGCCTGGCCCATGTGGCTCAGTGATTGACCATTGACCTGTGAACCAGGAGGTCACAGTTCAGTTCCCAGTCAGGGCACATGCCCAGGTTGTGGGCTCAATACCCAATGTGCAGGAGGCAGGCAGCTGATCAATGATTCTCTCTCATCATTGATGAGTCTATCTCCCTCTCCCTTCCTCTCTGAAATCAATAAAAATATATTTCAAAAATAAATAAGTAAAAAAGAGTGTTTTGTTAGTAAATAGTGCACAAAGAAGATACAAGTGACAGAGGACATTATATCTTGGGATTACAGTTTGTTTAGTTTTTTTTTTCTTTCGCCTTTTTTGTCACCTTATTGTGGCAATACTAAGAGTGTTCTTCCTAAGATTGTTTTGAGGATTAAGACTTGTAACATATATAAGAACATAGAGTATTGTCTTTAACATGTTAAAAAAAAAAAGTAACATCTTAAAGCCCTTGTAATAGACCAAATATAAAATTCTAAGACCCTGGTATAATTTAGTGTCTGGGAATTTGAAGAAGAAAAATAAAGTGTTTTTTTTTTTTTTTTTAAAGTTCCTGTTAATAAAAGCGAGGTGAAATATGGCCTAAATAAAAAGTTAGGAGTTCAATGATAGCCATGGTCACGGTGACTAGGAAGAGAGCTACAATAAGTAAAGTCCTATGAGGGATGTCGCAGAAAGGAAGGACTGTGTTACCCTAGAAAACACACAGAATAATTAGCTTTTGAAACATTTCTGAAGAAACTTCTTAAAATGCAGAAGGATACAAAGTGAATTCATAAGTACCGAAGGGACATTCATTAAGAGAGTGATGGGTATTAGGCATTGTGTTCTTTTCCTTGGTTTTGTGATTGTTCCCATCTAATTATTTTATTAAAAGTTCAGCATAAGTCCTTAGGGTGAGAAACATACAAGGAAATGTACAGGTACTACAGAAGCCTTTGTTGGAACTTTTGGGAAGAAAATGATTTCTGTTTCTGTCATAATTTTAAAAAGGTAGGAATTATTATCCTATATTAAAACAGCTAAATAAGGCAGTGGCTTCTCAAAATATTGGTGTAGCAAAAGGAAACCGAGTGTTTGCTTTCCCCTGGTTCTGCTGTCAGGCTGAGCTGCCGCACTCCTGCATGTGGACCAGGGACCTTGTCGCCCATAGAGAATATCTTGGAAGAGCCCGAGGGAGTTGTCCTGAGTGATTTTAAGCAGATACAAGTTTTCAGCAGGGGTATTGAGCAATTCAACTTTAGCAACCTGTGCTGTCTACATTTCAAAGGCCAGGTCACTGCATGTCCCTTATTTGTTTTCTGCCCCTTGACATGCATGTTTTCAAAGTGCAAAATATGAAATGTGCATCTCTTTTGGAGCAGTAAGGCCACGGAAACCTGTCACATCAATATCTGTCCTTGATGATCCCAGGTAATAAGTTGTAGCTTGCTCTAGCTTTCATTTACTTTTGCCTTTACTTCCTTTACCTTTTGGGTCAAATTCATGGCTGATCATACCGTGGGGGGGAAATCAAAACACAGATGTCACATTTTCCTGGACCATTTTAAAGTCCAGTTTGTGCTTTGAGATTATAAGTGACACTGCCTAAGGAAGAACAGTTATCACATAGTTATACATTGGGCAGCTTTGTTATGAAATTTTGATATATTCACATTATTTTCCCTTGATTTGGGGGCCTGTTCTTGATCTTTAAGCAGCAAATCAGAATAACAAAAGAAACCAAACACAATATAAATACATATTATTTTCATGTGTGTAATTGTTACTTCTTTAACAATTTAAAAATTTCCCCTCTATTAAATTGCTTTCCCATATTTTTAATTAAATTTATTGGGGTGACATTGGTTCATATAGATTTCAATTGTACATTTCTATGATACATGATCTGTATATTGCATTGTGTATCTACCACCCACAGTCAAATCATCTCTCATCACCATATATTTGTGCCCCTTTAACCTTTACTATCCCCACACCCTCTTCCCTCTGGTATCCATCCTACTTTTGTCTGTGTCTATGAGTGCAAGCTTTATATCCCACGTATGAGTAAAATCATGTGGTTCTTACCTTTTCTGACTGACTTATTTTGCTTAGCATAATAGTCTCACGATCAACCCATGCTGTCTCAAATAGTAGTATTTCATCTTTTCTTGCGGCTGAATAGTATTCATTGTATATATGTACCTCATCTTTATCCAATCCTCTATCAAAGGACACTTTGTCTCCATGTCTTGGCCTCTGTAAATAATGCTGCAATGAACATAGGGGTGCATATGTCTTTGCAAATAAATGTTTTAAAGTTTTTAGATAGATACCCAGAAGAGGGATTGCTGGGTCATATGGTAATTCTATTTTCTAATTTTTTTAAAATATATTTTATTGATTTTTTACAGAGAGGAAGGAAGAAAGCTAGAGAGTTAGAAACATCAATGAGAGAGAAAGACAGATCAGCTGCCTCCTGCACACTCCCTACTGGGGATGTGCCCGCAACCAAGGTACATGCCATTGACCAGAATCAAACCTGGGACCCTTCAGTCCACAGGCTGACGCACTATCCACTGAGCCAAACCAGTTAGGGCAATTCTCTAATTTTTTAAGGAGCCTCCATATTGTTTCCATAGTGGCTGGACCCGTTTACATTCCCACCAACAGTGAAAGACTTCTATTTAAGTCTTTGACCCTTTTTCTCTGCAACGTCCCTAACACTTGTTATTGTTTTTCTTGTTGATAATAGCTATTCTAACAGGTGTGACCTGGAATCTCATTGTAGTTTTGATTTGAATTGTCCTAACAGTCAGTGAGGTTGAACATCTTTTCACATATCTATTGGCTTGTTTGTGTGTCTTCTTGGGAGAGGTGTCTGTTCAGGTCCTCTGCTCATTTTTTAATTGGATTGTCTGTTTACTTGGTGTAGAATTGTATGAGTTCTTTATATATTCTGGATATTAACCCTTTGTCAGAGCTGTGGTTTGCAAATAACATCTCCCATTAGGTATCTTGCCTTTTTATTTTGTTGTTGGTTTCTTTTGCTATGCAGAGGCTTTTTAGGTTGATATAGTCCATTGATTTATTTTTGCCTTTACTTCCCTTATCTTTTGAGTCAAATTCATAAAATGTTCTATACAACCGAGTTCCATAAGCTTAGTACCTACATTTTCTTCTTTGTACTTTATTGTGTCAGATCTTATATTTAAGTCTTTGACCCATCTATAATAATAGAAGGATAATATGCTAATTAGCCCAACATCCCTCTGGATGAAGCTGGGGCCGGAGGGAAGCCCAGGTCCCGGGGACCTGTCAGCAGCCGGAGGGAAGCCCGGATCCGGGGTGCCAGAGGGAAGCCGGTGCCCAAGCTGGGGGAAGGAAGGTCTACTCTTGCATGGATTTCATGCATTGGGCCTCTAGTTTTTAAATAATTTTTGTACAAGAGGCCAAGCTATAATCTAGTTTTATTCTTTTGCATGTGACTTTCCAATTCTCCAAACACCATTTATTGAAGAGTCTTTTTTTTTTCCCCCATTGTGTGTTTTTGGCTCCTTTGTCAAAAATTATCTGCCCATATACTTGTGGTTTTATTTCTGGGGTCTCAAGTCTGTTCCATTGATCTGTGTGTTTTTTCTTCTGTCAATACCATGCTGTTTTGATTATTGTAGCTCTGTAGTATAATTTGAATCCAGATAGTGTGATACCTCCAGCTTTGTTCTTTCTTCACAGGATTGCTTTGGCTATTTGATGTCTTTTGTGGTTCCATACAAATCTGACAATTTTTTGTTCTATTTCTTTAAAGAATGGCACTGGGATTTTGATAGGTATTGCATTAAATCTGTATATTGCTTTGAATAATATGGCCTTCTAACTCTGTTGATTCTTCCAATCCATGAACATGGAATATTTTTTTCTATTTCACTGTGTCTTTTTCAATTTCTTTTAATAGTGCTTCTAGTTTTCAGTATATAGGTCCTTCACATCTTTTGTTAAGTTTATTCCTAGGTGTAAATTCTTTTGGTTGTGATTGCAAAATAAATTTTTTTACTTCTTTTTCTGAAGTTTCAATAATGAATGTTAGTGTATAGGAAAGCTATGGATTTCTGTACATTGATTCTGTATCCTTTTGCTTTACTGTATTTGTTTATTGTTTCTAATAGGTCTTTAGTGAAGTCTTTAGGGTTTTCTATATACAGAATCATTTCATCTGCAAAAAGTGACATTTTACTTCTTTTTCCCCAATTTGGATGACTTTTATTTATTTCTCTTCTTGACTTATTGCTCTGGCTAAGACTTCCAAAACTGTTAAATAAGGGTGGTGAGAGTGGGCATCCTTGTCTTTTTCCTGATTTTAGTGGAAAAGTTTTCAGTTTTTCAACATTGGGTATAATATTGGCTGAGGGTTTATTATCTATGGTCTTCATTATATTGTGGTACTTTCCATCTATACTCATTTTACTGAGTGTTTTAATCATAAATAGATGTTGTATATTATCAAATGCTTTTACTGCATCTATTGATAAGATCATATGATCTTTATTTCTTGTTTTGTTAATGTGGTGTATTATATTAATTGATTTGCTTATGTTAAACCATTCTTGTGCCCCTGCAATAAACCCCACTTGATCATAGTTTATTTTTTAATGTATTGTATTTGATTTGCTAGTATTTTGTTTAAGATTTTTGCATCTGTATTCATCAGAGATATTGGTCTATAGTTTTCTAGTGTTATTCTTGCCAGGTTTTGGTATCAGGGTTATGTTGGACTCATAAAATGTGTTTAGAAAGTGCTGCCTCTTCTTCAGTTTTTTGGAAGAGTGTGAGAAGGATATGTATCAAATCTTCTTTGAATGTTTGGTAGAATTCACTTGTGAAGCCATCTGGTCCTGGACTTTTATTTGGGGAGAGGTTTTTGATAGTTGTTTTAATTTCTTCAGTGATTATCAGTCTATTTAGATTTTTCCATTTCTTCATGATTCAGTCTAGGAAGGTTACATATTATACATTAAGTCTAGAAAGTTTATATATTATCCAGTGCACATGGAGCATTCTCAGGCATAGACCATATGTTGGGTCACAAAACTAGCCTCAACAAATTCAAGAAGATTGAATTTATACCAAGCATATTCTCTACCTACAAAGTTTTGAAATTATAAATCAACTGAAAAATGAAGTAAAGGAACCCACAATTATGTAGAGATTAAACAACACACTACTAAGAAAAGACTGAGTGAAAGAAGAAATTAAAGGTGAGATCAAAATATTTATGGAGACAAATGAGAATGACAATACGACAATATTAAAAGTTCTATGATGCAGGGAAAGCAGTGATAGAGGGAAGTTTATATCATTACAGGCCTATCTAAAGAAACAAGGAACATCCCAGTAAACAACCTAACACCACATGTTGAAGGACAAAAAAAAAAGAACAAATGCAACCCAAAGCAGCAGAAGAAATGAAATAATAAAAATTAGAGGAGAATTGAACAGAATAAAGAACAAAAAGACTAATCAAAAAATTAACACAACAAAGAGCTGGTTCTTTAAAAAAGATTAATAAAATGGACAAACCCCTGGTTAGACTCACTGAGAAAAAAAAAAGATTCATATAAAACAAAAGCAGAAATAAAAGAGAAAAAGTTACCACAGACATCACAGATATACAAAGGATCATACTAGAATACTATGAAAGACGTTAAGACACCAAATTCATAACCTAGAAGAAATAGATAAGTTCCTAGAAATATATAAGCTTTCCCATATTTTACTGTTGTAAAAGCAACCACAGATTTCAGATGCTTTTAACAATAAAGGTTTATTTCTTGCTCTCATATCCCAAGTCAGGGACAAGTCAAGAAAACTAGATCAGTCAACAGATTTCCATGTCAAAGTTCCCATCAGACAAGCACCTTTAGAATTGTTGTAATGGGGAAAAAATAAGCATTTCTCAGTTGGCAGAAGCATGGAACAAGAACTAAAGAGTGCACAATTTATGTCACAGAAGAAGGTAACATTTTTACATGCCCAAATTGCTAGAATGTGATCATCCATCTGATTTTATATAATGAAGAATTAATGAATGAATGGAGTTGGATATGCCAGACACTCCCATTATAATATGTTTTAGATTTCACCACCCAGCACCGCAGAAGCCCTAAGAAATAGGAAAGGCTTTCAAATTCTTTGTTGTTTACTTCTATTTTGTGCTAAAACATAAAATATTCAGGTTGCAAAGTAGTTATCTATCTGACTGGCACTAAGCATGGAGATTTTCACCACCACCTTCCCATCATGGTTTGGTATGTTTTTAAGCCAATTTTGGAATTGGCCATTCATCTTGGCACCATGTAGATAGAGCTTTCTACTCATATTCAGTTTTTCTTCTCACCTTTAACTATAAAATTGTAACCACTGTTTCTAGTGTAATGGCCTACTTTTATGTCTTCAATTACATCCACCAGATTACTTAATACTAATTTTATGATTGTTCCTTTTTTTCTTTCAGTTGATGCATGTAATGTATTCACTTAAGTAGAAATTTTCTGCTCACTCTAAAAAACACTTATACCTTTCTGATCTGCTTTCAGTAAAATTTCTTGGGGAGTATCTAGATGGTTAAAGGTTTCTATTACTAGATATTTCATTTTTTTAATATTTATTCAGTCATCATTCCATACTTCAGTGGCCATTTCTGCTCAAGTGACCTGCACAGAATTTTATGTTTAAACATTTCTAACTCAAATCACCCAATTTTAACAAACCTCCATTTATGGATAATTTCTTGGCAAAAGAGATTTCATCTTTTCTTTTATACTTCTCCTTACCTCCTAAAATAAATCACTTTAAACAATCCATTTTATTAATTTTATTTCACTCACGGTCACCATTTCAATTGAAATTTCTCATTAATTTTTACTTTTCCTAAAGTAATAGTTGGTCAGAGTTTACTGAACATCCCATTATTTTTTTTACTTCACCTCATCAACACTTCTCAAAAATCAAAAACTTTTTCTGACCAAATTATCTTAATATTAAAATAAGATTAACTTTGTTTTACTAATGTTATCAGTACTAGCCAACAAAATGATTTAATGTAATATTTTTAAAGTAGGCATGATGGTTATTACAGAGTTGAATCCAGTGTAGTTATGACAACACACACAAATTTAAGATACTACCTAAAGTTGGTCTTTTTTTTATTATTGATTAAGGGATTACATATGTGTCTTTATCACCCATTACCCCCACCCCCCACTCATGCCCTCAGCCCCCTGGTGTCTGTGTCCATTGGTTAGGCTTATATGCATGCATACAAGTCCTTTGGTTGATCTCTCCCCCTTACCCCCACCCTCCCCTGCCTTCCCTCTGAGGTTTGACAGTCTGATCGATGATTCTCTGTCTCTGGATCTGTTTTTGTTCATCAGTTTATGTTGTTCATTATATTCCACAAATTAGTGAGATCATGTGATATTTATCTTTCTCTGACTGGCTTATTTTACTTAGTATAATGCTGTCCAATTCCATCCATGATGTTGCAAATGGTAGGAGTTCCTTCCTTTTACAGCAGCATAATATTCCATTGTGTAGATGTACCAGTTTTTTAATCCACTCATCTGCTGATGGGCAGTTAGGCTGTATCCAAATCTTAGCTATGGTAAATCGTGCTGTTATGAAGAAAAAAAAAGCAGTCCCATCCGATTTGGCTCAATGGATAGACCGTCGGCCTGCAGACTGAAGGGTCCCGGGTTCGATTCCCATCGAGGGCACATCCCCAGGTTGCAGGCTCAATCCCCAGTAGGGGGCATGCAGGAGGCAGCCAATCAATGATTCTCTATCATCACTGATGTTTCAATCTCTCTCTCCCTCTCCCTTCCTCTCTCTAAAATCAATAAACATATTTTTTAAAAGCAGGGTAATACCTAGTTATTGCCATGTAAGAAGTAACAGTCCTATGTGAATAGAGAATAGTGCTGAGTAAATAGAAATTGCAGTACAATATTACATATGAAAAATACCAAATGAGTGAAATATAGAGTAAATGGTTGTGGGAGTTAAAATTGAATTGAGTAATGACAGATGAATTTATAAATGCTGTGTCTTTAAAGATATAAAAGACACATATATAGGATTTGGAACCAACACAAAATGCAGAGTGGATATCAAGAAGGATATTAACTTCCTTTAATGTTTCTAACTCTCACTGCCAGAGAGAAAATATTAGGCATTACTGACCACAGGTCTGAGCCAATGTGTAAGTCTTACCACTTTACTACTCAAAAAAACAAAAAGCATTTATTTTCTTTTGTTCAGACAGTATTTTGACTTTCTTATTAAGGGACTGGAATGAGAGAGTAAGAAAAATAACTTCTTCCTACTCTTGCATTGAATTAGAAGGATATGGCATTATCACAGATAACAATGATGAAATAACAACCCCTATTTTATTTATACTACTTATTTATTACTATGCTCTTTTGGGAAAACCATTTTAACACAGAGTAAATAATTCCAACTCTATACATTATTATAGAAGTTAAATAAGAGTACTTGTTTGTATGAAAATACTTAGTATGGGATCTGGCACAAAATTCAGTATATGTAAATTAAATCTTATGCAAAATTTTCATCAGAGTTAGAGTAGAAATTTTTTGAGGCATTGCACTAAAATTTTGAATTATTATATATGAAATAATTGTTATCTCAAAAAGTAGAACAATAACAGTAGAACATGTTTTAAAGTAATATTAATAAACAGGTGACTAAATATACAAATATCTGTTCAAAATGCAATGATTTTTTAAACATGTTATAATACTTCTTTCTGCCAGGAGAGAGGGCAAAAATGGTTCTGGGGGCTACATCTAGTGTAGAGCTTCAAAATTAGGTCTTTTGTGTACAAAGTAGTCGTGGCTCAACCATAAAAGAGTAAAATTTTCAGAATTAATCAGAAAAATAATATTTTCAAGTCTTTTAATTTTCTAATTTTCTTCACCTAGTATGTGAACATGATATTGTATAAATCTGGTACACAAAACACAATCATATTTTTTATTTATACTGAATGAGATTTTTGAAGCACCAAAATATGGATGCTACTACAAGTTTTCTAAGCATTCTTTAATTCCTGCATGCCATTTTTCCTCTCAGTGTAGAAAGAAAAGGGAATACTAAAGATATTTCTTCTGAATATCTTCATCATCATGGTTAATAAGGGCAGCCTAGCACATATATATGAGGAGAAATTCAATTTCAGATTGCTTTAAAGTTCACTTTTGAATTTTACCTAGGTTAGAAGAGTTCATGACCTTTATGTAAACAGGGAGCAAATATTAATCTCATTATTTTGTTTTGAAGTCTCTCCAAAGCAGGCAACTCTAGACCACATTTCTACAAAGTAACATGTGTATGTAGTCCAAGTAAGTTGATCATCGTTACACTGAAAGGTAATACATAAGATTTCAATATACCCTCAGTACTTTATATCTGACTTCAGTTTTCCTTGTACTAATCACTCTACTCTTTCAAAGCTATCATTATTTTGGACAGTGTAATTATATGTCTTATATTTATGCAATTAAATGTAAAAACTGTTCCTTTGTAAAGATTACATTTTGTTATATATACCAAACTTATTTTGATATTCTAAAATGTTTATTGTGCTTCCTAGTAATATGTGTTACACAATTGCCTTTACACAAAGATATTTCTCTGTGTCACAGAAAATTAGAATTGGAACAGATAATACTGTAAAATACAATAACCTCACAATCTGCTACAAGACATAATAGCCCAGCCCATGTGGCTCAGTGGTTGAGCATCATTCCAGGCACCAGGAGTTTTCAGAATTCCTGGTCAGGGCACATTCCCAGGTTGAGGGCTTGATCCCAAGTAGGGGGCTTGCAGGACACAGCTGATCCCATGTTTCTCTCTCATCAGTGTTTCTATTTTTCCCTCTCCCTTCCTCTATCTGAAGTCAATAAAAACAGTTTTTAAAAATGAAATAAAAAATTACCTAACAATACATTTCATATAGTAACACTCAGATGAGAACTAGTTACCTAAAATAAAAACCTACTCAGTTTTTTAGGTAGTATGTAAAGAATTTATACTGATGTTATTTACTCTTTTGCACAATCGTGCTAGATATGAATATCATTATTCCAGTCCTAAATTTTTTTAAATGATTGAATAATATTTGGTATAAGGACAATGTCTGTGGGGATATAATTCTTGAAGTGTGAATTGTGAATTGCTTGCATTACAGTCACTGTTAAAATACATATTTCTGGCCACAACTCCAATGTGCTAAATGAAAATTTATGGTATATGGCAGTGGTCGGCAAACTCATTAGTCAACAGAGCGGCAAACCGCAGCTCGTGAGCCGCATGTGGCTCGCAAGCCGCAGTTTGCCGACCACTGGTATATGGGAATCCAGAATTTGAATTTTAACAATTTTTTCCATTTTGTTAATCATTAGTCTAATTTAGAAAATAAATGAAATGTCATCAAATATACTTAAGAATATTTTATACATATAGCTACAATGCAGTAGAAGAATATATTTAAGAAAGTAATGTAACAGTAAACAACTTTTTTTTTTTTTAAATGTCAAATGGCCTAGGAGAAAAGGGAAAAAGTACAAAAAGAATGTTAAATCAGGCAGCTATTGGCTTCAAGAAAGAGCTAGGAGAAATATTTTCATTTGATGATTAGAAGAAGGATAAACAATTGTTTAGGTAATTAGAATAAGAATCTATCTATTTATCTGTATTTCCCTAATCCAACAATACTTAGTTAAAACTCATGAAAGTGTTTAAAAAGTTAAATAACTCAGAGTGGTTTGGTGACCAACACATAAAAAGAAGCGATTTTTCATTGTCTCAAGGTGGAAAACAACTGTAGAAAAAAGTTTAAAATAAACAACATATAGGTGTTAATGATGGTGAGAAAAAAAAATGGTTTCTTAGAAGGACCATGCAGGACTAACTTGAAGATAATAGTCCTAGGATGAATAGCTGGGAGCAGCACATATTAAAGATGGCCAAGGCGTGGACTATGGATCTTGCTTGAGGAATAAGGAAAAAGAGACAGATGTCAGAGGTATTATAATCAGCATGATTATGCAAATAATTCAGTGGGGAATTGGACAAATTTTGATGATCTGCACACATTCCAATCCTTAAATGCTTTGCCATTACTGTCTTTCATCATTGCAGTCTACTCAGAGTGTGAAGACTTATGCATTTTTGTAAAAATGATAAAAATACTTGGTCTTAAATCAACCGTTGGGAGAATTTATGGAGAAACAAATGTCTTAACTAGGAATTTTGTAAAGCAGGCAACAGGAATAATGGTATCTATTTGATTTAATATCTCAAAAGAGTATTTTTTTAATACTGGAACAAATGTAGAACAGTGTAATATATCTTATTTTATCTTTGGCCATAAAGCATCCTATATAACCCTATATAATAAAAGGCTAATATGGAAATCTACAGAACGGCGGAATGACCATTCGCGATGACTTGCACTGACCACGAGGGGGCAGACGCTCAATGCAAGAGCTGCCCCCTGGTGGTCGGTGCACTCCCACAGCGGGAGCGCTGCTCAGCCAGAAGCCAGGCTCACAGCTGGTGAGTGCAGCAGTGGTGGCGGAAGCCTGTCCCGCCTCCACAGCAGTCAGACATTCCCTGAGGGCTCCCGGACTGCGAGAAGGCACAGGCCAGGTGAGGGACCCCCACCCCGCCCGCAGCCCTGAGTACACGAATTTCGTGCACCAGGCCTCTAGTTATTTAATAAGGAATATGGAGAATATTACATGGTGATCAACAGCTGATTAAAATGTGTATCTGTTAATTATTTCTTCAGCACAATCTATCTATTATTTCCATTATGAATAAGTATTTCCTGCAGTTTAGGGAATTTAAATGTGCCTCCATTTGAAAGATAGGAGCATTATGACTACTAATAGGTTCTTGCTTTTATCTCTTATGAATACAGTTCTGGGTCCAAGCTATGGGTAAAATAAAAAACAAATCAACATTGTTAACAAAATCCCAAAATTTGGAATAAGAATCACACCACTTTATCTTTTTTGCTTAAAAATCTCTCTCTTTTGAAGTTCCAGTGGCATATACTTTATAACTTGCAAAAGTACTTAAAATGCATGATGTTTATATCAGAACAGAATCTGGCCAATTAGCATCTAATCTTCCAATTTCTGAGCAATTTCATTTTCTGACTTACAAGCATCTTAGAGTAATGATGAGCCCCCAGGAGTTCTTTTTCCCTAGTAACATAGTTTACCTTAGGTCATTCTTCTTATTTAACATGAACCCTGATTTAGGTGTTGTTTTTTTTTGTTTTCTTTTAATTAAAGAAGGTAGTATAAAGAGCAAATTTTGACATTTTAATCAGTAATCTATAATAATAAAAACGTAATATGGTAATTAGACCCGACGACCTTCCGGATGAAGCTGGGGCTGTGAGGGCCGCGGCGGGGGCCGAGCCCCTTACATGAATTTTGTACATCAGGCCTCTAGTTCAATATAATTGCACAAAAGTAGCCTTGTATACATTAGTAATATAATACAATTACTAAATCAGTCAGCATTATTATTTTAATCAGAGCATGTAAAACTTTCTCAGTGGTCCGTTAGGAAGATTTAACAAACATAAAGCAAAAAGAATTTTTCAATGATCAGAATTCACTCCAACAACATATTTGCAAAGTCTTACTAAACATCTTACTGTAAATTATCTGTGGACTGTGTCAAGAATTTAAAACTCTGAAGAACTGGAACAAATTTCTTCATCATTCATCTGTAAAACCACAATTGAGAAAGAAAAATAAGTGACTTTTTAAAAAAAATTATGTTTTTGTTGTGTCCCCTTTATTATAATTACTTGAAAATGTGCTCATTCCATTACCTCACTTCAGTAGTATGGACAATGTCATAAGCTTGGCCTTAAAATTTATTTATCTACTTTAACGATTGACTTGTAGTATGGTATATAATAAATGTGATGTGTAGGAAAAGGTATATATGTATAAGCTTTTTATAAAAATATTGAACAAAAAATTAGGATAATGTATGTGCTAGCCTAACCATAATATAATGATATTAACTTCCATTTAAATCATACTCCATACTCATTGTTTTATAATATAATCATTAATCAAATAACTATATTTAATAGTATTACTATTATTAATTATGCTAAAGTTAATATATGCATTTATGAAACAAATTTTAATTTTCATGATTTGAGTTTATCGGCAATAATGATTTTATAAAATGTTGTCCTTGTATTCGAGCAGCCAATACTGTCTTCTTGAATATCCCAAACAATGAACATGATGTCACCGAAGCCTCGTTCTGAAAATAGCTTCAGCTATCTAAATTTAATATGACAGAACTGGCAGAGACCTTGAAATTGCAGTTATTTAGATTGGCCATTATGACCAGAAAGATATACTTGGAATGGTTCTAGAAGCTGTTCTTTTATTGTGTGCAACAATTGTTGATATGGTGTGTTTTTTTACTGTCATTTTAAATAAGAACTGAAGCCCATTAAATGGTTGCTCTGAGAATTTCTGCTGACAAACACAGGGAGGGATCTTGTGCATCTTATCCAACAAGCATTGTTCAAAATAACTGAAACCACTCTAGAATTTATTTGATGTAAGCAGCTAATTATATGGTCGTGATTTATGTTTAAATAATGGATTTTAATCCCATCTATTATTTTAATCCTCTGCTAGACTTCTCATCATAGTGTCAGGATGCTTATGTAAGGAAGAAAATAAAAACATGGGCACATTTTTTATATTGTAATAGAAGTATGATAGTAATAGAAGTATGATTTTTAAATGGGAAAACACTCTACTTTCCTATCTCTGCTTTAAGAGAGTAAACATTCTGCAGCTTCAGTGATAGCTAGTTCCACTTTGGACTCAGAACAACCAGAAAAAAAAAAATTTTCAATCACAGAAATTAATAAAGGAGGATCTGTTTGACAGGCAAGCTCAATTTTTATATTGGCTATTTATAATTTTCAGTATTTCTCAAATTAATTCCCAATTCTTAATTAAGATTTCCATTTTGCTATAAAATATGACAATTTTAGGTTAGCATAAAATAAAGAAAAATGACTATAAAACTAAACTTTAAAAAGTATTTAAACTAGTGAAGTCCAACTGAAGTTACCTTCAGCATACTGACAATACACAGGAAATTAGCAGGTATCTCTCCCTAATATTCATTAATCTGTGATGGCTGGCTCCTCCATTCCATTTGGTTGAAGTTACCAAATTAACAGATTTTGAGGTTATTATTCACTGATTTTTTTTTTTTTAATATTTCTAGATGCTCCACCAACTGGTCAGGCACACAATGTGAGAGGCAAGCCCCAAAGAGCAGCAAGTCTGATCATATCAGCACAAGTAAGTTCCTCAGATTCATATCTTGAGTGTTTTAGTATATAAATCATTTTTATGCCTTTGTCAGGGGATTTGAATCTGGGAAAATCTCTTTTCATAAAAGGTTTGCAAAAGATCCCCTGCTATCCTAGTACCTTCTAGAAGATGAAGTTCTGAGTTCTCACCTGATGACAGGATCCAGCATTTATGTACTCTCTCTCTCTCTCTCTCTCTCTCTCTCTCTCTCTCTCTCTCTCTCAAATACTTATTGTTAAAAGTATTACAGATCTCCTCTTTTTTCCCCCATTGACCTTTTCTAGCCCGCACCTGAACCCAAGCCTTCACCACACTCTTGTCTGTGTCCATGGGTTATGCACATCCTATATAATAAAGATGTAATATGCAAATGGTTGTTACACCGTGAAGCGTAAAGACCGTGTAATGACCAGATCATGGATCAACAGGAGGGTGGGGCAGCGAGCTACAAGCGGGCAATGGAAAGCTACAGGAGGGGGCAGGGCAGCAAGCTATGAGGGAGGGGAGCTACAGGTGGGTGGCAGCGAGCTACTGGTGCATGGATTCATCCACAGGGCTACTAGTATACATATAAGTTCTTTGGTTAATCTCTTCCCACCCACCCACCCACCCCTGCCTTCCTACTGAAATTCAACAGTCTGTTCCATACCTCTGTGTCTCTTTTAGGCAGTGAGAGTACATCTCAAACCTTGGCACTTTTCTTGATGCACATCTGCAAATCTTGCATAAGCTTTTCTTAAGAAATGTACTTGAGCTACAGAGGCTGCCTGTATCACATGGACATGAAAATGCTCAAGGAAGAAAAATAATTTTGTGTTTTAATTAGAACAAACTGTATTTTCTTAAAATGCTTTTCAATGTGTTGTAGAAAAATGGATTTGACTTGTTAGTCTTAAAGAGAAGTAATATTAACAAGCAATTCTTAAGAGTTATAGTTGGTTTATTGCTTGTCTTTCAAATACTGGTTGAGAAATATATTAAAACTAGAGGCCTGGTGCATGAAATTCGTGCATGGGAGGGTTGTCCCTCAGCCCAGCCTGCACCCTCTCTAATGTGGGACCCCTCAAGGGATGTCCGACTGCCTGATTGGGATTGGGCCTAAACGGGCAGTTGGACATCCCTCTCAAAATCCAGGACTGCTGGCCTCCCTGTCTTCCTGATTGCCCCTAACCACTTCTGCCTGCCAGCCTGATCACCCCCTAACCACTCCCCTGCCAGCCTGATTGATGCCTAACTGTTCCCTTGCCAACCTGATTGCCCCTAACTTCCCTCCCCTTCAGGCCTGGTCACCCCTAACTGCCCTCCCCTGCAGGCCTGGTTTCCCCCAACTGCCCTCCTCTGCCGGCCTGGTCACCCCTAACTGCTCTCCCCTCCTGGCCTGATCATCCACAACTGCCCTCCCTTGCAGGTCTGGTCCCTCCCAACTGCCCTCCCCTGCTGGCCTCATTGCCCACAATTGCCCTCCCTTGCAGGCCTGGTCCCTCCCAACTGCCCTCCCCTGCTGGCCATCTTATGTCGACCATCTTGTGTCCACATGGGGGCAGCCATCTTTGACAACATGAGGGCAGCCATCTTGTGTGTTGGAGTGATGGTTAATTTGCATATTACTATTTTATTAGATAGGATAGAGGCTTAGTGCACAGGTGGGGGCTGAATGGTTTGCCCTGAAGGGTGTCCTGGATCAGGGTGGGGGTTCCCTTGGGATGTGGGATGGCCTGGGCGAGGGGCTTGTGGTGGTTTGCAGGCTGGCCACACCGCCCGGTGACCCAAGCAGAGGCCCTGGTATCTGGGATTTATTTATCTTCTATAATAGAAACTTTGTAGCCTTAAGCGGAGGCCAGGGCCATCAGGGCAGGCAGGAAACTTGGCTTCCTCCATTGCCAGGGGCAACCCAAGCCCCCAGCTGGCTCCATCTCTGTGGCTGCTGCCATATTTGTTGGGTTAATTTCCATACTCGCTCCTGATTGGCTGGTGGGCATGGCTTGTGGGTGTAGCAGAGGTATAGTTAATTTGCATGTTTCTCTTTTATTAGATAGGATATAGTGTAACATTTTACAACTCTTTTTTGTGTTGCTCTGGTCTTAAGACTGGTGTCTAATATAAAAATCCACCCAATTATCATTGTGCATCTGTTTTCCAACAACTTTAAATTACCTTATATATATTTCAAAATAAAAGTATGAAATAAAATTTCTTAATTTATACATATAGTTATTAATTTGACCTTTTGAAAAGTCTGTACTATTCATCAGTTGAGTAAATATTTTCTTGATGAGGAAAAATAACATCCCCAATTGACGAATGCTTACTTTAGCAATTTTTCTCTAGTTCTTTACTGCTGATGAGAATGCTTTCATGAAAACAAACAAAAACTTACTCTGGAGTTTGTGAAAAATTGAAACACACTATCAAAGTCAAAGTATACAAATTTTGATACCCTAGAGCAAGCTTCCAGGAACATTGTCCAAAGACAGAGTTTAGAGATTAATTTGGACTGGTAAATATGAGCATTTTTTGAAAAATGGCACATAGATCTAGAATAAATAACCTAGTATGAGTATTTGAATTTGGAGAGATGAGGGAACTCTCTCCATGAAGCATGTTAGGTTTATCCTAGACTTTGTGTGTTGTCCTTAGAAAAGGGAAGGGAAAAGACATTAGGAAAGCTGTGGGCACATAATTATAGAAATAGAGCACTATGATTTGGGGAATTGGTTCATAAAAGGTAGGGAGGTGGCAAAATACACGTTGCCTAATTTGCTATCACAAAAGGAAAGGAAAAGAAAAACAGGATCTTCTTCTCTCTTCCCTGGAACTAAGGCTCATACTAATATTACTAAAAATAATTCTGGAAGCATACTAATTGACATATGACTTTGTGATCTAGTTGCAAAACTCAACCATTATTAAGAGCATTTTAAAATAAAGAATGCATTTTAAATTACCAATCTGTAGAACACACTGGATTTGTAAAATTGAAAATTATGACAAGGTATTTCAGCATTTCTGTCATGGTAATTTCTCAGTTATCTAAGATAAGTGAGGTACTGCGCCTTTTTAGAAAGTCAAAAAACTTAAAATACTGATACAACTCTCTGAAAAGAAATAGGGGGGTGAGGGAGGGAGGAAAGGAGGGAGGGAGGGAGGGAGAAAGGGAAGGGAAGGGAAGGGAAGGGAAGGGAAGGGAAGGGAAGGGAAGGGAAGGGAAGGGAAGGGAAGGGGAGGGAAGGGAAGGGAAGGGAAAGGAGAAAGAGAGAATAATGTCAATTGAATTTCAATTTTTATATAAGGTCCATCCAAACGGAAACGTTTGGTGTTTGGAAAATGGTATGTAGGCCCTAGATGGTTTGGCTCAGTGGCAGTGACTAGAGCGCCAGCCTGCTGACTGAAAGGTCCCAGGTTTGATTCAGGTCAAGGGCACATGCCCAGGTTTCGAGCTCCATCCCCAGTGCGGGGAGTGCTGTTGGAGCCCCTCATTCGGGCTTCAATTACTGGGGTTCTTTTTCCCAGCCTTACAAAGGGTTCAGCATTCTGGAGAAAGGGGCTGCGCGTAGATGATTAAGATATGTACACATATAATACCTTAATAAAAATTTGAAAAAAAAAAAAAGAAGGAGTCCGTGGGCGAAAGATATTTTTGAAAGGCATTGGGGGTCAGAGGAGCTTCCAGCTGAAGGAGCTAGAAAGCTCTCACCTTGACCAAGGAAACTGCTTTTATTAGTACAATTTGTCCCAAGGCAAGGTGGAAATATACACTTCAAAGGGTACGGTATCAAAGGATATACAGAAACATTGTCAGTTTGGGGAATAGCCCCAATAAAATGCCCTGAGCTGTCTGGCAACTAACAATCATCCTATTCAGGTTTGGGGAAAATGCTTTGTAACCGTTTCCAACAGGTAAACTACATGTGACTCAACCCTGTTGAGCTCCCCAAGCTTCACCAACCTTTTGGTAAAACTCTTGTAATTATTACATGCTGGAATTGGTTCTTGGCAGAGTGCAAGAGGCAGCCAGTCAATGATTCTCTCTCATCATTGATATTTCTCTCTCTCCCTCTCCCTTCCTCTCTGAAATCAATAAAAATACACTAAAAAAAATGGTATGGAGGAGGGGCGGGCCAGATATTTTTTTATTAGAGGGTGATGTCTCCAACTGTTTGCATGGGCAACAAGCTGTGTTATAAGGAGATGCCTCTAATTACATGTAACAGTGCTAAATCAGGGAACATGGAATAGGAAGAGGAGTTGCAAGAAGTTGTAAACCTTTTCCCAAAGATTCTAATTCCCTTTGTTCACTGACTAAGGTCATTGAATAAAATGGAAATACCAATGCACATTGAAAGGGTTATTACCTATGTAAATGTCATATTATCTCAGATATGAGCAAATTTCACCAAATAATGACTCTATTAGAAAGTACTTATCATCATACATTTACACTTTGAGAAATTTGCCTTAATAAGTCTGAAAAGAGAGAAACTGATCTTCCTAAGGTAGGAGGGTAATTTTTATTCTGTAGTGAAGTGCAGTGGTTTTGAATGGTTGTGAATATTCCCTGAACTCAGGCAGGAGTCATTTGCCCAATAAGAAAGATGGATACTTTAGGGTGTGTTTTTAAATCTGCATTTCTGCTTACAGTGAAGGATTCCATAATCATTGGACCTCGGAGTAATTGAGAATACACTGCCTCTGTCGACCTAACTACTGCCAACTGGCACGCAGATTTACCTTTCTAATTGATGCACAGCTTTCTTAACCACCTCTGAGTAGTCATACTGATGTTTTCTGGCCATTACTGTTAAAGTATCTAAAACTTAGCTCATGGAATTAAGCAGATCTAGTATCCTATGACTGCTTAGGTTCCACTTGAAAAAGCTCATCTGACTCTTCTGTAGTTATTTTGAAGAATATTAAACTAAGGATGATAAAATATTCATTATATATCCCTATTTTAATTTTACAAGTTTGAAGGGAGTAGATATTCAATGTTTGATTTATGCTATTTTTATATGCTAAAATTAAGGAGCATAAAAATATACTCAGCATTTGTGGGACATTAGAGATGTAGTTTACTATAGTGACAACAGAAATATATCCATTAAGGATTGTGTCTCCTCCTTTTTTACTTTGTCCTTATCTCTTTTATACCATCATGTTTTAAAACAGAGAGGAAATTATATGATACCAAGGAATCATAAAATTGCAAATATATAGAGAGAACTGAAAAGTGCAACAAAATAATGCATTTGTCCTAATTCTTCCAAAGCAAATATTTGTCAAGCCTCTAAGTGCCACGGACTGTACTAGATTTCAGAGGTAGTTCAATAGGTAAGACAGACACAGTGCCTCTTCTCATGAAGCTGAGGTTCTAGAGGGCAAATAGCTATAAACCATTGATTCTGTGAAGGAAGCCAAAGAGGGCCAAGTATAGAGAATGGCAGGGGAGAAGTGAGGTCAGAAGTCATTTCTCTGAGATGATGATAATTAAACTGAAACTTGAAGGATTAAAAAGAAGAGGAGAGGCTCATGGGGTTTCAAACCCATGGAAGGGCAGGTATAAGAGCCCTGGAATGGGAAAGAGACACAAACAAGAGGTTGATAGAACCAGTGTTCTGGTACCAAGGGGACAGCGGTACACATTGAAGATGAATGTGCAGAACCAAGATGACAGGCAGCCTCCTGAAGGTCAGGAGAAGGGTCACCTTTACTTAGTTAGGAATGTGAGATTTTCTTCAAGAATTTTTTTTAGTATATGTGCTACCAAAGCAAGAACTTCATTGTGATTTTGAACATTACAATTTATGAAAGTGCTTATAGAGAAGGCATCATAATCATAAAAAGTATATATACACTCACATCCTATATAATAAAATGCTAACATGCAAATTGTCCCCTCAACTGGGAGTTTGACCGGGAGTTTGACCAGGGGACAGGGTCAGCCTGCCAACCGCTCCCAGTCCCTCCCCCTGGCCAGCCCCACCTCTGATCGCCCCCCCAACCCTGATCAGGGGTGGGGCTGGCCAGGCAACCAACCTCCTGCACCTCCTCCCCGAAGCTGGCCCAGCCCAATTGACCCCAATTGGGGTGGGCTGGCCGGACTCCACCTGTGCACAAATTCGTGCACTGGGCCTCTAATTTATGCATATATATATATAAATGTAAACTTAAGAGAAAATATAGCAACATGTCAAAAGAGGTCAGTTGTGGTGGTATAACTTATATTTATATTTTCTATGATAAATGCAACCAATAAGCAAAAAGTTCTCTTCTTTTGACCTCCATAATGCAATTCTTCTGGTTTCCCTCTTACCCCTCTTGAAGTGGCAATGTCTTCTTAGTGAGATGCTTTTTTTCCTCTCCTCTGGTTAACTCACACTCTTCTTATCACTATTTATACTCTTTCTTGGCAATCAGTAATTCCTGTCTCAGTTATCAACTCTATGCTGATTACCACTAAATTACTATCCTCAATCCTGGCTTTTTTTCTGAATTTGAGACATATATCCCACTGCATATTCTGTATCTGTATCTATGTCTTTCTATATCTAAATCTATATCTATATCTATATCTATATCTATATCTATATCTATATCTATATCTATATCTATATCTATATCTATGTTTATATTCCACAGGAATTTCAGGCTCCATATATCCCAAAATGATCTCATCACCTTCCTCCCCTGACCAGGCAATTCCATGCACCTTGTTTTGCCTTCCTGTATATATTAATGGCTTATAAAAAAATCTATCCGGTTCCCCAAGTAACACTTAAGTGTTGCTCTTAATGTTTCTTAAAGTCAAGTCAAACAATATATCCAGTAGATATTAGTTCCTAAGTGTTCTTCAACCTCACCTCTTTTTTAAAAATTATTATTATTTTTTATTAATTTCAGAGAGGAAGGGAGAGGGAGAGATAGAAGCATCAATGATGAGAGAGAACCATTGACCAGCTGCCTCCTGCACGCCACCCACTGGGGATGGAGCTGGCAACCCCGGCATGTACCCTTGACTGGAATCAAACCTGGGACCCTTCAGTCCTCAGATGGATGCTCTATCCGCTGAGCCAAACCAGAGCCTCACCCGTTTTTTTAAGCAGTACAATGCCTGGCTCATTGACAAGGCTTATGTAGCCCTTCAGCACACACCTTTGCTGTCCTCTATGGCCGCATCTTCCACCATTCTCTATTCTGCACTTCAGCCAGACTGTTGTTCTGTAATCTTTCCTCCTCCAGGCCTCCACATTTCTCTTCCTAGATTAATTCAGTATCTCCTCCTCCCATTGACCTGCATTGGGTCAATGAGATTAAAAAGGACTCACTCGCAGGTCTCAAAGGCACAAAAGTCCTCCTCTATTCTGGATCTAATTGGATATTATATTTCCAGAGCAGTGAGACTTTCCCTAGGGAAGCGCTTATCGCACCATGTTAAATAAACCACTTCTTTGTCATCTTCTAAACTATATCAAACAATGTGAGAGCAGGGACATCTGTATCCCCAGTGCAAAGCGGAGTGCATGCTGAGTGTGTGGGACATAGCAGCACTTAAAATATGTTTGCTAAAATAAGAATTGAATGTATAGTCCCTGTGATGTCCTGGGGACTGTGTTATCTGCAAGACAAAGAGAGAGAAACAGCTTAAACCCTCAAATTACAAAGAAACTGATTTCTACAATATATTGTAAAACATGCAAACCAGAGGCATACACAGAGTTCTGTGACAATTTATTTTAATGAATTAATAAACCTGTATGTAGCACTTTCTATGTAATAAACATAATCCTATTTACATGAATGACTATGAGGTAGCTATTAATGATGACACTCTTTGTATATGTGTGTAAACTGAGACAAAGATAAATAATCTTCCTAATGTCATGTTGTTAGTAATCCAAGGTGTGACCAGAGGTAGCCTGGCTGCAGAATTTATTATCTCAGCTGCTGTGCTGTGCTGCCTGTCTCGGGGAAGGGGTCTCTACAGCATAACAATTTAATAATGCAGGTCTTTTTCTAATAGAAAAGTATTGGATGATAAGGCTTCAGACCAAAGTGGCCAAGAAAAGACTCGCTCTATTTTACATGAGAAGGTCTTTAAGGTATCCCCTCAATCCTTAATAAGTATAGAATGTGCTTTTTGAAATCATTTTAGAAAAATCCACCAATAATGTACTATTTAAAAATCTCCTGGAATATAAATTTTCATATGTTGCATTATGACATTTACTGCTATATATTCTACTTAAAAATATATACCTAATTTGATATATATTTATCTTATTAGTCCAAAAATACATGGGGTTGCCAACTGTTTCCATCAATATCAACTATTTTACATTTTTATACATTGCCAAACTGCTACCCTACATTATTTATTGGCTACATTAAGCATTATTGCAGTTACCTTGCTTGGTTATATAAATATATTAGATATCCAGGTTTTTAAACAAAGTGCTGTAATGTAAGGGATTGGAACTGCCATCTGTGATGGGAGAAAGAAGAAAAAGTTATTTGTTTGCTAGCATGCAATTAACAATCCTACCTTAAAGGAATAAAAAAACCCTATGTAGACAAATATCCAATTTTCTAAATAACATACTATTGCATTGAAAGGAATGTAACTTTATAGACCTTAAAACAAGTATTGGTACATTTAATACATGTCAATATATTACAAATTTTACCAGGAAAAAAAGATAAGTAATGAAGTAAGACTATTTATAAAGTCATGATCAATCAGTTAAAGTCATTGTTTATGAAGAAACCAGCTGTTCACTGGCATTTACAATTTGTGAACAAATGTTAATTGCTATCCAATCTGCCAGATTCTCTACTTTTACTAATTACTAATAAGTTACACATTCATATAAAGTTCACTTTCCCAAATCCAAGTTTACTTTCCCAAAACCATATAATATCAAACTCACTGGGCTGCATAATCCTGGTAACAACATGAAAAAATAAAGTGAGTTTTGCATTCTATAAACTGACTAAAGAAGCAAGCCATGTTTATTGTTTGTTTTGCATGGAAGAGATAGTTATTTGGCTATTTTAGTCAAGTTATTTTTGAAGGTTCAAATTAAAATATTCTCTTATACATGACATCTCCTTAATAAAGACTTTTTGGTATTTTGGTAAGGAATCTCCACCATGGACTATGGCACACAGATATTTTCTGGCTATAGCTATTAAAATGTATCAATATTTCTATTTTAAAGTCCCTAAGCAGCTGCTTATTGTGCTTAGTATTACAATTCATTTCTGCCACAGTATTTTTACACACATGTCCTTGAAAAGCATATTCAAATATTTAATATTTCTTGAAGTTTTATTCCTGAATCATTCAAGATCCCCACATTAAATTTCAATTAGCTTTTGCATTGCTGGTTTGTTTCTTCATTTAATCAGTGATTAGGCTAACTTGACTGAATCAACCAGATGCTTATTCCAAATAAATGAAGTCTTTGTCTCATGGGCAGTAGACATTTGTCTGTGGAAACTTAACATTAGGTATTGGGTAGAGCTACTTATTACTCTCCTATTGTCAGCAACACTTGCATTCAGTTTTCTTCCTGCATAAGTGACATATAACCCCAGGCATATCCTCCTGTGGGACACAGTATCACCAAGATTGACTACTTCATGAAAAGATTGGTTGCTCTTATTGCTAACCTAGAAATAGAGGACAGAGGTTCTCTGTTTTGTTTCTCCCCTATGCTCAGATGCGTAAAAACTAACACTCAGTTTCTCAGATCACTTTTGAAGACCTATTCCATAGATCTTTTATTCCAGCTTGTAGATCGGTGATACAACCTAAGATCATTCTTGTTAGTACATGATAAATGGCACATTGCCCTGGCCACTGTCCGTGTTTCTAGAGGCTCGGCCTGTGTACAGAAGGGTCTCAGGTTCAGTTCCCAGTCAAGGCACATACCTTGCAGGTTAGATCCCTACCCCAGTCAAGATGCAATCAATCCATGTGTATCTCACATTGACTTCTCTCTCTCTCTCTCTCTCTCTCTCTCTCTCTCTCTCTCTCTCTCTCTCTCTCTCTCTCTCTCTCTCTCGCGCACGCGCGCATGCGCGCATTCTTCCCTTCTCCCTGCCTCCCTCCCTTCCACTCTAAGCCAAATTTTCAACATAAGCCAAATCTCCCAGATATGTTCAATTAAAACTATTCTGGAACTTGAGGAAGAGAATCCCCCCTGTACCTATTTTGTTGAATTAAGCTAACAGACTTTGTGTAGGTCTTCTTGTCTGTTTTATTGATGAAGAGCATAAGCCTCAAAAACATTTTTTTTAAATTGACTTTATGTTTAATATCATATTTTAAAATACTTTTATATATCATTTGATATTTCAATGGCTAAATAATATTCAATGTGTCGAGCCTCAGATTTTAAATTACCCATTTAAGGTCTCACTTTGCATAAGTTGTGGAACTGATGCTAAGGCCTATATCCATCCAATTTTAACACTGATGTCCCTTTTGTTTTGCCAGGCTTCCATCTGATTTGGCACATGTACTCCTGGCCAGAGAGTATTTATAGATAGAGGAACAAAAGTAAGGGTGGTAGTATGGCCAGTAAAATTGTGCAGATATGTAATTTACAAGGAGTTACCAGCATGTACTTACATCATTGCAAGTCATGTGTGTGCTGTGATTCAGCATTTCTAACAGCAAGATATTTAACTGCAACATACAAGTGAATGATATCTGAGGAAACATTTCCAACAGATCAAGTATTTAATAGGAGCGTGATGTTTCATAATGTACTTCTGAACTAGGACTATAGATATTTGGCCTAGGCTTTACTTTTAGTACGTCAATGGTCAAATGATTAGGTGTAATAAAGTGTTCAATTATATCAATCATTATTTTATTTATGTGTTTATGGACTTATTCATTTCTCTTCCAGGAAGCATTGCTATCATCGTGCCGCTGGTGCTCCTGGTGACTTTGATAACCACCTTAGTAATTGGGTTAGTGCTTTGTAAAAGAAAAAGAAGGTACGATGCGATGTTCTAGACCAGCAGTTCATAAATAAATTGCACAAATAGTTACTGAAACATGGATAATTTTTTAATTCGTTAAAACATAAATTATTTTAACTAAAATTCTGTTTTCAAACAATATTATCCCTTTATTTCATTTCAAGTGATTATAATTCAGACAACCCTTCTCCCATGTAATGTTGATGAAATGTCTCTATTCATATATTCTAATAAAACTAACAACGGGAAATATTAATTAAAACTTTAGTAGATTTTACATATGTGGTAGTTTTTCCTTGAAAACTCAAGAGTCTTTGAAAAGGATCATATTATATTATGAAAGATTAGTAATGTAAATACAATGATACTGAATATGTATTATACATCAGAAATGGTTCATTTGTTTATTTTATATATTACTGAAGTGTCATTTTAATATAGATGAATATGCAGTTATAAATATCCAGAAGGAGTGGGTTTTCTGTGGTTATCATCACAAACCAAGAGTGTGTGAGGCAGTTTTTGAATTATGTAAAAGAGGCTTTGGGGGGTTGAAGGCAATTTATTTTAAATTTTTTATCAATTTGTTAAGGGATGATTTTCATTAAAAAAGAAAAAACTAGAATTTTAAAAAATAATTGATTAGTGAATATTTAGTTTCAACTAATGTGGAACTAGGTATTTAGGAGGAATATGTTCCAAGGGCATTTTTTATTATTCAATCTAACAAAAATAATAATAATCTAAATAATTTGGAAAAATAACATCACATTGTTATTTTTGTTCCTCTGCGACTTGATTTTGAATGCATTTTTTATGAACTTACCATTAGTTATATTGAGATAATTCAATAAATCTATAAATATGATAGTTTCATACACCATGATTGTGATATTTAAACTCATACTTAAACAATGTTTGCATATTCTAGGACAAAAACTATTAGAAGACAACCTATTATCAATGGAGGAATAAACGTAGAAATTGGCAATCCATCTTACAACATGTATGAGGTGGATCATGATCACAACGATGGAGGTCTTCTAGATCCAGGTTTTATGATAGATCCAACAAAGGTAAGATCATGGGAAATGACCACTGACACTCTTGAGTCATAGCTTTGCAAAATGGTTCTAAATTTCAACAGTGTTTCTTTTTTCTGAAGAAAGTTTAGGATGCACTAAATGTTACTGTCTCTTCTAAAGAAAAAAAAATAAGATGTGGACTAGATTCACCTGAAGCATGAAATTAGTACAACATGTTTTGGAAAATACATATTCATTTACGTAATTTATAAACAGGTATAGTTTACTTAAAATGGCATCTTTCATTCAAACGTGTTGAGGTACCAGCACATCTAAAAATACAGACTAGTGTAAAAGTACTGTCTGAAGTACTTTTAATAATAAAAGTACAGTACTTTATTGTCAAAATAAGTACTTTATATCTAATAGTGTTTAATTGCAGACTCATCTAAATATTGTCCATGGATTTGTTTATAATCAAACCACTCTTGAAAAAATATGTTTCTATCTACTGTAATGTATTTTAAAACATGTCACTGATATATATAGTCTAAATAGCTACAGGGTTTTTTTAAGTTTCTGTAAGCTTTTATTATTGTATGTTCCTATTGGCACCTTTTAAGAGAAATAAATTATACAATATCCAGATAAACTTGCAAAGAGTCACTTCACTGTATTATCTGGATACTTTCTATAATAATTATAGGATATTTGACTATGAATTAAGAACATCAATTTTATATTATGGATATTATTTTCTTAGCTTATTCATTAATTTGTTGAATATGTATTTTCTGATATGTAAAGTTCTATGTATAAAATATATCTTTGTATTACAAATAATCACAGTGATTAATCTGTGTCCAAGTGGTTTTACATTCATAGTGACAGTTATTCTCAAAGAAGTTGAATTAAGTCCCATTCATTTAACCTAGTTCTGAATCCAAGAGTATTAAAGTTATTATTCCTAATTAAGAATAATTTTATAGTTACTATTAATTATTAGTTAAGTAACCAACTCCTATGTTTGAAATTGTTCATGAATAAAACCTTATAATCTAAGTTTCACTGTTTGCTACTTCAAATTTAAAGAGTATATACACCGAGAATATTGTTATTTGATAATTTATCTACAAAGGAGAAAGACATCATAAATAATGGATTTCTCATATTCTTTTAATTTTCCTTAGAAATTAAAATATGGTGCCTGTAAATATAATACGAGCCAATGAGGACATATTAAAGCACACTTTATATAAGAAGGAGAGTTCTCATTTTCCCCATTATTTTTATTTCTTGTGATAGAATTAAGCCAATTTTGGACACTTAAGGAAACTAGCTTCTTAGTATTCCATTTAAAAATGTTTCCATGTTTACTCCAGGAAGATAAAACTATGCTTCAGTGCCCCTCAAATATCTTTTAATATACTTAGCACATAACACTCAATGAATATTTATTTACCAATTTGCTGACTGATTGACCAAAATTATATTAAATGTGTCTAGTTAGTTGATTCTAGCTGTCTCCTGATGTTGGAAATATAAATATGAATTGTTGCCTAAGAACTTTAGATAATAGGTAGTCCTAATACAGATAAGCAATTTTGAAAATCAGAGAGCCAGCCACATGGAAGAACCTTAAGGATAAATGTTTTTCATAGTACTCACTGTGTTACAATGCTTTGACATATTCATGATGTAACCAAATATATATAAATTGCATTACATAAAGAAGATTTTGGTAGAAATCATTCTTATTGTTCTAAAAATAGATAAAATTTCTACTTAATAATACCTTATAATCAAAAGAAATGAAATGGTTAATAAAGTTATTTTTAAAAGACTTGCCTATGGAGGCAATCACAGAATAGTTTGAAGAGTTCAAAAAAAGGGAAATTAGTATCTACTGATTTTATCTCGAAATTCATTCAGTCCTTACTTAGATTGTTTTAAGTATCTTCTAAATAAGACTTTTTTTTTTTTTGGGGGGGGGAGAATAAAGAGGTGATATTGACCTAAATTTATATTTAAAATATTTTCCTGACACCCTTGACCTTGTCCCAAATTTTGTGACCATTCATTGTTAAGAGTTGCTAGTTAAGATTTTTAAAATATGTATATTCATTACAATTTTCATGTTCTTAAAATTTTCATCTAGTTTTTTTTCCTTGAGGGTCACCAATAAATACTCTATTATGCATATAAGTGCATCAGATTGGCTAATTCTACCCTTAGCCTCCAAAGAAGTCTCGTCAGTACTCTTACATGAAGACTTAGTGCGCCAATTTAGTTACTAATTAATCTGTTTTAGACTAACAGACTTCCAAAAATACAGATGTTTGTTTTATGATATATTAAATTTATATTTTTTTCTGTAAAAATATGCAGTGGTGATGAATCTTTAATTAGAAGATGTCAGATACTTGAGTGTCCAGAATGGGCTACTGTCAGAAATTTTCAAAGTGACCAAACCTGAAGTCAGGGAGGCTGGTGTATTTTTCACAGTGCGGTTAGCAAAGATGTGATTTTTTTGCGGAGGATAAAATTAAATTAATCTGGACATAATAGAAATGTCAACCTATGGATCAAATATTTAATATCAATAGTCCTTAAAGTATTAAAGCTACCATGAGTACATTGTTCATGCCCCAGGATTAAAGAATATTTTTATGTTATTCTTATGACTTAACATGAGTTTATATCAATGAAAAGAGTTTCATATTAGATGAGGAACTAAACTTCTCTGTTTGCATACAGGGCAGGTATATAGGGGGCGTGTCCAGTGCTTTCAAGCTTCCACATACAGCGCCACCCATCTACTTAAACTCTGATTTGAAAGGACCACTAACTGCTGGGGTGAGAGAAGCAAATTCATTATTTCATAACCATTCCATCACAGAACCTCTCATAATCAAAGTTTATTACTAGATTTAGGAAGGGGCTTGCCTTTAATTGAGTTTTTAATTAACCAAGAGATTTGAAAACAGCATTAAAATTGGGGCTTATATTTTGTATTCTGCCTATGAAAGATTACATGTAATACATGTTATCATTTCAGGCAAGCTATTAAGTAGAAATATTTTTTCTGCTGAGTTTGAACATGTTATAGAACTTTAACAATAAACATGAGTCTTTGCTATTCTTAGAAATCTCTAGCTAGAAATTTAAACTGAATAATCTAAACTTAAATTTTTATATATTTCTTAGGATATTTTATTCAATGTATACAAAGTTGATATCCAGTTAAATAAAAATATACTACAAACAAGGCCTCATATTGAGAAATCAGAAATTGTCTAATAAAACCATTCTTTTTTTTTAATTAAGTAGCTAGCTTTTAGAGAAAAGTACTCTGTCTAAAGTCATATGGTTTATGTTAGAAGAGGGATAAAATAAGGGTATCAAGTCTCCCATCAACTGTTTTTCATTATCATTTTTATCATTTTTGTCAATTGCATGGCTCAAAGGTTATGTTCTTTGTTGTAACTAAGATGTAATGTTCTGCTTTTGGAAAGACAAAGGAAACAAACAGAAAAAACTAAAACTCTAGGCAATGATTTCTTGTGTTAAGTTGCAATTAGTAAAATATGAACATTTGTATATCTTTTTCAAATGAAAGGGATCATTTCTGCATGTTTCAATTCTACTTCAATATGCTCTCAATATCTGTGCAACCTAAGATGACTAGGTACTCCTCAATTCCTTAAAAGACTACAAAAAATATTTCCAGTGATAAGTACATAGAGGTTGTTTGAAGCAAAAATATTGTCTTTATTTTAAAATCTACTCCACCAATGTATTATATTTTTCTTTTTCTTTGTTTTCTTGCTTTTAACTTCATATTGAAAAATTATCAGCACTGAGCAATTAGATGACTTTCTGTAAACACATTTTTCTTGCCACTGCAACAGCAATAAGGAGGGAAAGCATATGGACTGGAAATAACACATTAGTTTCATGTTTTATGCTTTTAAATAAAATCTCAGTGAATACAGAGTTCACAATGATTTCTTTGGAACTTTAATATTTATGTCAAAGCTCCCATTAGGTTCACAAGTTACCTGAAAAACATGCAATTATGATTTTATCTAATACCATGCTAAAGTCAACAAAAGCCTATACACAAATTAAATTACATTGAAATCATTACTATTTAGTAAATTAAAAGTATTGCATATAAATGTTGTCAGCATTAAAAGAGAAGCATCCTAGAAAATAGCTAATTAATGTGGTGAACACTGATAATAAAATTGTACTTACCTGTTTTTTTCTCCTTCAGCCAACAAATTACTCCAATCCAGTGTATGCAAAATTATACATGGATGGGTCAAACTGTCGAAACTCCTTAGGAAGTGTTGATGAAAGGAAAGAACTGCTTCCAAAGAAAATAGAAATTGGAATAAGAGAGACAGTGGCATAATCAGCGATGCCTTTTATATACTGTAAAAATGTATAAAATATAAGGATTACTTTTGTATGTTCCAACAGTATTATACTTGTTTTGGTATCAGCATTACCTCTTTCTTTATCTTTTCCTGGTTAATTGTTTTCTGAGTTTTATTTTTTGCTGATGACCATTGATTGACCATTTGTATGGTATTTTTATGAAACAAGAACTGCACTACAGTACAATTTACAAAAATGCTGCTGATATGACACCCCTTTGAATTTGTTAAAATTAAAAACAACATATTCCTTTGTAGTGTGAATATGAGCAATCTATTTTATATGAACTTTTTTGGTTCTACTTAATCCACAGAGTGAGTCTCTACACTTTTTCATTATATGATCTGAAAGCTGTAATTCAATGTCATTTTACTTTTATGTTTCAATTGGTAAAAGAATGATTAAAAGATAAACTCTCTTCTTTGTGCCCATTAAGATTGATTCCTACTTCTGAAAATATATAGCCCTCACAAGTTCAGCATCTCCTGCTTTGAAATTAGCCTTAGATTGCCAAGTGATAGGTGAGAATTTTGAGGAAAATCTTTGAAAATATATAAAATGAGTACTTTGCATGAACACATATGACTACATTTTCCAAAATTTAATGAACTATATGAGATATACTAAACATATACACCCTGCAACCAATAGTTATATTTAGGTGGTAGAACATAGCAAAAATATAACCCAAAGTGAAAAAACCACATTGCTATGTGATAAGACCTTTTGTTCTCCCTCAGTCCTGAGGTAAACAGCCAGCCTAGAGCACAACAGGGTATTGGTTGCTCATGTCTTAGAAATTTCTTCCCAATCATGTACATTTTGTGGAAGAGTAACCCAACCCCTTACCACACAGAACACTAAAGAATAATATATAAGCACACAAATTGATGACAGAATTTCAATTATGTGAATGCATTTTCTTTTCTAGGTCAAAAAGAAGAAGCGAAACAGTCATTATGGTATAGAGTGATTGATAAATATTTTCAATATACAGTATGACTAATTCATTATTTTCCCTATCAAAATTATATTCTTAAAGGACTTGCCCAGTTATAGGATAACTAATTATCTGCCCATAATCGAAGGTGGAGGGAATAAATGCTGACCAGTTTCCCTGGTACCCTGGTTTCTTTTTGTTATGCAAAAATACATGGACCCCATTCACTTGTTTCTTTGTTTTCAATTTTTAATTGAAACAAGTACAATTTATTTAAGTTGTATAAAAAAGGATAGCATTTTTATACAAATATCTTTAAAGGCACAAAAGATTTATTCACAAGGTATGGAGGGCTTTTTGTTCCTCTGATAGACATGACTGACTTTTAGCTGTCATAATGTATTAACCTAACAGATGAAATATGTTTGTGGTTGCTCTTATCCCTTTGTACAAGCATTAAAAAAACTGCTGTTTTATAAAGAGACTTTTTGTTGTACTATGTGCATGCATACTACCTATTTCTAAACTTTGCCATATTGAGGCCTTTATAAACTATTGATTTATGTAATACTAGTGCAATTTTGCTTGAACAATGTTATGCATATCATAAACTTTTTCAGGTTCTTGTTTAAGTACATTTTTTAAATTGAACAGTATTTTTCATTTTGGTTATAATAGTCATTTTGCCTATGTTTCTACAATGAAGTGTTAAATACTTTATAAAAAATTGTTGACTGGCTTATTTAAATGAAATTCTACATATTTAAGTATGTGTGTTGGGTAGTTTTTAAAAATAAGAAAATTCCTATCTTTTTTGGAGTTTAATGTTCCTAGAAAATTATTTTAGTAAACAGGAGACATAATGTTTATTATATCCTTAGAACATATTCTTTGGGGTAAGATTAATTTTATTACATCATTTTTAAAAGCACAGTAGAGAAGGCATTTTCCTTCTTCTTGAATCAGAAACATTTCCCTTACTTTTTCCTTTTCTCCTGTCTTATATTGCTCATTTTAGACTTCATGTTTCAAAGATGGGTTACATACACAGTCGATGACAATCATGTTGAAATAAGCCAAAGCTCTCAGTGACCCTTCCCATTCTAAAAAAGTGAACTTTATGGAACACTCAGATTCCATTAGATGTTGTTTGGACATTTATTTGTAAGTGGAATGGTTATTGGTGTACCTACTTGGAGTATCAGACTAGAAATGCACATGAGGGTCTGATTTACTGGTGCTGTCATGGAGTTATGTTATCTGAAGAGGGCTTTTTACATTAGAGCTTTATGACTGTAACTAAAATTATTATTTGAAAGAAACAGAGCTCACATATTGGAATGACCTTGATACAACTAACATTAGCATACATATCTAGCAAATCATATATGACATACAACAAACCAACCAAGACTCAGGGTCAGGCATCTGTGACCTTATTCTCAGTAGAGAACTGGTTAAAGCCATAGTCAAGAAAGCTTAGGATGTGCTTCTAACCCATAGGCCCTATTTACATTTTCATGGGCCTTATTTCCACATTATGCTTCACCACCTCAGGCTGGTTCATTCAAGACCACCTCAGAGTTCAGAGTTCTGTTTGCAACTACTTTGCATTTAGTCTTTATAAGACAAAGACATTTTTCCAAGTACTCTATTTATATTGTTTTAGCTCTTCCTATTTCAAATTTCTTTTGAAAAAAATTATATAAATGCTAGAAATTCAGGTGCATAATTCTACTCGTGACCATTCTATATACATGCCATCACCAAAATACTCAATAAAATGTGTATTCAGGCTTCAATGGACATATTTTCTAAAAATGAATGGTTCCTGGTAAACTCTCCTTCTTACCCAAATGCCTTTCCATCCAAAGGAAGGTTCGTCAACCTCCTAATATTTTGGGCCAGGTAATTCTTTGTTGTCCTTTATAGGGTGGGATACTTAGCAGGATTCCTTGTCTCTATCCATTAGTTACTACTGGCACCACTCAGAGTTGCAATAACCCAAACCAATTACAGACATTGCCAAATGTCTTCTGGAGAACAAAACCATTGTTGCTAAGAACTGCTGATCTAGGGCTGTGTTCTGTCTTCCACTGTTAAATGACAGTCAGCTGGAACAGCTGAGTCAATAAAGAGATCCCCCCTCATCATAAAATTCATGACATTCTAAGTTTTGATTTTAATTCTTTAATGCTGATGATGCATGAGTTAATAGTAAACTGCTTATGTAATAAAAAGTTAATACTAAGGTAAAATGTTTTATTTAGAAACTGATACGGCTTTACACAAATTGGGGCATTTTCATTTATGTAATTGTGTTTTATTTGTGGCCATTTTATATCTTGATCATATTTTGTTTTGTGTTTCAGTTCATTATACTTGTTTTTTTTTAATTTTATTTATTTTTTATTTTTTTAATTGTTTGAAGTATTACAAATAGTAGTACATATGTCTCCTTTTTTTTTTCCTTCCCCATTGACCTTCCCCCGGCCTCCCCTTCCCCCAGTACATGCCTTTACCTGCCCCCTCCCCCCAGTTTTTTTAATCCATTGGTTATGCTTATATGCATGCGTACAAGTCCTTCGGTTGATCTCTTACAGCCCCCCCCCCCCCCGGCCCCCGCAACCTCCTCTGCCTTCCCACTGTAGTTTGACAGTCTGTTCAATGCTTCTTTGCCTCTGTATCTATTTTTTCCCCATTTCATTCCTTTAAAAAATCTTGCCTCTGCAGACTAGAAATAAACATATAATAACAAAAAATGTTTGAGTCCCAATTTCTATGTCCAACAATTCTGAGTCCCCATTTCAATGTCAAACAGTTCCTTATGTGTACATGTCAGCAATGATATCTGGATGGTGGGCACATGGTGGCAATGCAGGTCCGACCCTCTCTGGTTTGGTCCTAGGCAACCTGCTGCGTCGCACAGCTGCTGAGTGCTATCGTGGCAAGGCGTCATCAGTGTCTTCCATCTCTGGACTGTTTCTCCTCTTACCTTCGTGGTTGGAGCAGACTTGTCAATTCCTCTCTGTTGCAGGAATCCACATGGTCTTGGAGTTGTTTTCTGAAAATATACAAACATATTCTCGACCAAAAGTTAATAAAAGAATCTTTTCTATATAATTGATTTGGGATCCTTTTTATTTTTGCCCAAACGATTTTCCTTTGTCTTATTTAGACACCATGTGTGTTTTTCATGGGTGTCTTGCTGTTAGCATTACAAATGAAAACTAATTTTGTAAAGTAAACGTTTTCTAGATGTAATTTACTTATAGGATATTTTTCCTTACATGATATTACCCTTCTATCCCCCCTTTTTTGATTAATAGAGGCTTTTGTAACTTCTATAATGCAGTCTTGATGACTTTAAATTTTAATTTTTTGACAAAAATATGACTGCTTTAGTTTCATTGCATGTTCAGGAATTATACCATGAGATGAACTACCAATAGAAATTTTAGTTACCCTTGCCAAAACCGGTTTGGCTCAGTGGAGAGCGTCAGCCTGCGAACTGAAAGGTCCCAGGTTCGATTCCGGTCAAGGGCGTGTAACTTGGTTGCGGGCACATCCCCAGTAGGAGGTGTGCAGGAGGCAGCTGATCGATGTTTCTCTCTCATCGATGTTTCTGACTATCTATCACTCTTCCTTCCTCTCTGTAAGAAATCAATAAAATATATTTAAAAAAAAAAAAAAGAAATTTTAGTTACCACATTAGGAACAGCTTTTTGTCCAGTACAATTAAATTTTCTTGAATATTCACTTATTTCAATTAGCCTATTTAAATTAATCTGAAAACTTGATTATTATTTTACTGTCAAATTTAATACTCTACCAACATTCTTAATTTACCCTGTAAATATTAGTGGAAAGGATTATTTGCATTCTTGAGTAGGCCCTGAGCATTCCTGGTGCTAGGCTGGATTTAGATATAGAGCAGCTGCTGTCAGCCAAGTCTCTGTCTGTTACCTGGGTCCCAATCTGAGCTGGGCCAAGTCACTGTCTGTCACCTGTGTCCCGATCTGAGCTGGGCGTGGGAAGCAAAGCAGCCATGGGGGCAGGAGACCTCCCTCAGACGGGGTGAAGGTTCAGGCCCCTGCAAGGTTGGGGGGGTGAGGGTCTGTGCCCCACCTCTGTTGATCCCCAAGTTCTCTCCTGATGGCCCCTCTGCGACTGTGCCTGTCTTAGGTTGTTCCTTCCCTGAGGAATCTTACCCGTCTCTGGCTAACCAGTCATCCTCCGGGGCCAAGCAGGGTGATGTGAGGTTCAGTTCTGTCTCCTTGGTAGCCTATAACCCCGTGGCCTCCACGCCCAGCACCTGCCTTGGGATCCCCTGGCCTACTGGCGGGGCCCCAGAACTGATCACATATCTCGGGGAACTCAGGTTTCTTCTCCAGGGAGGGCCCAGCTCACACGATTGGGCGAGAGACAGATCCATGGTACCAGCCACCACGAGGCTTCATGCTCAGCATGAACAGAAAGCTCAGGCAACAGCTGGGGGCAATTGGATTGTGAGAAGAGGGTCCCTCTTGGCACAAAAGGCAAGAGGGGCCAATATAGAATGCTCAAGTGCCTTCCCAACGCCTTGATTCCTTCTGAAAGGGATTATATCCTTTCATGTCCTTTTTTTTTTTTTTTTTTTTTTTTTTTAAATTGCTGCCAAACATTCCAAGAATTAGTTTGTAAGTTTATTTGGGATAATTGTACAATATGCTGTTGTAAAATATCTAAAATTTTAATAACATTGTAGAATAATTTGTGTTCCTGACAAAATTTATATAAGGTTACAGAAAGAAATTGACAGCCAGTTTGAAATTTAATAGCCATGGCCTAGAGCAAAGAATATCCTTACATGATATTATTCTACAATGTCATTATACTTGTTTTGTTGGTTCCTGAGGTTGAGATTTAAGCTTTTACTTTGCTTCTAGGAATGCTACTTTCCATTTTTATAATGATTCAAATACGAAGACATTCAATGCTCAATGTATGTTACAGCTGTTATAATGAACTAGTATATACACAAAATACCCATAATTTCCAAATCCCTAACAGGGAATATTGGTATATGTGATAAAGGAAATAGAAAACATATATATTGCTAATTTTTCTTTATCCTCTTTAATCTCCATATCATCATAACGATACTGGATGTAAAATCTTATTTTTCTCTAAAAATACATTATAATATTATTTATAGATTCAACTCTTTCTTAAAAGATTAAAATGGAAAAGACTAAGAATTCTGCAGAGTTGGGAACAAAGCTAACCATTTTTTGAAAGAAGCTTTCTTCACATTATGCCCCATTCTATTTATTGTCAGAGTTTTTAAGGATGACTTTCTCAATATTAGATGACATATTTAAATTTATTGTAGATTTGAGTCATTATTTAAATTAGAAGCCTTTAATTATAGCTTGCAGAAAAAAACCTCAAACAAATCTTTGTGATGACAACCATGTAATACAGCACACAAAAAATTATTTTCCATCTATTTTGAATGTAGTAGAAGAACAACAAAAAGAGCCAAAAATGGTTCATTTTTCAATTCTGCTGCCAATTCGATTGCTGAGTTGACATTTCCAGAACATTAACTCATCCAGAAAAATATAAAGATAAGTAAAAGTACATGGAAGCAGTTTCATTCAGAAAAAAATAAGTTTTTGTGTCATCATATCCCTAGTCCCAGGGATATGCACTTTATTCCATACTGTGCATGTATCTAGTCTCCCCCAACCACCCCCCCCCAAAAAAAAAGAGAGCAAGAGAGAAATAAATGAAATGAGTTCTCCAGTTTAACTTTTTCACGTAGATATCATACTTACGTGACTGCTATTTATTCTGAAAAGTAGTTTCTAGTGAATCCAATCATTTTTTGTATCCAGAGTGATAAAAAAAATCAAAAGAAAAATTGGTACTAAAGATTGCCTATTTGATAAATTCTATGCTTAAAATGTGTTCATTCTCTCTGATGGATAGTCTGCCCCTTCTGCACGTGGTTTGTAAGATGTCGGCAAACTTAAGCAATGCAATCCTGATGCTGTAGTCATCTGTTCACTCCAAGATAATTTTTTAACTGTAGTTTCTTATGCAGTTTTAATACATAAATTATGAGCCTCCTGATTTCCTGCTTATTAATGCTGTAGTGGCTTGAGAAGCCAATAATATGTGTTCTAACCTTTCACAATATAAGGTCAATAATGAAAACCATGCATATCTTATTCAGGTAATATAAAAATTTATAAGTTAGAAATTATTTTTCACATACAGAATAAATGTAAAATATAGTTGTAACAAAATGTAGGAGTTAAAGTTTACAATGACTTGACTAATGAGATACAACATTTCTCAAGGAACAGTGTCAAAATTAGGTAGGAAGGCAATAACTGGATAACATTTCAAACTGGAGTAACTTCCATCTCTGCAGTCTACAAATCAATGGTATGTTTGTGGAAATCTATATAAATATACAACAACAACACACACATACACTCACATATCCTCACAAACTGTTTTTGGCAACTCACTGATTATGAAAATGGCATTTTCTATTTTATCTGAAATTCAATCATGTTTAGCTTCTCTGGCTTATAATTACAGAAATCATTACCCTTATCCAAGTGGTAATTCACCTCTAGTTTTTATTTCTTTATATAAAATCATTATATATTTCCCCATTTGCTTTTCCTTTTCTTCTACCCAAAATGACATTACAAGAAGCCAATATTCTTCTTTCACTCTTTATCATAGTTATATTGATTATTTTTACTATAAAATATATAGTAATTTTAGAAAACTGAGCAAATAAATGTAAAAAAAAGGAAGAAAAATTACCACTTAAGAAACTAGAGAGAATAACTTATAATTTTAGAGAATTTTCTCCAACTGTTTTAGAATCATGCTTAAATTTAATGTTTCTATTCTGCTTTTAAAATATAAAATTATAACATTAAAATATTTGATTTGTCTTACAGGGGCTTTTATTGTTTTTGCTCAGTTTCTTATTTTTTCTATATAAAATCAATATTCCTTGGTTTTATTTTTCTCTTTTGATTTAAAAGTTATTTCATTATGTGTTCCATTGGTAAAAAACTTTCAACTTTGAAAAATACTCTAATAATAAAATCCATAATTTAAAATGTCTTTTCCCACTAAGATGAGGAATTTAACATTTTTAGATTCCCCTAATCTAACTCAACCTCATTGTCTTTGATGACATATTTTGTGGTTCTAGTTTGGCAATATTTTAATGGAAGAATTATTTATATATTTTTTTACTTCTCTTCATCAATTATTTGGAATATTTTCAACTTTTATATTTACTATTTCTCTTTTTGAAACTCATCATTCCTGTAAAATTTTTTTTCTTTTTTTTGTATTTTGATTGAGATCTTATTTTATTGGTATATTTCATCAAGTATATGTATGAAAAGTATCTCTCTGTGGTATATTTGCTGAGCTTTTGTACATATTACAAATATTTTTATGACCTTCAAATATGAATGTCAACTCAAATGAGTATACATTTCTGAGGCTTTTCCTTCTCCAATATTTAAAGTTGAAACTGCCTCACAGACTTTGGGTATTTAATGTTAAGGATAAGTCTGATATCAAACAGATTTTAATTTATTTGTAACACTTCTCCCCAACCTAAAAATTAAAAAAACACACAAGAAAATGAATCATATAATTTAAATATTATGCTAAATATATGCATATGTTTTCATTAATTTTGTCTACTTACTCTTGGCATTGAAACAGGATCAGGTGCTAGATTTCTGCTCAACAACTTCAGTACTTGAGTTCTAGCTAAGAAAGAATTCAGAGCAAGACTCAAACTCTAAGAGAGTTTATTTAGAAGCGTCACAGAGGTAGAAGAGAGCCTTACAAGAAATGGGCTCAGGAAACAAGTTACAGAAAGGAAAGAAGGGCCCTGGGAGCTATGGAGAAAGAGTCCTGAGGGAAGTGGGTGGGAAAAGCACAGGTGTGCTCCATAGAGAGAGTCACATTAGGTCCTCTGTCCTTAGGGCTTTTATTTGGAGATCTCAGGGGAGGATCTCAATAGAATACTCATCAGCTTTCTGGGTGTGTCCCCTCAGAGTCCTGGACTCCACTGATTGGTCAGCTCCAGGGCAGGGGGTTCATTAGTCATCTAAGTTGGTAAGGATGTCAGCCATGGCATCACTCACTTGTCCGGTTTCGCTGCTTTTCTGGGCCTGGAGCTGAAACCCAGCTGAGGCCTAGATGTCATCTCCAGAGGTAAATGCTTAAGGGAGGGGTTGTTCAAGGGATTGTAGTTTTACTCACTGCTAGGCACCCGGGGCTATCAACCCTGGGGATCCTCTGCACCTGGCCTATGGTTCCTACTCTGCTCAAGGCTGACTAATTGCCTACTACAATCTCTTAGGCTAAATATGCCCACATCTTTTTATTAATTTTTTTCTACTTACTACAATCTGTTTTCAGCAGGGATTAGTTTCTTTAGACGTCTTTATTACTTCTTTTACTTCAGTTGTTTTCTTTTAATACACACAAACACCTACAGTGCTTAGTTTATTTTCTTTTTTTCTTTACTACATCCATCATTTTAATAATTTTTCTCTTTTTATCTTATATTCCTGAAAGATTTTAAAATCCCTGGCCTGCATTCCTTATTTACTTTTTACCTCTGCAGACTCAATTGAGTTTGCATGTGTGAGTGTGTGTGTGTGTGTGTGTGTGTGTGTGTGTGTGTGTTTGCATACCTATCCCTCAGCAATGAGTCCTGCCTTATTTTATTCAGTTTCCTTTTTAATTTAGATGGGTTTTTTTTTCCTGTTTATTGATTTTTCTTCTCATAGTTTTTTGCTGAGGTTTCATCTTAATCTTTTTTTTTGTTTCCTAGTTACGATACCAACTAATTTTCAAAAGTTCTTTTTCTGAGAAAAGTCTATAAATCTAGAGAATGATATCCTTATGACCTTGTCCTATGGAACTTTAAAAAACATAATACAAGGTGCTTTATTATTATTTTCTTTTTCATTTACTAATGTTTAATTACCGAGGAAACACTCTTCTTCCAGTGTTGTCCCACAGATAAGGCATACGATATTTGTCTTCCATCAATTCTGTGCCTCTGAATAGCTTTCTTAGGCCTACAACTCTTGGTTCATTTTTCCCTTGTTTCTCCTAGTGGGTCTCTTCCAGAACACAGTATGATTACTCCCATCCTTATATATATTTACTCACTTTAACAATGAAGTAAAGAAGTGCATAAAATGCCTGGGCTCCTGTATGCTATTGTACTGGGTTCTTCCTATAATCCACACCTAACTGCAACCCCAAATCCCTGGTCCCATGTTGTGCTATAACCTCCCATGAATTCAGTAGGAGAGCACCAGGCTTCTTTAGTGATCCAGTGCCTGTTCCCTTTTTGAAAACAGTTCCAGATGTCAGGCCTATTTTCTGACAGCATCAGTCATTCAAAGAAGGATGCACACCTCGAGATGCACCGACTGTTCGTAGAACAGCTATCCCATTCATTGTCTTACACAGATTGCAGGACTTTGCATTCTGATACAGACTATGAGAAAAACACAATTTCTTTCCTTTCCTTTCCTTTCTTTTCCTTTCCTTCCTTCCTTTCTTTCTCTCTCTCTCTCTCTCTCTCTCTCTCTCTCTCTCTCTCTCTCTCTCTCTCCCTCCCTCCCTCCCTCCCTCCCTCCCTTCCTTCCTTTCTCCTCTCTCTCTCTCTCTCTCTCTCTCTCTCTCTCTCTCTCTCTCTCTCTCTCTCTCTCTCTTTCTTTCTTTCTTTCTTTCTTTCTTTCTTTCTTTCTTTCCTTCCCTCTTCTTTTTTATTCTAAGCAGAACCTCAATTTCATGAGAGAAAACACTGGTAGATTACCAATGATTTGTCTGTCTGTTTGATTTACTTAGCTCTATTTCACCTAAAAACTCTCAATGGCTTCTGTGTCTTACTGACTTATTAAAATTTTGGCCTTCCTAAGGGTTTTAGAGAAAATTTGAAATTACAAAATCATGGGCTTCTTGTCAGATGCCTTTTAAAATGTTTAGTTTCTTCCTTAACTCTTACTAACATGCTTGGTGCAATATGACGGAACATTGCTTACTCTCCCCTCTCCACAGCCAGTCTTCAGTACTTAGAACTCATCCACAGAGATTAGTAGCCCTATCCCTTTCCCCCAAATGTTGTTTTTAAAGGTTCATTAGACACCTCTTGCTTCCCACTAGGCATCCTCACTTCCCACCTCTCTTTCTCGTCTCCCTGTAGCATTCCGTTTTGCACAATTGCAACATGAGAACACCTGGCCTCCACTGTGCTCAGTCTCTCTCTGGGTGAGGTTTTTATTGCTGCTGTACTGAATTAGCACGCATTTAGCCTCTTAAGATAATACATGTATTTCCTCTTATGGTTCTCTAGGTCCCAAGTCCAAGTTGGCTTAACTGGATTCTCTGTGCCAGGTCCCCAAGGCTGAAATTATAGTGTTGGCTACCTGAACTCTTATCAGGAGGCTCTGGGAAGAAACAATTCCCAGGCTCATTCATGGTAATAGCAGAATACAATTTCTTGCAGTTTTAGGTGTGAGGTTCCAGTTTTCTTGCTGGCTATCAGCTAGCGCCCATCCTTAGCTCCTAGATGTATCTCTTTGGTCCTAGTATGTGGGCCTATACATCTCAGAACCATTATGGTATCTCCCTCAGGTTTTAATCTCACTGAGTTATCCTTCTTTTGACCGCCTCTGCCTCTAGCCATGGAAGGATCTTTGTGTTTCAGGGCCCATGTGATAAGACTGGAGCAATCAGGATAATCCTATCTAATAAAAGAGTAATATGCAAATTGACCATCACTCCAACACACAAGATGGCTGCCCCCATGTGATCAAAGATGGCTGCCCCCATGTGGACACAAGATGGCCACCACAAGATGGCCATCAGGGGAGGGCAGTTGGGAGGGACCAGGCCAGCAGGGGAGGGTAGTTAGGGGTGACCAGGCTGGCAGAAGAGGGGAGTTGGGGGCTACTGGGCCTGCAGGGAAGGGCAGTTGGGGGGGACCCAGGCCTGCAGGGGAGAGCAGTTGGGGGGGACCAGGCCTGCAGGGGAGGGCAGTAAGGGGTGACCAGGCCTGCAGGGGAGGGCAGTTAGGGACAAACAGGCTGGCAGGGGAGTAGTTAGGCATTGATCAGGCTGGCAGGGGAGTGGTTAGGGGGTGATCAGGCTGGCAGGCAGAAGCAGTTAGGGGCAATCAGGAAGGCAGGCAGGCGAGCAGTTGGGAGCCAGCAGTCCTGGATTGTGAGAGGGATGTCGGCTGTCCGTTTAGGCCCAGGATTGGGCCTAAATGGGCAGTCGGACATCCCTCGAGGAGTCCCAGATTGGAGAGGATACGGGCTGGGCTGAGGGACACCCACCCCCACCCCGTGCACCAATTTCGTGTACCGGGCCTCTAGTGTAAGATAATAATCTTATTTTAAGGATTTTAACCTTAATTATATCTAAAAAAGTCCCTTTTGTCATATAAAGCAACATATTTATGGACTCCTGGAATTAGGGTACATGCATCATTGGTGTTGAGGGTCATTATTTGACCCATGATGCACTCTTGTTACTGTCCCGTGCACCTCTGAGCCAGTACAGAAGGACTAGCTCTAGATGCCCTTTCTATGATATTAAACATCTCCATGATCCACCCTGGATTGTTCTTTCCCTCATATCAACCAGGTCTTACAAATCTTCCTTTCTCAAGCTGTATTACTTGTCCTTGATTATTTGTCTGAAGATAAGTGATATGGAGACAGACTATGGGGAGGATAAGAGCCTCTATAGGAACTCACTTGGTACTCAGAAACATGCAGCCTGGATATATGAAGGTGCTAATGCACCATGGAGCCACCGTTAACCAACACAAATGCCCCATTCCATCTCTCAGCTAGTCATTTGCTTTATTCTTCCTGTTTCTTTTGAAGGTCTCTGAGAAACAAGCAATAATAAATTGATAACAACTACATGTATGACTTTTCTACTTTTCCTAATTTTCCACACCTATTCATTTGATCACTACCCACTCTAAACTCCTTACATAAAGCCCTTGTCTCAGTCTCTACTTTTGGAAATAAGAAGAGGCCTTTCAAAGTAAAGAATCATGAAGTAATTCTAAACCAGATCCACCCACCAGTCAGGTATAATGAGGACTCTGTTTTTGTGTGTGTGATAAGTGGGATGATGGTTACTCTTACATTCTCTAACATCACTGTTTCTAAGAGTCTCACTAGTGGGATGAGTTACAGGTAGAAGATGAAGCATTGGCTTACATGTTGCAATGGTTCTGGAACAATATGTGAATGATATTATAAGTATTGCATTGTTGGATAGCTTATTTAAGCCTTAAAAAAGAAAATAACTGGCTCAGGTTAGCATACAATCAACTCAAATTGCACTGTATAGGTCAAGGCCATATTGGAAGCAGTTAAAGAGACCCCTACCTTCTATAGCTTCAGACAGATTATACTAAACATTAGGCCCAGATTTTATTTCAAATGGAACATAGCTACAAAGGAGGTACTCTGACATACTAGTAGATAACTCGTATCTAAGGTCAGTGATCTTATTGAAAGATAATTGGAAATATTTGGGTAGACAAGTATAAAAATTTTGAACCTACAAATTTCTCTGAAATATCTAGACTGACAAAAGGAGCTCTTTCTGCCCTATCCGGTTTGGCTCAGTGGATAGAGCATCAGTCTACGGACCAAAGGATCCAGGGTTGGATTTCAATCAAGGGCATGTACCTTGGTTGCAGGCTCCTCCCTGGCCCAGGCCCTGGTTAGGCTGTTGCAGGAGGCAACTAATCTATGTGTTTCTCTCACATCGATCTTTCTGTCTTCCCCTCTCTATTCCACTCTCCCAAAAAATCAATGGAAAAGTATCCTGGGGTGAGGATTAACAACAAAACAAAACAAAAACAAGGAACTCTTTCCCACCTGCTAAGGGAAAAACACCTGCCTTTTCCTGGAGATGCTGTAAAGACCTCAGCTGAGGCAGGTGCCTTGCAAGGTGATACATATCCTACCCACCATTTGTTTCCATCTCATTGTCTCCAGGCCAGTATCCAGGTTCAACCAGCTTACGTAGGGAAATACAGTCCTTGCTTCAGGAAGAATTGGAAAACCTGCTTAATATAAAAGGGAGCATATTTAGGAATGGATTATATGAAGATTCTGGACCAGCAAAGAAGAATATTAGGGGATACTTCAACATCATGGTGAGAGCAAATATAACTAGTTATCTGTACTACTGAGGTGAATCTTTAAATTATGGTTTTAAAAAAATGATGGTCCTCAATAAATGAGGTAGAGATGCTAAACAGTCTTAACAGAGTAACCTGATCAGAAGGATCAAGGAGGTGGGTGGAAATGTTGGATCAGATCTATTGCATATTAAGATTTAGTGTATGGAGCAACCATGTCCTTTTGAAATCCAATAGGACACTCTCTTCACAAGGTAATAAGGGATTCACTGGCAGAGGGCAGATTGAAGCTTCTGTACAGTGTTTGATAGTAGAGTTGCTTTCTGAAACTGGGCTCTCTAGTTTCAGTGAGGATGATAGGATTTTAGAATGGCAAGCTTTAAGTGGCAGCATTTACTCCATAGAGGGAAGGTAGAAATATTTACTGTTATGCACAGCAAGGTTGAAGTGGCAACCAGGGTGCTTGGATCGGTGGCAATAGTTGATACTCCAAGGAGCTAATGGTAACAAGATAAATGGACAGCCAACTTGGGTGTTACTTGAATTTTCAACCAAAAAATAATTTTAAAATAGCAAATACAAGATTTTCCACAACAGTGGAATAAACATCACGATTGCTGATGCAGTTTCAAAACCTAAGCCAGTTCACAAACCCAGAGCCCAATAGTTGGAAGTGAAAACAAATGTCCTTGAGAAAGGATAAATATCCCTTCAATCTGTCCCCAAAGTGTTCTCTGCTAATTACCAGACTTAACCTTATAATAGAAAAAAGATATACTGTACTCAGAACTTCGGGGTATCCTATATAATAAAGAGGTAATATGCAAATTGACCATCACTCCAACACACAAGATGGCCGGCCCCATGTGGTCAAAGATGGCTGCTCCAATGTGGACACAAAGATGGCTGCCACAAGATGGCCAGCAGGGGAGGGCAGTTGTGGGTGATCAGGCCAGCAAGGGAGGGCAGTTAGGGGTGACCGGGTGGCAGAGAAGGGCAGTTGGGGGGGAACCAGGCTTGCAGGGGAGGACAGTTAGGGGCAACCAGGCCTGCAGGAGAGGGCAGTTGGGGGCAACCAGGCCTGCAGGGGAGGGCAGTTAGGGGTGACCAGGCCTGCAGGAGAGGGCAGTTGGGGGCAACCAGGCCTGCAGGGGAGGGCAGTTAGGGGTGACCAGGCCAGCAGGGGAGGGCAATTAGGGATGACCAGGCCGGCAGGGGAGGGCAGTTAGGGATGACCAGGCCTGCAGGGGGGGCAGTTAGGGGTGACCAGGCCTGCAGGGGAGGACAGTTAGGGGCAAACAGGCTGGCAGGGGAGCAGTTAGGCATCAATCAGGCTGGCAGGGTAGTGATTAGGGGGTGATCAGGCTGGCAGGCAGAAGCGGTTAGGGGCAATCAGGCAGGCAGGCAGGCAAACAGTTGGGAGCCAGCAGTCCTGGATTGTGAGAGGGATGTCCGGCCGCCCGTTTAGACACGATCACAGTGGGATCGGGCCTAAACGGGCAGTTGGACATCCCACTAGGGGTCCCAGATTGGAGAGGGTGCATGCTTGGCTGAGAGACACACAACCACACTCCCCCCCATGCACAAATTTCGTGAACCGGGCCTCTAGTTGTATATAAATGCATAAGGAATATAAATACTCTAAAAATCATCATGCCCCTCATTGACTGGGAGACTGTGGAGGCCAAGAAATGGATAAAGCTCTGGCCCACTTTTGTCTTATAGCAGATCTAGTGCATCCAAGGACATACCCAGTAGTTATTCCTTGGCCCCTCGATACACAGTTGCAATGCACACACTGAGAATTTGGCAGAACTCTGACAAGCACACTCTGATTTGGAGAGAAGTGATTAAAATGAGTTAATTGGAAGTTCCTGGAACTACACTACCCTCTGCTCAAAATAGTAAATCAGATGCAAGAACACATTCCCTGAGTAATTGCAGAGATTAATGATTTAGAGAATGTGGTCGTGGTGGTTCCCATCTTAAACCATTTGATAAAAAATAAACATATAAGTAACTGTATGGTGGCAGGTGACAAGGGACTACTATGAACTTAACTAGTTTGTAGCCCCAATTGCAATACTTTGCTAGATGTGATATCGTTACACAAATTTATCAGCATAGATTATGACACTTGGTTTGCCGCTATTTGTCTGTCAAATGCGTTCTTTTTCATCCCCATCAGAAGAGGGGATGCAAGTTTCCTTTTATTATGAAGAACAACAATATACGTTCATTGTTGGCCGCAGGACTGCATTTGCCCTCTTTAGGAACCTTGATCATCTCACATTTTGCAGAACCACACAGTGTCACTGTTTAGGAAATATAGATATAGCAAATACAAAATTTATAAACTAACAAAATATAGTTTTATCAATTTTAAAATTATATGTAAGACTAATGTATCCAGGTATTTTGGTAGTACTGCTACTTCAGGCACAAGGCAAAGTTTAAAACTGAAAGTTTTTGCCCAAGGGTTTTAATTTTAAATAATTAAACACAAACGTATTAGGGAATATTCAGAATACTGCCACCATTCTACATTCCATTGATTTTCTACAAAATATCAAATCTTGGATTATTTGCCCCTTTATTTTTAATATAAATTCTGCTTAAATTCAGTTAAGATATAATCATTGCCTACAGATTTCTCTCCTGCCTGCGTAATGAGTTTTAAAATACACTTTACCTTAAAGATTGCAAGAGAAAACAAATATTTTTTTAATATTTACCTTACCATCATTATTGCTTGCCGCATGTGCCTGCATATCTATATAAATGTATTTTTTGGCCTATATTATAATGTAAAATGAACTCTGAATCCCATGCTTGTAAGCAGATGTATATAAATATTTGAAATTAATTTCTTCAATGTACTTTGCAAGACAAGATCCTGACCCTTGACTCCCAATTAATTAGTACAAAGAAAGAAAAATTAGACAAACAGCCTCCCTATTCATTTGATAGCTAATTAAAATGCATGCTCTGTAGAAGTCACCTGACTCTCAATTACAATTAACTATGCCAGGTTATCAGAACACTGCAAGCAGGGAGCTGAAAGTAATCTTCCCCTGTTAGAGGGAACACATCAAGGATGGTCCCACGTGGTAAGGAAAGGGTCCATGTATCACAGTGAGCTGTGCTGCTTATTGACCACCCACAGGGCACTAGCTATGATCATGTCCCTGCTGATCCTAGGATCCTATTAGCTATACTAGGCTCAAGGTTAAAGCCTAGTGAACTGTCAAAATTGTTTGTGAACCCCGTGAAATATCAAGTAGAAAGGTCTAAAAAAAAAAAGGTGTCAAAATTTGCCTGTTGATCTGATGGTATTGGGTTAATTTTGTCATAAAATTAATGATGCACTTCAAATTAAGAGATTTATGGTATCTGTGAGTTATTGAGTTATCCCAACAGGGAAGCTTATAACTCATACAGCTCAAACAATTTTATAATAAATTGTGTCCTCTCTTCCTCACTGAATTCTTCAATAAGTATTAACATAATCACATCACTTTTACCTCAATTAATTGTGTTTTTTTTAATCAAAAGGCATTTTTGTTAGATAACTCTGTTTTTCTTTTTCAAAAATATATTTTATTGATTTTTTACAGAGAGGAACAGAGAGGGATAGAGAGTTAGAAACATTGATGAGAGAGAAATATCGATCAGCTGCCTCCTGCACACCCCCTACTGGGGATGTGCCCACAACTAAGGTACATGCCCTTGACTGGAATCGAACCTGGGACCCTTCAGTTCGCAGGCTGACTCTCTATCCACTGAGCCAAACCAGTTAGGGCAACTCTGTTCTTTATGAATTCCAAGCTATATTGTTTCCTTACATTAGCCTATGAGTAAAAGCCTACTGAACCTTAGAAAAGAACCTTTACATATATATATAACATGGTTTCCTTACTTATGTGGTTTCTATTCTTAAAATGTGGGATAATTTTATTTAGCCTCACTAGTTGTATTATAAAAAAGGGGGTTCATGCACTAAGTCATAAACTGAAGAGACATTGATGAAAATGCTTACACCTAAAATGCTAAATCTCCTGCGTATTTCAGTGGTATTGTTATAACACGATGGAGAACAACAGGGCCACTCAGCTCGCTTTGATGGCTGTATCTGAGACAGAGATGACAGCTTGAAGATTGTAACAAGACCTGGTTAAGTGTGTGTCATTTCTTCTTTACAAAAAACACTTTCGTGCAACTGGATTTATGATGTGCCAGTTTCCCATCACAGACGTTCTGGCTGACAAGGGGCACGGTTATTGATGTGTCCAGTTTACTGTGTGGCAAGAGGGAAGTGCCACGTATGATTCATCTTCTAATGTGGATTTCAACAAAGAATATTAATTTTTTGTATAAATTCCATAACAGAAACATTGGGCAAATTGTATTTAATATTGTAAAATACCAAACTCTACACAAGAAGATGAAGAATTTCAGACTTGAGGCCATTATGTTGAACAATACCATTAACATCTGTTGTCAATAGATACTCAACCCTTCTTTTCTCTATCACTTTGAATTACACATTCATTAACTACAATTAATGATGATAATTTCTGATGAACAGAACCTTTGTTTTTAAAGTGCTATCTATATTGAACAAATCTTAAGTCTATTGTTATATCTTTTTCATTTTGTGTTAATATTAAGATGTATTTGTGATATATGTATAATGTAACTGAATTTAAAATTGCTTTCTTCCACTTGTGTTTGGGAATACAATAATGAACCTAACATCATAGAGCATCAGTTCAGTAATTGTCTGAAACCCTGATTTTGTCTCTGAAGGTGGTATTGAGCATCTCATGGATAAATGTGACAGTTGCTCCTTCTAAATATCAACTCCATTCCATCAGAATCATGCTCAGACAGCACAACACAATGCCTCTGATAACACTTTAGCTCTCAGAGTGCCCTAGTTGGTTTGGCTCAGTGGATAGAGCATCGGCCTGCAGTCTGAAGGGTCCCAGGGTTGATTCTGGTCAAGGGCACATGCCTGGGTTGCAGGCTCAATCCCCAGTAGAGGGTGTGCAGGAGGCAGCCAATCAATGATTCTCTCTCATCATTGATGTTCCTATCTCTCTCTCCCTCTCCCTTCCTCTCTGAAATCAATAAAAATATATAAAACTAAAAAATGTCTTCTACTTAAAAAAACCACCAACTCTCAGAGTAACTCATTTCATGGTGTGTGGGGTTTTTTACTCAGGAAACATATATGTAAACATGTGTAAACTGTGGTTAGATAAAATAGCTATTTTCAAATATCCAGGGAAGCATTTCAAGAATTTAATATGTTCATTTATTCAGTTACACATTAGAGGCATATGTTCCAAATTTCAGAAGGCATGTCCAATGTCCAATGTACTTAATTCATCTTCTTAGATTGAAATGTGGCCTAACCTATGATGGTTTTCAAAAGAGATGCAGTACCTCAGGACAGCAATTTTCAACTATTTTCATCTCATAGCACATATACACTAATTACACAAATTTTGCGGCACATCAAAAAATATGTTATATTTTTTGCTGATCTGACAAAAAAAATAGGTATAATTTTGATTCATTCACACCAGACAGCTATTGTTGTGTTGGCTGTTGTCCTTTTTTTTTATTGGATAATCTAAGGGAAATGAGGTCAATGCCCCTGATTAAAAAGTCAGGTATTATACGTTTTAAATTTCTTGTGGCACACCAGTTGAAAATCGCTGCCTTAGGATCTTATCAAGAAGGATGTATGTGATAGGACTTTTTTTTTTCTCCTCTTTTCAAATAACATCTCTGGAAAATTTTTATTTTGTTCAAGATAGTCTAAGATTTCTTACAATATATTTCAGTAGAAGTCCATAAAATCTTCCTTGATTACAAACCCTTTCAGATATCTGTATTTTCTTAGAAGAGACCCAAAATGGAGTACAACATTGCTTTGGTTTGCAAGCAGCTTAGTAAATCCCAGAATAATTTTATGTTGACATTAAAATAACAAATATAGCTAGTTCTTTTAGGCAGATTAAAATTTGGGTGTATTACTGAAAATGTGTGATAACCTGGAAGTTACATGAAGAACACACATGTACACAAAACCTGAAATATGCTGGAACTTAATGATGATTTCCAAATATTTGCAAACAAGATTAGATGGATGGGTGAACAAATGGATACATGAAAGGGTGAATGTATGAATGGATGAATAAATAGTTCTCCTAGGTCAGTGGTCGGCAAACTGCGGTTCGTGAGCCACATGCGGCTCTTTGGCCCCTTGAGTGTGGCTCTTCCACAAAATACCACGTGTGGGCGATTGAAACTTCGTGGCCCATGCGCAGAAGTCGATTTTCGGCTCTCAAAAGAAATTTCAATCGTTGTACTGTTGATATTTGGCTCTGTTGACTAGTGAGTTTGCCGACCACTGTCCTAGATACACAGCATAGGTGAGTAAAATCTTATTTGTGTAGGAATGCTGTGATGTAAGATTTCCTAGGTTATTTCAATATTCCTGAATGTATATTGGATCACATAATAAAAGTCAGGATTTTAATCCCTGTTCTGTGGAAGGTATATATAGATATTGGAGGAGGACAAGGTTAAAAAGTGTCAGTGTCTATCAAACTGAGAGATAACACTTATACTAACAGCATCATTTTTAGTGAAAATTCACTATTTATGAACAGCAAAAAATAGAAGTAATCCTGATTCCTATCAGCTCTTGTGAATTTCACACCTTAATCTGAATATTTGTTTCCATATCTCAATTTTCACTACGTATTCCCATTCTTTGCTTCCACTCTTCCGTACTACCATCATTACTGCAATGAAGACACCCCACTCTGTTTATTTTTTTCAGGGATTACCAATACTTTGTGGTAACATCTTTTTGGTTATTGAGCACTCACTCATATCACCTCTCTTTTGAGTTTTCTTTTATTTACTCTATTAAGGTAGTAATATGCTCATAAACTGGAAAAAAATAGAAAGGGGGAGAAGTTTCAATATATGCGAGGAAACAGTAAAGTGAATGTGAAAATGTGATTTGGAAGCTAGAATAAAGATTTGGATCACCTTTAAATTTCAATAGTTATAGGTTTTTGTTGTTGTTACTACTAATCAAGGGTCGATAAAAATGAGCTCTTACATGCAGTTCCTTAACCTCTACCTTTGCTTTCTTCTCCCATGCCATTAAGAGGGCAATTGTCAGCCTCCTGGCTACTATAAGGATCCATATCATAGCATAATGGTTAAGTACCATCATTAGATAAAATCAGATGATTTTCCCACTAAATTAGATAAATTTAGATTTAAAGCAATTAGTGGCATGGTGATTTGCAAAGTACCACATTATCTTCAGCAGAGTTCCTCAACAAAGATAGTGAGTCCCATATTAGGCAGAAATGGTTAGTCTTATATTACTGCCTTTCTCAGTCACTGGCTGGCTTTTCTAGAGGTTCAGTCTTTCCACTAAAGGTCCTTATCAATAGGCATTACTGCCAATCAGAACCTCACGGTGCACTTACTTGATTAGCTCTGGGTATCCATGTATTGTTCTGCTTTGTCTCAAATCACAGAGCTGTGCTTCCACATTCTTTTCCTTTTATCCTGGTCAGTTATTAGTACAATATTCCAGAATTATTCCTGTTTCTAGAGGAATAGATATTCCTGAATTGTTTGTACAAAGACCTTAATTGTCCTGATTTTCTCAGGTCATCTCTTCTCTTTACCCTGGATAAGAACCTTTTATTTGCCTTTGCCTGTTCACTATTATATAAGCCCTAGAACTGTCACTTCCCTTCTTGACTCCTAATTATTTGTGTTCCCCTGAATTATATTTATAAAACTTATTTTAAATCTATGTTGGTTGCTAATTATTCAATTAGATAAGGTAAAGGAACTTTAGACTCATCATTAGGTAAAATTAGATCATTTTCCCCCTAAATTAGATAAACCAGTTGGTTCATTCCATATCTCTTAACAAGTCTAAGGATTAAAACATTCCAATTAAAGTAATTCCTCCATGCTGATGATGCAGAAGCCCTGGAGGAGATGCCCGAGGAAGAGCAGTCTGGGCTGAAGCAGAGATGCTCTGTGAGAAGCCTGAACCCAGTCAGGAAAGCGGGATGGGGAAAGGAACCTCTTGTTTGTTCAGAGAAAGTGAAAAAAAAAATAATTGAATGTGAGAGCTCTGTGTGGTGGCCCACACCCCTTACAGTGCGACTATAGCTCTTCTTGTTGATAGATTAAGTAAGAGCAATGGTGTGCCCACTGTGAATGTAGGCCTTAAGAGGCATTACATATTTCTGCTTATTTTCTTGACATCTGCTCAGCTGCTGTGAAAGAACCTGGTTGAACTTGATAAAAGATGGAAAACCATGTGGATTAGAGATAAATCACTAGCTGAGACTACGTAGCTCAGTCTGTACCTGGCCAAATTGACAGATGCTGAGACTGGTCTACCCAGAGCTGACCAGAACTTCTAGCTGAGCCCAAGGAGTCATGAGCTAAACAAATGGTGGTTGTATTAAGACACAAAGTGTTAAAATGGTTTGTTATGGAGGAAAAGCTCACCAATATACCCAATGGCATTCAGAATGGTCTAAAATGTCACTAGCTGTACAATTATTGCCAGTCACAACTGCTTCCAAGTAACATGACTGGAGCATGACTATCTTATCCTGGCACTAGTAGTAGGAGAGTGTGGAGGACAGAAATGTTGGTATTTTTACTTTTCTATTCGTTATATTAACAAGTTAAGTACAGATGTTTTTTGTTTTGTTTTGGTTTGGCTTGTAATTAATGGTATCCCTGATGCACAATTCAATCAGCATATGTGGGTATGTTATACTATACACACACACACACACACACACACAATGTGGAATTCTCATCTTCCATCTAGCTCAAGGTCATTTGCAGTATTATCTCAATAAATATATCCCCCTTTCCACTGGCAATGACATAGTTATATCTGAACTCTAGCTTATGTTAGCAAGTATCATGAGTGAGGCCAAAACATTATGTTCTAGAGCAGCCGTGGGCAAACTACGGCCCAAGGGCCTGATCCGGCCCGTTCGGCTGTTCTATCCGGCCTGCGGAGCTGAAAGAGTGGAGGGTTCTCTTGCTCTCCCCTCTGCTCCTTCACCAGCAGCAGTGTTAACATGGCAACGTGGGGAAACACGGCCGCAGCTCCTTCTTCTGAGTGGGCGGATTTATATCCGCCCATTCAGTAGAAGGAACAACCTCTCAATCTTCCAGAGGCTCCTTGTAATGCCCGCAGACGCGTCCCCCGACATCACCCTGGGAATGCGTAGACACGTTATCGTGGTGATGTAGGGAGACACGCCCCTGGAGAGCACAGTATCAGAGCATTAGCTAAAAGGAGACCAACAACACTGTTCCCACTGAAGTTGATGTTTTAAAGACCAAAAACCTTTCAACCCAGTCTACATTGCCATCTACATCTACGTCCCGGGCATAATTTGGAAGTTGCACTAAAGAAAATGTTTAATTTACTGTTTACACATTTTGTTCTTTTCTATTTGTTTTAGTTTTAAATTATTTTATTATATTTTAGTTTAATTTGAAAGGCTTTTGTACCTTTCCTTTGTTAGGCAATTTTATTTTGCCTTTGCCATCTTCAATATAAGATATGTTATTGTTTGCTGAAACCGGTTTGGCTCAGTGGATAGAGCGTCAGCCTGCAGACTGAAAGGTCCCGGGTTCGATTCCGGTCAAGGGCATGTACCTTGGTTGCGGGCACATCCTCATTGGGAGGTGTGCAGGAGGCAGCTGACTGATGTTTCTCTCTCATCGATGTTTCTAGCTCTCTATCCCTCTCCCTTCCTCTCTGTGAAATATCAATAAAATATATTTTAAAAAAAATAAAAAAAAGATATGTTATTGTGCTATGATTCCTCCATTTTTTTGAAGTTTCAAATTATAATAATTAGTGTTTACATTCTTCTTGTTAAAATGTTTGAAATGAATAAAACTATTGAAATAATAAAAAAAAAGACCGTACCCTTTTATGTAATGATGTTTACTTTGAATTTATATTAGTTCACACAAACACTCCATCGATGCTTTTGTTCCGGCCCTCCGGTCCAGTTTAAGAACCCATTGTGGCCCTCGAGTCAAAAAGTTTGCCCACCCCTGTTCTAGAGAGTTAATGACTAGAGGTTATCTGTAATTATTTCATTTAAATTAAAAGGAGTGTGAGGTATTCTGAAACCATAGAGTCTCTCCAGCTGAAAAAAAAATGAGAGAAAATATTTAAGGCAGCAGAAATTATTTAAACCTGTAGCACACATTTGAGATATGGTGGATGGAGAAGGGAAGATTTCATGAAGGAGAGTAGTTGGAAAACACAAAATAGGTTAGGAGTCGAGGAAAAGAATGCCTCAAGTGCCAAACTGAATTTGTACCTGCCTTCAAATTTGTACCTGACTTATGCAAAAGAGGGCGCTCTTAAAAGTTTTTCAACAAGCAAAGAATGTGAGTAGAGTTGGTCTTTATAAAACTAAACCATATGAAGATATAGAGTAGATTTTAGGGGTTGGAGAAGGAACAAGCTATTTCAATAGTCCAGTGAAGAGTAAACAGACTAGAGTCACAGCGATGAGTATGGTAAAGAGAGCCCAAAGGACTCAATGAATGATGGGATGTATGGTTTCAGTGACTGAAAAAAAATGGTAATTCTGGTTCTGGAAACATTGGTATATCCCAGAGAGAATACAAAACTGGGATAAAGAGTTGTTTGCAGGGTAACTCTTAGTTTGATTTGGAATATGGTGAATTTGAAAGTCTACGAAGAATGTCACGCAGTGGCAGAAAGGATGGTACTGAATCTTAGGAGATAAGTTGAAACTTACAATGTTTTGAATGTTTAGTCATTTCAATATAAACTAAACTTATTTTAAAACATATTGGGAAGCAGAACTTTAGGAAAGGTAAAAAAAGACAGAAAATAAAAAGTTTCTTTGTAAAATTTATTTCATAGCTATGTATTTTAATTTTCTTGCTTTTTGTTCTGTATTTGGGGGCAGAAATCAAAAGAGGAAAGTAGTTAGAAAGAACTATAAAAAAAGAAAGAACTATAAAAATGTGACAGATTTAAATATGAACATCTGCATTCCACAGGGAAAAAAGTGAGAGAAAAATTTGACAAACATTTCTTTTAGCTCAGGATTTTTTATGAGGTGTTTGCACATTATCTCTCCAATTTTGAATATAAATTACAGAATAACTAATGCATTCTTGTTATTGTGTAGTTTGTGTCATCTTATAATTTAAAAGTTGGAGCTTATTTTTTTCTTTCTTATAGAAGCTGATTCAAAGAGGAAAATAACTCCTAAAAAATTCTAGATATAAAAAGCATACTCAATGCTTTGAATAAAATTGGGCTGATGATTAATGCATAAAAATTGGCTGATCTTTAAGTATAATTCTTTGTTAGGCTATAAAATAATTGTAGATGTTATATGTATTTATACATCTATATACTTTGTAAGAATACAGCTCTTACCTAGCAAATACTTTAGATATTGACTGAAATAAAAATGGGATAAAAATGTGAAAGAAAAAATAGGTGTTTTTTTTGCACTTTTGAATATGCTATTAAAGCCAAATGGTTTGGAGGAAACAAATCATGGGATGATGTTTGCTACCCAGTTACATCGGAAAACCATAGAGTGAAGTGTCAAGCTGGAAAAAATAAAATTGGTGCTTGAATGTACCAGTTGTAACCAAAATTTGATGAATATAAATATATTCCCACTATTAAATCTTTATTTTCTTAATCAGTGACCTAGAAAACATTAAATTATAGGTTCTATGAAAACTGTGGTGGGAAAAACAAACAAACAAACAAAAACTAAACATCTGACTATCCTTCAGAGCTCTGACATGAAATTACCAGCATATTAGGCATGTTTATTTCATATATTGAACTTTAAAAAATAAAAATTTAGAATGTTCAAAAGAAAAAAAAAAAAGGTCTCTATTCAAACAGGGCACATTTTATTATCTGTGAGTTTGTTAACTGAGGGTGGTATTTTTGCAGTTGCCTTGGTGGGTTGGGGTATGATAAATGGGTGAAACCACTCCTCAGAGTTGATTCACACACATACATTGAACAGTCACTCTGGGGTTCACTGTAGTTCTACTGAAGAAAAATTCCATATATTCTTTAATCTCAGGGACTAGCTATAAAGATAATAAATGACAAAACAAATAGATAATTAGGAATTGTGATAAGCACAGGAATATATGTGATAGAGACTTACAGAGAAAAGGTGAGGGGGTCTATATTTAGGTGTTGTGGTTTGGGAATATCCTGCTGTGTGGATAATAGTTAAGCTGAAACCTGGAAGATGACAAGAAGGTAAAGCAATCCAGGGAAAAGAAGAGTTCAGACAGAGTGGGCAGCTTGTCCAGAGTTATGAAGTAAAAATAAAGTTAGTGTGTTTGAAAACATGAAGGAAGTCAAAATGCTTGGAATACCTAGAGTTACAAAGAGATCTAAACTAAGCTCAGAGAAGGGTCAAATCTGCTGTCTCTATTGGTCAGCAGTTTACTCTTGCTGCATAACAGATAGCCTCAGAGCTCTCAGTGGCAAAAAGTAATGAGCATTTATTTGTAACTAGAGGCCTGGTGCATGGAATTCGTGCACAGGGAGGGGGTGTATGTGTCTCTTGGCCCAGCCTGCACCCTCTCCAATCTGGGATCCCTCTCACAATCCAGGACTGCTGGCTCCCAACTGCTCGCCTGCCTGCCTGCCTGATTGCCCCTAACCGCTTCTGCCTGCCAGCCTGATCACCCCCTAACCACTCCCCTGCCAGCCTGATCAATGCCTAACTGCTCCCCTGCCAGCCCAATTGCCCCCAATTGCCCTCCCCTGTGAGTCTGGTCACCCCTAACTGCCCTCCCCTGCTGGCCTGGTCCCCCACAACTGCCCTCCCCTGCAGGCCTGGTTGTCCCCAACTGCTCTCCTCTGCTGGCCTGGTCCCCCCAACTGCCCTCCCCTGCAGGCCTGATCCCCCCAAATTCCCTCCCCTGCAGGCCTGATCGCCCCCAACTGCCCTCCCCTGCAGGTCTGATAGCCCCCAACTGCCCTCCCTTTCAGTCCTGGTCTCTCCCAAATGCCCTCCCCTGCTGGCCATCTTATGGTGGCCATCTTGTGTCCACATGGGGGCCCATCTTGTGTGTTGGAGTGACAGTCAATTTACATATTACCCTTTTATTAGATAGTATAGATCAGGGGTGGGCAAACTTTTTGACTCAAGGGCCACAATGGGTTCTTAAACTGGACCGGAGGGCTGGAACAAAAGCATGGATGGAGTGTTTGTGTGAACTAATATAAATTCAAAGTAAAGGAGCGGAAGGGAGAGCAAGAGAACCGGATAGAACAGCCGGATCCGGCCCGCGGGCAGTAGTTTGCCCAAGGCTGGTATAGATATTAGCTCCACTGAGGTGTTTCTGCTTTGGGTTGGCAGTGGGTGGTGACGTGTCTGTCTGAAACATTCCTCTCATCATACCCAGGGAAGCCCATCCTACAAGAAAATTTTAAGACTTTGTTTGCATAATAAAGGTCGCATCACCTCAGTCCAGCAAGTCAGATAGTGAGCTCTGAGGCAAGCAATGAAGAGAGAAAACTATAGTCAGAGCAACTTCAGACACACTGCAAAAAACAAGAACCATGTCTCAAATATTGTTGTAACATATAGGATGCACCCCCCAAAAAAATTATACACACTTTAACAGTTGATGGCTCAATTTTGAAAACGAAAAATATTTTAATATACACTGCTTTTATAATTATTCAAAGTGTGTGTATACATTTTTTGGGACACCCTGCATATTTATAACATGTTGCCTTATACTTAGTAGTAACTCAAAATATAGTCTAAGGCAGTGATTTTCAACTGGCATGCCAAAAGAGGCACACTGGAGTGCTGCAAGAATTTCTAAAACATGGTTATTTAGTCAGTGGCACTGACCTCTTTTCTCTTAGACTGTCAAAAAAAAAAAAAAAAAAGACAACAGCCAATAGTCATCTGGTGTGACTGAATCAAAATTATACTTTTATTTATTTTTTGTCAGATCAGCAAATATTCTATATAATGAAGAGGTAATATGCAAATTGACCCTCACGCCCTCACACAAGATGGCTGTCCCCATGTGGTCAAAGATGGCCACCACCAGATGGCTGGCAGGGGAGGGCAGTTGTGGGTGATCAGGCCAGCAGGGGAGGGCAGTTGGGGGAGACCAGTCTGGCAGGGGAGGGCAATTGGGGGGGACTGGGCCAGCAGGGGAGAGCAGTTGGGGGTGACCAGGCCAGCAGGGAAGGGCAGTTGGGGGCAATTGTGCCAGCAGGGAGCAGTTAGGTGTGGATCAGGCTGGCAGGGGAGTGGTTAGGGATGTGATCAGGCTGGCAGGCAGGCAAGTGGTTGAAAGCCAGCAGTCCCAGATTGTGAGAGGGATGTCCCCCGAGGGGTCCCAGATTGGAGAGGGTGCAGGCTGGGCTGAGGGACACCCCCTTAATTCATGAATTTCGTGCACTGGGCCTCTAGTGTGTGTGTGTGTGTGTGTGTGTGTGTGTGTGTGTGTGTGTATTAGTTGTTGTTGTGCCACAGAATTTTAGTAATTAGTGTATGTGTGCCATGAAATAAAGAGGTTAAAAATCACTGGTCTAAGGTATTGAAAAATAAGGAACATGTAATCCAAAATAACAATAGCATTGGTTTTTGTTATTTCCCTTACCAGTGGGAAAATTCCTAGGGCCTTTGTAGTGAAGGGAAATGGCTTTTTGTGAGCTTTGGCTGCTCATAGTTGCCGAGTGTCAGTCATTTACACAGATATCATCAAACATAAGCAAAACAAATTTCAGTAGCTACTGGAAGAACAACAGTTACTTTATGCAAGTAACTTACTATGTGCTAAGCTGAGTAAATATGTATGAAGTACATTGATCAGTGTCAAGCACACTATGTGTTATTTGTAGCCTATAAAACTTATCCTTGTGATAACTGCAAATACAGAGAAATTGAAAAACTAAAATAATTTTGAGTGGGATGAAGCTGCTGACTGGGAACAATACAGATTAGAATCCCCAAGTATCTAACTCATGAGATGCATGACCAAGATATGTGATGGCATTGTATTCTATAATGTAGTTTATTTGGCTTGCTTGTATATATGTAGTTTATACTGAAACAGTTTGTCAAAGCATAATAAAGAAGGTTTTTACACTTTAAATTCCCCCATGGAGATTATCTGAGATGGAAGGCTATTCAAGTTATATAATTCATACTGTGACCCAACTGTATTAAAAAAAAAAAGCAACAAAAACACAAGAAAAACCTGCTGGCTTTTTGCAGTTAACTCTGGATGTTTGTGAAGCTGACTCTCCCTTGGGTGAAACTTTTAATGTAGAAAATGACATCTCTTGACAGTAATCAGTGGTATGAATGTCTCAAGAAGGTAGGTATCCTTTAGGGCAGTGAGCAGGAGCTGGGGATAATTAAATAAAGAGGGAAAATTCATCCAGGAATCAGAAAAGCTTTCCTGGAAATTTTAACAGAGATGGAACTGCAGGACCATGTGAGTAATGAGTCATGGAGATTGCAAATAATGGATGTTCCTCTAGTTTTGTATGACCTGTGTTAGTCTACATTGTCATAGATTTTGTTTGTTCCTTTTTTAATTAGTACTATAGTGCATCATGGTTTTCATCTGACTATTGGGCCACTCACATATTTAATTTATCTGCTATTCTAGAGAGTCAAACAATTAAACATTACATATTTTCTTGAAAATAAACATGATTTCCCCCAGCTTTAAAGATTGATGCTTTATATTTAGCTATGAAACCCATAAGAAGAGTTATTAAACCCAAAGAAGTTGGCATTTATTCATTTATATAATTTTATAACTGGCCTATACCTATTGCTTTGTTCAGAAATAATGTAGAGAGTTTTCTAAATAGCATTTTGTATACACAATAGTCTATTATCAATTTAAACGTTTGTGGGCAACATTATTCATATAATGTGACTGAGCTATCTGCTGATAATCAAAGAATCCAACACATATTCTGCATTTTTATTCCCTAACATGAATAAATAAATACATTAGCTAGCAAATGTTAATGACCACTTACAATAAGTAGAATTCACAGATAAAATCTGCATTAAAAGATCATTAGCATTGGGGATTGAAAACAAAACTATGGAAATGAGTTCCAAACACTTAATTCTCTCATTCTATCTTCTCAGAGTTAGATACATACCTCAAGATGTAAATGCACCCAAGACAATTTTAGTGGCATATGGGGTAACATATTCCTTTTTTGCATTTATAATTAGACACAGGGAGTCAGAGACCTCAGCCACATTGCTGGTTTAAGCTCCTTGCACATTTCCTGAGCTCGCTCAGCGATAGAACTCCAGCCTTGGATGAGTCCTCTACCAGATGTCATATGCACACATTACAAAGTACTGTCGCTTGGCTTTCAATTAAAATCTGCCTTTGGTTTGGAATAGTATGGTACAATTTTTTAAATTTTCTTTCTCTCTCTGTCTTTGTCTCTCTTTATCTCTTTCCAACTCTCTTTTTGTCTCTCTCTCTGTGTCACTCTGTTTCCTGTTTTGATTAATTTTCTGAACTACTAGTATTCATTAGAACAAAATTACCTATAGTTGCTCACATATTCTGTCCATTTTTATGAAATCCCTGCCACGTTTCAGCTCTAGGTGACTCCATGGGCTGACAGAACTAGAGTGTACTTTCAAGGTCAAAGACCTGCAGCCATGGGCATGGGTGGGCTCAGAAGGAAGGCAGGCCAACCTGCTGCTGCCCACCTCTCTCTAGGGCTCCCCTGCCCCTTTTAGAGGAAGCTATTCTCCTTGGATACTTTCTCTTCCTGATCTCCAATGACCAGAGAATAGAAGCAGGGCCAACTAGATGTTCCCATTTGAGACTGTTTCTGGCAGACTAATGCATATAAGTAGGAAATATATTTGAATTTTATTCCTGTTGGAGGGTGAGGAGGTGCTGCTTGGAGCATCCCCAGGGTCCAGGGTGTGTCCGCAGCATTGTAATTAGACTCTGCCCACAGCATGATTTGACGGTAGTTCGAGCCTCTCAGCCTCATTTGTAACCCACCTATTTTCCAAAGACGGCTTCTCCAGGCCTCCTGTCAACATGAGCTCTCTTTATCATCCAATTAATTTTTGTTTTGCCTATTTTAACTTCAACTAACTACTATTGTTTGTATCCCAGAGACTTGACCAGTGTGATACACACTTCCACTAATGGTCCTCTTACTGGGTAAACATTGTAACAACTCTTTACTATGTGGGGGGAAATGTTGTGAGTACATGGGTGAACATGAGGAGAAGTCTCAGGACGAACAGATCAAAGTACATAGAGAACTTTCCTGGTCATGGTCACAGTGGAAATTGTAATATCCTCTGATAGCTCATATATTTTCACAGTAAACTAGAAGATACCTTTATTTTCAGAGGTATTACAATTAAATGGTTACTTTTCTAATTTTCTCATCAAAACACATTTTTATAAATTGCCTTTGTTTGGAATGATGAAAACAATAGTGGAGACTTTAGAAATGAGAATGGAAAATCAGAATGAAAAGGCCTTTTCCCCAGCCAAAGATGGAGATTTTGGCTAGAGTTTCTCCCACTCTGTTTCCCAAGATTAATACTGTTACAGCTTTCCAAAATCCTTGTGTATAAGTAGCACTTCTGTTATTAAGTTTGTAGTCCTTTTTGTTCTAGAACAATGTGCCTTCCCTTTTCTTAAAGAACATATGTGTGGTGTGTGTAAGTGTGTTATATGGTTGATACTTAAATGCTGGATATGGAGAAGAACTAAAGAAATGTCTCTGAGGCCAAATGTTACCACTTCTGAAGCCATCTGGAAACCTTTTAGTGATCTTGAAAAGATGATCTATGTCCCAACAGTGGGAAAGGTAATTCTGACTTTTATATACAACCTGGCCAACTAAATCCTTTTGAGCTGGTTCTTTCCACTGCCATGATGCTGGTGGTGAGGCTCAGGTGGCAGTAATTCTCCGTTCATCCCTATATCCTCTGTGTTTCTCTATGACTGCAGAAAGGAAACTTATGTGAAAAGATGAGGTACTGCCCTGGCCAGGTGGCACAGTTGGTTGGAGCATCGTCCCCTACACCAAAAGGTTGCAGGTTCGATTCCCTGTCAGGGCACATACCTAAGTTTTGTTTTGTGTTTTTGTTTGTTTGTTTGTTTGTTTTTAATATATTTTATTGATTGTTTACAGAGAGGAAGAGAGACGGATAGTTAGAAACATCGATGAGAGAGAAACATGGATCAGCTGCCTCCTGCGCACCCCCTACTGGGGATGTGCCTGCAACCAAGGTACATGCCCTTGACTGGAATCGAACCTGGGACCCTTGAGTCTGCAGGCCGACGCTCTATCCACTGAGCTAAACTGGTTAGGGCCACATTCCTAGGTTTTGGTTTCAATCCCCAGTCGGTGAAATACTGATGTTTCTCTCTCACATAAATGTTTATCTCTCTCTCCCTCTCCCTCTCTCTAAAACCAATAAACATATCCTCAGATGAACATTAAAAAAAAAAGGCGAGATACCTAGTGGTGCCCATTTAGCTGGGTCATAGGCAAAGCACACTACTGCTCTCCCCCACCACAGGTTTACCAACCACTAGGGTCCTGTGAGCCTTCAATGAGCTAATATCACTGCACTTAAGCAAATATTTACTGAGCAGATACATGTGTCAGCACTATTCCTGTGGCTGTGGGTACAAACAAAACTTATTTTTCTCCTCTATGTTCTCCTGACAGTCCAGTGAAGAAAAAAGGCAATAAAACTAGGACAGAGGGTAAGGCGGTGTGTAAATATGATGTGGGTGTTATATTAAACAAGGGGGCCAAGGAGGCCTCCCTGGGGAAATGACATTTGAAAAGAGATGTGGATCTAGTGAGGCTCTTAGTCATGTGAATATGTGTGGGGTGTTAGGGGTTGGGGGCTGCTCCAAGTTTAATGACAGGAAGGACAAAAGCAAGGCAGAGGGTGTGACTGCGTGTGTGGCAAGTGCAAAAGGCTAGCATTGATGGATGCCTGACTTGAGCAAGTGGAAGAGATGTGAGGACTGATAGCGGGGTGGTCTGTGACCAGGTCATGTAGACCCATAGGCATGATGAAGGGTTTGTCTCTGAGGTTAACAAATGATTGGTCACAAATATGAAAAATAAATTTACTGTGATTATAGCATTCATAGTTCAGATATATACCTATGTGAAAATGTTATGATTAAACGTTGAAATTATTTTCTTTATTTGTAATCAGTTCCAGGTAATGAAATGATATATAATATGTTACATATTATGGATATATATAATGTAAATACCATGAACATTCCTCTGAATTGTCTTTGTAGGGTGTTTTTAAACCAGAAACAAAAAAACACTCCAACCTGATCATCAATGAATGTGAATAAATAAACACAAAATATCCTCTTAGATTGAGGCATTTTTTTCTCTTTTTTTATTGTCTAAAGTTTACATATGTCTCCTTTCCCCCCAACTAATCCCCCTCAGCCATTTCCACCCCGGGCAAGCCCCCACTGCCCCAGTGTCTGTGTCCATTGGTTATGCTAATATGCATGCATACGAGTCCTCTGGTTGCTCTCTGACCCCCGCCACCCCTGCCATTTGTCTCTGGGTCTATTCTTGTTCATCAAATTATGTTGATCATTATATCCCACGTATGAGTGAGATCATGTGATATTTATCTTTCTCCGACTGGCTGAGGCATTTCTTAAGGTCACATCCAGCATTATTTTTGAATATGAAACACATTTGAAATGCCCTTTGGAGATTGTCTCTTTAATCCAAAGTAAACAATAAATAAAGATTTGCCTTTGCATTGTTAGGAGGCATTAACCTTCAGGGAATTAAAAGAGGTTGGAGATGAAGAGGCATTTTATGTGAAATTAAATGTATTCATCCCATTAGATGGTAGACATTTAACCTAATTTTTTTTTTTTTTTTTTTTTTTTTTTTAGTGTAACTTTCTCCTCCACCTTAACATAGTCTAGCATACAAACTCTATAAACACAGGTAGATATCTTGGTCCCACAGAAACATAAAATAAATATGGATTTGCTCCCAAAATATATGCTGTTTTTTGCCTCAAGTTATATTCACCAAAAACCCATCAGGCTTTGGGGTTACTGAAAAACTGTGTAAGTCACCTAAAATCAATACTCCTGGCCTTGCCTCATCTAATACAAACTGATGTCAGGTTTAGAGTTTAGAGAGAAGTGGCTCCACTAATTAAATGTCTCACAGAAACATGACTTTCCTTGTCAAAGAGCTGATGCCTTACTCTGGTTGGGGGGGCATGCTAAATGTCAACCTTACAATAAGAGACATTTTTTAAAGTTCCAACCTGCACATTTCCAGAGCATGACTTGTGGCAAAAGTGTAGATATTATCCCCAATGTTATGAACTTCTGGAGTGAAGGTATGAGCAGCCTCGTAGCTGCCTCCTCAGCACCTGCCAGAGCCAGCTCCTCTCTCCTGGTCCCCCGTTCTCCACACCCCAAGGCAGCTCCTTAGTCAGCTGCCCGTAGGAGGTTTTTTGGAAAATCTTTGCATTTGAAACTTGCCTACATACAGCAATTATAATTGGTACAATGCCAGATATGACATGACTCGGTGCTACACATGACAGCATTTAATTTAGAGTGGGAAAAATAAGTCAGAGTGGATGCTAACTGCCAAGACAAGCAGTCTGGCACTTGCGGTGTCTCCTTTCGGCTGCAGAACCTATAAAAGGGGAGTTATGTTGTCAAAGGTGGGAAGCACTGTGGACACTAACAATGCAGAAGGAATTCTAGAGCTTTTTCTAATGAGAAAACCATTAGAAAGAAAGAAAGTGACTTAGAAGAAGACATTTAGATTATGGTTCTTGGGGGCAGGGGTTAGCCTGCTGTCTGGAAAGATATGATAAGTAGTGTCAATGTTAAACATTTCAAACCTATTGAGAATTTTTGTGGGTTTATTTGAGCCAAACTTTCGACAATTGCCAGGAACCAAAATCTCAGCGGATTGAGATAATGCTTCAGAAAATGGCAATTTTGCACCTAAATTTATACATTACAAATCAAAAGAGAAGATGCAAGTGTGTTACATGAAATCCATTGAAGATGGGAGAAAGCAAAATGGGGAAACCTCTGGGATTGGATGAAAAGTAAAGTGATAGACACATCTTTTACATAGGTGGGTACAGGATAGTTATCAGTCAACAATTAACATAACAATCACAAGGAGAGGATTTATGGTCTCAGGTACATTGGTTGTGCCCTGAGGGGCCTGGAAAAAAGGAGGTTACCCTAACATTCCCAAAGTATGTTTATCATAGATACAAAAGACAATAGGCTCTGTGCAGGTAAAGATTGACTTTTGTCAGGGAAGATTTTAGCTGAGGACATGACTAACTGCCATAAACTGCTTGTAGTTAAAAATCTTGAATGTCAGACCATCCTTTGTGGTTATGTTAGGTCTCTGAGTTTGCAAGGCTACCACAAAAGCCTTCCCTCACCTTGTCAGGTTAGCATGTAGCCCCTTTCCCTCCACAGTAGCTATGAGAAGAAATTGGTGTTTGAAAAAAAAAACAAGCAAACCCAGCTGGCATGGCTCAGTGGTTGAACAACAACCTATGAACCAGGAGGTCATGGTTCAATTCCCGGTCAGGGCACATGCCCAGGTTGCAGGCTCAATACCCACTGTGGGACATGCAGGAGGCAGCCAATCAATGATTCACTCTCATCATTGATGTTTCTATCTCTCTCTCCCTCTCTTTTCCTCTCTGAAAGCAATAAAAAAAAACCTATAATAATAAAAGGGTAATATGCTAATTAGACCAGGCATCATTCTGGATGAAGCTGGGGCTGGAGCAAAGCCTGGGTCCCGGGTGCCTGCTGGTTGCCAGAGGGAAGCCCGGGTCCCAGGTGCCATAGGGAAGCCAGTGCCGGCAGCCAGGGGAAGGAAAGCCTACTCTTGCACGAATTTTCATGCATTGGGTGTCTAGTCCTATCTAATAAAAGAGTAATATGCAAATTAACTATACCTCCGCTACACCCACAAGCCATGCCCACCAGCCAATCAAGAGCAAGTATGCAAATTAACCCAACCAAGATGGCTGCAGCCACAGAGCGAGCAGGAGGCTTGGGTTTTCCTGGCAATGGAGGAAGCCAAGCTTCCTGCAGACCCTGGCCAGCCGTGGACTCCACTCAAGGCTACAAAGTTGCAATTATAGAAGATAAATAAATCCCCCCCAAAAAATGGTGGCAGCCACAGAGTTGGAGGGAGCAGAAGGTTTGGGTTTCCCCGGCGATGGAGGAAGCCAAGCTTCCTGGCCTGCCTTGGCCTTTGCTCAAGGCTACAAAATTTCAATTATAGAAGATAAATAAATCCCAACAAAAATGGCTGTGGCCACTGAGCCAGCAGGAGGCTTGGGTTTCCCAGGCGATGGAGGAAGCCAAGCTTTCCACCCGCCCTGGCCTGCCGTAGCCTCCGTTCAAGGCTACAAAGTTTCAATTATAGAAGATAAATAAATCCCAGATACTAGGGCCTCCACTTGGGTCGCTGGGGGGTGTGGCTGGCCTGCAAACCACCACAGGCCCCTCGCCCAGGCCACCCCACACCCCAAGGGAACCCCCACCCTGATCTGGGACACCCTTCAGGGCAAACCAGCCGGCCCCCACATGTGCACCAGGCCTCTATCCTATCTAATAAAAGAGTAATATGCAAATTGACCATCACTGCAACACATAAGATGGCTGCCCCCATGTGGACACAAGATGTCCACCACAAGATGGCCAGCAGGGGAGGGACCAGGTCTGCAAGGGAGGGCAGTTGTGGGCGATCAGACCAGCAGGAGAGGGCAGTTGGGAGGGACGAGGCCTGCAAGGGAGGGCAGTTGGGGGTGATCAAGCCTGCAGGGGAGGGCAGTTAGGGGTGACCAGGCTGGCAGGGGAGGACAGTTAGGGGCAATCAGGCTGGCAGGGGAGCAGTTAGGCATCAATCAAGCTGTCAGGGGAGTGGTTAGGGGGTGATCAGGCTGGCAGGCAGAAGCAGTTAGGGACAATCAGGAATGCAGGCAGGAGAGTGGTTGGGAGCCAGAAGTCCTGGATTGTGAGAGGGATATCCGACTGCCTGTTTAGGCCAGATCCTACTGGGATCAGGCCTAAATGGGCAGTTGGACATCCCTCAAGGTGTCCCAGATTGGAGAGGGTGAAGGCTGGGCTGAGGGACACATCCCCTTGTGCATGAATTTTGTGTACCAGGCCTCTAGTAGATATATAAAAAACAAGCAAATACCCTAAAATGCATCTATAGTATGACCAAATGTACAATTTTCTAAGTGTGCATACAATTTCCTTGTGTTTTCTTTACAGATTCCTTAACTTATAAATTCTCTATAAAACATCACTTTAGCCCGAGCTGGTTTGGCTCAGTGGATAGAGCGTCGGCCTGCGAACTGAAAGGTCCCAGGTTCGATTCCAGTCAAGGGCACATGCCTGGGTTGTGGCCTCAATCCCCAGTGGGGGACTTGCAGGAGGCAGCCAATCCATGATTCTCTCTCATCATGGATGTTTCTATCTCTCTCTCCCTTTTCCTTCCTCTCTGAAATCAATAAAAATATATTTAATTTAAAAAACACCGTCACTTTAATTAGGTTAATGTAGAAATGCCTAAATATGCTATGGAAAGCACTTTGTAAAGTTTGTACACACATTTATCTTTTTGGACTTCCCAGTGTTTCAGACCATGTCCTGGCTACCCCAGTTTGAATACTGTTGTGTTTAGAAATGTTACAGATGCAAACATACGTCGATTCTGGTGCTTAGCCTATTCTAATCTTTTTTTTCTTGAAATTATCATTGGAGTGGTGCATGTGTAATCGAGCTGACACATTTAAAATGAACCCAGTAGAAATGAGTCTATTTTGCACTTTTTCAAATCAAAAGTGCAGTTCCAACTGCATAAAAATGTAAATGATTACTTTAAATTACAACCCCTTTTATTGTTACATAGTCCAAGTGCTGTTCTCCACATAAAAGAAAGTTCATAATCATTATAATTACTTGTCATCATCAGTTGCTTTATAATCATAAGTTGCTATATGCATTATAAATATGTTGGTGAGCAGAATAGTAACCATTAACATCATAGTAAGTAGTAGGTTTTTCCTATTAACTGAGTTTTAAAAAAGGAAATTCTCACATTTGCCCTTAAGAACTTGCTTTTTATTGGTTTCTTAAAATGTCTTGTAAATTCTATTATTAGAGGATAATGATAATATAAGGGGGGAAAGACAGTGTAAATGATGTATTTTTGAATCAGTAAAATCTAGGTAGTTGTACCTAATGACAGGTTGTAAAATGGCCTTCGCATAGAATATTCCCATTGATTATATTGTTTTTCACCACTTTACCAAACAGAAAGAGAAAAAAGATCAGGCTGGCATGACTTGAGCTGAGTTTTAAAATTCCTTATATAGAATCTCTGAGCTTCTCAGGATAACAGTATTTAGTGGAAACCAAATGCAGATTTCCACTAAGAGACAATTGGAAGGTTGAATTAATATTCTAGGATATTCACATCAGAAGACAATGACATTTATGGAGCACTACCTATGTGCCTGGTGCTAGGTGAGGTAGTTATATTAGTTGTAATATTCAATCATCTGTTTATAGAAGAGGACCCTGGAGCTTAGAGAAGTGAGATCAGTGCTCTGAAGGACAGAATTGTGATCTGAATGCAGGCATTCTGACTTTGAAACTGTATTCTGTTGCCACCCCCAAGTTATAAAAAATATGATGGCAGGATTGATTTAAACATTTTCCATGCTAGTCACTTACTAATGTTTTAAAACCAACATGTAACTTGTAACTATGCATCATAGTTCATTAGATTTTCTTTTTTGAGACAGAGATAGAGAGAAACAATGATTTGTTGTCCCACACTTATTTATGAGTGCATTGTTTACTTCGTGTATGTGCCCTCTCCGGAAACCAAACCGCAACCTGGGCACTCTAACCAACTGAGCTCCCTGGCCAGGGCTCTATTTGTTGAGCCCTGTATCAATGAATGCAGATGAAACATATAAAGCATGTACATAGTCACTCCATGCCAGAAGAGAAAAAGTGACTTTTAGGCATTTGATAGCTTAATACCTGTAATTATACAACACAGTGTTCATTCCTTTTGTTATTTGCCTCTGAATTTTTTTTGAATTGTTGATATTGCTGTCCAACCCTGAAGGTTTCTTATATAAACATATTTTCACTATTATCATTTTGCAATCATTGACCACAAAGTCTCTGTTTTATGTAACATATTTAAATATATTTTGTATATTCAGTTAAAGAAACAAGTATACTTCACTCCAAACAACATAACAGAATTTATAAAATCACCTTAGTTCCCTTCTAATGATGTCATTGAAGACAGATTAGAAACAATAATAAAGCAGAAACCTTTTAGATTTCCTCAATTCATGTTCTGAGAGTGCATGATAGTAATCAAATCAGAGTGAATTAAAAGTCCTTAAATGTGAGGGGGAAATACCTTTAGTTGCTGTGGGCGAATTTTCCTAATCAACTGTCTTTTCTCACTATATATTGATAAGCTTTGAGAAAACAATGTCTTATTAGCATTAAAAATGGTATTGATTACTAAAAATATTGTCTCTTCATCATTAACTAAATTACTTAATTTAAATAATTCCATGCACATGTTCAACTTTGAGTGAAGTTGAGTAAATTCTGTTTTGAATTTTTTTTCTGATTTTATTTTTGTTCCTCATTCTACATAAAAATAATATTTGGGTAATATCATCATATAATATTAATTGGCAGTATAGAAGGTGCTCTTCAAATAGCAGCAAGTATTAGAAGTAGTTGTTGGCTTGCAAACATGGTTTTCTGTGGAGGATAGAGACGTAACATTAGACAACGGTTGGCGACCATTTCCAGTGGCACTGGGTTCAGTTCCTGAAGCAAACAAAATGGTTTCAGGGGGTAAAGCTGGGGAAATATTAAAAAAAATAACTTTGAAATCATGGTCTATCTTTTCACCAAGGACCATGATATGGCAAGGAAGAAAGACAGCAAGTAGGATATGGGGGGAAATAATCTACATACCCCCACATTTCATCCCCAACAAGCACTCTTTGCTATAGTCCTAATACTATTAGCAATACTAATATTATTTTTCAGTTATCCAGAGCTTTAATAAGTTCCCTAGATTGGTGTAGGGATATACCTGTATACTCATAGATTAAACATCCTTACTATGGAGAAATTCATGCTGCGTTCTGAAACGCTGATTTACAAATAAACTTTTTAAGCAAAATATCTCCATAAACTTAGAAAGTGCACACAGCCAGCTCACTTGGTGAATTTCTTTCCTGGCACTTTCATATTTACAACCCTGAGAGGGCCCTGCATTCAGACTGCCCAGTGTGGGAGGAATGGGTTTCTCGCGCTGAGATAGGAGTGCAGCTTTAGTACACACGATTTACCTATTTCTGTGACTGCAGTGTCGAACTATAACAGTCAAAGAAGTGGTTTAGTCATAGACTGATATTCAAATTGTTAATAACAAGGAAGCCTCTAGTTCTCCCCAAATCTGGTACCCTACACAAATCATCTGTCCCTAAACCTGGGCCTTCTTCCCACTATCCTCCATTGCTTTTTATTCTAGAAGATTGCTTTGGGGTTCTATCAGAGCAGAAATTACAGCAAAGAAGGTTCAGAAAGGACAATGTTGGAGAGGGAATTACGTAGAAATGATCTCCTTCAATCACTCTATAGAAAGAACAAGAGTTACACAGGGAGTCCATAGATTGGGCTGTCATTGGGGGTGAGATGGGGTGCAATGGCATAAAAAGGCATGAGTAAATAAATAAATTCATAAATTATAAAAACAAGTGATTTGTTGATGATGCCATACACTGAAGTACCAGCTTCTGATGTTCAAAACAACCAGCAATGAGTTGATACAAAACTTTGAAAATTAAAGTGCAGTTTTTTCCCTAAGAAATGACTTTTTACCACTCCTTTTGGGAGCTCGTGTTAGGCAAGCTACTTACTGGCTTCCGGCATCCTCTAAATCTCTATTCTTTCTTTTCTCCCCAGTGGGAAGAATATGCTCTGTACCCCATACAGCTAATGCCCTCCACCCTCCACTCACATTTCAAAATGTTCCTGAGTCAGAGCTGCTTCTTACATGTGTGTCTTTCCTCTCTAGTTCCTGTCTACAGAGTGTTACTTATTTTATTTGGGGTCATATGTAAGAGAGCAGTGGGGTAGAAGCACAGAATGCATCTAATTTGGACATCAACTTGGTTTTTGTAATTTTCTTAAAATAGTTTACACTGTTAATTTTTCTCAAAGAAATGATACCTTTCTGTGTAAGTTGGACATGCTGTTTAAGAAACAGGAAAGAGAAAAAGAGAGATGCCAAGAAAAGATGTTATTTTAACATCAAGCAACACAAAAAATGGCATGGGGTTATTTCCATCCTAAAATTGGAAGCTACATTTAAAGCAAAACTCTAAGAGGCCAGATGTTTAACTCAATCTTTTTTTTTTAATTGAGGAAAAATACACATAACATAAATTAACCATCTTAAAGTGAGCAATCCGTTGTCATTTAGTACAATTACAGTTTTATGAAACCTCCATTACTCTCAAGTTCCAAAACATCCTCATAACCCAAATGGAAACCTGTACCCATTAAGCAGTCTTTCCCCACACTTTTCTCTCCCAGTTCCTGGCAAAAATCAATCTGCATTCTGCCTCTACAGATTTATCTATTCTGGATATTTGATATAAAAACAATAATAAAATAAGTGATCTTTAGTGTCTGTCTTTTTTCATTTAAGATAATGTTGGGAGGTTTATCTATGTTGTAGCATAACCTACTACTTCATTCCATTTTATGCCTTCATAATATTTCATTGTATTATATAACACCATTTGAAATTTAATGTTGTCTAACTCAAGAAACACCTGGAGATGGATATGTATCCATTGATACTCTTAATAAATAGAGATTACTAAATCTACAGTTCCTTAAATACAACTTATCCAGGTGACTTTCTCAAAATCCACACAAATGTTCTCAACCATTTTATTATTTTTCAGAGACTTTTTAATGGACAACAAACATGACTTTTCCTACCATACGGTCAGCATATAATTCAGTTGGCTCTCTGAATCTGCAGGTTCCACATCCATGAATTCAACCAATGACAGATCAAAAATACTTTCAACAATAAAGAAAAAATTAAGAAAAAAATAAAAAGAAAAATATTTGGAAAAATATTATGTTGTTGCTGACATGTACTATATAGTTGGAATGATGATGATTGTGTTTATGCTGAACATGGTCAGACTTTGTAATTCTTGTCATTTTTTCCTAAACAACACAGTGAAACTACTATTTACACAGCATTTTCACTGTATTGGATATTACAAGTAACCTAGAGATGATTTAAAGTATATGGGAAGATGTACAGTAGGTTATAAGCAAATACTACTTTGTTTTACTTGAGCATCCTGGATCTTGTACCCTCGAGGGTCCTGGAACCATCCCCCATGGCTACTGAGGGACAACTGTACTCAGTTACCATTGATTCTGCTAATTTTTACTAAGTGGTAATCACTAGGATTGTGTCTCAGAGAAGTTTCTTACATATCTAAAATGGTTTCATTTCCTCCTGCATTCTGACTTCCGTTGTTTTTTATAATGAAGAATAGGCTGGCATTGAGATACCAAAAAATAAAAATATTAGCAATAACCCTGGCTGGTGTGGCTCAGCTGGTTGACGTGTTATCCCATACACCTGTCAACATAAGAAACATTCAAACATGTGAAGAATTTTTGTGAGTTTATTTGAGCCAAACTGTCGACAAATGCCAGGAAGCAGAATCTCAACTGATTGAGATAATGCTCTGGAGAATGGCATTTTTGCACCTTGTTTTATACATTACAATAAAAAAAGGAGACATATGTGTAAGTGGGTTACATGAAATCCATTGTTGATAGATTAGGGAGGTGGGAGAAAGCAAAGTGGGAGAGGAACCTCTGGGATTGGATAAAAAGTCAAATGATAGACACACACTTCTTTTACTTAGGTGGGTGCAGGATAGTTAACAGTCAACAATTAACTCAATAGCAAGGAGCAGTGCCTATGCTTTGAGGGGTCCATAAAAAGGGAAGTTACTTTTGATATTCCAAAAATATGTTATCGTAAATTCGAAAACATGATAGACAGGTTTAGTTAGGGTGAAGATTGACCTTTGTCAGCGAAGATACTAGCCTAGGAAAGGACTACCCACTATAAACTGCTTTTTAGTTTAAAAAGTTTTCATTCCAGACCATCCTTTGTGGTTATTTTAGGCCTCTGAGTTTGCAAAGGCCACCAGACTGGCCTTTCCTGAGCTAGTCAGGTTAGCATGTGGCCCCTTTTGATCCACACACCTAAAAGGTTGTGGGTTCTATTACCAGTCAGGGCACACACCCAGGTTACAGGTTCAATTCGCATCGAGGCGTGTGCAGGAGTTGATATTTCTCTTTCTCATGTCACTCTCTCTCTCTCTCTCTTTCCCTTCCTCTCTCTAAAATCAGGTTTTAAAAATCAGCAATAACTATAATGTTTTAAGGGTTCATACTTTTAACCACTTCAAAATTTGGTTATTATTTCCTCTTGTGGCTTTAAATTTATAGTTTGGAATATGATAATATGATAAGGAGAGGACTATTGATCTTTTTTTTTTTTTTTACCTTTTACCTTTATGTATCAGTGGTTTGTTTTAGTTTGAATTTATATCCTGATGGTGGTAATAACTACTTGCAGAAATTACTCTTTGCAGAAAAACAATTTGTCTCTCTGCTGCAGAGTCAAGTTGAATTAGGGCTAAATACTGTGGTGTGATGTTGGGAACCCAGCTGCTGACCTGATTTCAAGGTTCAACTCTACTCATACTTTCACTGATTCTCCTCCAGGTAGAGCTCTTCCCTCCTCATTAGAATAAATTAGGTTAAGAGCTTTCCCAAAAGAATGTTAACACATTTTTTATGTTTAAAAAATGTTTTCACATTTTAAAAATATGGTAAAATATTGGTTTCAACTATGAGAAAACCTTTTATAGCACTTGTTGCAATTATGAATGAGCATTGCTAATCTCTAAAGAGAGTTGGATTCTGCCTTTCCTCAAACACATTTGAAAATGAAAGTATAGTTTTTAAAGAAACATCTAATTGTACCATTATTCACCAAAAATGAAATTGAGGTAGTCCCTAATGTCCGCTAAAAGTCTAAAGACCGATGAATATCAAAATATATCTTGTCATAAATGAGAATGAAAGATATACAACATAAATATTTTTTTGAAAAAGAGAAAGTTGTGACTATTTCATTTTTGAATCTTGAATTTGGATTTGTCTTCATCCTGTCACTGAAGTGGAAGTGGAAGATGTTGCTAACAAAGAACAATATGCTATTGCTGGCTGCTGCGTAACAGCAGAAAGGGTTACAGGAGTAGTGAAATAAAAGAAGCTAAACTGGGAAGAGTACATTTCTGAATCTTTCTAGCAGTGAACAACACGCTGTTCAAAACTAAAAAAAAGCTCTCCATTCTCTTCATTTGCCTAGAATTAATGGCATGCTTATCTACCTACACTCACGCACATACCGCACACACAGACTCTGACCTGGTGTTGTTACTGAGTGGTGATGATTACTAAAATCATCCAAGTAGGCCATTTAGTATCTCACTGTCCCTGAACTGCAGCTAAAAATTCCCTATAACTTTCTCCATTGATTAATGGAGATCATTATCTCCCAATTCATAGTTTTAATAAATCAGTATTTATTCAGTGTCAGGAGGCCTGGCATGAGGTGATAATGCTTTAGAAACACTGACTAAACAAAGAGAGCAATTTTGCCCTCTATAATTTTGCATTTTAGAAGAATACATCATAGACGATGATTTGGCACTAAGTTGCAGGTGCTTGTAATTTGTAACAGAATCACGCTTACATCCCATCATTAAATACACCCCACTTACTCTCAGGGCTTCTCCGTAGCAGGCTGCTAAATAAAACAGGACCTACCTTCTCAATTTCTATTAGGAGTTAACAAATATAACCTATTTAGAATACAGAAAGCACTCATTATGGAACCAGAAGATATAGTTCCTATTGCATTTATACATAAAAATAGTATAGGGTTTTTTATTTTTATTTTATCAACTAGTTCAATTAGAATTTCAGGAAAACTAAAGTTATGAATTCAGGTAAATACTGTGTCACTGGATAAACAAATGATGAACAAAGAAAGTTGATGTAGCAATCAAACATAAATGCACATGAAGGGCCCACTAAGAATGAAAGTGTCTTATATTCTCCTTCATCAACTGAGAAATGCATTATATTTAAGCTATTTATGTACCTTCTGCCTCAGCAAACCAGATGCCACTGTATGACCAGAGGGTATGTGGGAGCTGAGCCAGCAGTAACTCTGGGTGGTGGAGGGAAGATGCCCATTATGCCCATTGTAGTCTAAAGAGTAGAAACTATATTTTCTTTTAGGATAAAGGAGAGAATATTTTCATTTCCTTAAATAGTTTTAAATGTAAGTTTAAATTATTTCAAAGCAGCATTTTTTTTCTTGTAGTAGGTATTTGGAATCCACTGGTGAGTACCTAGCCAGGGTGGCATGCTTTTCCTGTTGGAGTAGAATTAAGCAGTATGGCTAATTCATAATAGTTCCAGGAGCCCCCATCATCATGACTGGCTTTGCTTCTGACTAGTGAAGGCTTGGAGACACCATGATACTGTTGGGAAGGAGGAGAATACCCTCAAGCCTTTTATAGGACCTTAAGAGACACTTCTCCAAAGTGGACATACAGTTGGCCAAGAGACATGTTAAAAAAAGCTCAAAGAGAGATGCAAGTTAAAACAACAATGAGGAATCACCTTATACCTATCAGAGTGGCTACCACCAACAAATCAACAAATGACAAATGCTGGCGAGAATGTGGAGAAAAGGGAACCCTAGTGCACTGCTAGTGGGAATGCAGACTGGTGCAGCCATTATGGAAAGCAGTATGGAGTTCCCTCAAAAAATTGAATATGGAACTTCCATTTGACCCAGTAATCCCACTTCTAGGAATATATCCCAAGAAATCAGAAACACTAATCAGAAAAAAAATGTGTGAACCTCTATGTTCATATCAGCACAATTTACAGTAGCTAAGATCTGAAAACAGCCCAAGTGCCCATCAGTAGGTGAGTGGATAAAAAAGCAGTGGTTTCCCTAGCTGGTTTGGCTCTGTGGATAGAGTGTCGACCTGTGGACTGAAGGATTCCAGGTTCAATTCTGGTCAAGGACATGTAACTCAATTGAAGGCTACTCCCTGGCCTGGGCTCTGATCAGGGCTCATGCAGGAGGCAACCAATCGATATGTTTCACTCACATCGATAGTTCTCTCTGTCTTTCCCTCTCCTGTTCTCTCAAAAAATATCCTTGGGTGAGGATTAAAAAAAAAAAAAAAAAAAAAAAAAGCAATGGTACAGTTACACCATGGAATACTATGCAGTAGTAAAAAAGAAGGCTCTGTTACCCTTTGAGACAGCATGGAGGGACCTGGAGAGTATTATACTAAGGAAATAAGCCAGTCAGAGAAAGACAAGTATCACATGATTTCACTCATAAGTGGAATTTAAGGACAAAATAAACTGATTAACAAAATAGATCCAGAGACAGAAGCATGGAACAGACTGCTGAATCTCAGAGGGAAGGTGAGGGTGGATGGGTAGTAGGAAGAGATCAAACAAAGAACTTGTATGCATATATGCATAACCCAGGACACGGACAATAATAGTGTGGGAGGTCTAGGACCTGGGGTGGAGGTAGGCTAGAAGGGGTCAATGGCGGACAAGGGGGAACATATGTCATACTTTCAACAATAAAGATTTAAAAACACAACAACAAAGTAATTGATATAATTGATATACAATTGTGATATTTCAGGACAACCTATCTTGGACCCCAACAATACTCTAGACCAGGGGTGGGCAAACTTTTTGACTCGAGGGCCACAATGGGTTCTTAAACTGGACTGGAGGGCCGGAACAAAAGCATGGATGGAGTGTTTGTGTGAACTAATATAAATTCAAAGTAAAGGAGCAGAGGGGAGAGCAAGAGAACCGGATAGAACAGCCAGATCCGGCCCGCGGGCAGTAGTTTGCCCAAGGCTGCTCTAGACTATAACAAACCTTTTGATGTTCTCCAAAGTCTTGAAATCCCTAGATCTTACACCTTGATTTTCACCCTAAGCATCTCTAAGCAGTCCCTTTGCATGGCCCTTTCCAGCCCTCCACAGACTTGGTGGATGCTTCTTCAACATATTTCTGTCTTATTCTATTCTCAAGCATTGTGAAGAAATCTGTAATCCTTGCACCCCAAAAGTTATCAGCAAGGATTATCCCTACAACTAGTATTTTTTTGAGCATCTGGTATATGTAAAATACTGTTCTAGAAACTTAAGCTGCAGCAAAAGAATGAGATCTATAATCTCATGTAATAGGAGTGGGCAAGTGATAATCAATTATATGAACACCTGTATGTATCATATGATAAGCATTTTTTTGTGTGGAAAAAAAAAGGGTAAAGTGAGAGAGAGGTACAGTCTGCCTGTGGAAGGTGTTATTTTAAATAGGGTGATGTAAAGTAGTGGTTCTAGGCTGATGGGTGTGAGGGAGAGAGACAGGCTAATGTCTAGGGGTAGGGGGCACAGGAGAGAAAGCATAAAGATATGGGACAGAGGGCATAGATGAATTAGGCCTGTGGTCTCCTGCCAGGCAGTGGTGAGGGTGGAGGGATGCGATTCTTTCCAGTAACAATCAGAACTGGTTCTTCTCAAGAAATTCTAAACTATGAGAACTCACAACTCATGGGCATGGCTCTCCAATGCTTTAACCTCCCAGAGCCTTCCTGATGCACACTCTTCATTGCCCTCAGTCCATATACCCTTCTTTATTTCTCCATTTTCTACCTAATCATAAACTAGCCAGGAAATGCTCACCATCCCTATGGTTTATAGCACTTTTGATTCTCCAGCCCTACTCTCCTCTCGGGCAGCAGCACACTGAACCCCAGGATCAAGACTGCTATCAGCCTCGATTGCAGCAACAGCCTCCAGGCCCTGCAGCCTTGGGGCTCCTGCAAGTCCTTCACACAGCCTCCTGTGCTCAATGTAAGCAGCAGGCCGGACCATAACTCTCCTCTTGTGGAAATCCTCTGATGATCCCCCATTATGCAGGACAGAGGAAAGTCTCTTCACAGTGATATTCAAAGTTCAACATCATCTCACTTCAGCCAATATCCGAGCGCGTTTCTGTGTCTCCCTGCCTCTTTCTTCATGCTGTAGTTACAACAATCATTTTGGAGTCCCACTCTTTTTTCTGGCTCTCATTGCACTGTTTTTCTTTTCCTCCTCCATCCCCTTCTGGAAATTTTTCTACACTTCTCCCAGGCTACATTGAGGACCGCAATACCAAGCTGATGGAACTCCATGTGCTGACAATTGTCATTAAACTATACCCATTTATATTATAATTATATTTACTCTTAATTATAAGCATATGTCTGCTCCCATCCCACAACTAAAGAAACAAACAAAAGCAAACAAGCAATGATAAAACAAATTTCTAGTACTGTTTAAATCAAATGAATGAATGAATGACCAGCTTTGGCACTGGAAAAGTGTAAAGATAAGAGAAGGGATAAAATGGGATAGAAATGTCTGAGTTAGATGCTGATATTATAGAGGAAGCTGATATAATACTCTAAATAAAGATATTTATTAAAATGATCTGGATGAAGTAGACAAGATAGTATTAGTGATCCCCTTGGTTTTTAATGAGCAGAGTTCTTAAAAGATGATAAACAATGGCTTGCAAATGACAGCATTCATCAAATTGATTCTTTTTTATTTAAAATGTATTTTGTGGAGCTCTTGCTATGAGTCTAACAACTTTCCAGGCATCGGCTATAAAATGGTGAGCAGGAAAATACACTGTTCTTGCTTTCATGGAGTTTAATATCATGTGAGTGAAATACACGTAAAATGAACAAACACACTAAGATTTTGACTGAAGAAAAACAATCAGGTCTTTTGAGAATAATCAAAGAATCTGACCTAAACAGTCAAGAAAGACACAGCTGAGAAGAGTTAATTGAACCAAGAGCTGAAGATGTTAAGAGTTAACTGGATTGATCTTGAAATCTGAGAGGAAAACTAAGTGTGTGTGTGTGTGGAGCCAGGGGGGGGGGGGGGCATATAAGTGCAAACAAAGGCTCTTTGAACAGAGTAGAAAGAGAAGAAAGGGACCTAGAATAGTGGTATGCCATGGGAGGGCAGATCGAGATATTAACCTCCACTGAGCCCGTATTATGTGTTAGATATTGTGCTAAATGTTTTTCACATTATATTTTATTGTAATAATGACCAAAACATGAGAAAATGTACTTACTTTCCCCATTTTTTTATATAGTGGAGGTAAATAAAAAGTTAAGAAATTTGCCTGTAGTCTCAGCTAATTAGAAACTACAGACCATGCATCTCCAATCGATACTCCAGAGGGACAGCGAGGTCAGACAATCATGGCTCATTCAGTTCTGGGGCTCCGGGAATGGGTTGTTGCTTGAATAAATTTCTACCCGTTTGCATTTGAGAGGAGTTTTCCACCTAATACTTGTCTCCCATCTCCCATAAAAGGTGAAACTGGAAGGGTAAAATGGAAGGAGCCTCTGCCATATTCATTTAAGATATGGTCTCCATTTCTTGCCAAAGAGGGCTTGCTGGTGGTCAGGAGCAAGACATAGAGGATATAATGCATTTTATAATGTTTCTTTGAAAACTGGATTTGGTGGAGTTCAGTATGAGCAGAGACCCTGCCAGCATCTTGCTCTCTCCCCATGCCTTCCTAAAGCAGGCGATTCCTGTCCCCCGACACAAGGAAGGACAGCTTGAGAGGTTGGGAGGGGCCAGTGGAACGGGTGCCTGTGGTGGCTTCAGATGTCTCCCCTTCACATCATGGTTGGCAGCAAGCACTGCATCTGGATAACAATGCCCACGTTTCATGAACTCACTCTGGAAGAAATGGCTCTTGACCTGGCCTCAGTTTGTCTTGGAAAGGATAAGATATATGTTTACTGTCCCAATACACCAAAAAAACGGGATACACTATACTATCCAGATAAGTCACAAGATTCATTCCAGGGATGGTGACTGGCATTCATAACAAAGTAAGAAGAACGGAGGGCTTATGTGTGGCTTCTGAAATCTCCAGAGCTAAGACACCCACCTATACTGGCAATCGCTATGACTCGGCCATTTGCAGCTCTTACAGGCTTCTACTGCCTGGGCCAGGCGTCCTCAAACTACGGCCCGTGGGCCACATGCGGCCGCCAAGCACATTTATTCAGCCCGCCGGGTGCCGCTGCCTGTCCTGCTTAGCAGCCGACTCGTCCCGGGCCCTCAGTGCACATAGGAATTTGTTCATAGTTTTTTTTTAAACTATAGTCTGGCCCTCCAACGGTCTGAGGGACAGTGAACTGGCCCCTGTTTAAAAAGTTTGAGGACCCCTGGACTAGGCCATCCTGAGGCTAGGAGGATGCCGAGGCAGGCGGTAGAGGACCAGTTTCTCCTCGTTGTATACGATCTTTTCTTTTTATGGAGGCTCCATTTCGCCAGGAGCTGGCAAACATTTCTCTTGCTGATCTCGCCTTCTCCCACCTTGAATTTTCTTTACTGAAGCAACAGTTACACTAAACACTTGCATTTTCCCTCTAGCCTTTCGTTTTAAAATATTTAGAAGAGGAAATGATCCATGTTAGTAACCTCAGTCGTTCTGCAATGAGGAGTAAAAAAACAACAACGGTGATGGTGTTTAAAGAACAGAGAAAATAAGTGATAAAAATAATTTCAAATACCATCTTTGCTTAAAATACTTAAGTGCATAGCTTTTCAACTTGGATAAACAACTGGTGTCAGGAAAAATACAAATCCCAGGGAAAGGAGAAATCATTCCTGTACAGCATCTCTCGTTTAGAACTGGGGGAGAGGAGCACACTTTCTTTTCAAACACCAGAGGGAAAGGGGAAAAAAATGCTGCTATTAAGGTTACATGGTATATCAAATTCTGCATCTCCCAAGGATTACCCCAAGTGAAGGCGAACACATTTTTTTTCCACTAAGTACTCAAAACCTATCAACAGGAACACGTTTCTCCCTCAGATTCATTGTAAGTCAGTTTCACTGCATGGGAAGCAGATGCTATTGGGAGCATAAAAGCTGCTTGACAGACACATTACTAAACGTTCTTAAAAACAAAAAGCAACAAACAAGAAAGCAGCTACCATGCCTACTTGTGAAGATCAGTATTAAAACATTTGCAGTGTGCCGGGCTTGGTGGTTCAGTCAGTTGGAGCGTCATCCGGTATAATAAAATATTGCGGGTCCGATTCCCAATCAAGGCACATACCGAGGTTGCCTGTTCGATCCCTAGTTAGGAAACAACTGATGGATGTTTCTCTCTCTTCTCTCTCTCTTTCTCTCTCAAATCAATAAAAACAGGTGAAGATTAAAAAGGAAAAAAACAGCCCTCCCCAGTTGGGCTCAGTGGATAGAGCATTGACCTGAGGACTAAAGGATCCAGGGTTCAATTCCAGTCAAGGGCACATGCCCCGGTTGCGGGCTCGATCGCCAGTAGGGGGCATGCAGGAAGCAGTCGATCAATGATTCTCTCTCATCATTGATGTTTCTATCTCTCTCTCTCCCTCTCCCTCCTCTCTGAAATCAAAAAAAAAAAAATATATATATATATATTTAAAAAGGCAAAGATGTTCATGAAAAAAAAAATTCCCATGTAACAGTGTATTTTTGTTTTGTTTTAATGATGTGTAGATTGTTTTATTTTACTTATGAGTCCAGTGTCTGAAAAGTTAAGCCAGTTTTGTATGTATATGATATGTATGTTACAGTTATTAAACTTAAAGTGAATGATGCCTTTTAACACTTACCCCTGAAACAAATGGACAAAAAATTAAACTTTCTTTAACTAGCTTGGTGATAAAATGTAAATTTGTACTGCAGGTTTAGAGCTAGATTCACTATCACTAACATTTACTACCAACTCACTAAAGAAATAGAGCAAACATTCCTTCCAGAGTGGACAGGGAGGGCTGGGAGATCAGGCAATTATATATGCTCATTCAGTTTTGGTGCTCTAGGAACGTGGTTGTTGCTTGAATAAAATTTTATACTTTTATATTTAAAAATTCAAAACAAAAAAACAACTTTAGGTTTCAGTGATGAGTGCTGCTTCAGAATGGTCCCTGGTACCACTGATTGTAAAAGCTAGTATTGATCTGGGGCTTACTAAACTTTTATGCACAGGCATTCATGGATCTATTTATACTTCACATCAAATAGAGTGGAGTCCCCCAAAAATGTATACACATTTAACAGCTCATAGCTCAATTGATGTTTCTCTCTTTTCCGATTTAACCCACTGGAATTAATAATTATTCAAAGTGCGTATACATTTTGGGACACCTTGCATATTATATTATATTTACATATGATCCTATCTAATAAAAGAGTAATATGCAAATTAACCACCACTCCGCTACACCCACAAGCCATGCCCACCAGCCAATCAGGAATGAGTATGAAAATTAACCCAACCAAGATGGCTGCGGCCACGGATCGAGCAGGAGGCTTGGGTTTCCCCGGCAATGGAGGAAGCCAAGCTTTCCGCACACCCTGGCAGGCCCAGGTCTCCACTTAAGGCTGCAAAGTTTCAATTATAGAAGATAAATAAATCCCAACAAAAATGGCAGCAGCCACCTAGCTGGAGAGAGCAGGAAGCTTGAGTTGACCCCAGCGATGGAGGAAGCCAAGCTCCTGCAGCCCTGGCCTGCCTTGGCCTCACTCAAGGCTCCACAAAGTTTCAATTACAGAAGATAAATAAATCCCAGATACTAGGGCCTCCGCTTGGGTCACTGGGGGGCGTGGCTGGCCTGCAAACCACCACAGGCCCCTCGACCAGGCTGCCCCATGCCCCAAGGGAACCCCCACCCTGATCTGGGACACCCTTCAGGGCAAACCAGCCAGCCCCCACCCGTGCACAAATTAACCCAACCAAGGCCTCTATCCTATCTAATAAAAGAGTAATATGAAAATTGACCATCACTCCAACACACAAGATGGCTGCCCCCATGTGGACACAAGATGGCCACCACAAGATGGCCAGTAAGGGAGGGCAGTTGGGAGGGACCAGGCCTGCAAGGGAGGGCAGTTGGGGGTGATCAAGTCTGCAGGGGAGGGCAGTTAGGGGTGACCAGAATGGCAGAGGAGGGAAGTTGGGGAGACTGGGCCTGCAGGGAAGGGCAGTTGAAGGGGACCCAGGCCTGCAGGGGAGAGCAGTTGGGGGGGACCAGGCCTGCAGGGGAGGGCAGTTAGGGGTGACTAGGCCTGTAGGGGAGGGCAGTTAGGGGTGACCAGCCTGCAGGGGAGGGCAGTTAAGGGCAAACAGGTTGGCAGGGGAGCAGTTAGGCATCAATCAGACTGGCAGTGGAGTGGTTAGGGGGTGATCAGGCTGGCAGGCAGAAGCGGTTAGGGGCAATCAGGAAGGCAGGCAGGCGAGCATTTGGGAGCCAGCAGTGCTGGATTGTGAGAGGGATGTCCGACTGCCGGTTTAGGCCCGATCCTACTAGGATCGGGCCTAAACGGGCAGTCGGACATCCCTTGAGGGGTCCCAGATTGGAGAGGGTGCAGGCTGGGCTGAGGGACACACACCCCCATGCATGAATTTCATGCACAGGGCCTCTAGTATATTATATATATTTCTATTTATACTGCCAAGCAAGTGAAACAAACACACTGCTTTGTAAGGTGCTTGTGCCACTGCTTTGCCCTGGTCCATAGCCACAACTGTGCTCTTAACGGTAGTTGCTCTGGACTCTTGTAGAGCCTTCAACTTACATGAAAGCAGACACAGTGGGTTTTCTCCCCAAGCTTCAGTGATCTCAGCTGGCATTATTCCTACTCTTTGATGGTCAGGGTGCTCCAAGAGTGTGCAGTCCTCATATCTCATTTTAGAAAGCCCCTTTAGGAGATAACATGGCATGAAGTCTGGCCTGAGCATCAAAATATCGATGCTTACCCTGTACCCTATCAGGTGGGGAATGGCTGAAGGATGTTTGGCAGAGGATGCCAGCAGCATTGAATGCTCCAAATAAGTTTGGACTCTGCATCAGATCTCCCTGGACCTACTTCGGCCCACTCAGGGTTTACTATCAATACATCTAGATCCATTTAGAGAAGATTGAGAGAGAACACCAACAATGAAAAGTACAATTAAATAAATAGATAGATAGATACAAAAAATAAATTGTACTTAGGAGAGTTATTTTCTCTGTTTTCCTTTGAGTTAGATTTTGATATTACTCTGTGTTTGTGGAATCCAATAAGCTGAGTCCTGGGTTATTGGTCCATAAACAGGAATGTATTCATGCTCAGACATTACATGTTCCTCTGTTTTGTTCTGAGCTTCCCTTTCCAATGTCTATTCTGAGGGATGGATGTAGACTTCGGATATTTTTGTTGGTTCTCCCAGGTGTTTAATTCTGCCAGACCTGATTCTCAGCAATTGTGTGTTGGCCATTTCATGCCTAGTATTTAGTATTTTTTGGCTGTGAAGTATAAATAGATCCATAAATGTCCAGAGCATAAAAGTTCAGTGAGCCCCAGATCAATATGAGCTTTTATAATTAGTAGGACCTATCATTTTTTATTAGAGATTCCCACCCCCTCCTCCTGTGCCCCTTTTCTTAAACAACCTTACTCTTAAGTTCCTTAATCTTTTCCTCTGTATACCCAGCCTAGTTAAATTTTCTAATTATGTATCAGCAAAGGAGAATAAATGGAGTCTTACCCTCTTTGGGGGTATTTGTATTGAGAAGCATTCCATGCCAAGTCCCCTTAAATTTTAACATTACAGATCAATCAACTCCATCGACCCTAAAGGCTGATATTGCTTCACACATAAGAGGATTTGACTACTTGGGCCAGTAGATTCAGTTACCGTATGTGGACAACCTTATAAAGTTTTCTGGCTAGAATTTATAGGTTGTTTTATTCTGTTGAGCAATCATAATTTAAAAAGACACAAGATCACAGCTCTCAAGGTTGAGTAATCACTGGTGGTATCCTGACGAGCTCAAATGTCACAATAAGGCTAAATAGCACATGCTTTTGACCCAGCTGTCCAGTGTTATTAATAGCTTGACTTAAAAAATGAAAGCAGTAGGGATGTCATTGACAATTTGAGGCCCATATGCTTAATGCAGCAAAACACCTGCCAGGGCTAATTTTTGGTTCCAAGTGAAGGAAATCAGCCTGCTTCCCCCCACCTCCCCGCCAACCCCCACCACACACACAGTTAAAAACACATCAACGCCTCCTCAGAATGTCACAATGTACCATAACCCTCAGCTGTGACCTCTTCCACCTCTTCCACTCTGAACTGCTTGTGATCCAAGGTAAAACAACTGTTCAATTCTTCTGACCTTAGGAGTAAACTCCCTAGTATGCATTGCTTTGCAGCCTGCCTGTGTGTGGGAAGAGGGGGAAAATGTGTGAGGGCGTGTGCCTTTGCAAGTTCATGAATGTATTAATTGGGCTCCTTGTCTTTTATTATCTCCCGAGTTTACAAAGTTGAAGTGGAAAGTTTGTGCACTTACAAAGTAGAAACCAAGGAGGATTTTGAAAATCCTACCTAAAAATACTAAGTGGTGTTGCCCTGCCAGCATGGCTCAGGGGTTGAGCATCAACCTATGAATCAGGATGTCACAGTTCAATTCTGGCTGGGGCACCAGCTTGGTCCCCAGTGGGAGGCCTGAGGGCAGCCATTCAATGATTCTCTCTCATCACTGAGGTTTCTATCTTTCTCTCCCTTTCTCTCTGAAAATATATTTAAAGATTCTAAATGGTGTCAATGATTAGGTATATAAGAAAGTAACCCAAACATATAAACTATTATTTGTTGGTCTGTAGTTGTTCTATACAGAGGGAAGAATGGGAAATAAAGATATTTTTCTTAATACAAGATGAAGTAAACTTCTTTCAGAAGTTACTAAAAGTTTGCCTCTACTCAAACTCTTTGGTGATAATGTAATTTTAAAATCATTCACTATGTATGATTCAATTTGAAATAAATAAAAATTGGTAATTTAGTCGATGACATTATGATAGAGCTGAGCAGAAAGAAATTTTTACTAAGATTTTAGTCAATCTAAATAATTGAAAAGCACTTAGATTGAATGTGTTGGTTTTTTTATTTATTTGAATAAGTTGTCTATACTTTTGTAAATATGACTGCAGTAATTATTTCATTTTAGTAACACTCTATTACTCCGTATACTGGTGTGGGGTGTACTGCATTGTAGGGGAAGGGAGAAGAGTGGGCTAAGAATCATGCTAGTACTTCATACTTTATTCTAAGATCTTACTTGAGATTATTTGCTTTAGCTGCTTTCATTAATCTTCTTCATTTCCTTCTGTAATATTTGTTTGAATTTTCAATTCACCTTCATTTTCCTGAGTAGTTTAAAAATTTATCCTTAAAACAATTCCAAAAGAGCAGTTCTCCACATTTTTATCAATGATATATGCATTCTATCATTGTACATTCCCCCAAAGTGACTATTTGACTGGGCAGATTTAATTTGACTACAAGTATCTCATTTCTATTTTTTAAAAAAATCTTATTTTTCCTATTTTATATTTGTTACTTTAAAAATTGAATATTTCAGCCGAAACCGGTTTGGCTCAGTGGATAGAGCATCAGCCTGCGGACTGAAGGGTCCCAGGTTCGATTCTGGTCAAGGGCATGTACCTTGGTTGCGGGCACATCCCCAGTAGGAGGTGTGCAGGAGGCAGCTGATCGATGTTTCTCTCTCATCGATGTTTCCAACTCTCTATCCCTCTCCTTTCCTCTCTGTAAAATATCAATAAAATATATTTTTTAAAAAATTGAATATTTCATATTGTTTCAGATGCATTTTCTATACTGCCAGATGTTGACTACCAAGCTGGGAGAATCTGATTTATTACTATCTACCCTTTCTCTCTTGAGAAAGAATCAATTCCCTCTATATTCACCATCTCTCCTGTTACCTCACCCAACCAATGCTTATAGGAAGGTTGAGATGGCAATGTAATTTCATGCCAGATTCCTCCAGAATTTCTAATGTTAGAGACGAACTGAGTTTACTTTTCTGTGCATTGTGGAGAACATAAAAGTAGGAATAGGATGCCTCAGCAAAGATTGTTGGGAGATAATTTCAAAAGTAAATGTCAGATCAATAGTGTATTCTGCTGACATTTCTTCCCTTCTGATGCCTCCACCTCTGTTAGAATCGAAGCAAGAAGCATAACCAAGGAGGCATTGCATTAACTGTTAGTCTATTTGGAGATCAAGTGTTCACACCACCTGAAAGAAAAAATGTATTCTCTTTACTTCTATGATCTCCATCACACCTTCTTACTACTGCATTCGCTGTGCTTTCCATCTTTTTTCTTTTCTAGTTTTGCCTTGGATTGCTTTATTATATCACTTTTAGAGTCACACAAGGACATATCTGAAAAAAATGGTAGTGCCCTTGATGATTATTTTTATATCACAGTTCAATAGCCTCAGTTAAAACTCTGATATTACATACGCACACTGGATAAAAAGAGCTCAAGGTCTTCTTGGACAATAAACACGACAAATCCTGCCTTTCCAAACTCAGAAATCAGGGGCGCTTTTCCTAAGAGCAGTTCCAAAAGAGCAGTTCTCCACAGAAAGAGAATGGTGTACACAAATATACAGAAGTTGGAAAGAACACAGTAAAGTAGGGATTTATGAACAACTCTGTAAGGCTACAGGGCAAGGTGAAAACCAGGAAGACACCAGGATATGAGAAATCCTGCATGTCACACTAAAGAGCTTGGATTTTGTCCCACTGTCAATGGTGGGGGAAGGATTGAGAGTATGGCAGTCTGTTTTTCAGAAAGATGATTATGCCAAAGGATGAATTTTAGTGAGTACCCGATTTTTAGGTTCTAATCTCACTACTTTAACTATCTCCAATAGTTTCATATCCACTAATATATTCAAATTCTACTAGTAATGTCCACTCATAAGCTGTGTGGCCCTTAGAATGTTATTCACCTATCTCAATTTTCTTATTTGTAAAAAATGGGCTTAAAACAAGTATAGTTCCCATTACGGTGTTATTATGACAATTAAAGATGTGAAACTTGTAAGTTGTAAGCATATTTTAATTAAATACATTAATTATAAAATAGTTTTTTATATATAAGAAACATAAGAGATTTAAAGGTTTTTATTTGTTTTTATTTGAAAAATCAAAAAGGACTAGAGGAGTCTAATTAGGAGGTTATTGTTTTCTGTTGAGATGAAAGTGGTAGTAGTGATGGGGAGGAGGTAGATTGGGAAGTACTTGCTGTGAAGTAAAACCAACAGAGCTTGGTGAGTGTCTAGCCAGGATGGGGAAGAGCAGTGGTAGAAGGAGCCTGAGATTCCCCAGACAGAGTGCTAGGTTTCTAATCTGGGCAATGCTGGGTGTCTTTAATGAAATCTGAGATAGAGGAGGAGACAGTTTATATAACTCAGTTCTCTCTATCCTTTCACCGAATATTCTTTAGTCCCTAATGTGTGCCTGTGCTAGGTGGCACGGAGAATACAAGAGTAAAAAAGATAGATAGGATTTCTTTCTAAAGTTTAAATTCCAATGACAGAAAAAAAATAATTTATATAAACATCTAATTGATGAAACAAACAACTAATTAAATAATATTCAATTACAAAGATAATTTTATAAAATACGTATTATTTAAAATAATATAGGCGAGAGCCCACCCGGCCCGGACCTGCGACGGCCGCAGGTCCGTCTCACTTCCCTCTGCCGGGCATCTTTGGGGGCAGTGGCAGGAGCACTTCGCTGGTCCAAGCCGGCAACATGTTAGTGCTTCTAGCCACGTCCTGAGGCCACTGCGAATTTGCTGGTGTTCTTCTAACTGAGTTGAGTGATTGTAAGGTTTTTCAAATCTTCTATGTCTTTTCTATATACCTAGTAGATCAGATGTAGATATTCAATGGGTATGGAAAGCTGGATTTCAACCAACTTTATTCCTAAAACCACCCCTTTCTGGGGCCTTCATCTTTGATGTTCTTCCTTTCCACATTTCAGAAGTGTTAATGCCTCTCCCACTCCTGAGAGCTCTAGTTTTCTAGTTTTGCAATTCCAGATCTCTCCAGCACTATAGTAACTCCTAACCAGCCATGAGGCCACATAACTTACGCAGTAGACAAAAGCAGGAATGGCTAACTTGTTCACAGAGAGAAAGTCCAGTATTTGTATCATCACAGAAATACTGGAATGGGAACTGCTCTGACCATGCTCCTCCTTGGTGTGTGTCTTACTGTATGAAGTTGCTGTGAGTGAGAAAGTTAAATATATACTAATTTAAAAATGCAGATGTTTTGCATTTGATTTCTATAAAATGTTGAGAGCTGATTTTAAAATGTTGAGAGCTGATTTAAAAAAAATAATAGTCTTCCATTATTAAAAAATAAAATAAAATAAATAAAATAAAATAAAGTAAAACATAGGTAATGCCCTAGTCTAGATTATTAGGGAGGTTGTGACATTTAAAATAAAACTCTGATGAAGCCAATGGTCAAATGTAAGGGCTTCTTATTGACCAAATAAAGATCTTTTAAAAATAATAATAATAAAAGTAATGGAAAGCTATTGAAGTTTTTAAAGTAGGAAAGAAGCCCAGTCCTGTTTATATATTTAAAGTATCCCTGTTGCAGCATTTTATGTGAAGTGTATAAAGCAGGGATAACAAATGGGTCTATTTAGAAGGTTTTGTTATAGTTCAGGCAGGAAAGAGTGGGAGGTTGGACTAGCTTGGTAGTTACTGAGATGGACAGAAATAGACAACTTTGAGAACTATTTTATTTTTTTTAATCTTTATTGTTGAAATTTGTACATATGTCCCCCTTTTCTCCCCATTGGCCTCTTCTAGCCCACTCCTGCCTCCTGCCCCAGGCCTTCACCATACTATTGTCTGTGTCCATGGGTTATACATATAGCATACAAGTTCTTTTTTTTTATCTCTTCCCACACACCCACCAACCAACCCCCACCTTCCCTCTGAGATTCAACAGACTGTTCCATATTTCTATGTGGCTGGATCTATTTTTTTCATCAGTTTATTTTGTTCATTAAATTCCACTTATGGGTGAGATCATGTGATACCTGTCTTTCTCTGACTGGCTTATTTCACTTACCATAATACTCTCCAGGTCCCTCTATACGACTGAGAATATTTAAGACCTGACATTGTATTTTGCAGATCAGTAGATTACATCTTCCTAATGACAGGATCTCAAAGTTGTCCCTTATTAAGGTGTGTGTTTGGGAAGGCAGAAAGGGGAAGTGTTGCAGGGAAGAGAAGGGAGAGATGTATTTCTCATAAAAGCAAAGCCATGACCTTGCAGATCTTCATCTCAGGTGTTACAGTCCCTAGATTCTTACCACCTGATTCTATGGGTCAAGTCTGCTGCTTTGCTTTTATACACCATGCAAAGATTTTCCATAGCACTTATCACATTTTATCACAATGAAAAGTATGTGTGTGCACATATACACGTGTGTATGTGTGTGCTTCTGTGTGTCTGTCTCTACCATTGTACTGCAATTAAATATACAATTATATATTTACTCTTCAAAACAAAGGGCAAGTTTAATGATTGTTGTCTTCAAGAAGCTTTGCACCAGACATGGAATTCTACAAGTGTTCAGTAATGGTTTGCATGACAAAATTGCCAACAGGCCAGTGACTTGCATCGGATTCTTCTCTATTGCTTTATCTGCTACTGCCTTGTCCCCTTCCCAAACTTATTTCCATTTATTACAACCACTCAGATCCCCTACCCTAAATCTGAGTTTTACCCTCTTGCAATATTTTTTAGATAAAACTCATAAATTTGTGATTGTGAGGAAAACAATGTCAGTTTTCACGAATTTATTTTTTTAATATATAACCTCTAGGTCAAGTAAGTTCGTTAGTTTACTGACCTCAGGCTTATAATGCTCTTATGGAAAGCAAGAATTATTTCCTGGGATGGTTGGGGTCCTTCTATTGCCATATGACATATTACCCCAAACCTTAGCAACTTAAAACATTTATTATCTCACTAGAGGCCCAGTGCACGAAATTCATGCATGGGGGTATGTGTCCCTCAGCCCAGCCTGCACCCTCTCCAATCTTGGACATCCCTCTCACAATCCAGGACTGCTGGATCCCAATCGCTCACCTGCCTGCCTCCCTGATTGCCCCTAACCACTCCTGCCAACCTGATCGACACCTAACTGCTCCCCTACCAGCCCAATTGCCCCTAACTACCCTCCCCTGCTGGCGTGGTCACCCCTAACTGTCCTCCCCTGCAGGCCTGGTCACCCCCAACTGCCCTCCCCTGCTGGCCCAGTAACCCCTAACTGCCCTCCCTTGCCGACCCGGTCCCCCCCAACTTCCCTCCCCTGCTGGCCTGGTTTTCCCCAGCTGCCCTCCTCTGCAGGCCTGGTCGCCCCCAATTGCCCTAACTGCTCTCCCCTGCAGGCCTGGTTCCCCCCCCAACTGCCCTCCCCTGCCAGCCCGGTCACCCTTAACTGCTCTCCCCTGCAGGCCTGGTCCCCCCCCCAACTGCCCTCCCCTGCCAGCCCGGTCACCCTTAACTGCTCTCCCCTGCAGGCCTGGTCCCCCCCTACTGCCTTCCCCTGCTGGCTTGGTTTTCCCCAACTGCCCTCCTCTGCCAGCCCGGTCACCCCTTACTGCCCTCCCCTGCAGGCCTGATCACCCCCAACTGCCCTCCCTTGCAGGCCTGGTCCCTCCCAACTGCCCTCCCCTGAAGGCCTGGTCACCCCCAACTGCCCTCCCCTTCAGGCCATCTTATGGCAGCCATCTTGTACCCACATGGGGGCGGCCATCTTGTGTATTGGAGTGATGGTCAATTTGCATATTACTCTTTTATTAGATAGGATGGGTTCTATGGCTCAGGCATCCAGACATGACTTCCTGGGTCCCCTGACTCCAGGTCCCTCACAAGCTGCAGTTGAGGTATCGGCTGGGCTTGTCATCATCCCAAGGCTGTTAGGGGAGGAAACACTTCCAATATCATGCACATGTGTTGGAAGCCGCCCGTTGTCTTCACTAGCAGAGAGGTGTTGACAAGGAACCTGGAAGGCTAGAGACCTTGAGCTCTGAAAGGTCAGAGCTCTGCACCCACTATTTAGTTGAGATAATGATAGCTGAAGCAACTTCCACCTTTTAGTTTTATGTAAATCCTTGCTGATTGGCTATTATTGAAATTGCCTGCCTAAGGGCTATGGGTGTATCCCAAAACCTGAATAAAAGGGATAGCAAGGCCAGAGCAGAGCAGAGTCCTTCCTCTTGAGCTGGCCTCCTGCCTGGCCCCCAATTCCCAAATTTATATTTTCTTATCTAGTCTCTTTCATTTGTGTGCAGCCTCCTCTAGAACCTGAACCCTGAACCTGAACCCTGAACCACGCGGGACTTGGTGGGGACACTCACACTCATGGTTGTTGTCAAGCTTCAGTTTTGTATGGGTTGTTGTACTGAGGGCCTCATTACTCACTGACGTTGCCAGATGCTATGCTCAGTTTACTGTCACGTAGGTCTCTCCACATAGCAGTTCAAAACTTCACCTGAACAAGCAAGAGCCAGGGGAGTGCAAGCGAAAGGAAAGCCAGTCTTTTGTGACCTAACCTCAGAAGTGACACCCCCCCAGGCCCTACCCATTCATTAGACCTGAGTGTTTAGGTCCTGTCCCCACTCCAAGATGGGGGTTACACACTGGTGTGACTACCAAGAAGACAAATGCATTCTATCTGACATGTCCTGTTCCATGCGGTAAGCTCTTTATCAATACTCTGGTTTCTTTTCTCAACTTCTTCATAACAACATTTTCAGCCTAGATCACAGCATTTATTGAACAGGCACACTTTAAAATAATTTTTTTCTCTCATTACTCTATTTAGCACATATATTATTCTCCAAAACTTTAATTCCTTTACTCTTCAAATGCAAATTTATTAAGCACCTACTCTATGCATCTGAAATTGTACTAGTTATTCGAATTTCCAAAATGAATAAGAACTCAGAAACAAGTTTTTAACCTTCACCAAGTTTTATGTATAATTTTAATTAGCTTCATTTTACAGTAGAAATGCCCGCTTAAAACTTAATCTTGTAACAATATTTTTTATAGAAAAATAATTAGTCTTTTGTATAATGTATACTTCAAGAATTATGCTATCAAGTTAGTTATGTGTTTGGGTTTTAGAACTTGGCAGAATAAATACCCATTTGAAAATGCATTATTGCTCCTAATTTTGTTGTACATATTAATGTTCTGGTTATATCATTAAACTGGCTGCACTGATTTAAATTTCTGTTTATAATAATGTGTGAACCCAGACATTTATAGTAGGAATATTAAAATGAACTAGACTATTAAAATGAAATAGTCCATAACAATTTCAATTCTCTCAATTTCCTTCTCTCTCTGCTAATACTATTGATTGGTTTCATATTAATTTTCTCTTTTAAAAATATATTGTTATTGATTTCAGAGAGGAAGGGAGAGGGAGAGAGATAGAAACATCAATGATGAGAGAGAATAATTGATTGGCTGCCTCCTGCACAACCCCTAATGGGGAGTGAGCTCACAACCTGGGAAAGTGCCCAGACCAGGAATTGAATTGTGACCTCTTGGTTCATAGGTCGACACTCAACCACTGACCCATGCCAGCTGGGCTTATATTAGATTTCATTAAACTTAAAGTTGTATTCCCTTTGAAAATTGCTTTTCTTCTTTACTCTAAAATGTATCATAAATTAATTGTAAAACCACTACCACATAGCTATAGTATGGAAAACAACTACTTAAGACAGACCAAAATAATACATGTGATTTCTAGATGTCTATCTACAGGAGTGTATATCAGATTGAAACAAATGCAGTTTGTTTAACCAAGAGTCACATGGGCTGGTTCTCAGAATCCTTCTGCCTCTGTCACAATAGAAATAGCAGAAGGTCAAAAGTAAAGAAGGTAAGATGTGATAGATCATTAGCATGAGGTAATAATGATAGTTTGATGATAACTGAGTGTAACGTGAGCAGATAGAAAAGAGAGAGTAGCTACTCTGAGAATATCTAGAGCTATCCATATAGCTGTCATTTGGTTATTTTTAAAATGAGTTCTACACAGATATACAAAAAAATGTTAAAGGTTAATAAATAATTGCATTGTTCAAAAGCTTAGAAATGTTTAACTACTTACCTTTGTACTATGAATCCTTTCTAAGATGTTTGGTAGGACCATTGTGGTAGGTGGTAGGTAAAATATTAACTTGGGTCATAGGAGCACCGACCAATATGAAATGTTTGTTCTGTTAGCATCTGACTCTCAATCTGGATGCCTAGGAGTTACACTTACCCCTGAGGGGCAAGAAGAGGGCTTACCAGGGTTCAGTAAATAAAAGATATCAACTCTCTATAGTGTCCTTGAAATTAGAGAGAAAAAAGTAAAACCTAGATTTTAGGCATAAGAGAAAATCTTTCTAAATGAATTTTTTTGTTTCATACTACCTTATTTAAGGGGTTCCATTTTCACTCTTCAATAGATGTTGTCTATTTCTTATATGCTTCTTCACTCTTAGTTCATCTACTTTGAAAGTATTACCCAGTGTCGGCCAACCATCTTCGTAACAGGATGTGTGGACAAGTCCCGGATTTACTGGAAACACTTGCTCAGTTACTTCTCCTGATAGAGGAAAATAGAGTTCACTAGCAGCTTTCACACTTTTCAAAGCACCAAACTCATCTTGTTTGTTCAATTTTGTCCCAATTCCAAACAGACTACAGTAATCAACATCTCTAAAAGCTTCCTGTGCAAAGTTGCTGGTTCCCACCGCTCCAATACAATTTTCTGTTGTTACCCATTCATGTTTCTCTGCAAATTTATGGACAGAAAGCAGATTGGGCCTGGTGTGCAGCATCCTGACAGCACCCGCCCTCAGGCCCCAGGGCCAGGGTGAGCAGGGTGCTGGGTCATCAAGGCAGTGCGCAGGCTGCAGGCCCCAGCTCACAGTGCCGTGTTCGCAGGAGTGCAGGGGTCATGGCACAGCTCCTCTGCCATCCCAGCTGGTGGGGGCCTCAAGTGAATTTATTTTTGATTGAATCAGTTTATCTCCCTTGCTCCAGAGTAGACAAAATTGCTACTTTGTGGGGAGGATGGCGGGGTGGCAATGTTGATAGTTACAGTTGGATAGATGAAACTCGAATACAGTGACTAGAGGCCAGGGGTGGTGCTAAACATCCTACAGCGCACAGGGCAGCCTGCACAACAAAGAGTGACCTGGCCTCAAGTGTTAACAGTGCCAAGGTTGAGAAGCCCCAAGCTAGGCCTAAAGTGGATGCTGAGAGAAGGGATGGAGGAAGGCAGAGTAGAGAATGTGGTGCTTGTGTCCCCTCCTCCAATGCCAGTCAAGGAAGGAAGAGGAACAAAGGAGCTCCTTATAGGACCAGGGAAAATGTAAGTACAGAAGAGATTGATGTCCTGTTTTGCAATTGCAGCACGAGAAAGAAAGCCCCCAAATATGCCGGGGGGCGGGGGAAGATCGTGACATCTAGGCATGAGCGCGGTACTCAGATAACCCCCTTAGCTTCTCACAGGTCTGAGCATGGCATGGGGGTGTAAATTTCCCAGAGTCCTAGAGGGAACTGCAGAGGCTGGCAGAGTAAGCCAAGAAATAACTTCAAGAAAAAAGGGGGGTCACCTCAAATGGGTGTACATGCACTGCCCTTGGGGCTCTCAGCGGAGGCTGAATAAGCACCAAGGACAGCACCTGGCTCCATCCAAGACGCATAGCCATCAGTACTTGGACTAGCCTAGGCCAGCTCTTGAGTCTAACATGACAGGGTGTGATTACTACCATGATGCTGTTCAACTAAGACCTGAAATGTGCCCCTCCTTCCCTCACCATCACCACACACTCTGTGCTGAACACCACCCCTGGGAACTAGCATGCAGGGCCCACATCCTATGATTTTAAAAGTAAAACAGGAGAGAAAAATGGGAGAAGACTCTTAAGGGAAACAATGACATGGAGATAAGCCGTTGAGCACCACTGAAGTGCCCCTGAAGTGGCTAAGCTCTTCTTAAGTGGCCTGAAAAATTGTGCAATAGGACTGAACGTACCTAAAAGCGTATATAGTAACTCGTCTGAAAGAGTCTCAAAAATTAGTCAACAAAAATTCCATTTTCACACCTCTGTTATATGGACTGCTGTAATTGTGAAATATCATACCTGTTACAATACCTCTGGTGCTTTTTATTTCTTGACATTGAATAGTAAACTGTGAGAGACATCACCTTCAATATAACTGATCATTACCTTCCCTTCACTTTACTGTTTCATTTCTAGAAGCTGTATTCCTTAATGATATGAGGACGTCTGCCAGTGGTTTATATATTGTCATCACACATCCCTGCAAGTGTCCCCACCATGTCCTGCATGGTTCAGGGTTCAGGTTCAGGGTTCGGGTTCTGGAGGAGGCCACACGCAAATGAAAGAGACTAGACAAGAAAATATAAATTTGGGAATTGGGGGCCAGGTGGGAGCCCAGCTCAAGAGGAAGGACTCTGCTTTGCTCTGGCCTTGCTATCCCTTTTATTCAGGTCTGGGATACACCCATAGCCCTTCGGCAGGCAATTACAGTAATAGCTCCATGATAGCCCATCAGCAAGGATTTACATAAGACTAAAAGGTGGAAGTTGCTTCAGCTCCCTTTGTCCCAACTAAACAGTGGGTGCTTGGCTCTGACCTTTCAGAGCCTTCAAGGTTAACCAGCCTTCTGGGTTCCTTGCCCACACCTCTCTGCTAGTGAAGACAATGGGCGGCTTCCAACACATCCCTTTTCATCTCATTAATCCTTACTCGTTCTATTTTGTCAATTTAGACGTAACTTCCACCTATAAACTTTCTCTGACCACTCCAGATTTGGTTAAAAGTCCCTGAAATACATTTTCTTTTTTTTTTCTTCACACATACAACTTCCAGTTTAATATCTAAAATTGGTTCTACATTTGTGAAGTAATAACAATGTTGATAATATTGTAACTTTTATGAGCATTTACAATTATTATCTTTTTTTCTTAAATCTTTATTGTTGAAAGTATTACAGATGTCCCCTTTGTTTGTTTGTGGTTTTTTTCCCCATTGACACCCTCCACCCCATACTTGCCCTCTCAGGCCTTCACCACTTTATTGTCTATGTCCATGGGGTGACATAGGTTAATAAAATTATGTAGGTTTCAAGTGTAAAATTCTATAATACACTAGAGGCCCGGTGCGTGACATTCATGCACTGGGGGGGGGGGGGGGGGGCTTCAGCCCAGCCTGTGCCCTCTCGCAGTCGGAGAGCCCTCAGGGGATGTCCACCTGCCGGCTTAGGCCTGGGGGAGTGGGCCTAAGCCAGCAGGTGGACATCCCCCGAGGGGTCCTTAGCACTGCCGCCACCACCACTGTGCTCACCAGCTGTGAGCCTGGCTTCTGCCTGAGCAGCACTCCCCTATGGGAGCGCACTGACCACCAGGGGGCAACTCCTGCATTGAGCATCTGCCCCCTGGTGGTCAATGCACATCATAGCAACCAGTTGTTCTGCCATTCAGTCTATTTGCATTTTAGCCTTTTATTATATAGGATCATTTGTATATTGCATTGTGTGCCCACCATCCAAAGTCAAATCTCATACTGTCACCAAATATTTGACCTTCTTTTCCCTTCACTATCTCCCACCGCCCCCCCCTTCCCTCTGATAAATGCCATACTGTTGTCTGTGTCTATGAGCTTTTGTTGGTTTGTCTTATTTGTTTATTTGTTGCTTTCAGTTTTATATCCCACATATGAGTGGAATCATATGGTTCTTGACTTTTTCTGTCTGACTTGTCTGTGTCTATGACAAGATTACCTATTCTCAAGATTCATCAGTGTTGACATACATGGTCGAATTTATTTCTTTTTACAACTGAATAGTATTTCATTGTATATATGTACGACATTTGAAATGCATTTTCATAGCACTTAACAAACTTTATTGTAATTATTTATTAAATCATTCATTGTCTCTATTGTTTCTGAAGACAAGGTCTTATTGCTTGTCCTTGACTTTTCAGTGTCTAACATGGTATTTAACACATTGCAGGCATTAACAAATGAAGGCTTATCTAACTAATTAAATCTGACAAATCTGCAATGACAGTCAAGTTTAAACAGCTAATTATAGAGCTTACAACCACTATTCCATTTTCTATATTCAAAAGTTTTATTTGTGTTTCACATGAGTATCATTTATGAAAATTATTTGTTTACTAGAGGCCTGGTGCATGAAAATTTATGCATGGGGGGGTCCCTCAGCCCAGCCTGCCCCTTCTCACAGTCCAGGAGCACTCAGGGGCTTAGGCCTGCTCCCTGCTCCCTTTGTTGGAGCGACTGGCTATCAGGGGAAGGCGCCACCCCCATCACCCCACTGCTGCTACCACTGCCGGCCTTTGCTTCTTAGTGCTGGCCCTGCCTCCCCACCCCTCTGCCCACTGGTGGGTGGGGAACTATCTGGGGCCAGGCTGGCTGGGGGAGGATCTGTGGGAGGTTGAGGCACAGCAGGTCACACCCTGTCTAGCCTCTGCGGAGGCATGGCACTGGGACCAGCCCAAGCCATGCCTCTGTGGCTGCCTCTGCAGAAGGGGCAGCACTGGAACCAGGACTGCACAGCCCCCTCTCCCACTGCCTCTGCAGAAGGGGCCTGGTGATGCACAGGCCTGTGCCACAGCCTCTCCTACACTGAGGCCTCTCCTTTACCACCTCTACAGAAGGTGCCACTGTGCTGGACTGGCCTGTGTGGAGGACTCTCCCGTGCCAACTCTGCAAAAGTGGCCGCAGCCCCACCCTCTCGTGCGACCCCACTCTCTCGCTCTGCCCGGCCTCTCATGTGGCGCCGGGCTCTCCCACAGCCTCTGTGAAAGGGGCTGTGGCGCTGGACCAGCCTGTGCCGCCGTCTCTCCTGCACCACCAGCCCTTGGCCCTCACAGCTGTTGTGGCTTTGTCCGGAAGGACGTCCGGAAGACTTCCAGTCTAATTAGCATATTACCCTTTTAGTATAGATAAGAGTCAACTTTGAAATTATGATGCTTCCATTTCCTAAGTGGCATAAGGAGGACCATGACATGTAAGAGAGGGAATGATAAATTAGATGTTGGAGTTCACAGCTCCCAAGGGCAAGATACGGGCCTGTTTCATAGAACCACATGCAGATAGCTAATATTTAATTGGCTTCCCTTGAATGTGAGAGAAAAATGGGTAGAAAATGCCAGGGCTTTAGAAGCTGGCACAACTAAGGTAAAGTGCTGGCGCCACTGCTTACTAACTTTGTGATCTTGAAAATAATCTATTTAAGTATCTTTTTTCAATACACAGAAATGGGCAAAACAATAATTACTTGTATCATTGCTGATTGAATATTTATGAGTGCATTTTCATCTCAGTGGTCTAGGCTAACTAGTAATCCAATTTCTTCCCATAAAAATACTACGGTAAGTGTCTTTAGCTCAGACTTCCTGCTAATAGGAGAAGTCAACTGCTTTCCTGAATTCCTGAATGACACCTTCTGTTGACCTGAAAATGAACTGCTTTTTAAAAAATTTATCTTTATTGTTGAAAGTATAACAGATGCCCCTCCCCCCTTTTTTCCCTATTGACTACTCCCATCCCCTCACCAAGCCTTCATCTTTTTTTTTTTTTTTAATCTTCAAACTCTTCACAGGAATAGTCCAAGTTACTCTCTCTACTCTCATAGACATGGTATGTTATACAGCATTTACTGGATTTCTGATTATTAATTTCTGAGCCTACTTCATCAACAAAAATTTAAAGTTCAGAGCATTTCTTAAAAAGTAAGGAATTCCCTTTAACAAAACTTGCTAATGAGAATTAAGCGCGCAAGCGCGCAAGCGCACACACACACACACACACACACACACACGTCCTCTCTCCCCTTGATAAGCAAGCTGAGGGACCAAGGTCTGGAGAATGTCAATGTCTCAATTTCTCATTTTGCTTACAAAGCTGGTGACACATGGAGTTAGCAGAATGGATGTGCTGATACTGAGCTATTTCATGATAGAAATGATGACTAAAGATGTAATTTCTCTGACTTTTAATCCTACCACACTGAATTGGAGGAGAAAAAAATAATTACAGATGGTCTTGAAATCAGTTATTAAGCAAAAAATATTTAAAATGCAAATTTAATATTCATTGTAGGATTAAATTCTGCCATTATATCCCAGAGCCTGTTGATAACGTCACATCTCTAAGGATTGACACAGCTTCCTGTGATCTTCCCCTTCGGCATCTCTCCACCTCTCTCCTGATTCTTATCCTCATTTGACACTGTGCTCCAGCCATTCTGAAATATTTGTGATTCTCATACAAACCGTGTTATTTCACCCCTTTGTGACCTAAACCTCCTATGCAAAGTTTATCACTACCACTAACTATACTTTCCACTTCAACTATTTATTCAACAAACATTTATTAAGGGCCTTCTATGTCTCAGTTATAGCAGAAGGTTCTTGGAAAATACAATACTGCAGGCATGGCCTCTTGCCTTAGAGGGTCTGAGATCTTACAAAGGGAGACCCGCAGATAAATAAATGCTCAGAGAGAATATGGGGGGTGCAGTAGAACTTAATTTTTCATATAGTGAAGGGTGTGGAAAATTTCAAAGGGGTGAGCAGATACAGAAAGGGATTCAGAGGTGATGATAATTGAGCTGAGCCTTAAATAAAGGCAAAAAACAAACAAACAAACAAAAAAAAAAAAACAGGGAAAGCTGAGGAGGAAAAGGTAGAGTTATGACTTTTGCTGGTGTATCAAGGAAATTACCTGGAGGAACTACAAACATAATGGAATAGTGGTTAACAGTTAATAGGGTGTGCCTGGCCTGGAGTTTAATATCTGAGTCTGCATTAATATCTGATTCCGTGGCTCCATGTCCCTTGTATACATATTCAAACCTACTAATTTCCTCATCCATAAAAGGTAGCCATCTTTCACAATGTCATAAAAATTAAAGTAGCACTTAGCTTGAGCACATTTTAAGAAATCAAAATATTAGGTGTGAGGGGGTGATGTGTGGTGAGAGAAAGAGTTAGAAATGTAGAGAGGTGCTAGTTAAAAGGATAGCTATGCCAAATATATGGTAGACGAAATAATAATCCCTTGGACGTGTCTATCTCCTAGTCCCCAGAACCTGTGAGTACATTTGTTTATGTGGCAAAAGGGATTCTGCAGATGTGATTAAATTAAAAGTCCTGTGATGGGAAGCTTATACTGCATTATCTGGGTCGGCTCGGTGTAATTACAGTGGCTTCTAAGAGAGAGAGGAGACAGAAGAGTCAGAACCAGAGGCAGAGACATGATGAGGGAAGCAGATGTCAGAAAGGAGAGAAGCTTAAAGCTGCTACACTGCTGACTTTAAGGATGGGGGAAGGCACCTTGAGTGAAGGAATGCAGGTGGTCTCAGAAGCTGGAAAAGGAAGGAATTGGGCTCTTCTCTCAAGCCTTGTAGAGCCTGCTGGTATCTTGACTTTAAGACTTCTGACCTCAAGAACTGTAAGATACTAAATTTGTGTCATTTAAGTCACAAGGTGTGTGCTAATTTACTACAGCAGCACTAGGAACCAAAATGAATATAAACATGTATGGTTTTATACTCTATCCTATGGTCATTGGGAAAATTATCAGGTTTTTAAAAATAATACCAGGTATGTAATTTTGAAATAATTGCATAGTTGCAATAAGAAAAAAAAAAGTTGGATCAGAGATGAACAATATTGGAAACAATAGAAATCAAGTGGAAAAATTCAGAGTCTAGAATTGGCATAAAGAGGGTAGGGTAAAGATATTTTTAGACAATGGAAACAAGTTTATGAGCTCTAAAGCATATATAATTTATAAATATTTAAAAAACTAAAAATGCAAAACTAATTAAAAATATTTATTTAGCATGAGAAACAAATCAGATAAACTATTTTTATACAATGATACCACAAACACCACAAAATTTTGGAAAAAGAGCATAATATTTTTGCCAATGACATGATACTGTATATAGAGAACCCTAAAAATTCCACCAAAAAACTGCTGGAACTGTTAAGTGAATTTAGTAAAGAAGCAGGATATAAAATAAACATCCAGAAATTAGTTGCATTTATATAAACCAATAATGAACTATCAGAAAGAGAAATTAAGAAAACAATCCATTTACAATTTCATCAAAAATACCTATACATTTTTAAAAATATATATTTTTATTGATTTCAGAGAGGAAGGGAGAGGGGGAGAGAGATAGAAACATCAATGATGAGAGCAAATCATTGATGGGCTACCTCCTGTACGCTCCACACTGGGGATTGAGCCTGCAACCTGGTGTGTGCCCTTGACCGGAATCCGCAGGCTGATGCTCTATCCATTGAGCCAACCAACTAGGGCAATACCTATACAATTTAATAAATGATATACAAGACCTGTACCTGGAAAATTACAAGACAGTGTAGAAATAATTGAAGAAGATGCAAATAAGTGGAAACATATACCCTGTTCATGGATTAGAAGAATTAACATCATAAAAATATCCATACTACCCAAAGCTATCTATAGATTCAAAGTAATTTCTATCAAGTTATTGTAAAAATTACCAATAGCATATTTCACAGAACTAGAATAAATATTCCAAAAACTTATATAGAACTGAAAAAAGACCCCAAATAGTCTCAGTAATCTTGAGAAAGAAGAACAAAGTTAGAGTTATCACACTACTTGGTAACAAATGATACTACAAAGCCATAGTAACCAAAACAGCATGGTACTTGCATAAAAACAGACATATAGCTCATGGAACAGAATAGAGAGTCCAGAAATGAGTCAATGCCTTTATGATCAATTAATATTTACAAAGGAGGCAAGAACATACAATGGAGTAAATGGTGTTGGTAAAATTGGACAGAAACATACAAAAGAATGAAACTAGACCACTTTCTTACACAATGCATAAGAATAAAATAAAAATGGATTAATGGCTTAAATGTAAGCGTTGAAACCATAAAAATCCTAAAACATAGGCAGGAAATTCTCAGACATTTCTCATAGCAATATTTTTTCTGATAATTCTCCTCAGGTAAGGGAAACAAAAGAAAAAATAAACAAATGGGATTACATCAAACTAAAATGTTTTCTCGCAGCAAAGGAAACTATCAACAAAATGAAAAAATAACCCACTGAATGGAAGAATATACTTGCCAATGATACATGTAATAAGGGGTTAATATCTAAAATTTATAAAAAACATAAAACTCCAAAACAAAAAAAAACAAACAATCCAATTAAAAGATGAGCATAGGAACTGAATAGATACTTTTCCAAAGAGGACATACAGATGGCCAATAGACAAATGAAAACATGTTCGATGTCACTAATCATCAGAGAAAAGCAAATTAAAACCACAATGAGATATCAACTGTTACCTGAAGAATGACTGTCATCAACAAATCAACAAACAAGTGTTGGCAAGTATGTTGAGAAAAGGGAAACTTCGTGCATTGTTGGTGGGAACGCAGATAGGTGCAGCCACTGTGGAAAGCAGTATGGAGCTTCCTCAAAAAATTAAAAATGGAACTGCCTTATGATTCAGAAATCACATTTCTGGGAATATATCCAGAGAAACCTAAAACACTAATTCTAAGGAATATATGCACCCCTATGTTCATGCAGCATTATTTACAATAGTCAAGATCTGGAAACAGACCAATGACTAATCAGTAGACGAGTAGATGAAAAAGCTGTGGTACATTTACACAATTGAAAGCTACTCAGCTGTAAAAAAGAAGGGAATCTTACCTTTGCCACAGCATAGAGCTGAAGAGCATTATGCAAGTGAAATAAGCCAGTCAGAAAAAGATAAGTAGCATGTGATTTCACTTATATGTGGAATCTAATGAAAAATAAACTGATGAACAAGATCCAGAGACATAGAAGCATGGAGCAGACTAAAGACTCTCAGAGGAAAGGTGGGGGTGGGTGGGTCAGTGGGAAGAGATCAATCAAAGAACTTGTATGTAAAGACCTGGGATGGAAGTGGGGGTGGGCTAGAAGAGGTCAATGGGGGAAAAAGGGGGACATATGTAATACTTTCAACAATAACGATTAAAAAATAAACTAGCAAATAAAAGAGAAACAAATTCATAGTTACAAAGAACAGCTGCCAGCATAGAGGGGCAGTGGTGGGGTGGGGCTGGGTGAAAAAGGTGAGGGGATTAAGCAGAAAGAAAGCAAGCTCATAGACACAGACAATAGTATGGTGATTACCAAAGGGAAAGGAGGGGAGGGAGAAGTAGGAGAGGGTAAAGGGGGGATAAATGGTGATGGAAGGAGGCTTGACTTGGGGTGGCTAACACACAATGCAATATACAGATGATGTATTATAGTATTGTACACCTGAAACCTATATAATTTTATTAATCAATATCACCCAATACATTCAATTAAAATAAATAAATAAAATAATGTAATATTTTTATTAATTGCTTAGCACAAATCTGCAATGTTTCCCACCCCAATTTCTATAGCCTGTTCTAAGGCCTTTGAAGAGACTAGGCAAATGAGGGTCTTAAAGGATAAAATTCATTAACTTTAAGACTAAATATACTTCTGAAGTGGGTACATAGGACTGGAGACTGATTCCATAGGTTATGGTTTGAGTACCTGGATGGGTAATAGAGCATGATAATGCCTTTTTAAGTTGGCATCTGCCTGTTTTTTTTAAGTTTGCACCTGAATTCCTGGAGAATAGAGACTATATCTCACCTGGTACAGCTCTCCTATGAATGACTAAATATTACAAGATATGCCATTTTAACTGAAATGTATGTACACATTTGCATTTTAAAGAACTATAGCTTATGTTTTGCTGCAGCATTATAGAAACTAAAACATTAGGATAACTACTTAGTATGAAACTCTTTACCATGATGTGCCCTATTGGCTATAATCAAAGAGAAATTATTTTAATTTTTCATCACAGAAGTGTTTATTTGTTTTATTTGCTTCTGAAAATTTTAAAACAATAATTTTAGTCACAGAAAGTTATGGTTGGAAAACAACTGACCACGTTAAGTGTGAAAAGTAAATTTTCATTTAAAAAATAGTATCATTAGAGTATGCAAAATAATTGATACAAATAAAACTTATTTGTGGCACCACAGATGAAATTGTGAGTTAATTACAATCTCTGCTTTTTTTTCCATTCTTTTGGTAATATGCTAACACTCAGTTTTACTTTGGACCAAGTTCTAAGTTCTATGTTATTTGAAGTATAGAAACAAACTCATTCCATTGAAATGCACTTATTACATCCAATCAAGGGGCATTCAATCCATTAAAAGTGACATCTACCCACAAGATATTTTACCAAGAAAGTGATACTTGAATTAAGGACCTAGGAGCACTACACCAAGTAGAAATTAATTCCATGGTAATAATTATCTTATAGCACATAGCCAAGTAGGTTCTTAGATGCTTTGAAAGATAGTATAAGGAATATAAGTTGGAAAGTAAGTTGCTGTTTTGATCAACATCTATGTAAAGCAAATTTAGATGACTAGATAACAATTCTGATCATGTATTTTGATCAAAGCCATTAATGTCATCTTAGGTATATTTGATAAACTACCTATTACTTTTATTAAAGGTAACAGAAATGATTCTTTATTGACATTCCTTGTGTATGTGTATGTATGTCCAGGTCATATATAGAGAAGGTGAGGTAACAGGCTAGTCACATCTTTAAATTACTGTGAACAAGTCAGGATCTTCTATGCTCACTACTTCAGAGTCCCAAAACTCAAATGGCACACGAAGTATCAGTTTAACTATGACAAGTACTTGATTTTTTTCAAGCACCTACTATGTGTAGATCCAATTTTTTATATTCAAGATCAAATTAAAGACCTGAATTATATAATTAAAAGAATGTCATATTTATTCTTATTTTTGCATCCAGTTTAGAAAAAACTGAAACACAATAAATATAACGTCCTTGAGGTTGGCATATTTTCATTCCTTGTGGATGAATTTACTTTTTGAAATACTCCCTTCCTGCCTGCCCCCCCCCCCCCGCAAAAAAATAGTTTTGATGCCATATTGGTCAATAGTGTGTCTGATCAAACAGGCTGATATTACTTTTGGTCAAAAGAAGATATCACTCAAGAAATGAACCTGGTTTTATTTTTGTGTCTGGGAAAACAAGCAAGGCAATTCTGAAATGGCTTTGAATGATGATAAGCTCATGAAAAATGTGCAATGCCTTTCAAGCAAATGATTAGAAAGAGATGTGGTGCCTTTGGTTGTGTAAACTAATCACTTAGAGGTGTCTGTTATTGTCCTTTACTTTATAATCCTAACCTACTTAATTCATATATAATATTTCCTTAATATTATGAATATCAAAAGCATGGAACACTACTGACTTTATATTCTGTGAAGTGTTTCCTGTATATTATCTTGAGACCAGAAAAACCTGATTATATTCCAATTAGCAATTAAATAATTGAATTCCAATTATGCCAAATGAGCCCTAGATACTGAGAAATTGCACAACTGATGTATAATTTACTCACACCAATTAGGGTTACATGATTATGTTCTGAACCTCAAATCAATCCTCTTCTGGAAAAAGAGTTAGACCAGAAAATACTGAACAGTAACAACCATGATATTTGATAGAAAATTAGGGACATAAATTAAAAGTTAAAAAAGAAAAGGGTATAGCTTAATGTTCAAGTAAAATGCACCAAAGTTCAAAATGTTTAATTATTCACAGAGATTTACTTCAACAAATGGAAATAATAATTTTGTTCAGATACTGAACGAGTGTGCTATATTTCTTGGTGTGGTGAATTAAAATTAAGTGTGACTGGCATTCTACAATGATAATTGGAACCATTTCTAGTCTTTTGTTATATCTTGCTACACAATGACTGAAACAAATTTTTTAAAAATCTAGCCCCTCATTAAACACATGAAACCTAAGATCTTGCCTAGGATTTTTTTTAGTCTATGATTAATACCACTGAATTATTTTGAATGAATTACATGTTAACCTTCTTTATATCAAGGTCCACATATTTTAATAATATGGCTACTTGGAAAAACTCAGAATCTATGACTACAAGTACTGAGGTATACCTTTAAGTTGTATACTTTTTTGTGATTTAGAAACTTTTACATATATTTTCATCTCTCATTCATCATTGTTTTTAAAAAATATTTTATTAATATTTTAGAGAGAGGTGGAGCCCAAAACCCAGGCATGTGCCCTGACTTTGAATCAAACTGGCAACTTTTGGTGCCGGGGATGATGCTCAACCATCTGGACCACACTGGCCAGGCCTTATCATTGTTTTAATGACTAATTTACACTGATTTGAGCAATGTAAGAATCTGTAAATATGAAGAAGCAAAATATTTGTATAAGAAATAAAATATCAAATTGCTTTTATTCTATCTGGTTCTTGGTTTAGACAATAGCAAGTATCTATCTGTTGTTTGCTCTTAAATATCATCGGATTGTTAAATCACCCATCCACTGAAAATAGTTTTATGCCTTGTAGGTGTTTTAATAGAACTTATAAAAGTATCACTGATACTTAGTTTTAAGGCTCACTTTCTATTAAGATATTTATAAAGCATGACTCATTTATATTAATGGGAAAACACACACACACACACACACACACACATACACACAGTTCCCAAAATTTAATTTGTAAAATATTTTACTTTAAAGATAACCAAGAACCCAGCCAGTGTGTGACTCAGAGGTTGAGAATCAACCTATGAATGAGGAGGTCATGGTTCAATTCCCAGTCAGAGTGCATACCCGGGTTGCAGGCTGGATCCCCAGTGTGGGGTGTGCAGGAGGCAGCGGATCAATGATTCCCTCTCGTCATTGATGTTTCTATCTCTCCCTCTCTCTTTCTCTCTGAAATCAATAAAAGTATATTTTTTAAAAAAAAAAAAGATAACAGAGAATGAGTCACCAGCCTAGGGCATCTTAATGTGCAATACACTGATGAGCTGGAGAAGGGTGCTCATTAGCTCAGCGCCTTATCACCCCAGGCTCCCTCTGTTTTTCTCTTTCTGCAGTGGGAGCTATTATACTTCCATAAACTTGACTCAATGTATAACTGCCAGGAGATAGTCACTGTTCTTCCTGCCATAGATTCTCTTTCTTTCTGCCCAAGTTGTCATTTGTGTATCATTTACTAGAGGCCCGGTGCACGGATTCATGCATTGGTGGGGTCACTCAGCCTGACCTGTGCCCTCTCACAATTTGGGACCCCTCAGGGAATGTTGGAGAGCCAGTTTTGGCCCGATCCCCACAGGCCAGGCAGAAGGACTCCACAGGTACAAGAGTCCATGCACTGGGCCTCTAGTATGCATATAAGATCTTTGGTTACTCTCTTCCTGCCCTCCTCCCTTTCCCCTTCCCTCTGAGATTCATCAATCTGTTCCATGTTTCCATGCCTGTGATTTCCACTCCTGCGTTGAGTGTCTGCCCCCTGGTGGTCAGTGCGTGTCATAGCCACTGGCCAGTTGGCCAGGGATCAGATGGTTGCTTAGGCTTTTATACATATAGATAGGTCTCTTTTTCTTTTTGTTTTTGTTTTTTTTTTTATATATATATTTTATTGATATTTTACAGAGAGGAAGGAGAGGGATAGAGAGCTAGAAACATCGATGAGAGAGAAACATCGATCAGCTGCCTCCTGCACACCTCCCACTGGGGATGTGCCCGCAACCAAGGTACATGCCCTTGACCGGAATCGAACCCGGGACCCTTCAGTCCGCAGGCCGACGCTCTATCCACTGAGCCAAACCGGTTTCGGCGATAGGTCTCTTTTTCAATATGTATTCCCTATTACTATTTCTCCTCCTCAACTTTGTAAAGTATTTTGTTTCCTTTTACTTTAAAGTAAGTAAAGTAGTTCCATACCAAGAGGTTTTCAGAACATCCCACTTTTTTTTATTAATTGAAGAAAACTGGGTCTCAATTGTTCAAATTGTCTAAACTTAAAATGACAAGCTTTGGGTGTAGAATTGCTACATTTCTTTAGAATGTTTTGCAGAATCTAGGGCACTCCAGGTGCTATATTTTTTTTATAAAGGATTTGTCTCTTTACTCATAAAAAGAACAGGGAAGTACTTATGAAATGCTTAAAGGCAGAATAAATCCTAAATCCTCCTCAATTTAAAACTGTTGAGAAAATAGCTTATAGAGGACTTACACTCTTGCTTCTGAAACAGCTCTATTCTTGCTAATGCATTGTTTTATTTTATTCATTATGTGAAATTTTAATATCAAAATGTCATATAAAGGGAGAATATTATTTCTACAAAAATGAGCACACAAGATGGAATACAAGTTTAAGTTAAAGTATCAAGGGCAGAATTCTGCTTTTTAACAGACTGATTAAACATGACATATTCCAAACTGGACTTGCTTCAGAATACTCAAGGAAAAAAGTGGCAGACTAGATGAAACAAGAATGACGAATTACTGATAATTATTGAAGTTGCATAGTGATTATACCAAGGCTTTTTACAACATTTTCTCCTTATCATATTAAAAAAAATAAATAAGAGTGCTGATGGGCATAAGGAGTAGACTCAAAGAGAGCTGGAGTCACATCCTTCTAACATTTAACACCCAGGAGACTTTTGGAAATGTGTATAACTGCTTCAAGTTGCACTTTCCTCATCTGCTAAAAGGGAAGAGAAAATGACACACATCTACTATGAGAGTTAAATTAAATGTGAATATAAAATGCTTAACTTAGTGCCTGGCACATAGCAAGTACCTACTATTTCTTTTTTTTAATTTAATAAATCTTTATTGTTCAGATTATTACAATTGTTCCTCTTTTTTCCCCCATAGCTCCCCTCCACCTGGTTCCCACCCCACCCTCTGCCCTTAGCCCCCCCCACCCCCCCCCCCCCGCACTGTCCTCATCCATAGGTGTACAATTTTTGTCTAGTCTCTTCCCGCACCCCCCAACACCCCTTTCCCCCCAAGAATTGTCAGTCCACTCCATTTCTATGCCCCTGATTCTATTATATTCACCAGTTTATTCTGTTCATCAGATTTTTTATTCACTTGATTTTTAGATTCACTTGTTGATAGGTATATATTTGTTGTTCATAATTTTTATCTTTACCTTTTTCTTCTTCTTCTTCTTCTTCTTCTTAAAGAATACCTTTCAGCATTTCATATAATACTGGTTTGGTGGTGATGAACTCCTTTAGCTTTTTCTTATCTGTGAAGCTCTTTATCTGCCCTTCAATTCTGAATGATAGCTTTGCTGGGTAGAGTAATCTTGGTTGTAGGTTCTTGCTGTTCATCACTTTGAATATTTTTTGCCACTCCCATCTGGCCTGCATAGTTTCTGTTGAGAAATCAGCTGACAATCGTATGGGTGTTCCCTTGCAGGTAACTAACTGTTTTTCTCTTGTTGCTTTTAATATTCTCTCTGTCTTTTGCTCTTGGCATTTTAATTATGATGTGTCTTGGTGTGGTCCTCTTTGGATTCCTTTTGTGTGGGGTTCTGTGCGCTTCCTGGACTTGTAAGTCTATTTCTTTCACCAGGTGGGGGAAGTTTTCTGTCATTATTTCTTCAAATAAGTTTTCAGTATCTTGTTCTCTCTCTTCTTCTGGCACCCCCATAATTCGGATGTTGGTACGCTTGAAGTTGTCCCAGAGACTCCTTACACTATCTTCATATTTTTGGATTCTTTTTTCTTTTTGCTTTTCTGGTTGAGTGTTTTTTGCTTCTTCGTAATTCAAATCTTTGACTTGATTCTTGAAATCCTCTAGTCTGCTGTTAGATCTCTGTATAATATATATTTTTTTATTTTAGTCAGTGTATGCTTAACTTCTAGTTGGTCCTTTTTCATATCCTCGAGGGTCTGGCTAAATTTATCAGCCTTTTCTAGAATATGCTTGAAAAACCTTATAACCGTGGTTTTGAACTCTCTATCCAGTCATTTGCTTTCCTCCATTTATTTCATTTGTGATCTGTTTCTTTGTCTTCACATTTTGGCTGCTTCCCTGAGTTGATAGAGTAGCTTTGTGTGCTAGGTGTCCTATAGGGCCCAGTGACTCAGCCTCCCCAGTTACCTGAGGTAGACACCCTTGGTGCACCCCTTTGTGGGCTGTGTGCACAGTCTTGTTGTAGTTAAGCCTTGATTGTTGTTGGTATCACTGGGAAGAATTGACCTCCAGGCCAATTGGCTGTGAGGATCAGCTGTGTCTACACTGGGAGAACTTCTGTGCTGGAGATACCCTTATGAGACAGGACTTGCAAAAGCCTCTGTACTCAGCTTGGATGGGGCAGAGTCTCAGGGCGGAGCAAACAGCATTGGTTTCCCATCAGCCCTGCCCTAATAGGCCCCTGTGTCTCAATGTCCCGTGGTAATCATTGCAAGCACCTCTGTGAGAAAGCCTGCTGCCAGACAGTCCAGTTTCTCCCCGAATTAGTCTGGGTCCCCAGAGTCTTGCCCGGAACTGGAGTTCAGCGCAGTCGGGAGCTTTTGTCTCCCTCCCGCTTGAGAAAGCCAGCCGCGCACTCAGTTGCCAGTCCTCTCCATGCGTGTGTCTCATTACCTCTGCCTCCTGTAGCTCCTCTGAATCTCAGTGTGCTTTTCTCTTTCCTTCTAGTTGTAGAAATTCCACTCAGTCAGCCTTCCTGTGGTTCTGGATGATGTCTGTTTTGTTTTTTAGTTGTAGTTTTGAAATTGTTTTGTGAGGCAGCAATTTAGGTGTTTACCTATGCCGCCATCTTGGTTTCTCTTTCGCAAGTACCTACTATTTCAATACTACCTTAGAGGGGAGCAAAATACGCCAGCCCAAAATATGCTACTTCGGCATATTGATTGTTTTTAATTAAAGTTACTTGAGGAACAGCCAGTGCAAGAAGGACCTCTGACCCTCCTCTGTGTCACCCTGAAAGCAGGAACTAAATCTCCCCTGTGAACAGGGGCCCTCCCTGCACAGGAGGTAAATCACTGTCCTTATCACCAGAGAGAGGAAATTCAGTGCTGAGACTGTAAATAAATGCTGCTTAGCTTCCTCACGAATCAGTACCCAGGCACAAGTGTCTTTATCATGTCAGTTCTTCACAAATTTAATGTTTCCTTGTCTAAAAAACATAAAAGCAGCCTGCTTTAGTCATTTCTGTAGGTCCCATATCTGTGGGACTTCTGTATATACAAAATTATACTGGACTTTCCCCTGTTAATATCTCCTGGTAATTTAATTTTTGAAACAGACAGAAAACCTAGAAAGGAAGAAGGGAATTATTTTCCTCCTTGACTTAGTCATAATATGGTTCTGCTTACCTTGCTGTAGAAGGCACCCATACCTGTGTGCACCTCAGCCACAGACCACCACCAAGGATTGATTGAGAAGAATTGGAAAATGAACTAGTTTTTTGTGGCATCCTTAGGTACTGCACAAAGTGAACTCTTATGGAAGGGATTTTATACTATATTTCATGTCTCTACAAAATTAAGCATGGTACCAGATGCTCAGGAGGTGTGTATTAAATAATTGCTGAATTTAAATATTATCAAAGCCAATATTCATATCCTAAGAAAAATGGTATGGGCTTGATCAGATCTGAAATGACATTTTTTTCATTAGAAAACAATATATTTAAATGCCTAGATCATTCATAACTCCTACACTCTCATGCATCAATTTTTATCTCTTTTCTTCATCTTTCAGTTTTTTGTTCATAGATTGAACATATTTTTACCTAATTTCTACCAATTTGCACATAGATGCTAAACAGGACATTTATAAATCAAATAACTTTTGCTCAGTCCGGTGTGGACAGGAATTTGATTACTGGTCCGGGCACCTGCAGGAGTTGTGGGCACAATCCCCAGTAGCGGGCGTGCAGGAGACAGCCAATCAGTGATTCTCTTTCATCTTTGATGCTTCTATCTCTCTCTTACTCTCTCTTCCTCTTTGAAATCAATAAAAATATTTTAATTAATTAATTAATTAATTAAAGAATTCTTTCAATATAAGGTTATGTTATATTACATTATATTAGTACTACATTATTACTATATTATTACATATATATTTTTTATCTTTCATAATTCTTGTTTTTTATCTAAATAGTTAAGAGCTGAGACACAGAATAAAAATGCATCATATGTGTACTGCCTCTGCATGATTCCATCACTCCATTTTTATTCTTTTTAAATATTATCCCAACTCTCAAGGGGAAAAAATGGTCCAGTTGTTCTGATAAAGGTAATACCCTTTTGTCACTTTTCAGCAAAACAAACAAAAAAATTCTAAATTGTTTGATATGTCTAGAAGGACCCTATCAATTGTGAATCTACCAGAAAATATTCTATATAAATGTGACTTAATTGTATTCATGTGTTTATGACATAGTTTAAATGTAATTGATTCTCAAACTCCTATACATATACAAATAATGGAATATTTAATTAATAAGTATCATGAATGAATAGGAACAATATTTGGGGAAAAGAAACTACATATGATACAAGGAATATATAATTTGTTATTTTCATGCTCTTTCCTCAGAATCATGTAGCTTCAGAGTATAGACATGGTTAAATCCTGCTGTGCTTAAAATTAACTACATTAAGCACACATCGACTGTGGATTTTTGAATCAATGAATTTATTTGTATCTATACTCTTATGAGACAATAATTTGGATAATTGCATTATTTAAGTTTTTTTACAGTTTATCAAAATTGGACTATCAAATAATTCAATTTGATAAGACAAATAATTTGCATAAGCATATAATATTTGAAAATACTGCCAAGATCTCACTCTCGGTTGGAGACATTCATTGATGGTTGCAGTGCACTGAATAGAAAAGCTGCAATCACAGCTGAATTCTGCCAAGAGCAACAGAACTGTTCATTCTCTTAAATGAGTGAACCTAACAACAAATTAAATAAAATTATTGCCTTCTTCCCTAGCTTGTCAGGAGTTCTAAAGTGTTTATTTTCAATGACACTTAGTGGAATCCTATTCTGCCCTCTTCAGAAGGCCCTAATTCTATTGAAATGTTAACAAAAAAAACCAGGTTGCTCCTTTTATGAACTTTTTTTTGTCTTTAAGTCTAAACTCTTTCTATCTGAGATGTTTATTTTATTTATTTATTTTTTGTTTGTTAGTTTATATAATCCTCTGTCTCCAGGGGCAGAAATTAGAGATGGGGTAGAAAAAAAAAAAAAGAAAGGACTGTGAAAGAATGTGTCTAGTTTCTTCAAAGTGATAAATAGCCTCCAGATTTTGATTCCACCTGGATGACTGCAGATTTGGGTGCATCAAGATGTAAAGACTAAATAACTAACAGAAGGGCTATCAAAGGATTATTGTTCCAAAGTTAGAAGTGGCAGAAGGCAACTCCTGCAGACTCTGGAAGAAGAGCTAGGCTTGGGCTATATTTAGACAATAGAACCAGCAAGTAAGCAGAAAGAGCTTTGGGTGAGGTCAATGTTCCTACGTAGGGGAGAGAATGTCATTTGAGACAGGTGAGGTATTTTGACAGGGTCATATTCCTTGCCTTTCCTACTTTTTTCTTCAATACGTTTCTATTTTTATAGCCATAAAACTTAATGAAAGACAGTGAAGAGCCCTAACTTATAGATCAGCTCTCAGGAATTCCCACCAATCTAAGGAGCCCTATGCTCACAGGATTGTTCCTAATTCCATACCTATCTTAAATTTAGAATGTTCAGGAGTAGAAGAAAATGGTGAAATTTTGGGAGGGGAGGGAAATTCTAGATCCAAGACCTTAGAATCTCAGGTTCTATGTTGTAAGTCTCTGGGCATCTGTATTCAATTCTAGGAGAATATAGCAATAATAAGAATTTATATATATTACATGCTGTATTCATTACATACTGGAAAGAATGTATGTGTGTGTGTGCATGTATGTGTGTGAACTTTTATGTAAAAAGTTATGGAATATTTTTAAAATTGTCTAATTATTATCCTGGATAACCTATGAGAAAGTAGCCAAAAAAGATTTTAACTGATATGTGTAATAAAATGTATTTTCCATTGGTTTTGTAGGGAGAATTTTGTGCTTCAGTGGAAAATTATGGATGGTCACAGCATACACATCTTGGTTACCAATTCTAGCATTATATTGCCTTTGAGCTATTTTCGCACTCTAAATTATAGATAATTGATAAGATTGCAAAATCTTGTTTATAGATATGCTAATTTTGACCTGTAGAGTTTCAATTTATTTCCCACTCCCAATGTGGAAGCAGCCAATTTTGCCTCTATTTGCATACTTGCTTCAATATTCCTTCTCTATGTATGTGCGTTTTCTTTGAGTTCTCCTTTGAATGGGTGTTAACATCTTAACATTTCCCTCATTAATAGAATTAAATAATCTGTATAACATGTGTTAATATTATATCTGTATGAGTTACCACTTTTTATTGCCCTTTAGCATGCTTTTTCTTCCCCAGATTAAATATATGTGTGTGTGTGTGTGTGTGTGTGTGTGTGATAGGACATTAAATAAAAACACTTACTTGAAAATATGTACATATTTAATAGTTATTTTTACTATATATTGTATATTCATATTAAATATATGTTTTTGTACTATATATTTTATTTTTCCAGTTTTATTGAGGCAAAATTGACAAAAATTGTATATGTTTAATGTGCATAATGTGATGTTTTGATACACATATACATCATTTTTTTCTATTTCTGAGAAAAATGCTGTAATCAAGCTAATTTACATCTTTAACACCTCACATAGTTACCATATTCGTTTCTGTGTGCTGAGAAATGCCAACATTTATCTTAGAAATGTCAGCCATACAATCCAATACCATGAACTGTAGTTATCATGTTGTACACTATATCTCCAAAACTGACTCACCCTTCAGAAGAAGCATCTCCCCACTTCCCCAACCTCCAAGCCCCTGGTAAACACCACTCCTCTCTCTGCTTTTATGAGGTTGACTATTTTAGATTCCACATATAAGTGAGATTATTTAATATTTGTCTTTCTGTGTCTGGCTTATTTCACTTAGCATAATGCCCTCAAGCTTCATGCATGTTGTCACAAATGGCAGGATTTCCTTCTTTATTTAAGGCTGAATAATATTCTAGTGTATATATTCTCCACATTTTCTTTATTTCTTTACTAGAAGCCCGATGCACAAAGATTTGTGCAAGGATGGGACTTCCTTTCCCTGGCTGCCTGCACGCCCTTCTGCTCCAGCCCCAGAGCCACCTCTTTCTACTCGACCCCACTTTCCCACACTGCCCAGAGACCCTGAGCAGCTGGGGGGGTGCAGACTGCCTGCGTCAACGCCATGGCGACGAAGCAAGTGTGCTGCCCCACCCCCGGATGCTCGGTGCCTGCATATGCAAATTAACCTGCCATCTTTGGTGGGTTAATTTGCATACTCATTCCTGATTGGCTAGTGGGTGTCGCGAATGTATGGTCAATTTGCATCTTTCTCTTTTATTAGTGTAGATCTGTAGACAGACCCTTAAGTTATTTTTATACCTTGTCTATTGTAAAATTCTGCAATGAACATGAAAGTGAAGATATCTTTGCAAGACACCAATTTCATTTTCTTCAAATATATACATATGCAGAAGTGGGATGACTACATCACATGGTAATTCTAGTTTTAACATTTTGAGGAAGCTTCATACTGTTTCCACAGAGGTTGGACCAATTTACTTTCCCACCAGTAGTGCACAAGGGTTCCCTTTTTTTTCCTATCTTAACCAACACTTTTGTCTTTTTAATAATAGCCATTTTAACAGATGTGGTGCAAAGTGATATCCCAGTGTGGTTTTGATTTGCATTTCTGTGGTAAAAATAATCCCACATACTTGACATTTTCATGTTTGACTACTTTTGAGTATTTTATGCATTATATTTTAAATGATACTTTAAAGGGCTTAGTGCCCAGTTGAAAATAATTTCATTAAAACTAACATTGAAACATTTTTTCCAGGTCATGAGCTACAAATTTATAATGAAAAGCAAAGAAAACATGAATGTATAATGCAAATATATATATATGTATATATATATATACATATATATATACACACACATATATATATATATATATATATACACATATATATATGTCATTAGTTGTGCCACCAACATTTAGCAGATTATTTAAACTTTAAACTTTTTCCAGGAGGTTCATATACTGGTATATATATATATATATATGTTAGTTTTTATTTTTAAAAGAAGTGTTGTAGTTATAATAAAATGATCCACAACCTCTATTACCTTTCAGATAGGTAGAGGAGTATTTAAATAGCTGTAAATATCTATTTATGTAATTGTTCATAGATATATCCAAGATAATAAAAGCCTAATATGCTAAATGTCCAACTGTTCGACCAGTCGCTATGACGTGCACTGACCACCAGGGTGCAGATGCTCCGACAGGTAGGTTAGCTTGCTGCTGGGGTCCGGCCAATCAGGACTGGGTGAGAGGAGCCAGAAAAACCCTGGAGCCCTCCTGCAGTCCCTCCCTGGCCCTGATAGTCCCTGATCAGGACTGGGAGAGATGGGCCAGACACACCCTGGAGCCCTTCCGCACCTGCAGGGTCCCTCAGCCTGGCCTGCACTCTCTCACAACCTGGGAACCCTTGGGGGATGTTGGAGAGCTGATTTCGGCCCAATACCCACAGGCCAGGCTGAGGGACCCACGGGTGCAAGAATCTGCTGTAAATTCTAGTGTATGTATAAATGCCTGGCATTCCATTCAAATATAAATCTGTATTTTAATTTTAATTAAATACATTATTTTAAAATAAAATAAAAACTTTATTTTAAATGAATAAATTATATTGCATTTTATAAATAGACATGCAATTTAATCAAGAAAAATTTGGCATTTTCAAGTTTCCATTAGAACAATAATTTTAAATCATGTTCAATTAATTCTAAGCTGTTGAATTGATAAATCAAAAAAATTCTTGTTGATTGCCTAATTTCTCTTCACAAATAGTATATCAATGTTCCTCTCTACTAATGGTATTTGAGAAGCTTTATCTTAACAATGTGTAATAGCATCATTGTTTTTACCTTTGTCAATAGAAAATGAAAAAAAACATGGCGTCTCACTGTCCTTGTGTTTACTGCCTTGATAGAAAATTATAGCATTTTTCATGTGTCTTTGAACCATGGACCTTTGCATTTCTTCCTCTAAGATTTTGGTATTAATGACCTTAGTCCAATTTTTAAAAATTGGGATGTTTGTCTTCCTCCTAAAATTTCTAAATTCTTATCACTAGTATATATCATTCTTATGTCAACTTGACATAGTAGGCAGTTAGACAGATATGAGCAGAGTAGGAACAAAAGTCGGGTACTAGGGCAGAAAGCCCCTGGTGCCCAACAATAGCTGGTCATATGGCAGACCCCCTTAGGGTAGAACAAGGAGGCCAAAGAATAACCTCACATAACTCCCATACAGGTCCTTGTATGACCACTCCCTTAAGCATGAAGCCCTCAGGACAATCAGGCTCTGTCCTGCATCAAATAATCTTGAGAGCAAAGCCTCTGGTCTATGGACCAAAAACACAGTGCTTTGGTCAAACTAGAAATAACATCTAGGCCTCAGCTGCGTTTCAGCTTCAGGCCCAGAAAAGCAGCAAAACCAGATGAAACACAATGTAGATATTGTACAAAGGTTTCTAAATCCCTTCTTTTCTATGCACTTTTTTATTTAAGAGGTGGGATCCCAGGTGGGAACCTCCCCAATAAAGCCTGTCAATGTTAAAAAAAAAAAAAAAATGAAACAATGCCATGGCTGACATCAGGACCAGCTGCAGTGAGTAGTGATCCCCTGCCCTGGTGCTGACCTGTTATATTGGAAATCAGCGAGCTGAACAGAGGACGCCTTAGTAAGCCAAATTTGGAGTCTTTATTATGCCAGCAGTCTCAGAGGAGTAGCCTCCAGAGTCTGAGCAAAGCAACATGGAGGAAGCTTTCCCTTTATCCCCATCCCCCACTCCCGACCGCCACCCCCCCAGTCCCTTTGTCTCCAAAATTTGGGGCTTCGGACCTTTCACTGGCTTTACAAGGAGCTCTATGTACTAGGAGATATTTTGCAGGAAGCTTATAGCCTTGAGCACAGCATAATTCAGTAGCCTTGAGCACAGCCCAATTCAGACAACATTTAGATAACTAAAATACACCTGGCATGGGAGTAACCAGGGACGGACCAGACCAACCCTTATGTCAGCAGAGCAGCTTGCAAGGCCAGATAATTGAGCTTATTTTCCCTATTATTTGAGCAAGCGTGTTTACAGAAGCCAAGAATAGCAGAGTTAATTTACAGAACAAAGGACCATCTATGCTTAGTGGAAAATTTCAAAGGGCAGTTTTTACAATATAGAGGTTATGGGAACAAGATGGAGTGCCTATGCTTCAGACCAATCAGTAGAGACCAAGACCCTGAAGGGACACGCTTGGAAAGCTGACTAATATTCTATTGAGATCCTCCACTAAAATCACTGCCTTTAAAAACCCTGAAGATGCTCTCTCAGTGCACGCTCTCTCTTTCTCTCTCTTGAGCATGCCCACTCCTTCCTTTCCACCTCTTGTTTCCCGTGTCCACACAGCCCAGCTAGCTCATTTATTTCACGGCTCACTTCTACTTCTGTGACTTTCTAAATAAACTTTTACTTGTATTGGAGTATTGGCTCTGAATTCTTTCTTAGCCAGACTCAAGAATGGAGGTCTAATATCTGGAGCCATTCTCCATTATCAAACTAATTTCCAAGACTGAAATTTAAATCAAGATAGGTTTATTTGTATGAAATATACTTGCAAGCCAGAGAGACAAAACTTTTAGTCTAAACTGAAAGTGGTTCCAAAAAGGGACAGTAGGGCAGAGTTTTTAAAGGCAAAAACTGCTAAGAGCAGACCTTTAAGAGGATTGGTTGATAAGGAAAGTAAAGCCACAAGTATACACTGCACATTTTCTGCATGGCTGGGGTAATGGGGCTTCCCAGTTTTCGCTAATTTAGGATTAGCAGGTGGGGTCAGGGGTTATGGCTGCAGATGGGTGTTATAAAGCATGATCAGCAAGAGGCCCCAAGACAGATCAATTCATCAGTTTTTTTGGAGCCTGTAAAAATAAATATGTAAAACAAGTTTGTGGTTAAATGAACAACACAGGGGGGTCAGTGGAATGTCAGACAGTCAGAATTCAAATTGCAAAACAGCTTAGTCACGCAAGTAGAGCCAAAGATCAAACTTCAGAAAGGTGCAGATATCTGGTCATAAAAATTATGATGTTAGGTTTCGTAGTTATGAAATTGTATTACATATATAATTATTTTATAAATTTGTATTTTGTATTTTTAAAAACTTTTTAATGGTCTTTTCCATTGTACAGAAATTTTATTATGTAGTCAAATCTTTTACACTTATGTTTTATAGCTCCCAATTGGGTATTATTCTTAGATATGTCTCCTCAGGAATGAGTGTAGGTGTGCTTTGCATTATGTGAGCTTTATATCTTTATACATTTCATCACATATCTGATATGTTATTTGTTTCTGGTGTTAATTTGTAAGGTAGAGATAAAAATAGGTTTTCTCCTCTGCCAAAACAATGTATTGTTATGCCCAGATTTCATGATTCCCAAAGACCACGAGGGAGCCGAGTCCGATGCAAAAGCAAAGAGCCTTTAATCAAGCTAGCTCGAGCCCAATCCCCCCCCCCCCTCCACACACACACCGGCACAGCGGCGAGGTGGAGAAATGGAGAGAGAGGGAGAGAGAGAGAGAGAGAGAGCCCAAGACCCCAAACGTGCTGATTTATAGGGGGCCTGGGAGAGGTAGGAGGGGTGAGGTAGTGTGGCCTCCGCTGAGTGGTCGGGGTCAGGTTGCACATGGGGGCAGGGCAAGGCTTACTTTCCCTTGCATTTCTATTGGCTAATTCAAAGGTGTGGGTTGGACTCTTGGAGAGGTTCTAGGGCAGGAACCTGACTCCACGAGGTGGAAGACATGGAACAAAAGGAACATGGAGCCTCCCTGCCCTTTCAGTATGGTGAAGGTGTTATTGGAGAAAATGTGGTGTCCTTTCCCCAATGGGTGCTGGGGGCTGGGTCCTTACAATTATCTTGAGAAAAATAATTTTCTAAGAATCACATGGGAGGATGAGTGATTTTTATTTGCATGCAATTAAATTTCTGTGTTTCCAAAGTCCAATCTCCCTTAATCCAGTTATAGAAGTGCAGCTGGGGTTTCATTGGAGCTAGAAGCAAAGCCAGTGTCTAGAATATTCTTTCCATGTTGGAACTAAGTTGAGTTCAATATCAGGCTACTTGCAGTCCATTGTCTGTGGGGTCCATATGGCCCATGGCAAGTACAGGAGAATGTGTCCCCAGCAATGAATCCCAAGAGCATAGGAAGAACCAAGAACACAAGAGAGCACACTTCTTTGTTCAGGGAATTAAGTATCACAAATCTTGTTGAACTTGCAGTGGCCACACCCATTCTGGATAATGACCCCTGTTCCAAGGTGTGTTGACAGTAAATATATTTGCTAGTGCCCCCAACTTTATTGGGCATGTGTCTATCTTCCCTTTGCTCCTTTCCTGTATTAATAACTAGGTTAATTACAATGATATCAAAGGGAAGCAGAATATGCCACTTCACAATATGCTCTTTGTGATAAGAATTATTTTGAACTGGTTATTCTTTTTTTTAAAAAAAACATTTTATTGATTTTTTACAGAGAGGAAGGAAGAGAGATAGAGAATCAGAAACATCGATAAGAGAAAAATATCAATCAGCTGTCTCCTCCTACTGGGATGTACCCGCAACCAAGGTACATGCCCTTGACCGGAATCAAACCTGGGACCTTTCAGTCCGCAGGCTGACGCTCTATTCACTGAGCCAAACCGGTCAGGGCAGAGCTGGTTATTCTTAAGAAAAAGCAGACACATGAAAATCTCTGAATACCAAGTAGCAATTATCCTTTTGTAAGATATATTTACATTTATAAGGGGAAACTCCATTTGTAAAGGTATCTCCCTCTCTATACCAGAAAGAGGAAAATTACTGAATCTTTAGAAAGTTTTCATCAATGGAGAAGGCAACCACTTAAATCTATAAAAAATCTCACCCTTGTTTACTATGTTTTTTTCCTGCTAAGCTTCCATTATCTCATTAACTGCCCCTGGCAACTTCTCATCATCTTTCTTGTGTCTTTAGCTGAAGGTAATATTTAAGGTGGGAACTTGGGCCATTTTGGGGGAGTTACTTAGTTTTCCTTGGGTGTCTCCCATGTATACAGGAGGGAGACATTTTATTAAACTTTCATTTGTTCCTCCTGTTAATCTGTTTTTTATTAAACGGAGGGTCTTAGAACCTAGAAATGTAGAGGGAAAGTTGTTTTTCCTTCCCTACAATAGCCATATTCTTTTTCTTCTTTTCTTCTTTTTTAATGGCCATATTCTTTTAAACACTATCATATTATGTTTTCACAAATGCAACATTATTTAACATCTTCCATGTTCAGGCTCTGTGTTAAGCATGGTAGGACAGCAGTGGTCAAGACAGGCAAGGTGTCTACTCTAATGATGATTAGTTGTTTTTGATTTTTTTTTAAAGAAAGAATAAAAATTAAGAAGGTAATGGAATGGTAGTTATTTTAAGTATTAATTCTCTCTAATCAGGAATTTTTAAAAAAAGATCAGTGGAAAGCAGAATTCTAAGATGTCCCCAAGATTCCCACTGTCTGGTACACACACCCTGTGTAAGCCTTTTGCTTTGAGTGTCAGTGGGGCCTGTTAATATAATGACATAGGTGTTCTTCTTTGTGGGGCTGGAAGAACCTTTCCTTTACTCTTCAAGATTTTTTCAGGCAGTGTAATACTTAAGTCTACATGAGATAGATTAATAAGATAAAAAAACATATTTAATTACATATGTACATATGGGAACTGCACACACATGAGACAGTAAGAGAATCCATATACAGGCATGTTTCAGGGACAGAAAGTTAAAATGAGGTACATATGGTATTCTGAGCTAAAGGTGAAGTAAGGCACCTTGGGACTTCACAGGGGAAGAAAGTCACTGCAGGAGGATAAGATGAGCAGATGTTTGGTAATTAGTAGTTTGCCGTATAGATAGGTCAAAAAAGGTATCTCTGATCATCTCTCATTATGGGCAAGGTCCCTTAATTTAAATTCTTCCAAACAGAAGTTTCTCTTGATCCTATAGGGCCTTTAACTCAAAACAATCCATATACCACAGAGTCACATCTTTGGATGACTGATACTGTTGTACTTAGCTAGTTATTAATAACAGAAAATGAGCAAAAAGGAAAGTCAGACATTATAGACATGTAATTTGGGCAGCTTCACCAGGAAGCTACACTCCCCGTGGAACCACTGGTCCATTCCCTACAGTTCACTGGGGAAAGGGATACAACAAATGGGAGATGGACGCATGCACAGTGAAGTTGTGGTGACATAGGGAAGGTACTTGCTTGTTAGTCAAACCTGGGGACAGAGCCCATCCCGTGTGGCTCAGTGATTGAGTCTCGATCTATCAACCAGGAGGTAACATTTAAATTCCAGGTCAGGGCACATGCTTGGGTTTCAGGCTGGATCCTAGTATGGACTGTGCAGGAGGCAGCTGATCAATAATAATCTCTCATCATTGATGTTTCTATCTCTCTCCCCCTCTTCCTTTCTCTCTCTAAAATTAGTATAAGTATATATATATTTAGGAAAAAAACAAAAACAAAACCTGGGTCAGAGATCATTGGCCAGAATAGGTATGGCCACTACAAGCCTGTGAAAATTTGGGAATACATAATTCCCTGAATTCTCTTGGTTCTTGTTGCTCTTCATTCTTGGCTCTTGGCTCATAAGGCTCTCTCATTCTTGTTCCCTTGCATTTGCCCATATTTCCTCCATAGCCATGTGGCTATGCAGACTCCATATGCAATGGACTGATGGACAGCAGAGGGGAACACAAGCTAAGCTAGCCTGATGCTGGATTGGACACTGCTCCATTAGGGAACAGAAACTCTGGACACTGGCTTTGATTTTAGTCCTGCTAAAGGGAAATAAGACCTTGGATACTCAGGGATTTAATTCCACAGAAATAAAAATCCCTCTCACAGCAACAGGTGGGGATGAGGGACTCCACTTCCACCAGTAACAGTTCTGAACCCATACACCTGATTAGGGAGGTTTAGATTATATAGCAAATGGGATGGCATGGTAGCTCCCTTGATTACATTACATTATATAAGCCTCCATCTTCACCAATTAGAAGGCTTTGAGGAAAAAAAGTGCTACATTGTGAGACAGCTGCATGGCTAGTACCTGAGAGCAGGCTTTAGATGCTGAGACAACTCCCTAGGGAACAACCTTCCAGAAAATATAAACTTCAGTCCTACAGCTGCAAGAAACGGACTTTAGCCAATCTTGGAAAAGATCATTGAGCTCCAGATGAGAACACAACCCAGCCAGCACCTGGGTTGTAAGTCTTTGGCAGTCTGGGAAGATAATGATAGCACTGAAAGCTAATAAAGATGGGAATAATTCAAAAATGTCAGTCCTGCAACAATCAGAGAACAGGGCATTCCTGACAGTTTTAACAGTTTTAGCAATGTGATCTGACATATACTTCACAGATCATAATAAATGCTCCAGGGGAAATGGATTTTAGGAAAGCAAGAAGGCAACAAGAAATCCACTGCTATTGAAATACTGCAGGCAAGAGGAGAGTGACTTGGATTATAGTGGTTTCAGAAAACTTGGAGAAAATTGAACAGATATGGATGAATTTTAAAGGCTTCTGATGGACTGGTTATGAAATTTGCAATTTTAGATTCAGCAACAAGTACCATTAATATTTTTTAATTTTCTAAAATTATTAATTTAAGCTAATTAATTTTGCTTTGATAATTGCTTTAGTTATATCACCTGAGATTTGATATACAATATTTTCATTATCACACATTTCTAAATAAAATCTAATATCCACTATGAGTTGTTTTTTTTTTATTTTTTTTGTTCCATGAGCTAGTTTAACATGTGTTCAACATCTGTAAACTTTTTGGATTTTTCTAGTTATCTTATTGCTGTTAATTTCTTAGAGTTGAATTGTAGTCAGATCATGTGATTTGTCTGATAAAAAATCCTTTGAATTCGTTGTGCTAGCTTTTCTGCTTAGTACCTGACAGTTGGGCAAATGTGCCATACTGTTTTCACTAAGTACATTAATTATGTAAATGTCCATTAAATTAAATTTGCTAATTGTAGTATTGAAATATTACAGCTATAACAGATTTTTACCTGTCAGATTTCTCAATTACTAAGATAGATGTGTTTAACATCTTCTATCATAATAATAATTTTCTTAATTTCTGCTTTCTCTCAATATTTGCTTGATAGTGATTTTCAACCTTTTTCATCTCATGGAACACATAAAGTAATTACTAAAGTTCTGCACCATACCAAAAAAAAAGTATGTTATATTTTTTGCTGATCTGACAAAGAAAATAGGTATAATTTTGCTTAATTCATTCTGGACAGCTATTGTTGTATTGATGTTGTCATTTTTTTTTTTTTTTAATTTGACAATCTAAGGAGAAAGACATCAGTACCCCTGACTAAATGTCCAGGTATTGCATGTTTTAAATTTTTTTGCAGCACATCAATGTGCCACAGCACACCAGTTGAAAATCTCTGCTTTGTATTTTTTTTTCTAATTTTTTCTAATATTCTTTTTATTAATTTAGAGAATGGAGGGACAGGGAGAGAGATATAGAAACATCGAAGAGTGAGAAACACCAACGGGCTGCCTCCTGCATGCTCCCCACTGGAGATTGGGCCCAAAACTCAGGCATGTACCCTGACCCTGACCAAGGACGGGGAATCAGTGCATAGGATGACACTCAACCAACTGAGCCACACCAGCCGGGCTCTGCTTTATGTATTTTAAGTCTGCATCCAGGAGCATACAAATTAAGGACCATTATTATTTTATGAAAAATTAAACATTTTTCTTATTTCTAGTAAAGCCTTTTACATTTAGTTTATTATAGCTAATACTAGAGGCCCAGTGCATGAATTTGTGCATGGGTGGGGTCTGGCCAGCCGGCCCCAATGGGGGCAGATTGGGGCTGGGCCTGTTGGGAGGAGGAGATGGTGGGAGATTGGCCAGCTGGCCTGCCCCAATCGGGGCCCGATGAGGGCTGGGCCAGCTGGGGGAAGGGGCCGTGGGCAATTGGCTGGTGACCCTTGCCCCCCATTGGGTTGGGGGGATGCCGATCAGGGACCAGCGGCCTGGGGGAAGGGCCATGGGTGGTTGGCCAACCAGCCCTGCCCCTGATAAGGGTGGGGGATTCAATCTGTGGTGGGGCTGGGTAGGGGAGGGGCTTCAAGAGATTGGCCTGCTGGCCCCACCCCCTATTGGGGTGGGGGAGATCAGGGGCAGGGCCAGCCCAGGGGAGGGGCTGTGGGATGATCAGGGTGGTAGGAGCCCATTGGGGGCAGGCCAGCCAGAGGGAGGGCTGTGGGAGGTTGGCTGGCTGGCCCCACCCCCTATTGAGGTGTGGGGTGTGATCAGGGGCGGGCTGGCTGGGGGTATGGAGGGGGCATTTGGCCAGCTGCCCCACTCTTGATCAGGATGGGAGAATCTGATCAGGCAGGGGCAGGCAAACAGGGGGAAGAGCCGGGAGGTTGGCCAACCAGCCACACCCCCTGATTGGGCTAGTTCACTGGCCACAGTGGGCGTCATAGCAACCGGTCATTATGGTTGTTATGGCCATTATGGTCACTGGCTTTTTATATATATAGATGGAAATGCTAGCTTTCTATTGGTTAAATACAAGGGTGGGCAAAAAATAGGTTTGCAGTTGTTTGTATGGAAAAAGACATTCACATTATGCTTATTACAATAGCTTTATTAATTTGGTTTCACATACTCACAATTGTAAACCTATTTTTGCCCAACCTTGTATTTGCCTGGCATATATTTTTCTACAATTTTATTGCAAACATTTTTGTGTGTTCCTTTAAAGTACACAGCTAGGATTTTTTTTTTTTAATCATTCTGATAGTCTAATTTTTGAATTGAAGAGCTTATTTTATTTACATTAATTATGATTCCTGATATATTTCTCATTTGTTGTTTCTTTTAAATCTATCATGGTAGATTAGTACCATAAACCCATCTGCTGGGAGCCAATTTTCTATAGATCTTGTGTTTCTGTCTATCTGTGAGCAGAGGCACTGACAACCTATGTTCTGGACTACATTTTAAAGATTATTTCTGTAGTAAACTGCCTTGGAAGCTAGAGATAGTGTCTATTTCTGGATTGAAGGACAGGTTTATTTATGGTACCATATAATAAAGATGATGTCTTTTGCTAGGTCAAAAGCAATGTAAGCTATGGGCCATCATAAATGATTCTGTTCCCTAAGCTCAAGATCCTTCCCCTCTAATTCGATTCACCTCATGCACAGTTGTTACCTGTCCCTTTCATGTTCCCCTCTGGGGACATAATTGTTACAGGTCCCTTTCATGTTCTCCTATGGGAACCAGCTCTGATACTCTGGCTGTTACAATTACTGTGATTAATAAAGGCCTTTGTCTCTGACCATGAAATTTTGTGTCCTTTGTAAGCATTCACAAAACCGTGGCTAGCCAACTTGTTAGCTTGTAAGGAGAGTAAAATCTCAGAATTTTCATATTTCTTAATATTCCCCAGTTTCAGTTGATCACTGGCTGAGGCTACTTCCTAAGGGAGCATAATCTCCCAGGCAAGGTTGTTCCCATTTGACGATGGCCAATTCATCAGAGAAGAGAACTGTCAGCTACCAGCAGGTGAAGTTTACAGCATCTGTGTGCACCAGCTTTATAAATGGGACCTGGTCCACCACTAATGGAATCTAGAGTAGTAATTTTTTTTTAAGATTACAATTCTAGTTTTAAGTGTAAATGTTTAGAGGAACCCCACGGAGGGTGGAAAGGATTTCCCTAAAGCAGTGGTAGGCAAACTGCAGCTCGCAAGCCACATGCGGCTCTTTGGCCCCTTGAGTGTGGCTCTTCCACAAAATACCACGGCCTGGGCGAGTCTATTTTGAAGAAGTGGCATTAGAAGAAGTTTAAGTTTAAAAAATTTTGCTCTCAAAAGAAATTTCAATGGTTGTACTGTTGATATTTGGCTCTGTTGACTAATGAGTTTGCCAACCACTGCCCTAAAGGAGTAGTCCAAACATTAAGACTGATGACACCACATTCAATAGCTGCTTATGCAAAGGTTTTTCACTCACATCATAAGACTTTCTGGGAAGAACAGGGCACAGATAAGTTGGTTCAGGTGTCAAGAGAGAGGTAAGACTTGGAGTAAGATTGTGGTTAGGAGGTAATTCTTAATGTATTAGTTCAATTTCTCCATTTTGATTTAGTAGTCAGCGTTTTCCAAGAGATTTTTTTTTGAATTGTTATTTTTCAATTGTTTACTATTTATATAAGAGTAAAATGTAAATATTTCTTTAACTCATTTTAGTTCTTAAAATAATTTGTATCCTGACTTTATCCACAAAAGTATTTTTTTTGCTTTAATAATTATTTTTACTTCATTACATTCTTCTTGAGTATAATCGTATCTTTCTCACATTTCCACCTAAAATTCAAAGCCCCCTGAGGTAAACTTCTTAGATTTTTAATGTTGGAGACTATATTTCCATTACCTTCATTCTGAAAGTATTTTTTGGCTGTACATAGAATATTTTTACAACAGAATCTTTATTTTCACCTTGAAATTTACAAAATTGTATTCTCAAACATATTTTTTATGATTTTGTGTAGTTGAAGAAGAATACATTTTGAAAACATTGTATCCTAAAAGGATAAAATAACCATTGGCCTAATGCAGATGGTTAATTTCTTTTTTACTGAACATAGAACTAGGTAAAATGTGTTATCATAACAGTCCTATATAATAAAAGCCTAATATGCTAAGTGTCCAGTCATCCAGTTGGCCATTCAACCAATCAAAGCGTAATATGCTAATGATATGCTAAGGCCACTCAACTGCTCGCTATGACATGCACTGACCATGAGGGGGCAGACGCTCCAAACAGTAGGTTAGCTTGCTGCTGGTGTCCGGCCGATCAGGCCTGAGGGAGATGGGCCAGACACTCCCTGGAGCCCTCCTGTGATCCCTCCTCAGCTGGCCAACTTCCAGTCCCTCCCCAGCCCCGATCGATCGTGCACTGGTGGGGTCCCTTGGCCTGGCCTGTGCCTTCTCGCAATCTGGGACCCCTCGGGGGATGTTAGAGAGTTGATGCACACTGACCGCCAGAGGGCAGACGCTCAAAGGAGGAGCTGCCCACTGGTGGTCAGTGTTCTCCCACAGGGGCAGCGCTGCTCAGCCAGAAGCCAGGCTCACGGTTGGCGAGTGCAGCAGTGGTGGTGGGAGCCTCTCCTGCCTCCGTGGCAGTGCTAAGGATGTCCAACTGCTGGCTTGGGCCTGCCCATCAGTCGGACATCCCCCAAGGGCTCCCGGACTGCGAGAGGGCACAGGCCAGGCTGAGGAACCGCCCCCCCCACCACCACCGAGTGCACGAATTTCGTCCACTGAGCCTCTAGTAGACATATAAATTTAAAAAGGAAGAAAGGAGGAATGGAGTAGACTGCAAGGGTCATTTTAAAATGTCTATTGTTATCTACAACTGTGGAAGTTACTATTTCTTAAGCATTATGCTCTATTCAATTCAAGTAAATAATAAGATGATATTTTCACTTAATAGATGTGAATAAAATGCTAGATTGTGTGTTAAATTGTGAGATCACGTCAATTCTTGGCTGAAAAAATTTAAGATAGGAATAAATCGCTATTTCTCCTTTAAGGTAACAAAAATGTTACTAAGACCTAGTAAAATTTATTCTAATCCCAGTCAGGATTATGTCCATTTTTTTTTCTGCTCTTGAGATCTGTATCTCTTCTTTTATCAATATATGAGTCTGAGAAACTGCATTTAGGAATATTCTAGGACCATTTGGGAAAGAGTTCTTTTCCTTTGTTATAAAGTGTGAATAAATTCACTTCTTGCTAATAGAAAACCAGTTTGAGTTAAAATGTTACTCAAGTTTACAGATTCTTGTCATTTAATATATTTATTAGAGGAGATATCATCTTTATGGATGAAATTAAGTGATGAGAGATAGTTGCCTGTCCTATTTCATTTTAAAAATTTTCCTACCATTCAATTTCATTTTTAAATTATTTTCATACTGTTAACTTAGAAAATCATCAACCATCCAATCACTACATATATTTCTGTGTAAATGTTATATGGGAAAATCATTTATTTTCTCTTTGATTCATTTTTCTTCCGATAATTGTGAAAAAAACAAACTTATAAAAAAATCAGTAAGAGAAATAAATTGAAAGGCCTTTGACTAAACTGAATATAAAAACTCCTTTCTGTGGTTCCTGCCAGCAGAATTTTTATATTCTGCCATTGGAACCTGAGACTGAGTTGCAGAATTTTGTTCTCAGGTATACGGTATGAAAGCCAAACTATGGTGTTCAAAGACTATTACACATGCACACCACCTTCCTAGGTCTCAGGAAATTGAGTCTGTTGGAATCAAATGATGTAAAAAACCAAAATGATTAATTTCCACCACCTCCCACTTCCCATTGGTAGAATTAAAAAAAAAAAAAAAAAAAACAACCCTCAAGTTTTATCCCTTTACTCTCTCTGATTAAATCTGGCTAACTATCAGAGATGAATATTATCACTCAGTTTTCTAACCTTTTTTGTTTGTTTGTTTGTTTGTTTGTTTGTTTTGGTTAATCCTCACTTAAGGATCTTTTCCATTGATTTTTATTTTTTTATTTTTTTTTTTTTTCAAATTTTTATTAAGGTATTATATGTGTACATATCTTACCATTGCCCCCCACCCCCACCCCACTCCCATACATGCCCTCACCCCCCAATGTTTTGCATCCGTTGGTTACTCTTATATACATGCATATAAGTCCTTCAGTTGATCTCTTATTTCCCCCACCTCTCCCTAACCTTACCGCTGTAATTTGACAGTCTGTTTGATGCTTTACTGCCTCTGTAACTATCTTTTTGTTCATCAGTTTATAATGTTTTTCATTATCCCCAAATGAGTGGGATCATGTGGTATTTTTCTTTCATTGACTGGCTTATTTCACTTAGCATAATGTTCTCTAATTCCATCCAAGTGCCTACAAATGGTAGTAATTCCTTCTTTTTTACGGCAGCATAGTATTCCATTGTGTAGATGTACCATAGTTTTCTGATCCAGTCATCTGCTGATGGGCACCTAGGCTGATTCCAAATCTTAGCTATTGTAAATTGTGCTGCTATGAACATAGGGGTGCATATATCCTTTCTGATTGGTGTTTCTGGTTTCTTAGGATATATTCCTAGGAGTGGGATTACTGGGTCAAATGGGAGTTCCATTTTCAGTTTTTTGAGGAAACTCCATACTGTTCTCCACAGTGGCTGCACCAGTCTGCATTCCCACCAGCAGTGCACGAGGGTTCCTTTTTCTCCGCATCCTCGCCAACACTTGTCGTTTGTTGATTTGTTGATGATAGCCATTCTGACAGGTGTGAGATGGTATCGCATTGTTGTTTTGATTTGCATCTCTCGGATAATTAGTGACTTTGAGCATGTTTTCATGTGTCTCTTGGCCTTCCTTCTGTCTTCTTTCGAAAAGCTTCTATTTAGGTCCGTTGCCCATTTTTTTATTGGATCATTTATCTTCCTTTTATTAAGTTGTATAAGCTGCCTGTAGATGTTGGAAATTAAACCTTTATCAGTGATACCATTTGCAAATATGTTCTCCCATACAGTGGGGTTTCTTGTTGTTTTGTTGATGGTTTCTTTTGCTGTGCAAAAGCTTTTTATTTTGATGTAGTCCCATTTGTTTATTTTCTGTTTGGCTTCCATTGCCCTAGGGGCAGTATCACTGAAAAAGTTCTTTTGGCAAATGTCTGAGATTTTGCTGCCTGTGGATTCCTCTAGTATTTTTATGGTTTCCCGTCTTATATTTAAGTCCTGTACCCATTTTGAGTTTATTTTTGTGTATGGTGTAAGTTGGTGATCTAGTTTCATTTTTTTGCATGTATCTGTCCAATTTTCCCAACACCATTTATTAAAGAGACTGTCTTGACTCCATTGTATGCTCATGCCTCCTTTGTCAAATATTAAGTGCGCATATTGGTTTGGGTCGATATCTGGATTCTCTATTCTGTTCCATTGATCTATATGTCTGTTCTTGTGCCAGTACCAGGCTGTTTTGATGACAGTGGCTTTGTAATACAGCTTGAAATCTGGTATTGAGATCCCTCCTACTTTATTCTTCTTTCTCAGGATTGCTGTGGCTATTCGGGGTCTTCTTTTATTCCAGATGAATTTTTGGAGAGTTCTTTCTAGGTCTGTGAAATACGCCGTTGGTATTTTAATGGGGAGTGCATTGAATCTATAGATTGCTTTGGGTAGTATGGACATTTTAATGATGTTGATTCTACCAATCCATGAACATGGTATGTTCTTCCATCTGTTTACATCTTCCTCTATCTCTTTTTTCAGTGTCCTGTAGTTTTCCGCATATAGGTCTTTTACCTCCTTGGTTAGGTTTATTCCTAAGTATCTTAATTTTTTTGGTGCGATGGAAAATGGGATTGCTTTTTTAGTCTCTCTTTCTGTAAGTTCATTGTTGGTGTATAGAAATGCCATAGATTTCTTGGTGTTAATTTTGTATCCTGCTACATTGCCGAATTCATTTATTAAGTCTGTTAGTTTTTTGATGGAGTCTTTCGGGTTTTTTATGTACAATATCATGTCATCTGCAAATAAGGACAGCTTTACTTCTTCTTTTCCAATTTGGATGCCTTTTATTTCTTCTTCTTGTCTAATTGCAGTGGCTAATACTTCCAGTACTATGTCAAACAGGAGTGGTGAGAGTGGGCATCCCTGTCTTGTTCCTGTTCTTAGGGGAAATGGTTTTAGTTTTTGCCCATTGAGTATGATGTTAGCTGTGGGTTTATCATATATAGCTTTTATGATGTTGAGGTATGATCCTTCTATTCCCACCTTGTTGAGAGTTTTTATCAAGAAAGGGTGTTGGATTTTGTCAAATGCTTTTTCTGCATCAATTGATATGACTATGTGATTTTTATCTCTCAATTTGTTTATGTGATGTATCACATTTATTGATTTGCGGATATTGAACCATCCTTGCATTCCTGGGATAAACCCTACTTGGTCATGGTGTATGATCTTTCTGATGTACTGCTGGATCCTATTTGCTAGAATTTTGTTGAGGATTTTGGCATCTACATTCATGAGGGATATTGGCCTGTAATTCTCTTTCATTGTGTTGTCTTTATCTGGTTTTGGTATTAGGGTGATGCTGGCTTCATAGAAGGAGCTTGGAAGTGTTCCTTCCTCTTGAATTTTTTGGAATAGTCTGAGGAGGATAGGTTTTAGTTCTTCCTTGAATGTTTGGTAGAACTCTCCTGTGAAGCCATCTGGCCCCGGGCTTTTGTTTGCCGGAAGCTCTTTGATGACTGCTTCAATTTCTTCCATAGTTACTGGCATGTTGAGCTGTTTAGATTCTTCCTGATTGAGTTTTGGAAGGTTATATTTTTCTAGGAATATGTCCATTTCCTCCAGGTTGTCCAGTTTGTTGGAATAGAGTTGTTCGTAGTATTTTTTAACAATCCTTTGTATTTCGGCGGGATCTGTTGTTATTTCACCTCTTTCATTTCTGATCTTGTTTATTTGGGTCCTCTCCCTTTGCTTCTTGGTGAGCCTGGCTAGAGGTTCATCAATCTTGTTTATCCTTTCAAAGAACCAGCTCTTGGTTTTGTTGATCTTTTGTATTGTTTCTTTGGTCTCTATGTCGTTTATCTGTGCTCTGATCTTTATTATTTCCTTCCTTCTGCTTACACTGGGCTTTTCTTGTTGCTCTTTTTCTAACTCTTTGAGTTGTTGGGTTAGGTAATTTATTACCCCTGTTTCTTGTTTTTTGCAGTAGGCTTGTAGAGCTATGAACTTCCCTCTCAAGACTGCTTTCGCTGTGTCCCATAGATTTTGGATTGTAGTGTTTTCATTGTCATTTGTTGTCATGATGTTTTTTATTTCTTCTTTGATCTCTCTGGTAACCCAGTCATGGTTTAATAGCATGCTGTTTAGTCTCCATGTGTTTGATTTCTTTGGGTTGTTTTCATTGTAGTTGATTTCCAGTTTTATGCCACTGTGGTCTGAGAAGATGCTTGATATGATTTCTATCTTCTTGAATTTGAAGAGACTTTGCCTATGTCCCAACATATGGTCTATCTTTGAAAATGACCCATGTGCGCTTGAGAAGAATGTATATTCTGTGGCTTTGGGGTGAAATGTTCTGAAGATGTCAATTAATTCCATCTGGTCTAGTGAGTCATTTAGGATTGATGTTTCTTTGCTGATGTTTTGTTTAGAGGATTTGTCCAATGGTGATAGTGGGGTATTAAAGTCTCCTACTATGATTGTATTGCTGTCAATGTCTCCCTTGATATCCTCCAGGAGTTTTTTTATGTATTTGGGTGCTCCTGTATTGGGTGCATATATGTTTACCAGAGTTATTTCTTCTTGTTGGATTGCTCCCTTTAGTATTATGAAATGGCCTTCCTTATCTCTTGTTATGTCCTTCAGTTTGAGATCTAATTTGTCAGAAATAAGTATTGCTACCCCAGCTTTTTTTTCAGTTCCATTTGCCTGGAAAACCTTTTTCCATCCCTTCACCCTCAGTCTGTGTGCGTCTTTTTTTCTGAGGTGGGTTTCTTGTAGACAGCAGATATATGGGTCGTGTTTTCTTATCCAATCTGTTACCCTATGTCTTTTGATTGGGGCATTTAATCCATTTACATTTAAAGTTATTATTGATAGGTACTTATTTGTCGCCATTCCTATTCTTTACCCCTGTGTTACTTCTTCGCTTCCTGTTTCTTTCTTTCTTTCTTTCTTTTTTTTTTTTTTTTTACAGTAGACCCTTTAGCATTTCTTGCATTGCTGGTTTGGTGGTAATAAATTCCCTTAGTCCTTTTTTGTCTGTGAAGCTCCTGATTTCACCTTCAATTTTGATTGACAGCCTTGCTGGGTACAGTATTCTTGGATTCAGCCCCTTCCTTTGCATGACTTTGTATATTTCATTCCATTCCCTTCTGGCCTGATGAGTTTCTGTTGAGAAATCAGTTGCTAGTCTGATGGGGGTTCCTTTGTATGTAACTTTCTGTCTCTCTCTTGCTGCTTTTAAGATTCTTACTTTGTCGTTGGTGTTTGCCAATTTAATTATAATGTGCCTTGGCGTCGGTCTTTTGGGGTTCATTTTGCTTGGGACTCTGTGAGCTTCTTGGATTTGTGTGGGTTTTTTCTTCCCTATATCTGGGAAATTTTCTGTCATTATTTCTTCAAAGAGGTTTTCTATTCCTTGCTCAGCTTCCTTTCCTTCTGGAACCCCTATTATGCGGATGTTGTTTTGTTTCGTGTTGTCCCAAAGTTCCCTTAGACTCTCCTCCTGCCTTTTAATTTTTTTTTCTAGAAGTTGCTTTTCTTGGGTATTTTTTTCCATCTTGTCTTCTAGCTCACTGATGCGGTCCTCTGCTTCTTCTAGTCTACTCTTGATGCTTTCTATTGAGTTCTTTACAGCAGCGATGTCATTTTTCATTTCTTCTTGGTTCTTCTTCATTTCCTCTTGGTTCTTGCTCATATTGTCGAATTTGTCTTCCATTCTTTTCAGCCACCTTATGACCATTTCTCTGAATTCTTTTTCTGGAAGGTTGCTTGCCTCCATTTCGTTTACTTCCTTTTCTGGTGATGCCTGCTTTTCTTTCATATGCGGGCTGCTTCTTTGTCTCCCCATGGTCTCTCTTCTCTGGGTGTCTGGTTATGTAGTTCTCTCTCTCCTGGGTTGATTTAAAGGCACAAAATACAGCACTACCAGGTACAACTCACAAGGCACTGAACAGGAATGTATTCACGATATTAATAACCTCCAATAAAGGTGACCACCAGAGAAAGGCAAATTAGGTGATAGGAGAGAAAGAAGAAGAGGAAAAAAGAAAGAAAGAAAGAAAAAAAGAAAAAAGGAGTGTGAAAATGAAATTGGGAAAAGGGAAAGTAAAGAGAAAAAAAAAAAGTAAGAGACAAGAAATTGACTAAGAGAGAAAGGGGAACAGACTATATATATTGGGGATAAAACTCCAATAGAACAATCACTAATCCCAGCAAATGCCAGCAACAAGTGCCTGGGGATTAGTACAAACTACAACACCAACTAATATGGAGTGAGGCAAGGTTAAGCTGAAGCACAAAACAAACAAAAGAATAAACAAAAGAAGAATAAGCAAAACAATCTCACAAAAAAAGCATAAAAATTGGATATAATCTACATTCAAGCAAACAACAACAAAAGGACAGAGATAAGGACAAGTTTATGGATAACTCAGACAGCGAAGGGAGAGGTGTATGTGGACTTGGAGCAGGGGATTGGAGATTAGATATGTAAGTAGGGTGAAATTTTAACAAGGGGTAAACAGAAAGAATAGGGAAAATCTAAAGCAGTAAAAGGGTAAGACAAACAGGACACTGAAAAGGGGGAGGTTAGGAAGAGAGTGATGGCCTAAAGGTAGAGTTGAGATAGAGTAAAACGATGCTAAAGGAAAGATAAAAAATAGAATGTAGAACCCTAATCCCAAAATAAAATGAAGAGAAAATAAAATGACACTTTAAAAAAAAAAAAAAAAGATAAAATAGCAGTAGTAATAATACGGATTGAAAATAAAAATGTAATCATTAAAAAGGCAAAATCAAGTGATGAAAAAAGAAAAAAAAGTTTCTTGATTAAAAGATGCAAAAAATGAAAATTAAAAAAAAATAAAAAAATAAAAAAAATAAAAGGTAAAAATAAAATGTGGAGTAGTGAAGGTCATTCACTTCCTCTGTTTTTCTGTTTGGCACGCCTGTTTCTCAGTCCAGACAGTATTGCAGTTCCCTGCGATCCACTGCTCTTCGGTGTTGTAAGCCAGTCCTGATTTTAAGCAGGCGGTGTGTCTTAATTTCTCGTATTCCTTTATTTTTGATTACACAAGAGTCAATTTGTGATTCAGCCCCTGGGTGGCAGTGTTTCTGGATTGACTTCCGGGTCTATCTATGGCCTCTCTAGGGAGTGTTAGAGCCTTCTTTCCCTGTGGCACTCGGGCCTGTGGGAGTGGTCTGCCTCAGAGCTGACTCTCTGATGGTCACTCCCCGCTCCGATCCCCAGGTTCCAGAAAAACAACCTTCCCCTGCAGTCTCCCAGGGTGTCCCCAACTGGGTGATCCTATGTATTGGGCTTAGTAATCAGAAGCAAGGATTTGAAGAGGAAAAAGCCCAAGTGTGCGAACTCCGGGACTGCGAGTGAGCCCAGGCACCCAGGGAGCGCACGGGCTGCGCATAAGTCTGGACTGCCTGAAATTCTTAGGGTGTCCCTGCACTTCAGATCAAAATGGGTTGCTTTTTAGAGTGCCCTTCTCTTAGCAGCTCTGAGGACCCCTTTCCACAGTCACAGATCACGCCAGCCCCTACAGCCACGGATTTTTCTAGGCACAGACTTCCCTGGTCCTCCAGCTCCCGCAAAACGCGCGTTCCTCTCTCCCGCCGGGACCAGAGACCTCACCTTATCCCAGGCGAAATCTGACCTTTCCGTGGTGGAGTGTAGAGCTTCTCTGAACCCGTGTGCTTGCGCCAGTTGGGGAGCGTTGTTCTGGGGCTCGCAGCTGTTCCTGGGGTGCCACAGTTGTGGATTCTCAGGCTTCAGATAAGCTCCACTTTCCGGATCAAGATGGCGCAGACTCCGCGTCCAAGCCCGCAGCTCCGGGAGGGGACCCAGCCGCAGTTCTTGCTGCCAGGTCAGGGGAACCCCGTTCAGCAGTCCCCCACCTCCTTCTGGAATTCAGCTGTCTCCCAACCAGCCAACAAACACTCCTTGCGCGACCCTCAGCTGTTCTTTCTTTCTGCTCCGGGACAAGGCTCGGAACACGTCTGTCTATTCCGCCGCCATTATTCTCCTTCTTCCATTGATTTTTAGAGAGAATGGAAGATTTGAAGGGAGGGAGGGAAAGGGGAAGAGAGAAAGATCAATGTGAGAGAGACACATCGATTGGTTGCCTCCTGCATGTGTGCCAGCTGGGGTTGGCCATTGAACCTGCAGCCCAGGTACATGCCCTTGACTGAATCAAACCTGCGACCTTTGAGCACCGACCGGCCAGAGCTAACCTGCTTTTTCTCTCTAGTTGTAATACATACAGATTATTACTTATCTATTGTGAAGAAAAGGAATTTGGTTTGAAAAATATTTTGTTTTTAAGTATCTAATAATTTTGAAGAGATTTGAACTGTATTCTTGTAAATTTTAAAACATTGTTTGAGAAGTAAAATAACAGATTTTATGGGGCAAGTAGAGCTCAATGTAAAGAAAGGAGAGTAAAAGATACCTGGGAGAAAGAATTCTGCTGCGCATATTACTTGTGCTTACTAGGACTCTCCAGCCATCATCATAGCTACAGCAGATTGACCTGGGGAGATCTTCAGCTCATCCAATGAACTCTCTCTCTCTTTGGTTAAATAAAGTTCCACTTAACTGATTCCCTGTGTGAAAGTTTACATAAGTGGAGCCACTGTAAAATGGAGCCAGAGCAGCCATTCAAGAGGAACAGTCTTGCATGTCTTGCCCTTGAAACTTTGGAAGTTTGAATTGAGCCAGATCTTCAGACTGGGCCAAACCAGCGTTGTCTTCCAAACAGTTGTTTGTAACGCCAGCAGAATACCAGACCTCTTGACCACAAGAAATGATGATTATGAACTCTCTATCTAGGGACAGAATCAGTAACCAGCCATGTATAACTAAAAAGGAACTTAGCTTGTTAACACCAATAGGAATTTATTTCCTCTACTTGTATAATTATTTCCTTATTTTTCTCATTAAAAAAAAAAAAAAAATCTCTTGCCCTTACACTCTAATTGAAACACTATTTGGGTTTCTGCCTGAATCTATGCCCCCAGCATTGCAATCCCTTCATCCTAAATAAACACTTGCCTCTCATTTTGGATTTTTAGTTTTAGGTTAACACCTGGCTTAATTTCCACATGTGTAACGATGCAGTTCTGAAGTATAAAGCACTTGCTTATTAAGCCTGTTCCTAGAGAAAACAGTTCACACATTTGCTACCACACCAGTATGATAACTAATTAACCTTCTGAATGCAAGGCTTCTCAAGCTAAAGGTAAATGTATCTTCTGCATTATAATCACTTACTGAATGCTACCTACCATTTGTAACTGTTCTGTCTGTATTATTAAACTTCTTTGAGGGATTCTGATGCAATCCTGAGCACCTACTGTATACACTAAGGAATACACAGATGAGTGAGAGATTTTCAAGTATCAAGGGGTAAGAAGATATTAAAATCACATGAATAACATAGGAAAGATGTCATGTTTACTGCACAAAGAAAAAAAACACACAGTGAACATTTAACAGAGCAATTATATCACTCAAGAAGCACCAGGAATTCCTTTATGGATGGCATAAATTTTAAGATAATGATAGAAAATGTGTGAACTTAAGACAGAAAAGATAAACATTAGGATATGTTCCTTGGAGACTAAACAAAAATCAGGCAGGCAGCAAGCCTTAGATGCATCTGACAAAGTAGAAAATCTCCTATATGGTTATGGTTATGGACGAGTGATGGGACTAAATTTAAAAAAATGGTTACAGGTAATTCATAGTTGGCCTTGATGTCTTAGTCTGTAGAAGCTTCTTAAGATTTTTGTAAAAAGGATCAACACAGCCAAAATTGTTTTTAAAGATTTACTTATTAGTAAACTTATTGTTTAGGACTGAATTGGGGAAAATTAGAAGCTAGGGAAGTTGTTGTGATGTCTAACAATAGTATTCATCCAAATTAGTCTAATAAAAATGAACTAAATTTTTTAGCTCCCCTTCCAATTAAGAAACTGGTGTGATAGAAATATGGAAAAGGAACAAGCAACAAATAAGATTTACAAGGAAAGGTGATAAGCTTTTTGAACATATTGAATTTGATATAAAAGATGGTGACAATATCCAGGAAGTAAGAGAAAGGAAAAATTTAGAGCATGAGAGAGATGCCAGAACAAGTAATAAAGATCTAGGACTCATTTACTGAGGAGTGGGAATTGAAACCTACCACATACATACTGGTAAGAACTTTAGGCTGTCAGCATAAAAAAAAAGTACAAACATGTAGAGAATTTCTATAAGTTTATTTGAGGTGTTGATTTTTTTTTTTTTTTTTTTTTTTTGCCAGAGTGGACCACCTGGAAGCAGAATCTCAGCAGACTGAGAAAATGCTTTCCAGAATGAGTTAGATTATTTCTTCTATACATTTGAAATTAAGGAAGTAACATAAAGATTATATGAACACAGGAGAAAGCAAGGTAGGAATTGAATTTCAGGACTGAATTACAAGATTATGTGCTCCCTTGAGGGTGGTTATACTTCCCAGAAGTCTGAAAAAGAGACATTTCAGTGGTGTGTTAATCTTCTAGACCCACAGAAACAATGGATAGGGCTTGCTTAAGAGAAAGATAAACCTTTTGCTAGGAAGTTCTAGGCCTGAGGCTTGACTACCTTCAGAACCTATCCAGTTAGGAATTTATAATCAGATCACCCTGTGAGGTATCTTTCAGTTAGATTTATTACAGTGGCCCTTTTTCTTCCACAAAGGACAAGAATGTAGATAAATGAAATTTTTCATCATAATGTATTTGGGCCTGCCCACAGCCTAAAATAGATCCATCCACTTGTTATGCAGTTACATAAGTATTTTTCTCCCTTTTCATCTTAGAATTGTATGATTATATTTACTTTTGTGTCTGTTTGATATCTGTCTCCACAATGAGCCTATATACAAGTGAAAAAAACATACACAGGAACCACAGTTGGTGTTTCAAGCAGAAAACTGTATTTTGGGATGGGTGAAAGAAATGAAGTTGTGCATTTATTTGATATCTTGTTCCCTCTCATGTGATACAAGAGACAGGACACTGCTTCCTATGTTTTCTTTTACAGGGATTCACTCATGAATGCCCTCAACTGTTTCAAAGTGTCTCACAAAAACTTATCTGTTTGTTCTTGTGACCTCCCTCTTTCCATTTCATCTTTTACTTCCTTTAACTGACCTTGGCTTTCCAGGGTCCCCGACACATGCCCTTCCTCAAAGTCAATTGCCCCTCCTACTGAAATAATCCACATAGTCTCTATCTACTCTTTGTAATGAACTGCAAATTTAGTATATAGGGCAGATGAAGGTGGGTATGGGTTGGGACCTGGGACACTCTAGTTTGCGAGAGGACAATGGTTAGGTAATGGATTTGGCTTACAATACCTTTGAACTTGGAGAGAAAAACCCATGTTCATATTCTATTTTCATTAAAGCAATAAATTATTGGAAAAAGTTCCAAGAGAAGAAGTTCACGTAGGCCCTATATTCTAAATTTGCCACCCAAACAAATTCAATCAAAAGAAAAAACAAGTGCCTTTGAGAATGAGCATAAACACAGGAAGTCATACAACACAAGTAGTGAAGTTTTCTACTGGATTGCTACTGGACCCTTTAGAAATCATTTATATGTGAAGTGATATTGTTTTTTTATATAACCCATTGGAATTGTTATTTTCATTCTTTAATGGACCCAGTTATCCTACTCACCAGTGGCAATGACTCAGAGACAGAAAGATTTAGAAAAACATACTCAAATCCTTGACATTTGCATTCCTTAAGCTTAAGACACAGGGTTTTACAATTGATTGGAAACTATATGCACTCATCAGACATAGGTTGTCCTCTCCTCTCCAGCCGAGACTAGCTAAAAATTACAGTCTAGGGAAAGAGAAAGAGTAATAACCTAATACAGCTAATGAAATGCTAGTTGATGATCTTGAAAATAAAACTCAGTGAGAAAGAGACTACAAACATCCTGTTGAGAAGTGGTGAGAAATAGAAAAGCCAGATAAATTTAGGACATCTGAGAGTTAATTAGTGACAAGTTCTTCACCCTCTCTGTGGAGTTCCTGGCAAACACTGAATGCAAAAGATGGGGATGTTGGCAGGTGGGCTTGGCATACCCTCAAAATTTCAATGTAATTATGTCTCCTGTGGTCCAAGAATAGCAAGGAAGTGCTAAAAAAGGGTGAAACACGGTGATGGTTTGTTGTCAGAAAACATAATGTAATATGCTGTAATTACCTGCATGGAACAATAATGATAAGACAGATGCAAGCGAGGCTCTTTCAACTTGTACATCTTACACTGCAGAAGACTAGTAATGAATCCAGGAACTTCCTCTCTCAACAACTCACCAAACCGATGTTTAAACCCTCTGTAAGCCCCTATGAATGTAACCACATTCTTGAGAAGATGAAAGGAAGGTCTTTAAATAAATGGTGTTTCCTGTATTTCTCCAAAGTAAAATTTTTCCCAGTGGGAAGAATGACACATTTATTTATTTATTTTTAATCTTTATTGTTGAGAGTATTACAGACGTTCCCCCTTTTCCCTTTTGTCCCCCTCCACCTGGTTCCCAACCCACCCCCGACCTTCACCACCCTATTGAATGAGACATTTACATAGAAAATTTGTTAATTTCTAGAAACATCAGGGAAAGTTATCCTATATAATAAAGAGGTAATATGCAAATTAACCCTCATGCCCTCACAAGATGGCTGCCTATGACCAGGCTGGCAGGGGGGTTAAAGAGGGATGACCAAACAACTGAGCAGTAGGCTGCGTGGGGCAACCAGGCTGGTGGGGGGCCGTGAGGTGTGACCAAGCCAGCAGGGGGGCAGTTAGGAGTGATCAGGCCAGCACGCAGAGGCAGTGAGGGGTGGTCAGGCCAGCATGGGGGAGCAGTTAGGGGCAACCAGGCAGGCAGGCAGGTGAGCGATTAGGAGCCAGAGGTCCAGGATTGTGAGAGGGATGTCTGACTGCCGGTTTAGGCCCGATCCTGGATGGACATCCCCCAAGGGGTCCTGGATTGGAGAGGGTGCAGGCTGGGCTGAGGGGACCCTTAATCCCATGCACGAATTTCGAGCACCAGGCCCCTAGTATTTGTCTAAACAGCCAAAACTATAGTTAGTTATACTATTATGTTCTCCTGGATAGAAAACACGTGTTCCTATATATGCTAAAGAAATTTGAAATGAGAATGGAGAGGATTGCAGATTGGAATAAATATTTTGTTTTTTGCCCTAACCGGTTTGGCTCAGTGGATAGAGCTTCAGCTTGTGGAGTGAAGGGTGCCAGGTTCGATTCTGGTCAAGGCCATGTACCTTGGTTGGGGGAACATCCCCATTAGGGGGTGTTCAGGAAGCAGCTGGTCAATGTTTCTCTCTCACTGATGTTTCTAACTATCTCTCTCCCTTCCTCTCTGTAAAAAATCAATAAAATATATTTTAAAAAATATTTTGTTTTGAATTGACCAAAGATTTTCTGTGGAACTTGCCACTCTACATTCTAAAACATAGAAAAAGAAGAGTTTCAGTGGAATTGGACATTTAGTGGAATTCTGAGTTTCTAGAATATACTGTCTCAAGATACCATGTTGCTATTTCCTAGGGCTGAAGTAGTACTTAAAAATAAATAATTTCTAATTACAAATAAGTGTGGGATATTATATGCATTACATTGTACTGGATGAATATCAGAAGTTTTATTTTGCTATTTACCTACTTTGATTAAGAACTTACCATATACAATGCAGTAAACCAATATGGCATCCTACCTACCAGGAGAAGTGAGCAAAAATGGGGTTTGTCTCCTCTAATGCTGCTTCTGCTCTAGCCCCTGGGTGAAAGGTTCAGGATGGAAGGGATATGTTAATATGCAAATATGGCCTAAGAAAGGTAATCAGTTGTGCCATTATCAGCTCAAGTTTACATGCCAAATTAACAGGTAATTCTGTTCTAGAAATGGCTTGCATTGCATATTTGCTTCCATCAGAAAAAAGGAAACAGAACACTCAGTATTTTTAGGTGGAGCAGGTCAAGGGCAAGTGTGATGGCAAAAGAGTCTGTCAAAATGGTGTAGCAGTGGGGAGAAATATGGGGCTTCTGGGGTTTGGAGATGGGGAAAGGATGAGAATGTGTGGTGTGCTTTAGATATAAAGAGGTCGTAATGTTGGCAAAGATGGAGAACTAAGGACAAGCTACTGAAGAGATTCAGTCTGGCTAAAAGTATATATAGCTGCTTCATATGTCTATCAAAACAAGTTGTATGAGTGCAAGAATAATTTTTCTAAGAAGTTATTCTTTCTGTCTGATGTGTTCCTTTGTTATCTATCTCTCTATTACTCATTCACTCATAATTTTTTAGCTACCTGTAGTTTTGGTTTATTGGCAGTCATTGTTTCTATATAGTTATTTTATTTTCTTAAACTTATATCTTGGATGCCTTTCTCTTGTTCTACCTTTTCTTAATTAATGGATAGTTAATTTCAATTTATGTATTTGTTTTGAATGTGTCTATATTGGATTGCTTCTATGCAGTTTTCCTTTTTAGCTGGACTAAATTCCTATATACACATTTTGTGCACTTGTGAGAGCACTGATGTAGACTAAATTCCTATCAGAAGAAAGGTTTCCAAGGAGAGGTGCACTTTAGATTTTTATAGACATAACAAACTGTTTCCCTAGGTAATTTACACTCCTAATGAACTGCATGCCTGTATAAAGGGAATCATTGGTATAAGACAGTGGTCGGCAAACTCATTAGTCAACAGAGCCAAATATCAACAATACAACGATTGAAATTTCTTTGCTTGGATCCTGAAATCTTATACCAGTGGTCAGCAAACCGCAGCTCATGAGCCACACACGGCTCTTTGGCCCCTTGAGTGTGGCTCTTCCACAAAATACCATGGCTTGGGCGAGTCTATTTTGAAGAAGTGGCATTAGAAGAAGTTTAAGTTTAAAAAATTTTGTTCTCAAAAGAAATTTTAATTGTTGTACTCTTGATATTTGGCTCTGTTGACTAGTGAGTTTGCTGACCACTGCCCTAACCAATCCCCTGCCAGCCTGATCGACACCTAACTGCTCCCCTGCCGGCCTGGTCACCCCTAACTTCCCTCCTTTGTCAGCCTGGTAGCTCCCAACTGTCCTCCCTTGGTCACCCCTAACTGTCCTCCCCTGCTTGCCTGATCACCCCCAACTGCCCTCCCCTGCTGGTCATCTTGTGGCGGCCATCTTGTGTCCACATGGGGGTGGCCATCTTTGACCACATGAGGGCAGCCATCTTGTGTGTTGGAGTGATGGTCAATTTGCATATTACCTCTTTATTATATAGGATGATAGTCACATATCTAGGTTAAGTTTCTGATTTTGATGGTTTTATTGTGCTTATTAGGAGAACCCATTGCTTATAGAAGATATTGAAGTGTGTATCTGAGAATGATGGACTAGAAATTTTTTTTTAAATATTTAAACAGTATTTCCAACTTTTGCATAAGTTTATGATTCTGTTAGAAAGAGAAAACTATTTAAAGTCATACTTACTTGAAAACCAACACCAACAAAATTATACCAAAAAATAGTAATAATAAACCAATAATTTATTATTTTAATAGTTGTATATTATTTCTGTGAATTCTTGCTGTTTTCAATATACACTGCAAATTATCACACTCAGTTTTCACCTAATCTATAGTGTTCAATCATATCAGTCATTGTCTCACAGCTTTCTGATATCTTATTTCCCAGGACTTGTTTTTTTGCCTGTTGAATATAAGCAGAATTTGAATAAGAATAAATTCCATAATATGAGAGAATAATGCCTTTGAAGTGATCTCTTCTGGAAGTTTTATGTTCATTGCCATCCTTTAGCTTTCCCCAAATGCCTATAAGCCAAAGATTTCATGTGTTATTTCTGTAATTCAGTAGTTTTCATTCAAATTATGCATTAAAAATGAATATCCATCTTAAAACAATTGGCATGATTAATTATCTACTAAATTTTTCATTTCACAAAAGGCAATGTTTTATGCTATACACTTACATGGTTAAGAGACTTTTAAGTCAGTAAGACACATTTATGTTAAGTCAGGAATCAAGCTAAAAACTTCTTTAATCTCATGTTCCTATTTTACTTGCACTGTTTTTTCTAGATTTTATTTTAAAATCCACATTTCAATAAAAATTACACTTTTAAGAAATTAAATATAGAAAAATTAATATTATTCATAGCAAAAGATGGGTCAATAAAAGTTAATGACAAAAATTATCATCTGTTAATTCTAAATGCAGATATTAATATAGAAACTACTTTGCTATTTTTACAAAATTTTAAAGTAAATGTTAATTCTTATGAATTGAATATTTAAGATGAATATGTTTCTGCAGCTTTTTTAATTTTACAAGCTGATTAAAAAAAATATTTTATAGCAAGAAAATGTACTAAATAAATATAATAAGAAAGCAGATGCTTCAATGGCCAAATATGGAAATGTTACTGTAATAACATAACATATTTTGTAGAGTAATTATTATATGTCAGTATTTGCAGTGGATGCTATTTATTATTAATCTTACAAACAAAGCAATTATGTAGGTAATTTTACTGAGGTAGGGCTCACTGTCCTCATGTGTAAAAGGGAGCTCTTAATCACTAAATAGCCCCATTAAAACATTTAGATAACATAATGATACTGATCAAAAATATTTAATCAATCCATATATATATATATATATATATATATATATATATATATATATATGGAGAGAGAGAGAGAGTTGAAAATTGTCTAGTGGCCATCAGCATTTATCATCATCTACTCTCATATTCTCTCCAGATCTCATAGTCCTACATCTTTACATCTACCTTTTCCAAACTCCCTTCAAAGGGGTGGTAAACCAGATTTAGGATCTGCCAGTGACATGAGCCTTGGAAAGCAGAGGAAGTACAGAGGACCTTATTCTAACAGTATTGGAGATTGATTTGCAGATTCCGACAGATGGGGAATTTTCATGGAGGCTGATCATAGATGTACCACCATCTAACCACAACCAGCCTTTGGGACAGTCAAAACATGAGCAGTAATTTCTTGTATCTTCTCAACCACTGGAGGACAGCAGCCACTTCCTCTGGACTATATGTACTATTATGCTATTAACTGCATATTTCTACTTTCCCAGCCTTTCCAATGATCTCATTAACCCCAAGTTCTTGCATTATATCTCTTACTGCCCAAAATACTTTAAATAACTTGTTTCCTGTATTGAATGCATCAGTAGCCAACTACCCCAGGCAATATGATATAGACTATCACTCCTATGATGTCTATATAATAAAAGCCTAAGTGACCATTACAGCGGAACGACCAGAATGACCAGTCGCTATGATGCGCACTGACCCCCAGGGGGCAGACGCTCAACTCAGGAGCTGCCCCCGGTGATCAGTGTGCTCTTACAGGGAGAGCACAGCTCAGGCAGAAGCCAAGTGGTAAGGAGCAGGGAGCAGGCGGATGGTAAGGAGCAAGGGGTCCTGGACTGTGAAAGGACGCAGGCTGGGCTGAGGGACACCCCCTCCCATGCACAAATTTTGTGCACCAGGCCTCTAGTCTATATATATAAAAGCCTAAGTGACTGTTCAATCGGTCGACCATTCGACTGGTCAACCAATCGCTATGACATGCACTGACCACTAAGGGGCAGATGCTCAACACAGGAGCCACCCCCTAGTGGTCAGTGCACTCCCACAGGAGGAGCGCCGCTCAGCTGACCAACGGGTGCCAGACACAGGGCTCACGGCTGGCCACCGCAGCCTAGAGACCACAGCGGAGTGTCAGCGAACCTACTGAGCGGTAATGGCCACAGGCACAGTGGGGCCAAGATAAGTTGGAGCCAGGAGCAGCAGGCAGGAGTGGCAGGTGGCATTGGACTTCCAGTTTCAGCCTGATCCCCGTAGGCCACGCCAAGAGACTCCACTGGTGCACAAATCCAAGCACTGGGCCTCTAGTAAAATATGTAAAATGGAACACCTGTTTAGAGCACTTTCCATGAATGGAGCATGCAGGACAAGTTGCTCTGGGTGAGTCAGTGAATGAGTGGTGAGTGAATGTGAAGGTCTAGGACATTACACTATTATAGATTTCATACACTTTGTAAATAACTGTCCCACTAGCGCTCCCTTGACTTCAGGGTCAAAAATAGAGCATCAACGCTGTTAATGCCATTCCATTAACAGGGATGTGGGCTGGATTGATTGGAAATTTCAAGGAGAAAGTTGCTGGGTAAGGCATAAATCACCACACTAGTGGCTGCCAGGAGATGGTGAAAGGTAGACTGGAGGTCAGTAGGAATAAGAAATCAAGATGGAAACAGAAGAAACGTATGAGATTGTCACGGCAATGTGGTTTTGCTATTGCACATTGGAGCAGTGGTCAGATTAAGAAACTTTGAGTTATTCATAAACAAATAAAAAAATTAGGGTGTTTTACATGGAGAACTGAGGAGTCAGTACTTTGAGAATTTGTTTTGCTTCCATTGACCCTATCTGGCAAAAAGGGCTCTGGCACTAAATTGATGGAAGAAATAAAAGTGACCTATGCCTTATATCATTACAACCTGAAAGTGTTTCCAAAGTACAAGGCTGGCTCCACATGACCACAGAGAGCTTTCACTAAAGTGGCAGTGGCACCTAATACTTGTTAAGGTAACTCCTGCGGGCCTGTGTCCTTGTACAGGGTCTTGGGCCCTCAGTAAGGAATTTAGAGCAATGTATTCTGACCACCATGCTAGATCTGGGAGGGCTGCAGTGCCCTCGGAATATGTAGTGCTGGGGAACAGTCTTCCCTGTGCTAAAACAGGTCAGTCACTGACCGATTAGGATATAATCTGTTTATTTAAAACCACGGTGCTCTGAGTGAGAGAGAATCTATCCCCAAATCCCAAAGATGCTGCTCCCATCAGAGAAAAGAAAAAATTCCTCCTGAACTACATACTCATCCTTCCATTTCTTACAGGAAATTCAGCCCCATTATCATCTTATTGGACAGTCATCTATATATTGGTTGACTGAAACGTCATTACAGGGTGCATGACTGTATTCATATAATCTTCTTTTATGAAATAGATAATACGTTTTATGTCTGTTCCTTTCCAATTCTTGACTTTAAAAACATGTGTGTGTTGTTTTTTTTTTTTTCCTATGGTAAGAGGGAAAAGATGAATGGGGAGGTTTTAGTAAGAAAATTCTGTAGTCATTGGACTAAAGCCTCTTTGGCCTTGTAACTTACACTAGCCAAAGCTCATTTTTAAAAGTGACACCTGCAGGAAATAATGCTTTGAGATAACAAAGCATTCTAGTTCAGCTCTCTTGAGTGGGAGGATGAATTTTCTATAAAAATGTGCTTAAGAATGCTGTTCTAGGAAGAAAGCCATGCTACAGCTCTGCTTTTTAAAAAGGAAATTCGAGGTTTATTAATGCTGTTTTCTCAAGCAATAATTAACTGCTGGCACAAATATCCTGAGACTCTCCTTGTTTTAATTGGCTCCATTTATTTACATATTATAAACAGTGTGTACTTTAATTACAGCTGTATGAGTTAGTGTCAAACGAACAGCGTTAACGCTCATCTTCAGACAAATTTGTCTAAATTCCTGTCTGCTAGGTCTGATGAGTTTTTAGAATAAAACATTCCAACTGATTTGGACAGCTATCTACTTTCAAACTCCTACTTTTTTTTTTTAATATATTTTATTGATATTTTACAGAGAGGAAGGGAGAGGGATAGAGAGCTAGAAACATCGATGAGAGAGAAACATCGATCAGCCGCCTCCCGCACAGCCCCCACCAGGGATGTGCCCGCAACCAAGGTACATGCCCTTGACCGGAATCGAACCTGGGACCCTCCAGTCCGCAGGCCGACGCTCTATCCACTGAGCCAAACCGGTTTCGGCTCAAACTCCTACTTTTTAAATGAGAAGAATGAAACAAACAGCAAACCAGCAGAGACACATGCACAGCTAAATGATGGGCGTTGCTGTCATGCGTTTTGTTCCTTTCTTTTTGTTTTCAGCTATAAGTGATTGACCTGTAACATTTCATCTGAAAGTGAAGTGGGTTGTTGTTTTTTTCTTTTCTGTGTTATGTTACTTTCGAAATTGAGTTAGAGCTCCATCTGTTTGGCAATCTTCATTTTTTAACATCACAAAAGAAAAATCAGCCACAATGGAAGCTTATTTAGGCCTCAGTGTCACTTCTGTGTCTTATAGTTCTTTCTTTAAATGCTTTCTTTGGAATTTAAAGCAGTAGCTAACTAGCCTTCAACCAAGACTTTAATGAGATGTCTTAGAACACTCAGATTGTATGCAGCTCCATTCAGTTAATTTATATGTGACTCTATAAATGTTTATAAATGTCCATGCTTTTCTTAATTGTGTTAAAAATTTTTAAACACATTGAAATAAGCTTCACAAACTGCTTATGTTTCTGGCTCTAGCAATGCCAGGTTTATGACCTTACATTCTTCACATTTCTAAAGATATGCCATCATTTTACTCTCTTGATCTTTCTATTTGCAAAATGATTTTAATTTGTGCCTGGATATTAAATATGGTATTCACTCAAAATATTTTCTCATGCTTATTTTACTACTTAAATATATAACTTAATTTAATTAGCTTTAAAAAAATCTTTGTTGATATGTGAGAATGAACTGTACTTTTCTCTGTAAAATTTGTCATGTTTTAATGTTATTGTTATATTACTTTTATAAAAGTAATTGGAAAGATTTTATTAGGCTTTATATTTGTTCTTATTATATAATTTATGCTATCTGCACCTAGGTCACCTAAATATAATGCCTTAACTAATAAACAAATGATATCTGAATTTTACTATTTATTCACAGAATTCCTTTTTCATAACTAAGAGTTTTGGGAGAAAAAATATCTAGGCTATACTGTGTTTTCAATGATATAAGAGTTTTAAAATACGGCATTTTAAAACTTTAAGAGTTTTAAAATATATATATATAAAATGTTACCTAAAGTCAGAATACAAATCACATCTAATATACAGTATAATAACCTCTGAATGACATTTTTCAAAGGAAAGAGTAATCTTGAAAATTGTTGCTGATATGATTACCATTTTAACTTTACTGCCTGGAAAAAAGTGTATGTCATAAGATGCCTTTCTATAAGGTGAAAATGTCAAATAAATGTCATTTTAAGCAACTGCCTAAGCAGTAATGATGCCTTCTTTTTTTTTTAACACTAAGTTATAAAGAATCTTTCTTTCTCCTGATTATCAAAAGTTAAGTAAATTTTTCCAGAAAGTTTAAGCATTACATTCATTAAATAGTGAGAATATTGAATGTTTATTTCTAACAATGATTCCAAGTAATCATATCATGTTCCTCCAGCAACACCTAACACATGTATTTATAAAAGGAATATATTTGGTTAAAAGTGACTAATATCAACCAAGCTACCAACCCTCTTTCTGCTTTATAACATGAGTTCTTGAACTTAACTAGAAATTACTATGGATCTGCTTTGAATCTTAATTTTAGCACATTATTGATTATAAATGGCTATGTGTAAAAGTAAAAATGTTTTTACTTAAGCTTTATAGATAAATCCAATCACAATATTATAGATGAAATTAGATTTTTTTGGAAATCAATAGATTTTCTATTAATTGTATTTGAGAATCCATAGTCTGGAGGTAATAATTTTATTTAAAGTACTGTGGACATTCTTTTCTTGAGAGCTGTGCTTTTGAAGGATATATTTTCTTTGGGATATTTGAAAGTACAATTAGAAGTGTAAATTCTATTGAAAGTATATATCATTTGAAATAAACTAGTTGTGGTCCAGAATTCATTAATTAAAATATTTTTAAAGATAACTCAAAGAAACCAAGTCATAGGAACTTGGGAGTAGTTAGTAAAGAACTTACACACAGTGTGTTATAGAAAAGTATATTGATATTTAAGGTGCTGACATTGAAAAGCTTGAAAGATAGTCACAGGAAGTTGTACAAGAAGAAAGGAAAATATGTAAAATAATTAAGGCATATTTGCTCAAAATATGTAAAAACTATTTTGATAAATACAGTGTAATATCTCAAATATGTAGAAAATACACATACACAGAGAAAAGCAGATTTATTTAATAAATGTTCATCATATGCCTGGCAGCAGTGCAAAGCACTTCGTTGTACATTGTTTTGTTTTATCCTCACAACAAAATGATCAGTAAATTAATATTAATCATATTTTCATATAAAGAAACAGAGACTCATAGAAGTAAATGACTTCATATGACTTTACTCAGATGTGGGATGTAAAACTGAGAGCAACAAATGAACAAACAAGACAAACGAAAACTTGTAGACACAGAGTATGGTGGTCTGCAGAGGGAAGGGGTGGAGGGGTAGTGAAGGGTAAAGAAACCTATATAATTTTATTAACCAATGTCATTCCAATAAATTTAATTTTAGAGTTTTTATTTGTTATTTATTTTTAATCTTTACTGTTGAAAGTATTACAGATGTCCCCTTTCTTTCCCCTTTGACCCCTTCTAGCTTGCCCTGCCCTCTACCCCAGGCCTTCACCACACTACTGTCTGTGTCCATGGAGAATGCACATATGCATGCAAGTTCTTTAGTTAATCTCTTTCCACCCACCTCCACCTTCCCTCTGAGATTTGAATTTTTATTTTTATTTTTAAATTATTTTTTCTCTTTTATTGGATTTAATGGGGTGACACTAGTTAACAAAATTATACAGGTTTCGGATACACAATTCTACAACAGATCATCTGTACAATGTGTTGTGTGTTCACCACCCCAAGTCAAGTCCCCTTCCATCACCATTTATCTCCCATATACTTTCTCCACTTTCCCCTTCCTGTCTACCCCTACCAATCGCCACTGTTGTCCATGTCCATGAGTTTTTCTCTTTTTCTTCTTTTTTGCTCAATCACTCCACCCCTCCACCAAGGTCCCCCTTCTCCGACAGCTGTCCAGCCTGCTCTCTATCTATGAGTCTGTCTCTACTTTGCTTATTAGTTCATTTTTTTTCATTTGAGTCCACATATGAATGAAATCATATGGTACTTGTCTTTCTCTGACTGCCGTATTTCACTTCGCATAATGCTCTCCAGGTCCATCCATGCTGTTACTAAAGGTAAGATTTCCTTCTTTTCTTAGAGCGAAGTAGTGTTCCATTGCATAAATGTACCACTATTGTTTTTTTATCTATTCATCTACTGATGGAAACTTAGTCTGCTTCCAATTCTTGGCTAGCTATATATATAAAACCCTAATATGCAGATAGACCAAACAGCAGAACAACCGAACAACCAGTCACTATGACATGCGCTGACCACGAGAAGGCATGCGTGGAACATAGAAGGCCTCAGCAGCAGGAGTCAGAGCATGGAACATGGCGGGCATCAGCCATAGTGGTATGGTGGAGCAGGTGAGCAGGAGCACCAGACCAAGATGGAGTGCCAGTCGCTGTGATCAGGGCAAGCCTCTGGTGGTTACTGAAAATTCTTTGCTCCCCCATGCTGCAGTCCCACCCAGCATTCACACCTGCTGCCAGTGCTTGTCCTGCTCACACCCACTGCCAGTGCCAGAGCCACCGCTCACACCCACTACTGGCGCCTGGTGCTGACCACTATCACTTGGCGCCATCAGCAGGTGCAAACAGTGGCTGCCATCCCCAATTGCCCCTCAGGGCTTCTCCACCTCCACCTGCTCCTGAGGGGCAATTGGGGCAGTAGCTGCCACTCATACCCGCTGACAGTGCTGGCCCCATTCACACCAACTGCTGGTGCTGGAGCCACCGCTCACACCCACTGCTGGTGCTAGAGCCGCCACTCACTCCCACTGCCAGAGCCGGAGCCACCGCTCACACCTGCTGCTGGTGCCTGGTGCCAACCCCAATCACACTTGAGGGCTTCTCCACCTCCCCTTGCTCCTGAGGGGTAATTGGGGCAGCAGCTGCCGCTCACTTCCACTGATGGTGCTGGCCCCACTCGCACCTGCTGCTGGCACTGGCCCCAATCGCTTGGTGCCGTCAGTAGGTGCAAGTGGGGCTGGCGCTGTCAGTGCATGGGAGTGGCAGCAGTGGCAGGAGAGGGGCTGCTGGCAGACAGGATACTGGGGGCCGCACCAGGAGGAGCTGGGCGGGGGCATGGAGGATGAGCCGAGACCCACCCTTGTGCCCACCACAGGCTTGAGGCCCACAGTTCCTTTCAAGGTGCACGAATTTGTGCACTGGGCCTCTAGTTGTAAATAACACTGCAATGAAGATAGGGGTACATACATTCTTTTGAATTAGAGTTTTGGGTTCCTTCAGATATATTCCCAGAAGTGGGTTGCTGGGTCATAAGGCAGTTCCATTTTTAATTTCTTGAGGTCACTCCAGGCTGCTTTTCACAGTGGCTATACCAATATGCATTCCCACCAATAGTGCACAAAGGTTCCCTTTTCTCTACATCCTTGCCCAAACTTGTTACTTATTGATTTATTGATGATAGCCATCCTGACAGGTGTGAGGTGAAATCATTGTGGTTTTAATTTACATTACTCTGATGATTAGTGACATTGAACATCTTTTTGTATGTTTATTGGCCATTTGTATGTCCTCTTTGGAGAAGTGTCTATTAAGGTCCTTTGCTCATTTTTTTATAGTATTGTTGTTGTTTTGGGTGTTGAAGTTTATAAGTCTTTATAAATTTTGGATATTAACACTTTATCAGATGTATCATTGGTGAATATGTTCTCCCATTCAGTGGATTATCTTTTTATTTTGCTGATCACTACGTTTGCTGTGCAAAAACTTTTTAGTTTTATGTAGTTTCATGTATTTTCCTTTTGTTTCCCTTGCCTGAGAAGACACTCTGTACTTGCAAACCTGGGATTATAGAATATTCCCATTTGCTTGGATTCTAATTCAATGACTAGTCTCTCTTTTATGTCGCTGGGAATCAACCTTTTGAGACCCAATTTCTCCCCTTAGGCTTTATACTTTATTGGAGTTCATGTTATTTCATATTTATGTTATGAAACAATGAGTGAATTATAATCAACCAAGTTGACTTATATTAAAATTAATATAAATTTTATTTTTGTCTTTTTGTTATGTATGTTAAGTAGTATTGAGATAAAAAAAATAGGGCTAGGTAGGCAATCAGGAACAGGGATCACGTGGAGGTGGGGATAAGGCAAGTCAGATATGGAGGCAAACAAAGGACCTAGAACTAGCTATGGGGGAACTTGGCTGGATGGGGAAAACTTGACCCTTGACCCAGCCAGGCAGGAACAGTGATGTCACCTCAGAGCTGAAGTGACAGTTTTCAATAAGGTACTTCCACAGGCAGGAACTTGAACTTTTATGTAATTGGATATTGCCAGAATTCCTTGAAGGGACCAATCAGAAGCTAGCAAAGTATGTGAATATTTGCTAGACAAAGAGTTTAAGTGGGCAACCCATTTTGGACCCCCTTCCTTCCTTGCAGCAGGAAATCCATACATCTCCCCCAAGCTTTGTTTTCACCCTGATAAATTATGATTTCTTCCCACCATTTTTGTCCGTGAATCCTTTTTTTTTGTTTTATGAGACAAAGAGCTCAGAGCCGACCATATTTTGGGTTTCAATATCAGCGGTAGCATTTGTAGAAGAGTAACATAGGTAGGTTGGAAGGGTCTCATGCTCTGTGGTACAAGTTTTCTCTTCCATTGTATGAGCGTATGAAAACCCCATTACAGGGCTAGAAAAGACACTTTCACTTCTTTGTATCACTAACAGGCACTTTTGATCCTGGCTCAAATGGAACTCTCAATAATATTTGTTGGATGAATCTGAATAAATGTTCATTAATTTATCTGAAATGGAATAGCAGTGAAGTAAATATCAGTAGCAAAGTGCAAAGTGGAATAATGACTGCAAAAGTCAATATGGTGTATTAAAAATGGAAAGTATCAGGCATTTCAATCCTTGCAATTAAAAGAATATTATCTTGTGGTCTACTGAGAAAAATGGAGAAACTTTTAAATTGCTTTTCTGAAACTAATTTGCAAAATATAGTAGGCACTTAAGGATTGATAATTATTAGTTTGCTGTATCATGGTAAAATATCACAACCTAAAAGAACTGATAAAATGGCAAGTTTTTTTCTTTAAACTTAACATTTAAAGTAAATTGCATAAATTGAGGAATAGTCCACTGAGAAAAAGCCTATTGTTTTATTATCCAGCTGAGTTCATAATTGAAATAATAATGATATAATCAAATGCTTTGTAAATTGCTATTACATTACTGAATTAGGGCAAAATATATTAATCAATATATTGTTAACTTGTATAATGATTTCACATTTTCTTGTCAGAGAATTTAGCATTGTATTTAGTCTGAAATTATATCTGGTGGAACCAGATTTTAGAAAGAGAAAAGGCTACTTCAAAAGATTACATTGCCTGTCAAGGTTATATTTATCTTTTTACTCTAAGATAATTGCGTGATGAAATTATGTGTGAAAAGAAAGTTTTCAGCCAGTACCTTGAATAAAGGTTGGAAAGGTTATGTTTACCAGAACTATATTTCCAATACACTGTTGTCCTTCAGGCAGAATAATTTAATTTCATTTATTTACTGATACCAAATGAAGTTAATAATAATGTATTGATATTGTTTTGTGAATCCTCAGTCTTTCAATATATTTTTTAGTCTCTTTTCCCTTTATATTTGTTTTCTTTCCCCTGATTGTATGGAACAATAAGATAATATGAATATAATAATTTGAGAATCACTCACTATTTAAAAAATATCCTTTATATTCCCACACTTGAAATTCTATTACCATTAAATACCTTCCAATGATATTTTATGTTTCCTTATTAAACTCTATATTAGTCTTTTGCTGAAATGTTTATAAGTTTGGTTCAAAAAGAGAAAATATAATCAAATATTCCAATTTGGCCTTTGTTAAACTGGAATGATATAGTGCCAGTGTGATATTAAAATAAAGACCAAAGAATCACTTCTTTATTAATATCAATGCATTACTTTCTACACATGAATGATACATGCAGTTCTTTAGTAATTCATTTGTTCATTCATTGGTCTTGTTCCTTTATTTGTTCATTCATTTATTCATATGCTATTAGTTGCTATGTGCCAACTGTTGTTTACAAAGATCACTGGTAAATAAAATGTTTTTAAAAAGCTAGGAGGACCCAGAAAAAAAGAAAACATTTTACAAAACATCTGGTCAGTACTCCTCAAAACTGTCAAAGTCATTAATGATAGCTAAATGCAATGCATTGTTCCAGATAAGATCTTGAAATAGACCAAGACATTAGCTACAAAGTAAGGAAATTTGAATAAAGTATGGGTTTTAGTTAATAATAATGTATTGATATAGTTTTGTGAATTTTGACAAATACACCACACAATAGAAATGTTTATGATAGCCAAAAGTGGGAGCAGGACATATGGGAATTCTCTGTACCATCTTGGCAATTTTTTTCTGTAACTTAAAAATTATTCATATATATATACTTTTTAAAAAGCTAGAAGCAATCTTAGCTATAATATATTTAGTCCTAACCTCCTAGTCATTTTGTCATTTTACAGAGGGAGACACTGAAGGTTGTAGAGGTTGTATAACTTGCCTAGGGTGGGATACAATTATCAGTAAAAAGCCTGGAACCAGAAAGTGGCACATTCTTTGGGAAAATTGAAAATGAATTTATTATAACTTTGAAATACATATTTCAGTCCTTATAGGGAAAAAAACACCTTTAGTGTGTATTTTATACTCCTTGGTCCTAATGATATGATATATTAAATTGGTCCCATAGCATCTTTAGCTAGAAGTATCTTTCATTATTTAAATCAATAGCATTTTTCTGTGGCTTCTAAGTGCTCTGAGGCTGCCTTTTCTTGTCTTGGTCCATGCCAGTGATTCTTTTATGCACCTTCTTTGCTTCTGCACAACTGATATCTCTAATACTTGATTTGCTTTATTTTCATTTGCTTTGAAAATGTTTAATTTCTTGCTTAATTAATACATTTGAGATAGACATTTTATTATAAAATCACAAAAATGGTTTTTATTCTACCATTTCATACAAATTCACAAAAAAGTTTATATATATATATATATATATATATATATATATATATATGTATGTATAATATTGAGTTATGTCAAAGTACTATTGAAATGAACAAGGCCAAGGGAGTGATTTAGAAAGCTAGATGTAAATATATATATATATATATATATTTAGTTACTCAGAACACATTAAAAAGAAAAGAGGATAATCTCTTCATACTCACCTTCTGGTGTTTTTGTTGCTGCTCTAGATAAAAGGCATCTGGCACCTGTCTGAAATGTGCAAAAATCCTACCAGGCATATGGAGACTATTGTTTATAGGGGTTATGGTACTTGAGGCAGGCTTTTGGCTTCTAACCTTACATTAATTATTTAAAAACTACAAGTAAATGCTTGAAATGCTTGAATAAATGCAAATAAAAATAGAATTGGATGTGAATAAAAAAGAAGAGATAACCACAGGCTAGTGAAGTAAAACCTTCAGAGCAGTATTTGAGAGACATTAGAGTAAGTAGGAGAATAAGTTATATTTGCAGTTTACTGTTTTGGCACAAGTGAGAACACTTCTCAAGTCTGTCAGTTCAAGAGGTACCACGAAATTATAGAGATTAGATTTTACCCATATGCAATCAAATCTTATTTTAATGAACAGAACAAGATTCCAACAGAGTTGAAAACCAAGGCATTGGTAAAATAAACATTTTAAAAGAGATGTTGAAGAGGATTACAAAAAATAGTCACAATACCTATTAGATAGTAACTTATATATCTATGGAGACACAGCAAAATAAATATATACCTGTCTCAGGTGGATTTTCATATTAGAAAAGTGTGGGTTGGTTGTATTGCTTAAAATGATCATTTTGATATTTTGCATGGAGTATAATTATAAAAGTATTACCATATGTTATTAGGACCACAGTCAGATAATGAGAATTGTGAAAAAGTTTATGCCAATGTCTCAGTAAAATGATAAAATTAAGAAATGGAGACAATCTATCTATCTATATAAAAGGCTAAGTGACCAACCGACCATCCAACTGACTGGCGGGTACATATGACGCACACTGACAATCCTATCTAATAAAGAGGGAATATGCTAATTGACCGTCATGCCCTCGTAAAGATGGTGGCGCCCACAGTCAATAAGGAGGGAATATGCTAATTGACTGCCATGCCTTCAAATATGGTGGCACCCACAACCGCAAGATGGCAGTGCCCAGTGCCCTCAGCCCCCCAGCTGCCCAGGGCCAGCCTGAGGGGCAGGCAAGCCTCGGATGGTGGCTGCCCAGCCGCCCAAGGCCATGTGAGGCTCAGGTAAACAAGGCCACCTGAGGCTCAGGTAACCAGGGCTGGCCGAGGCTTGTGCTGCCGGCAGTGGCAGCAGCAGAGGTGTGATGGGAGTATCGCCTCCCCCTGATTGACAGGTCACCTCCCAGACTGTGAGAGGGAGCAGGCCAGACTGAGGGACCCCCTCCTCCAGTGCATGATTTTTCATGCACCAGGCCGCTAGTTTAAAAATAAATGTTGACTCATGCATGCTCCATATATATAAAGTTCTCACTGGCACCAATCGCATGTGACTGACTGGCTGATACATATGACGTGGACTGGCATAATTGAAGCTGGGGTATTAATAGGATCTGCAGAAGGAGAGGTTGTTCTGATTCCAAGAATTGATTTGTCCTCGTCTGACACTGGCGTCTCATTTAAATTAATTCGAAGGCAGTTTCTCCTGATGCCAGCATTTGTGATGACTATTCATAAATCACAAGAATAAACTCTAGACAGAGTAGGAATATCCCTATCCAAACCCATTTTCCAACATGGTCAGTTATATGTTGCTTTCTCTCGAGTATGAAGAGCATGTGATTTTAAAGTTAAAGTTGTAAATACTTCATCACAAGGGAAATTAGTCAAGCACTCTGAAAGTGTTTTTACTCTTAATGTGGTGTACAGGGAGATATTAGAATACGTTTAATCAATTTATCAGCCATTGTTTTTATTCATGTTTTTATATCATGTTTTTGTTGTTTTTATATCATGTCTTTGTTGTTGTTATATCATGTTATTGTTTATTTATTAACTAGAGGCCCGGTGCATGAAAATTCATGCACTGGAGGGGGGTCCCTCAGCCCGACCTGCCCCCTCTCACAGTCCAGGAGCCCTCAGGGGCAGGAGGCGACCCAGCAATCAGGGGAAGGCGACGCCCCATCACACCTCTGCTGCTGCCACTGCCGGCAGCTCAAGCCTTGGCCAGCCCTGGTTACCTGAGCCTCGGGTGGCCCTGAGTGGCTGGGCAGCTGCCATCCAAGGCTTGCCTGTGCCTTGGGCCAGCCCTGGGTGGCTGGGGGGCTGAGGAGACTGGAGACTCCAGAGGCAGGTGCCCTGGCAGGGCTAAGGGGACTGGGCTCCACCATCTTTGAGGGTCAGGCAGTCAATTAACATATTCCCTCCTTATTGGCTGTGGGCGCCTCCATCTTTGATGGTGTGGCAGTCAATTAGCATATTCCCTCTTTATTGGCTGTGGGTGTTGCCATTTTGTGATGGCATGAGGGTCAATTAGCATATTCCTTCTTTATTAGGTAGGATCAATTTTATATTATTTCAAATACATTTTACTAATTTTCTTTCATCTCTGACACTTCTATTATAGAGAAAGGGCAAATAGTGATATTAAAATATTTTGTATTTTAATTTTATTATACTCTATTATATATACTATTTTGATATGTAATTTTTTGCAGTAACACAATTACTGCACAAATCTTTCTTCTAATTAATTTCCTTTCAATGTGCACCAATCTATGCACCGGGCCACTAGTTATGAAATGAGCAGAAGTGAAATGCTGCATTTGCTCTCAACAGCTGCTTTTACCAGAACTAAGAAAGTGGTTGAGGGTAAGTAGATGGCTGACAAGTCACCATCCTCAGCAAGAGGAGGACATGAAGATTAGCAATCAAAGTTATAGTGAAGGGTTTCTTCCTTATATTACCTTTCTACTCAGCCTGAATTTTAATCCTTCTCCCTTGGAAAGTGAAACACAATAAAAAATGTGTGTAAATATTTTAATCCCACTGAAAATTGTTAGACAGAACTTCTCAGGGACATCTGGCCTCACTTATGCAATAGAATGACAGAAATGTTTGACATTCATAAGCGTCTTGGAAAATGAGATATGTGACGATTTATATGCTGTCTCTCCTCTTCGTGTGTGACTAGGCTTGAAGTTACTGATTGGGTGTTTAAAGCTAAAGGTTTAGAGCTAAAAACCTGTTAGGTTACAAGCCTATCTGTAAAATGTTCTTGATAATAAGGAGAAAATGGAAAATAAGAAACATGGTAATTAAATATCTTAGAAGATTCTCCCTTTCTATTAACCAGATTGCGGGTCTTTTCTAAAGCATTTAGTGGTTACTTCTTATCATTTAAATCACTGTAGTAATTTGTCCCTTTAATAATATACAGACACAGTTCTATAGTAACAACAGATTCAACACCCAGGAGGCAATGGATATGGTATTTTCCATGTTGAGCATTTGTTCAATTTTTAGAGCCAATGAGCTATTTTCTCTCTTCATGTTAATATTACATTTTCAAGTCACCTGTGTATTTAAAATATTTTAAATTATAGAAGCGGAAGATATCATAGAATTGATACTTTTGGAACTACCTTTTCTAGATTTGCCCCCAAACTCATCCTGCATGAGTTAAACCTGAGTAAAAATCAGAAGCATCTTCTCAAAAGATTCACTGGTGCTAGCACTATTTGGAGACAGTAAAAAGGATGTATTTGCAATAGATTTTGGTTAAACACCTTATTCCAAGCAATAGCAGGAAAATATATGGAAAAACACATTATAACTTTCAACACTCCCTTGATGCCCTAATTCTGAGGTAAGTCAGGTGAACTGAAACCCTCACCTTGATACCCTAACTTACTTCTTATTCCAGGTGAACCTAGCTGAGCACTTGTCCTTAAGAAACCAAACCCGTTTCCTCACACTCACTCTTCAGATGAGGTCCTGCAGAGAAAATATATAAATTCAATTTTTAATCTGCTGCTACTTTATCATTGTGTGCCATCCCAGAGAGCAGGAAGGAGGGGAATGACAAAGGCAGACAAGAAAGGAAAATACATTCTGCCATACAATATGCAAGGGCCACCATTCAGTACTGAGCATGGCTAATTTCTCACGCTCGTGTGATGATTTTCTGAGGAGATGTGGAAGAGAATGCCCATGAACACCATCTGAAGATCTTACTGGATCTTCCAGTCAGGTATCAAGCACCCAGTCTTACAAAAAGAATCCAGACAATTTAAAAAGCTGGCGGTCCATACTGCAGACATAGTCCTAGTAATTTTGCATTTGTCCATCTCCTGGAAATTAATTCTTACCAGATGACATTTTGCAATTTTTTTAAAAAAGTTAGCTCCCCCCCACCCCCAGGCTCTTGTAATGATTCCATACATGAATAACCACTGGTTCAAAGGCCAACTTAGCTTTATATTTTGAGTCATATAAATTGACTGTAATCTGTTCTCCATGTTCTGCCATCCCAGGTTTATGCAAGTCTTCTTAGAATGCACCAATGCTAACATTCTTGTTCTTTTTAGCTTTATTGAAATATAACATTGTGTAACTTTAAAGTGTAAAATGTCATGATTTGATACACATATCTTGTGAAATGATTATCACAGTAGATTTAATTACCTTCATCACCTTATGTAATTATCAATTTTTATGTGGTGAAAACATATAAAATCCACTCTATTAGCAACTTTCAAAAATGTCATACAATACTGTAAATTATAGTCATCATGCTGTGCATTAGATACCCCAAATTTTTTGACCTTATAACTGGAAGTTTTTAAGTTTGTGCTCTTTGATTGACATCCATCAATCCCTACCTTTCTTCAGGCCTTCCCCCAGGCCCTAGCAACCACCATTCTACTCTATGTTCCTGTAAGTTTGGGTTTTTCAGATTTTCATATATAAGTGATATCATACAGTATTTGTTTTTCTGTCTGACTTATTTCACTTAGCATAATCCTCAAGGAAAATCCATTTTGTGGCAAATGGCAGGGTTTTCTTCTTTATCATGGGTGAATACTGTATTATGTGGTATTCACATAATGTATCAGTCTACATGTTCATTGATTAATGAATGTATAAATACATTCTATTATGCATAACACTTCAATGAACATGAGAATGGAGATGTCCCTTAGAAAACCAATTTTATTTATTTATTTATTTATTTATTTATTTATTTATTTATTTTGGGGGGTGGGGTGAGGGGTGGATTTACCCAGCAGTGGAATGGCTGGATCATTTGGAAGTTCTATTTTTAATTCTTTGAGGAACCTTCATACTGTTTTCTATAATGGCTGCACTAATTTACATTCTCACTTCCCTTTTATCTATTGTCTGTTTGACAATGGCCATTTTAACAGTGTGAGGTGATATCTCATTCGGATTTTGAATTTGCATTTATCTGATAATTGTTGATGTTGATTATCTTTTTATATACATATGGCTATTTGTCTTTGGAAATAATATCTATTCAATTTCTCTGCCCTTTTAAAAATCTGATTGTATTTTTGCTGTTGAATTACTAGAGTTCTTTATGTATTTGGATACTACTAACCCCTTATCGGGTATGAGGTTTGTAAATATTTCCTCCCCTTCCCTCTGAGAATCATCAGTCTGTTTCATTTCCATGACTCTGATTCTATTTTTTTCATCAGTTTATTCTGTTCATTAGAGTTGTTATTCATTTATTTTGATTTTTAGATTTAATTGCTGGTAGATATGTGTTTATTGCCATTTTATTGTTCATATTTTTATCTTCTTCTTTTTCTCCTTCTTCCTCTTCTTAAAGAGTACCCTTCAGCATTTCGTGTAATACTGGTTTGGTTGTGATGAACTCCTTGCCATTTCCATTGTCATTTGTCTCGAGATATTTTTTTTTGATTTCTCACAAGTTCTGCTGATGTTCCAAAACATATTCTTGAGGAGCTTTCTAGTTAGGTGTCTACTCATATAATACTTATTTATCTCTTTGAATTAAACATATATGTCACTTAACATTTTATAAATTACTTTCATATATTTTCCTTTTAGCCTTCATAATAAATTCATATGGCAGATGTAGTCACTATATACAATCCATATGTGGATACTCAGGCTCAGAGAGACTAAGTGGCTTGCCCAAAGTCACATGGTTAGTGAGTAAGAAATTATAAAGACTTGGAGCAATGCTAGTTGTACAACCTTACTTACTACCTGTGGAAAATAAGAAAAAATTTTGACTTTGAAAAAGTTTAATTGAGGTATCAGATTAAAACATGGTGTTGAAGAAGGATAAACCAGTCATAATTAGATAAATTGGGTTTGGGTGATATCATGTTCTGTTAATTATAGCACATTATTCAGGACAGATACCTGTGACTGTCCATGTAGATGGACACAACAGATGATTGTCCAGTGTTGCTATAGAAAATGTATTCTGCTGTTGCTATTTAATGTACAAATGTGAGAAATCTGTTCCCAGTGGGAAGGCAACTAACAAAATAATATTGTATATATTATCATTAGAAAATCAGAACAGAAAATAGATGACTTTGAAAACCATACTTTTTAATATACCAAATGAATGATGCAGATTTTGGGGGGATGAAAAAATTAGCAATCTGTTCATATTGGTTGCCAGAAAGTTTTTGAATTTAAAATATTTTTACTTCTATTGTGACTGTAAAGGCTGACAGAGGTGCATGTCTGAAATGTTTACCAGAATAACTGATAAGAGTATGGCAAATTAGTAGATATTCTGGATTAAAAATATATATTCATTTTATCAATGAAAATAAATATTTCTTTCAAACCTTTTCATCTGATGTTACTATTAGCTTTATGCAGGAGTATTTGATACCCAAAATATAATAAAAAATAAATGATGAGTATATTAAAAGATTAGCAGCAGTAGATAAACCACCACCATCTGGTCATTTATATTTGGAGATGATAGGCTTAGTGAATCAAATTTAAAATATTTCCAAATCATCAGAAATTTGAATAATACAAAATACCTAACTTAAATTTTCCTCTCTTAACTCTCCTCACCTTCTAAGTTTATATATATATATATATATATATATATATATATATATATATATATATGTGTGTGTGTGTGTGTGTGTGTTTGTGTGTGTGTGTGTGTGTATGTATATATATATATATAATCTATACACACACATATATATATATACATACACTGAGTGGCCAGATTATTATGATCTCTGAACGCATAATAATCTGGCCACTCAGTATATATATTAGAAGCCCAGTGCATGAATTCGTGCATGGGTGGGGTCTGGCCAGCCTGGCCAGGGGGAGGGGACATGGGCGGTTGGCCAGCCTGCCTGCTGGTTGAACTCCTGGTCAAGGGGACAATTTGCATACTAGCCTTTTATTATATAGGATATGCACTGAGTGGCCAGATTATTTTATTATGCATTCAGAGATCATAATAATCTGGCCACTCAGTGTGTGTGTGTGTGTGTGTGTGTGTGTGTGTGTGTGTGTGTGTGTATTTGGGCTGTCTAATTGGAAATATGTCCGGTCAAATAACAAACTGTTATTTACTTCAAGATAGTGTTGCATATAATTCTGGATAAAGTTTGTGTTTTAAACACTAAAGGAATGCCATTATATTAGGGGAGTGCATAGATTAGAATGAGGTATTGGCTTCTAGAAACAATAGGAACAAAACCCATGTCAGTGGGAGATCTGGACTCCTGGGCAGTGGGAACTGGCAAGAGGACATTTCCAGTCTGAGAAAGTGAAGGAGAGAGAAACCATAGAGATAGAGAGCCTGATATTTTTCTCTGCTCAAAATGGCCTGGACCTTCCTAACAGTAAAAAATGATGAAAGCTGAGAGAAAGAAAATTCATCAGTCTGAATAGCAGAAAAGCAATAAAATTAAATACCATTTGAATTTAAATAATTTTCTTTTATGAGTAACATGTGTTTGAATATGGTGTTTTACAATGGGACTCTGATAAGGAAGAATAAAGTCAAGTGTCTGCCTTAAAATGTCTATTAATTAGTAGGGAAGAGAAACGTGTCCACAATATGTATAAAAACATGAGAGAATATGATGAGAAAGAATGATGTAGGAAGGTGAGAAGGTGTCAGAAAGATCAGAAAAAGAATGATAGCCATATATATATATGTGTGTGTGTATATATATATATATATATATATATATATATACACACACACACACACACACACACACACACACACACACACACACATATATACACACACACATATATATGCCAAGCGACTGTAATGACTGGAACAACCGGTCACTATGACATGCACTGCAGCTGGCCAACCAGCCCGATCAGGGCTGGGCCAGCCAGCCAACCTCCCTCGGCCCCTCCCCATGGTTGGTCCAGCCCTGATCAGCCCTGATCAGGGCAGGTTGGCCGGACCCCACCCATGCACAAATTGGTGCACCGGGCCTCTAGTACAAAGATAATTTCTTAAGAAAAGCAATGTCATCCATTTTGGCTACAGTCACTATTATACTCTTAGTGAAATTACAATATTCAAAGTTTTCCCTAGCCAGATAGAAAAATATTGAACTTTCCTAGCGAATATACAATTAACATTTGTTGATGGTGGCAAATGGAATTTCTAGTAGACTATATTATAGATAGAGGATCATTAACTTTCCATGAGATATGGGTGTTGGTGCAGACAGGTAAGGCTGTAGCCCCGGGGGAAGCCTGAGTTATAGGCAATAATTATGTCTATAAGGGCTGCTGAAAGGTGGAGAAGTGGTGCCTGGTGTGTTGTGTTAGGATATGATAAGAAAAATATTTGTGTTGTTTTTGATGCCCACTGGTCCTTCAGAAAATAACATTTAAATACTGCTTTGAACCCTGACCAGTTTTCTCAGTGGTTAGTGTGTGCACCTGTGATTTGAAGGATCTTGGGTTTGATTCCAGGCAAGGGCACATACCACTGTTGCAGGCTGGATCCCCAGCCCCTGTCAGGGTGCATGTGGGAGGAAACCAATTGATGTGTCTCTCTCATCATTGTGAGGGGTCTTAGGGTCAATTTCCCATGGATTTGAGGGACTTCTATATATCTATATGTAAATATGATATAATCTATATGTATATATATTGCCATGGCTGACCAGCAGACCATGAGGGACAGATGAATGGATTACTCTGACACAACGTTTGCTGTGAAAGAGGGGCTAAGGGACTGCTTGGCTAAAGTTACCAGACAGCCTCAATTGCCTGCCTCGTTAGGCTTTTATTGTAGTCTTTAGATGCAAACAAGTGTTTGCATTGTCCTCAAGGCAAGAACACCCAACGATTCGGCATAAGGATTCCAGTGGTCTGCATGAGCACAGGCTTGTTTGAAAAAGTCAAGGAATAATTAGGGGTGCCTCCTTCGACATGCCCCTAAGTAGGAATTTGATAAACAGGACAGGTGGCCTTCTGCACACTTTCTTTTTCTCAGAATGTCCTCCTTACGAACTTTCCAACCAAGTCTATATAAGGTATGTGTGTGTGTGTGTGTGTGTGTGTGTGTGTGTGTGTGTGTGTGTGATTTATTCTAAGAAATTCTCTTACATGATTGTGGTGGCTGACGAGTCCCAAATCCATAGTCAGTAAGCTGAAGACAGAACAGCCAATGGAGTAGGTCCAGTCCAAATGCTGGCAGTTCGCGACTCAGGAAGAGCTGATGTTTAATTTCAAGTTCAAAGTCAGAAAATAAAATGTTCCAGCTTCAAGTATTCAGGCAACAGAAATTCCGTTTTACTCAGGGGAGAGTAACCCTTTTTTGTTTCATTCAGTTTAAGACTGATTGGATGACGCCCACTCATATTAAGGAGAGCAATCTGCTTTACTCAGTCTAAGAATTTAAAATCTAAACTCATCCAAAAACACCCTTACAGCAACATACAGAATAATACTTGACCAAATATCTAGGAACCCTATGGCCCAATCAAGTTAACACATAAAATTACCATCACAAAGGGGAGGACAAATGTGGCTACAAGAGGTAGTAGTGTGAGGCTAGTGTGACAGTGAGGGCAGATGTTCAGTCAGTGTCACTTCAACCAGATACTGAAGAAGGGTTATTTAAGTATCCATGTGCTGTGACATATGCTTTCTGAGGCTATGATGCACAAAACTTAAGAGGCAGGATGAAGTAGCCACACAAACCATAACCATGACACTTAAGGTGAGGGTCTTATTGAAAGGTTTAAAAATATGGACAAAGAAGGCTGACAAGTACAGGTGGGATCCTGCGGGGCTTTGCACTTGTGTGACCGCCCAGCTATGTCACTGGTCGCTCCTCTGGATCTTAGTTTTTTAGTGTCTTTCCCTTTTAATAGATAATTAAAATGTTTTACTTAAAGAGTTGTACTATCTTGAAACTGCATAAATAAGGAAGAAAATACATTTTCAGCCAATAGCATGAGCAATTACATTTTTGAAGAGGATTATTTTGAAGGGACAATGTTCACTAGCCTGAGTGACTGGTGGGATGACATACCTCTGGTCCCAGATAGGCCACTGACACCTGCTGCCAGCTCTTGAAGCAGCCTCCTGAGTTTTGTGGGGGTTTTTTTCCCTCCCTTTGCAAAGAGCTGTGACTTCTTTGCTAACACATAAGACCTGGGGTTGTTTTAATTGTTCCCACTAATAGGGCAGGGCATTCACCTGTCCCAACTCAGAGCTGCCTCTTAATTTTTAGAGGACCTCTCACCATACTGCACACGATTTCTTCTCTCAACAAGTAATTACAGGAAATGTACAAGTATGATCTTGTAAGTCATTTACCATGAATAGGTGGGTCAAAGAAAAAAAAGCAAGAGACAGTCTTCAAATGCTAAATCTTGTGGAAGTTTAAAGATATCTTCTTGTATTGCATGGATTTCTATTAGGTGGAAATGGTCTCTTAGCAAGAGATGAATATTGCAGACATAGAGGTTGCTGAACTTAAACGATCCTAGGAAGAAGTCATTCTTCACATGTAGCTGTCCAGGTTGCCACTTTGGAATGCATTTTCATCTACATGGGGACTGTGTGTGGACATATTTCCTGTAACTTCCACAACCAGAGAGTTAAATATTTTTTGGATTCGTATTTCTGTAGTCTACTTAGTTTCCCTGACCATACCTGATTAAGAAACAAGGTTTGCCACTCAAACTGTGACCTACTTTCTTGCCAGGATTGTCAACTGTGAACTCAATCCTGCTTTCAATCAACAGGAAAGGTGATGCCAGGCCAGAGGCAGAGGTCATAGATCAGCTCACTGGTATTGCTCTTTATGGTTCTAATTCTTAAACAGTACCCATACAAAGGTATAGCTAGGTAGAGAGGAAAATGTAGACCTGACAAGCTAGCTAGGTCAGACAAATTCACCTTGGTGATCACTGCTCTGCAACATAATTCTTCTATCTGATTTGACTGATATCTGATTTGGAGAACTTCTAAGCAAAATGATTGCAAACACCTTCCCTCCTTGTAATCAAAACATAATCTATATATATCCAAGTGCAAACATTAATAAATACAGTTTACCAAATAGAAATAGAAAAATAAATAGAGCATTCTTGACATCATTGTTCTTTTCTTAGTCACTTTCTTTCTTATTCATTTTTATTTTGATAACATTTGTCTTGTGATCTATCTTCTTAACAAATGTTTAAGTTCACAATAAACTATTAAGTATAAGCATGATATTGTACATAGCCCTCTAGGACTTATTCATCTTACATAACTGAAACTGTATACCCATTGAACAACAACCCTCATTGCTCTCAATACAAAATTTTTAGCACCTTTCTTATTTGCTATTTATTTGTAAACTAGAGGCCCGATGCATGAAATTCATGCAAGAGCCTTGGCCTCTGCCACCGCCGCGGCCGTCTCTGCCTCGGCCCTCGCCCACCGTGGCTTTGTCCAGAAGGAAGGACGTCCAGAAGGACATCTGGTCTAATTAGCATATTAAGCTTTTATTATTATAGATTATTTAAAACAACTTATATGTAGTATCCTATATAATAAAAGGGTAATATGCTAAGTGTCCAGTTGTCTGGTCAGCTATTCAACAAACCAAAGTGTAATATGCTAATAATATGCTAAGGCTGCTCAACTGCTCACTATGATGTGCACTGACCACTGGTAGGTTAGCTTGCTGCTGTGGTCTGGCTGATCAGGACTGAGTGACATGGGCCAGACAACCCTGGAGCCCTCCTTCAATCCCTCTCCGGCTGGCCAACCTCCTGCATCCCTCCCCTGCCCCGATCATGCACCAGTGGGGTCCCTCAGCCTGGTCTGCACCCTCTTGCAATCCAGGACCCCTGGATGTCAGAGAGACAGTTTTAGCCCATCCTGCAGGCCAGGCCCAGGAACCCCACTGGTACACAAATTTGTGCATTCCTAAAAGTAGAAACTTAAAACATAAAATATAAAAAAAAGAAAAGCTAATGTTAGTATAATAGGGATAATTTACATTTATTGAGTAATTACTAGGTACCTGTGTTGCAAAGGATTATGGCCTGGGGATCGCACTCATTCCCTTTGCAGCCTGTCTCTGTGGGTCATGATGTACATTTGTTTATTGCTGTATTGCTGATCTTCCAGATGGGAACACTAATTGACTCCTGTTTTGTTTTGTTTTTGTATTAACTTATTTCATTTTGTCTTATTGATTTCTGAAGTTAGTTCTGTAAACCTTCAGAGTTCATTGTCCTCCATATTTTTTCTTTTTCTTACTTTCCTTATGAGGGAATTTGTGAAGATCTGGAATGTCTGCTTCAAACTCTGACTTGTTTTAGTTGTGGGGTTAATTTATCCTAATACTAAAGGCCTGATGCCCAAAATTCACGAAAGGGGCTCTGCCCTCGCAGCCCTGGTTTTGTCTGGAAGGTCATTCGGAATGACGTCCGGGAGGATGTCTGGAAGGTCATCCAGCTTTTGGTCTAATTAGCATATTTTGCTTTTGTTATTATAGATGGCTTGTCCAACAGTAGCTAACAATGGACATGAGTATGTATGCTAAATAGTCACAGTTCACTAGGTTATAAATATCTAATAAAAATGCTAAAGTCCTCTGTCTAAATTTAGGCTATTACATTATGTAGTGTAGCTAGTTTTGGCACTAAAAAATCATTATCTTTTGCTTTTAAGTGATGTTAATTTTTAAAAGTGTCTTGGGAAAGAAACAAATCTGGCACATACTTGTGGTCAATCCTGCCATAGAAAGATGGTCTTTTAAAATATAAAGCTGCAGAGGATCCAAGATGGCGGCGTAGGTAAACACCTAAACTGCTGCCTCGCACAACAATTTCAAAACTATAACTAAAAGACAAAATATCTATCACCCAGAACCACAGGAAAGCTGGCTGAGTGGAAGTTCTACAACTAGAAGGAAAGAGAAAACAGCATTGAAAGGTGCACAAGCGCTGAGAAGCTGAGGTACTGAGGCACGTGAATCGGGCTGGTGACGGGCGACTGGGAGCGCTGCTTTTTTCAACTCAAAGGGAGACAAACTCCCGATTACTCCGAACTCCAGTTTCTGGGGAGACGCGGGGGACCCAAACTCCTACAGGGAGAAGCTGGACTGTCTGCCATCGGGTCGGAAAGTGAGGGAGGCTTGCTTGCAGGGCTGCGCACAGGAATAATTGTTTACTGTGCTGGGGCGCGGGATGCGGGGACGCGGTCAGAGACACAAAGCCAGCTTACTGGCAGCCATCATTGTTTGCCATGCTCTAGCCTAGTGACGCCCTGAGACCCCACCCCGCACAATCTACAGACCCACCCAAGCTCCAAGCAGTGGCTTTAGCATATGAATGGCCTGCCCTATCACAGCTTAACATAGCAAACTTGCAGCCTGGGTCAGACAGCTCCAAAACCTCCAAACCCCAAGCAAAGAGGAGAAAACTGTAGTTCTCACTGTAGCGCCTGCTGGGTGGCCTCAGACAGTAGCTGACCTGCACCCCATTGGAGATCCAGAAGCCAGTGTACCTAGTGGTCAGTGTGAGACACCAGATTTCAACTCCTCACATCTGTAAGTGACACATTCAAGAGGCAGGCTCAGTGAGCACCAAAGCAACACTGATACAAGTCCTGCACTATAAGCGTGTCTCCAGTGCAGCAGTTCTTCCATTATAGTCACAGCAGGTCATCACAGCCAATTGGCCTGGAGGTCAATTCCTCCCAGTGTACCAACAGCAATCAAGGCTTAACTACACCAAGACTTTGCACTCAGCCCACAAAGGGGTGTACCTAGAGCATCCACCTCAGGTGATTGGGGAGGCTGAGTTACTGGCCCCTATAGGTCACCTACCACACAAAGCCACTCCATCAACACAGGGAAGCATCAAAATGCAGAGACAAAGAAACATGTCACGAATGAAAGAAATGGAGGAAAGCAAACTACTGGACGACATAGAGTTCAGAACCACATTTATAAGGTTACTTAAGAATCTTCTAAAAACCACCAAGAAACTTGATGAGACCTCCGAGGAGCTTAGTAAGAACTTCAAGGACCTTAATGAGAATTCCAAAAAATGGAAAAGGACCAGTCAGAAATTAAGCATACACTGTCTGAAATAAAGAATATACAGAAACTCAACTGTAGATCAACGTACCCCAAGAATCAAACCACCAAAGATCTGAAATATGAGGAAACAAAAAACACCCAACCAGAAAAACAAAAAGAAAAAAGAATCCAAAAATATGAAGATAGTGTAAGGAGCCTCTGGGACAACTTTAAGCGTACCAACATCTGAATTTTTGGGGTACAGAAGAAGACAGAGAGCAAAATATTGAAAACCTATTAGAAGAAATAATGACAGAAAACTTTCCCTACTTGGTGAAAGAAATAGACTTACAAGTTCAGGAAGCGCACAGAACCCCATACAAGAGGAATCCAAAGAGGACCACACCAAGACACATCATAATTAAAATGCCAAGGACAAAAGACAAAGAGAGAATCTTGAAAGCAGCAAGAGAAAAACGGTTAGTTACCTATAAGGGAGCACCCATACGACTGTCAGCTGATTTCTCGGCAGAAACTATGCAGGCCAGAAGGGAGTGGCAAGAAATATTCTAAGTGATGAACAGCAAGAACCTACAACCAAGATTACTCTACACAGCAAAGCTATCATTCAGAGTTGAAGGTCAGATAAAGAGCTTCACAGACAAGAAAAAGCTAAAGGAGTTCATCACCACCAAACCAGGATTACATGAAATGCTGAAGGGTATTCTTTAAGAAGAGGAAGAAGAAGAAAAAGGTAAAGATAAAAATTATGAACAACAAAATGACATCAAATACATACCTACCAACAAGTGAATCTAAAAATCAAGTGAATAAAAAATCTGAAGAACAGAATGGACTGGTGAATATAATAGAATCAGGGACATAGAAAGGGAGTTGACTGACAATTCTCAGGGGGAAGGGGGTGTGAGGGGTGCGGAAAGAGATTGGACAAAAATCTTACACCTATGGATGAAGACAGTGGCGGGGGGTAAGGGCATGGGGTGGGGTGGGGAATCAGGTGGACGGCAGCAATGGGGGAAAAAAAAAAGAGGAACACCTGTAATAATCTGAACAATAAAGATTTATTTTAAAAAAAGAATGCAAAATGAACAGTCACATTGTGAAAAAATCTTGGTAGTTTTTTAAACAAACTTTCCATATGACCAGGAAATTCCACTAAAGTGAACATATACTTTAATTTCTACCCAAGAGAAATTAAAGTATATGTTCACACAAAGATTTGTACATAAATGTTCAAAGCAGTACCATTCATAATAGCCAAAAGCTGAAAATATCCCAAATATCCATCAACTGATGAATGAATAAACAAAATGTGGTATACCCATACAATTGACTATCTTTCAGCCATAAAACCAATGAAGCACTGATACATACTACAACACAAATGAAACTCAAAAACATTATATTAAGTGAAAGAAGCCAATTGCAAAAACTTATCTACACTAATAAAAGAGAAACATGCAAATTAATGATCACTCCACTACACCCACAAGCCACACCCACCAGCCAATCAGGAGTGAGTATGCAAATTAACCAAATCAAGATGGCGGCTGGCCAGGGAGCTGGAGCAAGCAGGAGGCTTGGATTGCCCCTGGCGATGGAGGAAGCCAAGCTTCCCACCCTGGCCAGCCCTGGCCACAACACAAGGCTACAAAGTTTCAATTATAGAAGATAAATAAATCCTAGATCAGGGATGGGCAAACTTTTTGACTCGAGGGCCACAATGGGTTCTTAAACTGGACCGGAGGGCTGGAACAAAAGCATGGATGAAGTGTTTGTGTGAACTAATATAAATTCAAAGTAAAGGAGCGAAGGGGAGAGCAAGAAAACCGGATAGAACAGCCGGATCCTGCCCGCGGGCTGTAGTTTGCCCACAGCTGTCCTAGATACTTGCCCTGGCCTCCACTCAAGGACACGCTGAAAAAAAAGAAAAAAGAAAAAGAAAAAAAAGAGGGGCTTGGACCTTGGGTCCCCAGGGGGTGATCAGGCCAGGATTGGATGGCAGGGGCTGTTGGAGGTAAGCAGACCAGCAGGGGGGCCAGTTGAGGGTGAGCAGGCTGTCAGTGGGGGTCAGTTGGAGGTGATCAGGACACCGGGGGGGGCACTTTGGAGTGAGCAGGCCAGCAGGGGGCAGTTGGGGGTGAGCAGGCCAGTGGGGAGGGAAGGTAGGGGTGAGCAGGCCAGCAGGGGGGGGGGCAGTTGGGGGTTATCTGGCTGGCGGGGGGGCATTAGGGGGCAAGCAGGCTGGCAGAGTGGTGGGGGGAAATCAGGCAGGCAAGCAGGCAGGTGAGCAGCTGGAGCCAGCAGTCCTGGATTGTGAGAGGGATGACCGACTGCCAGTTTAGGCCCGATCCCTGTAAACCAGCAGTTGGACATCCTTCGAGGGGTCCCAGATTGGAGAGGGTGCAGGTCGGGCTGAGGAACACCCCCCCATGCACTAATTCCATGCACCAGGCCACTAGTATTTTATAATTTTGTTTGCTTCTTGTGACCAGAGAATCAGGTCAGTAATTGCCTGAAACTGGAGGTGAAATTGAGGATTGATTGCAGATACTCATGAGGGAACTTTACGGGGTTTGGGGAATGTTCTAAATCTAGATTGTTGCACTATAAATTTATTAAAAAATAATTGGCTATACACTTACAATGGGTGAAATGTATGGTATATAAATCACATTTCAATAAAATGATAAAAAAAATAAAATATAAAGCTGCAGTGTTTGCAACTTTTATATTCAGAATTTTTGCTTCTCTGATGGTGGAAGTTGGCCATTCTGCTGCTCTTGTGCTGTCTTAGTGTGATCCCATTATATATTAGAATCTGGACGTTCAAAATAGTTGGTCTGTACTCATGTCTTACATTTAGTTGCCCCATTGTGTTTTTTTTTAATAGTAATAACTTTTAATTTTGAAATAATGTTAGGCTTGGAGAGTTGAAAAGAGAGTATTAAGAATTTCCTTGTAAACTTTACATAGCTTTCCCAAATGTTAACATCTTTAATAGCCATAGCCAATTATCAAATGCAACAATTATTGATAGAACTCTGCCAGCTACAAACTTTATTTAAATTGTATTAATTGTCCCTTGTTTTGTGGACCAGAACCACACAATTGTCAAATCACTTTATTTTCTTTTAGTCTGGAAGAATTCCTCAGATCCTTCCTTTTCTTTCATGGGCAATGGCCAGTTGTTTTGTAGAATGTCCCTCAAACTGGGTTTGATATGTTTTCTCAGGATTGAATTCAGTTTAGGAATTTCTGGCAGGACTACTACAGAAACGATGTTGTGCTTTCTCAGTGCATCACATCAGAACGTATATGATAAAGATATTTTATTACAGCTAGAATGTGAGCTATCATCGCCTGTTTAGGTGGTGTCTCCCAGGTTCTCAACTAGAAAGTTATTATTTTCCCTTTATATTTATCTTTTAAGAGCTATCTCTTTTCCACATTTATTTATTTGTTTTATTCATTTGTGTATTTATCTGTTTATTTATTTGTTTAGACACAAACATTTTTCTGGTTGTAGGTTATATTCAATATTCAATAAATCAGAATACAGGTTATAATCTATATTAGTCAGAGTTCTCCAGATAAACAGAACTGGTAGGATAGATGATAGATAGATAGATGATAGATTAGATAGATAGATAGATAGATAGATAGATAGATAGATAGATAGATAATAGATAGATATGAACATATGGTGATTATTATGAGGAATTGGCTCATGTGATGATGGAGGCTGAGAAGTCCCACAATGTGGTACCTACAAGCTAGACACCCAGGAGAACTGGTAGTGCAGTTCTAGTCTGAGTCCAAAGGCCTGACAAGCAGAGAAGACAATGATATAAATCCCAGTTGAGGCCTGAGGATGAGATAAGATGTGTCTGCTCAAACAGCCAGGCAGGAAACAAAAGGGGTAAGTTTCTCCTTTCTTCATAAACCTTTTGTTCTATTCAGGCTTCCAGTGGATTGGATGACGCCTCCCATCATTGGCAAGTGTGTGGGTGAGGGGCGGTGCAGGGCAAGGGGTGGCAATCTACTTTATCAAATTTACCAATTCAAATTCTCATATTATCCAGAAGCACTCTAACAGGCACACTCAAGATGACATTTAATCTGAATATTTTATACCCAGTCAAGTTGACACATAAAATCAACCATCAAATAATGCATTAATATGATTATCTAGTATGAAGTTCAAATTGTCTTGAAATTAGATATAGGAAGATTCCTTATATTAACTTACGTTTCATCTGACATCTTCAAATTTTTTGAGACTTCCTTGTTTTCTGAGACAACAAAATGTTCCAGACTTACCTGGTTCTTTCCTTGTACTAGTCATTGAATTAGATTTTTTTTTCAAGTAGCATTAATTCCTTTTGTTGGAGGAATGGTGTTTAGAAACCAAGATCTAGGTACTAGGTGTGATCATTGCTACTAGTCTGTCATTGTTTTTGGGTCCTTTCAGTGGAAAGAGCTAGGAAATAGATGTATGCAAACATATAAACAATATATATATATATATATATATATATATATATATATATATATATATATATATATAACTTTTATCCTGGTAACTTTGATTCTAATTTAACACCATAAAGTTCATTCTAGCCTTCCCCTTTTATTTAACAGTAAGAAATATGGCTCTTCATCGACCAGACCATCAAACCTCAGGAAGGTAGGGGAGGGAAGGTAAGGGGGAGAGATCAACCAAAGGACTTGTATGCATGCATATAAGCCTAACCAATGGACACAGACACCAGGGGAGGGGTGAGGGCATGAGTGAGGAGAGGGGAGGGGGGCAATGAGGTGATAAGGACACATATGCAATACCTTAATCAATAAAGAAAAAATAAAATAAAAATACTTATGTACAAAATAAATTTAAAAAAGAAATATGGCTCTTGCCCTGGCATGTATATCTCAGTGGTTAGAGCATCTGCTCAAGCACCGAAGGGTCATGGGTTCAATTCCTGTCAAGGGCACGTACCTGGGCTGAAGGTTCCATTCCCATCTGGTCAGGGTGTGTGCAGGAGGCAACCAATCAATTAGTCTCTATCACACGGATGTCACTTTCTCTCTCTCCCCCTTTCCCTCCCTCTCTCCCTTCCACTCTTTCTAAAAATCAATGGAAAAAAATATTCTCAGATGAGGATTAACAACAACAAAAAAGAAATATGGCTCTCATTATCTATAATATAGTCATTTATTTGCTCAATCCTAGAATATGTATAGTTTTAAAATCAGTAACCTATATCTCTGTGAAAAACAAGTTTATTAACTAGAGTACAATTATTGTGCACAGTTTTCATTCACTTAGAGTATATAATTAAAACACTGTTGTCCAAAGTTTATTTATTAGTTTCATTCTTTGTTCCTTTCAATGTGATTATATTATTTATTTGTAATAGAGACAGGGTTTGGTTTCCTTTTTACTGTTTGAAATCCATTTTCAATTCTCCCACAGATAGATTTAAATGTTTAATTTACTTTTTGAAAATGTGAAATATTAACTTGGTTTTAAAAGTCATACCACAGAGATATATTCAAAGTATATCTACTCTCTCATCATCCCTTCTACTGTGTCCTCGTTCCTCATTTTCTCCATGTCACTATGTTATTCTCACTCATAACCTCTAGGTGAACAAACTCATTCATTCCTGTCAATCTTTTTGTTCTTTAATTTTTTCCACCAAAGAGCAGGTAAATGTATGTATATTTATATCCCTTTCTATCTTACATGACAGATAATATACTATAAAGTGTTTTTTTCACTTTGATTTTTTTTTTCACTTAGTTGTATACCCTGGAATTTACTTCATATTCATTCATAGAGATTTTCATCATTATTTTATGGCTGCATTTACATTGCATTTATTGTTTAATCAACCACTTTCCAGTGTTTTGGCATTTAGATTAATTCCAAAATTTTGTGCAATTATAAGCAATGTGGCAATGATTGCCTTATTCACATGTATTTTGCATTGTTGGAGGAGTATCTTTATAGGTTCTCTTTGTCAATGTGTCATGCACTAAATCACCTGTATCTTTCTAAAATGCACACCTTTTCTGTGATAGCTGTGATAAGATTCTGGACTTGACACAGGTTACTTTTAGTGGGTCCCCAAAATAATAATCATCTTACATGAATGCATTTTTTTTTTTTTTTTTTGCTCCAAGGGACAGCCATAAGGATGTTCCACTTGCTCAAAATGTATTCTAAATGCAAAGTTCAGCGCTGGTTGGGTGGCTCAGTTAGTTGGAGCCATATCCCATGCACTAAAAGGTGGTGGATTTAATTCTTTAATTCCCAGTTAGGGCACATACTTAGGTTGTGGTTTGGTCCCCACTCAGGGTGTGTTCAGGAGGCAAGCAATGTCTCTCTCACATCAGTGGTTCTCTTTCTCACATTGATGGTTCTCTCTCTCCCTTCCTCTCTCTAAAATGTCAATAAAATTTTAAAAATTACATGTAAAAATGTTTGGATCAGTGAGAACAAAAATAAACTGTGTGTGGAGTTTTCCAACATTTAGCAAGTATTAACATTCTCACTTGTACATAGTTTAAAGTAATTGCTGCTGATTTTCTTTGTGATATATCAATTGTTTTGTAAAAGTGTTTTCTTTAATTAAAAATATGTTTTATCCATCCCACACATTTAAACTCAATATATTTTCACAAAATTATATATATTTAGAAATGGGAGCAGTGTAAGAGATATACTGCTCATTTTTATCATCTATCTCTTTAGTTCGCATAGGCAAAAATTACACAGAAATGTATTGAGTCTCCTTTATATTTTTCCAACAAAATTTACAGTCCTGTCTATGTTTTGGTAAATGGAGCTAGGTTGTCTCATCTTTATTCCCAAATCTTGTTCATGGCAAAGAAGCAGCATTTTACATCAAAATAGACCATAAACATATTTTTTCAAATATAAAACAGAAGTAATTACATTCTTCACAGTTAGTAAGAAAAGATTAATGAGGGAGTAGCCATAAAGTATTAATTTAAATAGCTCTGGAGGGGGAAAAAGAAACAAACACACATTTTCATGATCCCGTCAAACATAAATTACAGAGCTTTCAGATGAAGGAGTTGAATCTTTTTTCTTATTATTTATGTACTTGTGGAATAATATAATATTTTTCTTCTTCTACATTTAGTTCCTCCTTTTCATTATTTTCCTAGTTTTTCTATATCTTTTGTACTAAACATTATTTAGTGCCTTTCCTTAATCCTTCTTGTCTTTGTCCTCTTTCCGCTTTCTCATGACCTCTCTCTGCTCCAACAAAGAAGCAAGACATTTCTCTATTCCTATTAGTACACAATTTATTTATTTCTAATCTACATTTGATGTTTATGGAGCAAAGGACCTTGCTTTGTATTTCATGCTTTGAAATGTCTTATCTCTGATAATTATGTAAAATAAATAATAAGGATTTCTGAAGACACATAAATGTTCAATATTCATTTATTTTAAATAAAGCAACCAGATAACAGCACTGACAAGATGCACATTTTTATGCCATTCACTATCAGATATGTGTAATCTATCATTGTAAAAAGTAGCTTTTGTTGTTATTGAAATGGTAGTATTTTGGATATTGTAATCAAAGAGCACTCATATAATATTGTGTCAGAATGCATATTTATTCTGGAAAAATCAATTGTATTCTGCGGATGATTCATAAGAAAACCTTAAAATATATTAAAAATACTTGGCAAGTATTTTATGATCACACATAGGTTGCTTCATTTATAAATCTACACTAATAAAAGAAAAACATGCAAATTGACCATCACTCCGCTACGTCTATCAGCCAATCAGAGCGAGTATGCAAATTAACCCAACAAAGATGGTGGCAGCCATGGAGCTGGAGCGAGCAGGAGGCTTGGGTTCCACCCGGTGATGGAGGAAGCCAAGCTTCCTGCCTGGCCTGGCTGGCCCTGGCCTCCACTCAAGGGTACAAAGTTTCAATTATAGAAGATAAATAAATCCCAGGTACCTGCTTCCAGCTGGCCCTGGCCTCCGCTCAAGGAGGCGCTGAAAAAAAAAGAAAAGAAAAGAAGAAAAGGAGGGGCTGGGAGCCTTGATTGCCTGGGGTGGGAGGGGGGTGGCCAGCCTGAAAACAGCCCTCAGGTCCTCACCCAAGCTGGCCACACTCCCATGGGGTGAGGGTCCCTGCTGGGGAGCTTGGCCAGCCTGCAAATAGCCATCAGCCCCTCACCCAGTCTGGCCAGGCACCCCAGTGGGACACCCCACCCTGAAGGGGCTGTGACCAACTTGAAAACAGCCCTCAGCCCCTCACCCAGGCTGGCCATGCCCCCCCAGCAGGGACCCTCACCCCATGGGGGCATGGTTGGCCTGCAAACCACCACAGGCCCCTCCCCCAGGCCACTCCACACCCCAAGGGAGCCCCCACCCTGATCTGGGACACCCTTCAGCTGGCCCCCACCCATGCACAAGGCCTCTATCTATATTAATAAAAGGATAATATGCTAATTTGGGAGACCTTCCAGGAGACCTTCCGGACATTCTTCTGGACAAAGCCATGGTGGCGGTGCCAAGGTAGAGGTGGTTAGAGGCCAAGAGGGGAGGGCAGTTGTGAGTGATCAGGGCAGGTTGGGACAGCAGTTGTGGGTGATCAGGCTGGTGGGGGGCAGAGACATTGGGGGTAAGCAGACCAGCAGGGGCTAGTTGGGGGTGAGCAGGCCATCAGTGGGGGTCAGTTGGAGGTAATCAGGACAGCAGGGGGGGGGAGTTTGGAGTGATCAGGCCAGCAGGGGGGCAGTTGAGGGTGAGCACACTGGCACAGGGGGCAGTTGGGGGTGTTCAGGCTGGTGGGGGGAGCATTTGAGGGCAAGCTGGCTGGCAGGCAGAGCGGTTAGGGGCAATCAGGAAGGCAGGCAGGTGAGCGGTTAGGAGCTAGCAGTCCCAGATTGTGAGAGGGATGTCTACTGCTGGTTTAGGCCTGATCCCTGTAAACTGGCAGTAGGACATCCTTTGAGGGGTCCCAGAATGGAGAGGGTGCAGGCCGGGCTGAGGGACACCACCACCCCCGTGCACAAATTGTGTGCTCCGGGCCTCTAGTCTATATAATAAAAGCCTAAGTGACCATTATGGCGGAACGACCAGAATAGCTGGTCGCTATGATGCACACTGACTACCAGGGGCAGATGCTCAATGCAGGAGTTTCCCTCTGGTGGTCAGTGAGCTTCAACAGAGGAAGTGGTTGCTGAGCCAGAAGCCGGGCTCACAGCTGGAAAGCACAGCGAGCCAAGTGGTAAGGAGCAAGCAGGCATATGGTCAGGTGCGAGGGATCCTGGATTGCAAGAGGGATGTCCACCTGCCGGTTAGGCTTCATATATATATATGAAGACTGAACACTGACAATTTGTATGATACTTTCCAAATCTTCCTCCCCACTGGGTTAATAAATTCTAAGAAATTGAATCTTATTTTTGTTGCCAATTCATTAAAAATGGATATACCTGTTGCCTTGGCCCTAGGGCATTATTATTCTTCAATCGGCCACAGTGGAGGAAGAGATTTCTTTTCTTACCTAATTAAAATGAAACAAATGAGCTATAATAGAAATCATAAAGTCACCACAGGATTTGTCCTTGGGCTATCAGCTTTTCCAGATGGTCATTAATACCCAGATTATAACATGTAACTGTTCTCATTACTCCTTGCTATGTACTGTATCTTAAAAGCAGGCTTGTTAAATATTTGAAAACTGGTTAATACCATTGAAAAAATAATCACATACAGTGTTGACTCTTAACTGGCTTAAAGATTGATTAGTTAGAATTAAAGAATTCTTGGGCCAAAAATAAAAACAAAAAAACACAAAAACAACAAATCAGGCAAAGAAGAATCACTATATGAGGCAACAAGCATAATTTTTCCATGTTCTGGTAGAATAAGTCAATTGGTTATTAATGGACTGCCTTAATTGTGGCCTTTGGTTGATTTGTGCTTGTGGAGATTCAAGGCAAGTAGGGCCTCAGTCCTTGTCCTTAAAAAGCTGAGAACAATCAAAAGGCAAGTCATATGTTGAGACACAATTGTATAGCTAGAATTGGCTCTAGATACTTTTATTTTTCAAGACATCCAGAGAAGTAAAAAAAACAAAAGTCAAAGAATAACAGCATGTAAAACTTTTATGCATATAAAACAGTATGCAAAAAAAGAAGTGAAAGATTTACAAAGTTACCTGTATAGATAGCACAACCAAATGATTAGAAATAGGTTATTATGATGTGTGCAAACACAATTTCATTTAAAAATTAATCAAAGATTTAGATGTAGAGCTTGCTACAATGAAAATACAAGAGGAAGGTAGCTTCAAACCTATGATTCTTAATTCACACTTGGTCAGAGCTATATATGTCTGTCTGAAGAATTTGGTAGCATTCATCATCCCTAAAGTGCTCAACCATTACCTATTATTTCTTGGAAACCATCCCACAATATTGTAGCTCTTAAATGCTTTCACTATTGTTATTGAATTTAAAAATACTATTAGCAAGCTAAATATCATATCAACATTTAACATTTTCATGTAAAATGCATAGCATATTGTGCAGTTTTACACTGAAAATTCTATTTATTTATTACCAGAAAGTTTATATTCTTTTTGTCATGTTTTATTTTCCTTCTTAATACAAAAGTGATAATGTTGAAGCTAATAAATTGATTTTTGGTCAAATCCCAAAAGTAGTTATTTTAAACTAATTATTTTAGTCTGGCTGGTTTGACTCAGTGGTTGAGTATTTACCTTTGAACCAGGAGTCACGGTTTGATTCCAGGTCAGGGCATATGTCCAAGTTGCAGGCTCCATCCCCAGTAGTGGATATGCAGGAGGCAACCAATCCATGATTCTCTCTCATCAGTGATGTTTTTATCTTTTCCTTTCCCATCCTCTCTGAAATCAATAAAAATCTATTTAAAGTAATTATTTCAGCATTTTGCATCTCTAACATTCTGCAAACATTTTGTTTGGATTCCTGATTTATCTATTATTAATACATCAACTACTGACATTTAATAGGTATCTTTCCTAGGGAATATGGTAGAACAAATTTGTTGTTCTGAATGGGTCAGTAGCAGGTTCTGGCAGTTTTTTAGGTTTGACCATTTACTCTGGGTGGCCTTGAAAATTAACCTATTGGCAGGAGAACATAAATGCCATGTGTGGAAGGCAACACTCCCATTTCTGCTCTATTCACCAATACTGATATTTCTATTGGGGAGAGTGATTGGGAAATTCACCAGGATTCCAGATGTCTTGGACTATGACTTTTTTTTTTGCTTCTCCCAATTATGTTTTAATAGTGGCCCCCTGCTGTGTCAACTTTAGTGTTTTAGGTCTCACTGGCTACTATCCACACTCTTTCCATAGCTATTGCTTAAAATCAGACCCCTAAGGCTTATTATACTAATTTGCAGTTATCTTTTCTCCTGTTGTGAGTCTGAGCATTAATCTTTCAAAAGACCATAGATAATCCTTGGAAGCAGCAGAAACAATTTATTTTACAGGTATTTCAGAAACTTGACAATCTGTGAATGATAGACACCGTTGGGAAAACATACTATTTTAGTTATTTCCTTCAAAAGAGAGGGAACAATCAATAAAGAAATTAAAAAGAGAGAGAGAGAGGGAACAAAATAGATATCCAAGGATAGTGAGGCTCATTAGCCTTGCGAGAGTTGGTCTTTATGCCCAAGTCTCTCAGACACCTAAAAATACAATTTTCTATTGTTACCAGACAGACATTATTTAAAACTGTCATATTTCCCATTTTTAAAGTTTCTGTTATTTCTATATCATCACTGCAGAATGTCTTCAGCTTTCAAACTTCTTCATTCATCATTAATTCATTCAACAAATTGCTACAAACATTTTGTACACACCGGACATTAGATTAGACATTGGAATACAGTTAACAAGAAGACTTGGTTCTTGCTTTTAATAAGCTCATGGTCTAGTGGGAGACAAAAATTAGTTAAGCCAGCCATTGAAGCATGCAAAATCAGCTAGGGAAGAGAAGGAGAAAGATGATAAAGAAGAAATCTTTCAGAGGAGATAATGTGGTGAATTGAATTTCAAACCATAAGAAAAAAGAAAACAGAGAAAGAACATTCTACCCAGAAGTTAGAGCATCTGGTACTAAGATTTGAGATGTTATAAATTGTGGAGGTGTTTGCTGCACAATAAAATAATCAACAGCAAAGATTCCAGATTGAGTTCCTGGATTAGGTTTCCTATAACCACATCTTATGCAACCTTAAACAGGTTTCTTCATTTTTTTTTTTTGTACTTTTGTTTCCTCATGGGTAAAATTGAAAAAAAATTTAACTTTCCTCAAAAGTTTGTTGTGAGAATTAAAGAATAAAATAAACTGCTTATTACAGTGACTGACAAAATAAAACCAATGCCATCTCCACTACAAGCATCCAGGTTCCTGTGGAAGTCTGTGGACTCTTATTAACTCCAGGGAGAAGTTTTCAAATTGGGAGAATAAAATGAACAAAGACAAATTTATTATTTATAAATTCTAAAGTTATCATCCATCTGAAGTTGAAATTAAGTATGCAAATGGGCAAAGCTCAACTTCTTCTTTCACTCCCAATACTGAAAAGTTGATGAGCTTTGGAGGGAAAACACAATTATATGGTATTCTAGAGGGTTTGGCAAGTGCTGAGAAATATGAGGCTCTTGTAGAATAGATTTCCCTCCCCGCGCCCCCCCTCCCCAGAGGACTTGAAGTTTAGGGAATTTGAAGGAAGGGAAAAGCAGTAGTTACATGCCTAATGGAAGGCTTAAGGGGCGGATTGAGAGCCCCATTAGTAGGTCCCAGTTCCTAAAAGGCTAAATGAGCAAAGTCAAACCTAGGCAGCCCAAGTCACCATTGATGGAGTTGCTCATGTACAATTGAGAATCAGAGAACACATCCAGAATTAGAAGGCAAAAGTAGATCTGGAGTAGGTTGAAACCAAGAAGGAGAAGATCTCCCTCCTTAAATCTTGGTAGTAGCAATTGTGTACTATCTTCACTTCATAGCATCTTTACTTAACCTCCCAAGGATTAATCTCAAACCCTAGGAGAAGTAAAAAGAAATAACATAATCCTCTATGTGACTGAAATATAAACCTTATTGACTGAGAAATCACTAAATTGCACTGAGTTTACGTGAAATTGACCAAATTGATTCTGAATCAGGAAGATATAGTTCGAAATCAGAAATCAAATTGAGTTATAAAAAAATAAAGTTAAACCCGGCCGGTGTGGCTCAGTGGTTGAGAATCGACCCAAGAGGTCACCTGTTCTATTCCAAGTCAGGGCACAAGCTGGGGTTTTGGGCTTGATCCCCAGTAGGGGGCATCCAGGAGACAGCCTGTCAATCCACATTTCTCTCTCATTAATGTTTTTATTTCTCTCCCTTCATCTCTCTCTAAAAATCAATTAAAACATATTAAAAAAATAAATAAAGTTAAAATTTTGCAAAATGGCATTTGTGACTGCAAATGTACATAATATAGGGTTCAACTTCTTTCTGAGGACAATTAGATTCTATTGAAATATACTAAGTTCAGAAGTGACATGATCATATTTTTATTTTAGTAAAAAATTACTTAGGGAGAAAATTAATTGGATTGGAGTGGAAGGAAAAGCAGCAGGGGGTAGATAAGGAAGACTAGTTAAATGAATATTGTTGAAGTTTAAGCAAGAAGAATTCAGTTTCCTAAATAATTTAGTAAATTGGATGGGCCTGAGATATATTATGTAGAAAGAATTCACAGAAGTTAATGGCTGGTTATACATGGAGTGGTATAGGAGGCATTGAAGAATGTAATTTATTCCTTTATTTAATATTTGTTGAGCATATATTGTGTGCCAGACACTGTTAGATGCAGGGAATCTGGAAGTGATAAAAAATGACCAGTAATGACTGTAAGTGAAATTATAGTGTAAAAAGAGAGATACAACCCTTAATCAAACAATCACATGAGTAAGTGTAAAATTACAGCTCTGACAAGAGGTAGAATTCAGGATTTCATGATGTAATAAGAGATTAAAACCAGACAGAGAGATAAAGGAAGGTTATCTGAAAGACGGACACCAGAGCCTAAAATTGAAGAATGGGGAAGGTTTAGGGAGAAAGAGCTGGCTGACATTTCAAATATTTCTGATCATGACCATCAGTAAGAAATGCATTTTATCTAATGACCCAGTATCCACACACAGATACACACCATACTAAAGCTTTGGGAATTAAATTTACTCTAAATACTTGTATATAGTCTATCATGCTATGTTAGTCTGTTTTTTATTTAAGACTAGAGGCCCAGTGCACAAAATTCATGCACTGGTAGGGTCCCTAGTGGCTGCTGGCTGCGGCTGGGGCCTCCCTCCCTTCCCCCGGCTGGCCCGCCCCCTGGTTGAACTCCAGGAAGAACTCTGGTCAAGGGGACAATTTGCATACTGCACTTTTATTATATAGGATTGCAAGCATACATTAAATTGATTTCATGGTCTACTCAAGAGTTGTGATCTACAGTGTACAAAATACTGACTTATTTAATGACAATACTTATTGAAGGTATACCATTCTAATGTTCCTATCACAACAACCCTATAAGGAAATACTATCATTACTTCCATTTTACATATGAAGAAACTGAGCTACTGGACTAAAGCCACACAGTTAAGAAATGGCAGAGCCTGTGTTAAGAGTAAAGCAGAGCCTATATGCTTAACCACTGTACTATGTTGTCTTGTTGCTCACCTGGCCATCTACATGGATGGGGATACCTCTCTATACAGATAATAAACCAGAAAGTAAAAGACAGGAATGTGAGCTTCTATCACACAGAGATCATACCTTTCACATCCATTAAAATGGACCATAGCATAGCCAAATTCATCAATATGGTATGTATGCCACTGAGCACATTGATGATTGTGACATATTTCCAAAGGAGTTTAAGAAAAAAAGGAACCAGTTATTTGCTTTGCTAAATTGAGATTTAGCATAGAAATCCTTAATATTTATAATATTCTTTATATCCATATATAAAATGGTGGAAAATACAGCCACTTAGACCTCTTGAATTGGGATATGAAGTACATCATGACTCAACACACATACACACACACACAAAAGCAATTCACAAAGCAGTGTTAATTTAATTACATGTGATGTCATATTTTCTATTCTCTTTTAATTTTAAAAAGATACTGGCCAGCACCCACTAAATTGAGGTTTACTTCCTTGTATATATCTTCATAAGTATCTGCCACCTCTTGGTGTCATTTCTTAGCAAATAGCTCTATCTTCAGAAATTCTCTATTAAAAATTCAATTATCTTGTGTGAGTAGTGGCCCTTTAATTTATTATCAGTTTTTGACAACTTAATGGGAAATAGATTATGAGATTCAATACAATGTAACAAATATTTATTGAAAATCATTCAAAAGACTGTGCAAGATTCAAATAACTAGTTATATCCAGAAGTTGATCACAATACAGTGAAGGAATAGGACACAGTTGGATAACTTCTGATGGAAGGAATGGAGAGAAGGCGGGTGGGGGGGGCGGGGGTTAGTCCAGCTGTGCTATGGCAAGGTTCTGAAGAGTGCTGCTAGATGAGCCACTACCGGGCAAGGTCCTGGGATCAGAGGGGGCTTATGAGGAAGAGAAAGTGGTAAAAAGCTGGTGTCAGAAGCAATGACACTCCAGGAGCAAAAAGCACACCCAATACTCAGATTTCAGCTTCTGCTACCACTTTCTAATAAAATCATCTAGTGATTCTTAGAGAAATGTGTGATTCTAGGGTTAGATGAGCCTGGAATATCTTCTGTTTCTAGAATGTAAGGAAGTATTTAAAACAAAACAACCCATTGTGCTGAGGGTATGGGAAAGGCACACAAAAGCCAACTGAATGAAAGAGTACCACAGCTCCATTGGCCAAAGCCAAAGCTACTTGAGCAACAAAATATGTAATAAACCAAATAGTATTGGGTTCTAACTCAAAGTATAAAGCAAATACCTGTGAGTTCGTACAGATATAAATGATTGGATAAATGAATAAATGGGGAGAGTAAACAAATCTGAAGTGCAGATGAACTCCAAATAACTTTAGTGGTAATCAGCCTTCAAGGAGGTGGAGCATTTATCCTACCTCATAAGCGGCTTTTTTCCAAAGAGGGGAAAGAATAACTTTCCAGCAGAGAATCCTGACAAACCTTATCTCCGCCAGGTGATCAAGGCTGACATCATCAATGATGAGTCTTGTTGATAGATCAGCCCTTGATATAAAGTGATGATGAAAATAGAACTTTACCTCTGTGGTCTTCCTCACAAAACCTCCAAATCTCAGTGTAATCATAAATATTATTTTTAAATATTATAAAACATTATTTTTAAAATTAGGGACACTCTATAAAGTGTCTGGCCAGTATTCCTCAGAACTAGGTCATTAAAAACAAGGAAAATCTGAGGAGCTGTCAGAGCCAAGAGCAGCCTAAGGAAACACGCTGACTAAGGTAATCACGCAGCATCCCTAGTGACAGCCTGGAACACAAAGGACACCAGGTAAAAACGAAGTAAATTTGAATAAAGTATGAGATTCAGTAAATAATCATGCATCAAATCTGCTTTATTGGTGGCCAAACATCTACCATTCTTAACATAAGGTGTTAACAACAGGGGAAACTAAGAGTTAGGTATATAAGAACTCTCAGAATAAGTTTCACTAACTGTACAAAAGACAGAGCTAAGCATAATACAGCCCATTTCCCTAAAGATGTTTTAGTCTAGTGGGGGAAGCAGACTAAATGTTCTGTAAATTTAAAACTATTCTAAAACTAAAAGTTTATTTAACAAAATAAAAAGCTGATCTCACAAATGGTAAAAATCTGTCATCACAACCTCCACCCAAACAAATTATCTTCCACCTCAGCCTCCAGCTGGCTTTGCCTATGTTTAAAAGTAGATTTTCTACTTTTTTCTGCTGGAGCGCTAAGTTGCCAAATTAATTCAAGTTTAAAAAGCTGGCAGCAAAACCATTAGCAGTGGAGGTAAGTGACTGAAATGATGCATTTTCAACATCATCAGAGCCCTCTGGCACGCAGCTCCTTATATAAAGCAAATAAAGTGTTATGAGACAGTACAATGAATATGATGTAATACCAAATGATCAATTCAATGTGCCTTGTCAACAGAAAAATAGCAACTCCCTGCAGAAAATCAGCCAAGTAATTGTGTATGACACAGATAGTGTTCTCCTTGGAGCCGACGCTGAAATCCCAGAAGAGGAATGGCCAGGTGGTGATAAAGTCGCTGCCACTTTTTAAGGCATTGTTTCATTTTCCCTGTAGTTTTTTTTTCCCCTCCTCTTTTGGTTGTTGTCACTAGTTGGTCTCTCTGGATAGAGTTCTACAGATTTGTAAGCTGCTCAGCACAGCTGAAGTTGAATAGCTTTCAGATCAATGCTCTACACCAGTGTTCCTACTGTGATGGGCTACTTTCATGCAACTTCCCCACCCAGCTGCCTTTCCCCTTGTGGAATAAAAGATATTCTACATATCATTCCCCACTTTCCTATGCGTCCAGAACTATGCTAAGGTATTATGTACATTAACTTGAAAAGCCCTCAGAATAGCCCTATGACTGAGAGATTTCATTGCAAATGAGAAAACTGAGGTTTAGAAAGCTTGAGTAATTTGCTCAAGATCAGAGACTAGCAAGTGGCTGAGCCAGGACTATGAACCCAGATAATCTGACCACTGAGCCTGCACCCCACAGCCTGTGCATGGAAGGTAGTCATCTGTAGGAATATCTGCCTCCTCCTCTAGACTGAAACCTCTTTAAGGAAATGGGCTGCATTGTTCTTAGCTCTGTCTTTCTTACAGTTAGTGCCTAGGAACAGTAAGGGCACTTCATACTTGTTTATTAAATAAAATGCACACATTTTAAATAATATTGTCTATTCCTGTGTTAAATGTATATTATACATATAAAACTACATTGACCAAAAAAGGGTAGTGAGGGCTCTCTAATGTTTTTGTGCCTTTTTCTTTTTATTAAATTGTTGACAATATTACAGATGTCTCCCATTCCCCCCCTCCCCATATTCCCCTCCACCCAAACCTTTTTCTTGTTATTTATTGTTCCTGATATTAAAGGGCAAAGTAACCAAGAAAACCTTATAAGCTGAGATGTTTAAAGAAGGAAATAGCCAGTGACAAGTGTTCTCTTCTAGTTGAACAAAATCAGGTTTTGAAATAACATGTCCTTAAGCAATGGGTTTCAGGAAGGATGCTCTCTACTGGATATTTGCATAGCCAGCAGGGTAGTGAGATTATCTGGAGTAGAAAATCACTTTGTGCAGTGGCCCAGTGCTTCTCAGAGATGCAAAACATGATTAGTTGTGACACTGAGGACTGAGGAAAAATGCCCTGTCTACCTGGGACTGGTAGCATCCACATGTCCACATGTTTCAGGACTTGCTAATCGTCTGCAGCTCACTGACTAACTCTCTGATGGAGGGAGATGGCATGTCTCTGAAGACATAAAGATGCTAGAGGACCAGTGAAACATATGCTTCCACATCATTAAATGGGAGCAGCGACAACTGCTCTGAGACTTTTTCATCGGTTCGTGCATTTTGTAATATAGACTGAGAGGAGAGTTTCTGAACCTTCTAGGCATCCCTCAGCATTCATAAATAAATGGGCACCTTTATTAAATAACTCTGCCAGTGCTCCCTGCAAGGGATCTGTCAAGATGTCAGACCTGGGAAATCAACCCAGTAGGAAGAAATGGTGGCAGAGTAATACTGTTTTTATTCTTGTCAGTGGGATCCACACTAGAAGGTGAGTGAGAGGTGAGGGAAAAGAATAAGAAGTAGAGGAAGAGGAGAAGAAAGAGTAAGAGAGAAGCAGGTGGGTGAGGAAAAGAGAAAGAGGTAGAAAGGACTGTCTTAACAAATTACCAAAACAGGATGTCTTAAAACAACAGAAGTTCATTGTCTCACAGTTTGTAAAATAAGAAAATGTCAGCAAGGTCATGTTCTTTCTAAAACTGTGGAGGAAAATTCTTCCTTGCTTCTTCTAGTTTCTAGTGTTTTCTGGCAATCCTTAGCATGCCTTGGCTTGTAGATTCAAAGCTCCAACCTCTGCCCCCCTTTTCATGTGGGCTGTCTTCTCGTGTCTCTTTCCATTGTCTTCTTCTCTGCATCTGTGTCCCAATTTCCCTTTTCTTATAAAGACACTGGTCATATTGAATCAGAGGCCTACCCTACTATAGTATGACCTCATTTTAACTAAGTACATCTGCAACAATACCATCTATAATAATAAAAGGGTAATATGCTAATTAGACCAGACATCTTTCCTGACAAAATTGGGGCCAGAAGGAAGCCAGTCAGGGTCCCAGGTGGCTACAGGTGGCCCGAGGGAAGCAGGCCAGGGTCCCGGATTCCTGCGGGCAGCCCGAGGAAAGCTGGCCCTTGTCCCGAGTGCTGAAGGGAAACTGGTGCCAGCATCTGGGGGAAGGAAGAACTACTCTTGCATGAATTTTCATGCATCGGGCCTCTAGTTTCCAAATAAGATCACATTCTGAGCTGTTGGGGATTAGGATTTCAATGTATCTTTCTTAATTAAATATAATTGGGACTTAATTAAATATAACGGAACATTTTTCCAATTAAAACTAATTTTAAAATGTGGTCTGGAAAGAATACAGTTTATTATTAAAATTCATAGAATCTTCTGAAAAAAACAAAGTACCTACTGTAATTAGCTTTGTGAACACATATATGCCTTCACTAACTTCCTGGGGAGGGAGCTCTGTGTGGTTAGGTGGCACATGGCTCTCGGAAGAAAGCTTAAGGGGCATGATACTTAATTTTGCATGTGAAAAATGATAGCCTTGCACATTAGACTTCATAGATGGGAGATGAGGGTGAAGAAATGAATAAAGATCACTCATTTGGGGATAATCTGTGAGTCATAAAATTCAATTGACTCGTTGGAATAGAAAGAAGCTCCATAATCTAGGAAGTCTTATTTTTTATTTTTGTTATTCTTTTTTTTTAAATATATTTTATTGATATTTTACAGAGAGGAAGGAAGAGGGATAGAGAGCTAGAAACATCGATGAGAGAGAAACATCGATCAGCTGCCTCCTGCACACCCCCCACTGGGGATGTGCTCGCAACCAAGGTACATGCCCTTGACCGGAATCGAACCCGGGACCCTTCAGTCCGCAGGCTGACGCTCTATCCACTGAGCCAAACCGGTTTCGGCTGTTATTCTTAATGAACATTGAATCCCAGTTCCTAGACCATTGTCTGGCACAGAATCATCTCTTGATAAATTTCCGTTGTCTGAATGAATGGAGGAGTTGATGGGAGCTAGTGTTGGGTGATAGAAATATCAGAGGTTAGTAAATCAGAGATACTAATGCAACTTCTAGCTTCCTCACATTTAATTGTAGGATAGCAGCTGTGTCCCTTGTCATACTAAGACATCATATTCTCATGAGTAATAGCACATAATTATTAAGACTTTTATGAATATTAAATAAAATTATAAAGAATACAAAGAACCCAGTATCATTCTCAAAACATGGTGGTATTTAGTCAAAAGTAACCCTCTTTTATTTGGTCAGTGACCTCTTCAAAAATACTGCCATGAATTCAGGACAACACACAGACAGGCACTGGGTAGGAATAACTTCTTTAAATATACAGAATTATTTACTTCAAAGGACTTTCACTACAGCTAGCCAGGCATACAAAAAAAAAAAATCAGCATCTTAAATGATTAGGTTAAAATTACACTGTGTAGCCCTAACCAGTTTGGCTCAGTGGATAGAGCATCAGCCTGTGGACTCAAGGGTCCCAGGTTCGATTCTGGTCAAGGGCATGTACCTTGGTTGCCGGCACATACCCGGTAGGGAGTGTGCAGGAGGCAGCTGATCAATGTTTCTCGCTCATTGATGTTTCTAACTCTATCTGTCTCCCTTCCTCTCTGTAAAAAATCAATAAAATATATTTTAAAAAATTACACTGTGTAGTAAATAACTACTCTAGGATTTCAAAGAAATAAGACACACATAGAAAAAGCCATCTGCTCATTTCCTAATAACACACACTTTTTTTTCCCCCCAAGAACAGACACTTCTAAATACCCTACTAACTAAATGGCTTGGTGTCACTTAGAGTCATTATTGTTTTTAAATTAATTTCCTCAAACATTTCTGTTCTGGTCTGTCAGTATTCACTCTTTTTCGTCTGTCTCAGTGCTATGTGATATGGTTTATTTGAGGCCTTTTTGTTGAAAGGAACTAATGATCATGTAAGAAATCTCCACATGCCAGAGGACCAGTGAAACATATGCTTCCACATCATTAGATGGGAAGAGTGACAACTGTGCTGAGACTTTTTCATTGGTTCCTGCATTTTGTAATATGGACTGAGTGGAGAGTTTCTGAACCTTCTAGGCATCCCTTAGCATTCATAACCACACGGGACCTTTATTAAATAACTCTGCCAGTGGTTCCCAAAAGGAAACTGCCAAATATGGAGAGATGGTAGTGACATTGGGAAGGTATACACACCCAAGCATCCAGGAGGGTCTCAGTGCAGCTTCAGAGAGAGCACATGGTGAGGGAGTCCAGTGGAGCCTGCCTTCAGGAAGGAGGAGAACATAAAAAACCTGTCCCGTATAGAGTTCCCCTGGGAGGACATGGAGAATAGAGACTACGAGGGGGACCAGAGGAGCAAACGCTCTCTGATCCTCTTAGAGTTGAACCTGCACTGCCACGTGGGCATCTGCTGGTTCTTTCTCTCTCGCTCTATTTTCCCCGATATTCAACTTCCACCTGGCTTTTTCACCCTCTAATCAGTGAGTCTTTCTCTATTGCATAGCTGTTTCTGAGTAGTTGTCTTTTCTGCTTCCTAAGAACTCCAGGTTTGTGTGATAGCTCTGATGCTTTCTAGCAGAACCTGCTGCTGGTGTCTTGTTTTCTTAGCTTATTTTCATCTCAAATTCTTGACAAGGGTTTTCCCAAAGGTCTGAGGGTCTGCCAAGCACTATGATGGGCTTTTTTTGGTCAAGCCCCTTGGCATTAACCAGAGGACCTTTAGAGATGTACATCCCACATTGAGGAGAGACCACTGGCAGCTTCAGTGGAAAGATCATTAGACTGAGCAAGAGGAGGCTGGCATTCCAAGTGAACTGTTCCAGGGTTATCACTGCTCACACAGCCAAGTCGCCCATCCTTCATGGACCCCAGTTCTTGGTCTGTACAATGGGAATAAGCATATCAGAAGAACAAATGAGATAATACGGGTGAAAAGTTATTGAAAAGTCTAAATTTCCATGTACACATATAGCTATTTCTACTATTTTTGCATTATACAGGAGTCAAAAACGATTGAACTAAAAGCACTTAAAAAATTAAATCAGGGAGGTAGGGAGCAATTTCTCTTCCTTGGACAAATACAATTTTTAAAAATCCATAAACTTTTCTCTGTGCTCCTTATTGTGTATAAAAATTTTATACTATATGTGAGGTAAACACAGTATGATACAGTTTAGCATCCACTGGTCTGCATTCTGATTGGGGGTGTAGATACCGTAAATCAATAGTGAAATCAGTATTCCTTAATACCCTCCTGCAATCAGCTGCCACTTTCCTTGGGCTGGTAAGCAAAGGGCCATTTGCAAAGCTGCCAAAGCTCAGTCCCTTGTGCTACATTCTGAGCCTATTTTCTTTTATTTTATCCATCATAGAAAGTAATAACAGCTGGACACATCAATTTGCATAATAACCTTGCCTGCTTGGAGATTGTTACAAGGTTAGGTCTCCACTCTTGCTAACAAATCTCAGGAAGAATCTGTCCCTTTTTCTTTTGTTCTTTTCATAGCATTAACTAAAGCTGTGTTTCCTTCAACACTGGATGCCAGACTATGTACAATCACTTTTCCAATTCTCTTACATTTTCTTATGGAACATGTTTTTAAAAAAATCAATCACTCAAACAAAAAAACACCCACTCCTTCTTTTAGGAATAATTACTGGCTAGTATTCTGGAGTAGTTTGGAAACATTTTACCTCAATCACTGCTGAGATTTATGCAACATATCAAATTCAACCGAGATTAAATCCTTAGATGGAAGAAAAATTGGGGAACTAATTTTTCTTGTTCATACTGAGAAATTTTGGAATCTCAGTGACAAGTGATATGCACAGACTTCCAACTTTACACAATATTTTTTAATATGGATAAGCCAAATAGAATCAGGGGAAGAATTTGATGTCCTTATAATAAAAACAAGACATAACACAAGACAGAACTTTTCTCACTTCTCTGGGAAGACCACTCAAGGTTCTGGGTTTGTAGTTGACTTACAAATAGCTAAATTAGACAAAATGCACAGATATTTTTTCATTTAGAATGGGAAACTTTAGAATTGCTGAAAAAAGATTGAGGTTCATTTCAAATTTGAAAAATAGATACATTTTCAACTTCAAATAATTTTGATTTAGTTAGGAGTGACTTAAGGAGATACAGATACAGGTAAAATGATTTTTTGTAGATTTTAAAGAAAGTTAGAACTGATGGAAGACATTCATATAAAAATTTAAGGTAAACAAACACAATTAAGCAGGCTTTTACTTTTGGTCTTGATGAAGTAACTGACACTGTACTAAACTTCTTATTTAAATGAATAAAACAAAACTACAAAACTGGGAGAAATATATGAAATAACAGTTTTCAGGCATCAAGCAAGACTGTTCTCTATGAAAAAAGTGAAATTCATGTTCCCCCTGCTTCTCTGTATGAGGACATTTTCTTGAATGGAGTGGAGCTAGCTAGAGTACAAGAAGACATAGTAGGTCCACTGAGTTTAGGAAAATCAAGGTCAGAGCTAGTGAAGGGGCTGGAATCTGATGAGCATATACAATAAATACAGGGTATCTCAAAAATGTATACACACTTTAACAGCTGATACCTCAATTTTGAAAATCAAATGTATTTTAATAAGCACTGCCATTATAATAACTCAACATGTGTGTATACATTTTGGGGGGATACCCTATATTTAAGAATGACTTTAAGGAAAATTGACCAAAACATTCTCACTGAAAACTACAGAATATTGCTAAGAAAAATTAAAGAAGAGCTAACTAAATGGTAATTTATACTATGTTCATAAATTGGAAGATTTAGTATTGTTAAAATGTTCATTCTCTTCACATTGATTTATAGATTGAACACAATGTCAGTTAAAATCTTAGAAAGTTTTTTTTGTAGAAACTGGAATTACTTTTAAAATATATCTTGATATTCAAAGAACTAGAATAGCCAAATCAATTTTGGGAGAAAAAAAAAACAACACATATTTGAAGGACTTATACTACCTCATTTCAAGAATATTTTATAAAAGCTTTACTTATTAAAACTATATGACATTTGGGTAAAGATAAACACAAAGATAAATAGAAGGAAATTAAGTCCATAAATAGACACTCACACATTTTATTTTCTAATAAGACACCAAGATAATTTAATGGCTAAAGATTTTTGTTTTTTACAAATGGTGTTGAGAAATGGACTTCTGAAAGAAAAAAAATAATGAATATTTACTTCTACATTTTATCACATAGAAAATTAATTTATAGTTGACAAAACTTTTAGAAGAAAAGTTTGAAAAAATATTATGAACTTGCAATTAAAAACTTGCAGATAAATATATTCATAGCATCTTTATTCATGAAACCCCCAAAAATTTGTTACATCTCAAGTGTCCACTTGAGGTGGATGAATAAACAAATTGTTGTACATTTTAAAACATAATGCTACACAGTGATAAAAATAAAGCAAAGTGGATGAATCTTAAAAACATGATGAGCAAAATAAGTAATACACAAATGCATACATACAGTTTAATTCTATTTATGTGAATTTCAAGAACGAGGTAAAATAATTTTAGGCTGATGGAATTCAGATCTGTAATTTTCTGGGAAGAAGTTGGGAGATGTATTGACTGCAAAGGGACATACTTTCTGGACAATGAAAATGAATGTTAAAGCTCATCAAACTGTTCATTTGAAATGTGTGCATTTTATTACAACTTAATACAGTTAACTTCTAAAATATTTTAAGCTTAAGAAGAGTATTAATTTCTTCTCTATCTTGAATTAGTTCTCTCAAAATAATTTTAAATAAGTATGTTGATGACTTTGTTTCCTTGTAAGAACATATCTTATGTTTTATATTGCAATTCAATGAGAAAAAAATGTTAGCATATAATGCTATATTACTTTATAAATAACTTCCAGGAATGTTTCTTTCCCTGATGAAGTATACCTTTATTTTAATATCTTCTCAGCATTTGAAATAAATGCATCTGTGTTCTCTACCTGCTTCAATTCTTTCTATATATTTTACACTTTTGCCTTGTAAACTAATTTATAGTCCCTGGATATTATACTGTCCTCACTAATATTTATGTTATTTGGTAATGAAATACACAGGTATATTTGATCTTGCATCTGCTTGACATTTTATTTCTAAGGTGTGTTTAGCCTGTTTTGTTTTTTTAACTTTATTCTCTTTCTTTCTCACCCATATTTGAAACACATTCTGTGGACTGTGTTTGACGTCCATTATTTCGTACTTTCATTTCTATCTATAGACAATGTGTGAGATTGTGTGGTCCCTCAAAATTCAGGGTCCCTCAAAATGTTGAGACTCATGTAGTCACAGAAGCACCAAGAGGGTACAACAAGGTTTAAAACTCACATAATGAGGCATATGAGGAAAACAGGTCTGAAATATCATGAGAGAACCAGGGAAGGAGAATGACTTCAGTACACATGGTGGCTAGGGAGTGTAATAGGGTGAGGGGTCTGCCACAAACAAGGGATTGTGTGGTTTCAACTTCCCACTGAGCCAGAGAAAAGCACATTCAGTCTATCTTATCCCTTTGTATAGATGGGGCTTGAAATCTGTCAGCAGATAACATAAAAATATAAGTCAGGGCTCAGCCTCAGTGGCTCAGTGGTTTAGCGTTGACCTATGAACCAGGAGGTCATGGTTCGATTCCTGGTCAGGACACATGCCTAGGTTGGGAGCTTGATCCCCAGTGGGGGGCATGCAGGAGGCAGCCGATCAATGATCCTCTCTCATCCTTGATGTTTCTATCTCTCTATCTCCCTCTCCCTTCCTCTCTGAAATCAATAAAAATCTATATATATAAAATAGAGAAATATGCTAATTAACTGGGATGCCGTAATGGGTTAACCAGGCAGGAGAGGTTGCCCAGGCAGCGTCAGGGGCACGGCGGCAAGGGCCTCCATGCGCCTGCACTGGGGAAGGGCCTGATCAGCAGTGGCTGTAGCTGCTTCAAGGGCCAGAGAGGGAGGCAGGGCTGGACCAGGAGCAGCCCAGGCTGCTGTGGGGCCTGGGGAGCAAGGCAGGGCCAGACCAGCGACTCAAGGGTGGGCAGCGCCGCACGATTTCGAATCATGTGCTGAGCTCCTAGTATATAATAATAATAAAAAAAATGGAATCAGTCTTCATTATAGGAAAGAAAATGGAAAAAAAAAATCAGATACAATGGAAGTCAAAGCATATTATATTTAAAGTAACTCAAATAAAGTAGATAGGCCTTGAAAGAGTTTCATTTTAAGTTGTTATTTATTTTAAGTAAGTTCACCTCAAAGAATATAGGAATTACCTCCTGAATATAAATTTGCCTCAACTCTAAATAGGGAACATAGTTTTGGCCACTCATGAGATAGCATAGTCACCAAAGATCATGGGTAGGGTTGTTTGGATGCTCTGAAATATTCTTGTAAGCCCCCAAAAGCCCTATTCTATACAGAATTCTGGATGGATCATTTCTATAGTCTTTTCTACTTTTCTTTGAGTCTTTGAAGTTAAGCTTATTTACTTAGGTTCTTGACATAATTGGATCTTGTTAGGGAGAAGCACTTTGAACAGCAGTTTTACAGGCAATTTTTCCCTACAACAAATTCAATTTTTTGATGCACTAATGCCCCCCATTGATGCATCAGCTATTTTCTGTTTAACGCACCACCTATGACAGAAGCTTTCAGTGTTTGTGTTTATTCAGAATTGGCTTCATCATTGCTAGCTATATACACAGGAGGGAAGTGTTTTGTTTTTTTTTTTTTTTCATCTGAAAAGAGTCTCCAGCCATACACTATTTGCTAGTCAGAGATCCAAGTTGTATTTGACATCTGCAAATATTAAAATGAAAGTGACAAATACTCAGGTGGCAAACAACTTATGTTGGAATAGGAGAATAGAACAAGCAGTGAATGTGATGCATCATGTATCTTTCTTAAACTTAACTGTAGTGAGGTCAAATATTTCTTTTTTTCTACCTCTTTATGGGAGATTTTTGAGAAACTCAGTTGTTCACGTAAGTCATTTAATAACAAGGCCAAATGGAAGGGAAATTACATTTAAAAAGCCAGTATGCAAATTCTAAGAACTGGATAATATAAGTTTAATTTGAAGAAACTATGTTCTGCCTAGAGTGTAAATTTTCAGGCTGGGGAACATTTACAATAATATAGGACTGTGTTTTTGCTATTTATAACCTACTAGAGGCCTGGTGCACGAAATTTGTGCACTGGGGGGGGGGGGGGGGGGGCTGTCCCTCAGCCCAACCTGCACCCTCTCCAATCTGGGACCCCTCAGGGGATGTCTGACTGCCTGTTTAGGCCTGATCCCACAGGGTCGGACCTAAACAGGCAGTCAGACACCCCTTTCACAATCCGGGACTGCTGGCTCCCAACTGCTTGCCTGCCTGCCTTCCTGATTGCCCCTAGCCGCTTTTGCCTGCCAGCCTGCTCACCCCCTAACCACTCCCCTGCCAGCCTGACTGACGCCTAACAGCTCCCCTGCCAGCCCGATCATCCCTAACTGCCCTCCCCTGACAGCCCAGTCACCCCCAAATGCCCTCCCCTGCATATTCCCTCTTTATTAGGTTTTTTTCTTTAACATATTGGACAGCCCTAACTGGTTTGGCTCAGTGGGTGGAGCATCAGCCTGCAGAGTCAAGGGTCCCAGGGTTGATTCTGGTCAAGGGCATGTACCTTGGTTGGGGGCACATACCCAGTGGGGAGTGTGCAGGAGGCAGCTGATAGATGTTTCTCTCTCATAGATGTTTCTAGCTCTCTATCTTTCCCTTCCTCTCTATAAAAAATCAATAAAATATATTTTTTAAAAAACATATTAGACAGTGTACCTGCGTGGTTTTGACAAACCAGTAAAAATGTAAACCCAAACTATAAGTGTCATAAAATAAACTCCTTAAACAGGAATTTCATGAGACCTTGGAAAGCTGATATCATGTGGTTGTTTCCTCCTTTTTTCCTTCTCTTTCTTTTTCTTGATGTTTCATCTTTTGTCCTTTCTTTCTTTTCTCTTTTTATTCCTTTTCTGTCCTCTCTTTCTGTTAACTTTTCCGTTGGTAGAATCGTCAGTACTTGAATCTGTCTTGCTTCCAGAAGACGAAGAAGAGGGAAACACACCGTCATCTGAAGAAAAAGATGATCTGTGTTGGGATCAGTGGTGTTTCTGGTTTTGCTCTTTTCCCGCTTTGTCATTTCTGCCGGCCCCGGCATCTTCAGGACTTGTGCGTGGACACTTCTTATTCATGTCTACAAATCCTCCCTGCTTTGGTGAAAACTGTAGGGGAAAAACCCTTCCTGGGTGGGCTCAAGCCCTGCCCGAGGTGCTGAGGAACCAGGGCGGGGAGCACCCAACACCACCGTTGCAGAACCAACTTCTGGACCTCGGGGTACTCTCCAGTAATGTAACTGCAATGTCGCCCTTTGCCTTCAGAAATTAGTTGTAAGTTACTTCCGATGTGAAACCCTACCTCAGACATTTCCTTTGCGGTTTGTAAAGATTTTAAACAAAACCCATTTACTTCCCTAACCTGGTCAGAAGTTTCTACCCAATGGGAGAGTTTTGCTGGACAGCATCGCCCAGATACCGCCCCCCCATCTCCAATCACTCGGCTGGGGACAAGGCAAGTTCCAAGGCGGACTCCCCTAGGCTGCCAGTGGGGCAGGATCACTCGCCCGGTAGGAGGCGCTTCTGAGGCTGAGACCCTGAGGCTATAGGGGTGTGTGTGTGGGATCACTCCATGGGGAGTGAATTTGTTTTTTATAAAGGGTCAGGAGGCCCTTTGGGCAGCATTCCACCAAGCCACTTATGCTGCCGGCTCTCAGCAGCAGCCCTACCTGGGACTGGGGGACTCTGGCACCACCATCTTGTGGCTATGGGTGCTGCCATTTTGTCCCGGAGTGACAGTTAATTTGCATATTACTCTTTTATTAGATAGGATGTTTTGGGGACTTAAATTAAGGATAACCTTATTTCTCATAATTCTTTCATTTGTTATCTCTACAAATATTTACTGAGAACTCATCATGAGCTAAACAAATACTTCATATATGATTGCAAGAGCAAGGTAATCCATACTCTCATAAGGAAGTTTCTAGAGAAATTATGGAGCTGAACAAGTAAACAGGTCAATTGCAGCACAGGAAGATATGCTCTATAATTACTATAGATAATGCACCATAGAAGCCTATAGGAGGGGTAATTAATTTAGTCATCAATAGTTAGGGCAGTCTTATAGGAAAAGTGAATTGGAATTTGAGAAGCTACACTTGGTAGAGCTGTGTGGGGAAAATCAGGCAAAAAAAAAAGAAAGAATGAATACATTGGGGACAAGAGAGCATGGCACATGACAAGAACAGTAGTAGAATGTGAGGAAGGTAGTCCTCAAAAGTGATATTGCAGGAGTTTTCAAAGCACAGAGCATAAAGACTTAGGAAATTATTAGGTATTTTATCCTAAGGGAAATACAAATAAATGAAGGATTTAAAGTAGAATTGTAATTTAATCAAATTCATCTTTTAGAATACTGTTTCTCTAGTTTAGTGTGAAGAATGAATTGGAGGGAGCAAAACTAGAAATAGTGTGATTATGGAACCAAGCTTCAAATCATCCTTTAAGTCACTGCCTCAGATTTCCTACTTTATATAAGGGATGCAAATGTACCTGCTAGCTAAGCACTTCCACTACAAAATAAATTGTATTTAAGGTAGTTGATAAAATTCCACTGCTAAATATTGTCAGACAAATATCCTGTAATCAATATAGAATGTTTCTTGAAAACATACCCAAATGGACAACCTTCTGGAATCTTTATCAAGTAAGCTTATTCATTGTACAAAAGCATGAATGGAAAATAGATTCTTGAAAAGAAAATGTTCAAACTTCAAATATTTACCATAAAGCAATTATTTATTTAAAGCCATTTTTAATATTTAATAATATGCTTATATTTTATTCATATTTTAAAACCAATGAAGATATTTTACAGCTTAGTACTTAACTTTAGATAATGAGGTGCCAGATCTCTTTTAATAGCTTGATTTGGAATGGAGAGTATTCCAAATCCACTGGTTGGGTCCAAATTGACTGTATTGTTAGGTAATTATTTATGTCAGCATTATACAAATAGTATGTACCTTATACCTGAAGTATCTTAAATAAACAAACTTGAAGCTTTTGTTGTCAGTGGGGAGCTCTGCTTGTCCCCACTGGTTGCTTGTGGGAGTGGCTTCCTATAATATCCTGAGAAACAGAATGTTCAAAGAGTTGCACAGGTGGGTAAGTTATTGTAGAAAGCTTTATTCTGTAGAATTACACCTCTGAGTTCCCAAGGCCCCATTTTTGTTCATCCCCCCCATAGAAAAAGCGTAACCATGACTTCAATAGGGCTAGAATTAAAGTTGTTGCCCAGAGTTTCCATTCCATGTCTGCACAGTCCAATACAGCATCATGCTAGCTTAATTCATGTTCATTAGTCCACTGTGTGGGGGGTATGCAGGGCCACGTAGCTATTGAGGGAACATGGGTTGCAACACAGCCAAAGGCACCAGAGAGCCAAGCAAGTGAGGTTCTTTGTCCAGGGGATTATGGTTTCCCACATTTCACAGGTCTTGCATTGGCCTTGCCCTCTCTAGCCTAACCATGGTTCCCCGGGCTACACTGACAAGCAAGTACCTTGCCTACATCACCCCAACTTTACTGCGCATGTTCCCATGTCCTCTTTGTTGGATACCTCCCCGCAGTGTTTTGCAGGGAATGGGCCAGTGGTTCCCTCCGGAGTGTGAAGTTGCAACTTCCTGGTGAAGCTACCCAAATGACATGCCTTCCTTATGTTCCTTTCTTATCATTAATAACTAGCTAATTACAATGGTATCACTTTGACAAGTTTATAGTTGTGTTCATATATTTAATCTTTAAATCTATTTATTAGTATTTGCAGATTATCATAATCTGAATATATTTTATTCACATTTATGAGGTACATGAATTAAGGCACATAATACAGGAAGTAAACTAAGCAACCCAAACCAAAGTAGGTTATAGATCTTTATAATTGATTTGAAATGTACTTGAATTAGAATTTGCAACCATAGTTCTAAATCTCAGGATCAACTGAAGTATAAATAAACTACAAATATTTCCTAGAGCAATTTGTTATTTTGTGGGATTTATTATTAATATTTTTTAAAACATGGATTTATTGGTTGTTTGTTTTGTAAGAAATAGAAAATTTGAAGTTATATATTTAACCAAAATTGTTTTTGCACAAAATAATGTAATTTTCCAAAAGCTGATTCTGTCATCTTAAGAAAATCAAATGTGCTCTCCTCCTGGGAACTGGGAACTCATAGTACTTTTAGATAAAATATACTCTTTCATTACATGGAGTGAAAGGGCTCATGTTTGTGATAGGAGAAAACACAAAGAAATGAGTGGCTTAGATGGGATTATAAAACTGAAGCATCTACATCACAAAGAAGACAAATATTGTTACCCACATAACAGAGAGCTTATATTTACTTAAGGAAGTGAGTTAGATTTCTAATTCCATGGGGAAGGAAGAAGAGCCAGAATAAATGAAAGCCAGATTTTAACTTTTATTCACTTCCACAAGACAACTAAAATCTCTGAATTTAGAGCCTTATTGTTACAATGTAATTACCTTAACAATGTGGCTGTCCAGAGTCAATCATTATTTCATTTACCAAGTATTTATTGAGTTTCTTTACCAAAACTAATTTTTACCTTACACATTGAGATTTATATTGCATTTAGATATTTCATCCACATTGACTGGCGTCTTTTAGAAACTTGATAAATGTTTGATGATCTTATTAATTAATTTTTAAATGCAACCTGACTTTTACAATAGAAATGGTCTAAAATAAAATTTAGTTTATTCCCAGTAAGTTTTAAAAATGACTATTAGAGATATTGTAAAATCACTAATTCATGGTGGCAAATAGGGCATGCATATATTTTTTTATTTATTGTTATTGATACCTCACTGAAATAAATGTTTATAGGCTAAATAAAAATAAAAATTCAAGCCCTATCTTGCTTGGCTCAGTTGATAAGAGCATTGGCCTGTGGACTGAAGGGTCCCGGGTTCGATTCCAGTCAAGGGCACATGCCCAGGTTTCGGGCTCAATCAATAGTAGGGAGCATGCAGGAGGCAGACAATCCATGATTCTCTCTCATCATTGATGTTTCTATCTCTCTTTAATAAATTAAAATACATTTTTCTTCTCTAAAATAAATTAAAATACATTTTTTTTAAAAAAGTAAAAATTCAGTAGCACCAAATAAAAATTACCAGTAAATTTGTGTAAAAATGAATACCAAACAGTCATGGATGGCAGATGAGACAAGTTGCAATGTGAGTGGGATTTGTGTGGGCAAAGAGAATGTGGGGGTTCTTTGCCGTGCCATGTAACACCGAAGACAGAGGGTCAGCAACTGTGTCCGACCAGTGTGGCTCTCTGGTTGAGCATCTACCTATGAACTAAGAGGTCCCCGGTTTCATTCCTGCACAGGTTTCTGGCTCTATCCCCAATTGGGTGCATGCAGGAGGCAATGATTCTCTCTCATCTTTGATACCTCTATCTCTCTCTCTCTCTTTCTCTCTCTCTCTCTCTATCCCCCACTCCCTTCCTCTATGAAATAAATAAAAATACATTTTTTTAAAATGTAGCAGAAAGTATGGACAGTATAAGAATCTGCTCTGGAAAAAACAAACAAACAGTGAGGAAAACAACTGTTGCAGTCAGCGCCCATAATCCTCATCTCACCCCTACATTGAAATGACAAGTGATTGATAATGATTTTCTGACAAAACAAACACACCACACAAAAACAGCTAGAATTTCTTTCTCTAATGAATTTTGGCCTGAATAACGCTAAGGTTTCTTCTGGAGAAGTTAATTCAAGTGGATAATTCCATTTCATTTTGAAAATACATTTTCTTACCATGTGAAACAAAAGGACATGTAGATTGAACATATAAACAGAAAAGATGTAGTTACAAAATTAGAAAGAAAAAATAATCGCAGAAATATTATACAACTATTTTCTAGAACTGGATAAACTATTTTCTAAAACTGGAGAAGGTTGGAAAAGCTCACCAAATAACCATTTAACACAATGAAAAAAAAAAAAAATGACCACAGGTAAACTTACATAATCTTGAATTTCACCAAAGCAGCAATAAAAAAGATGATAAATACTTCTAACATGGGGCAGGAAATAATTTTTAAAAAAGGAATGAAAAACAGACATCAAATATTTGTCTGCAACAGGGAATCTATATATATAAAAGCCAAAGTGTCCGTCCGACCGTCCCACTGATAGCTATGATGTGCACTGGCTACCAGGGTGCAGATGCTCAACGCAGGAGCTGCCATGATGCGCACTTGCAATTTAAAAAGAAACGGCACCACGGACCTGGAGCCGACAAACCAACACTCAGCTTCCCCCAAGTGGGACATGCTCCCCCGCCTGGAGCAACACCCCATCAAATCACAGTCAACACTGCCGAGACCCCATGGCAGAAAATGACCCCATGGCCCAGCCCAGCCCAGAAATGGTCACTGTGGGTGCCAGGTAATGATATCACGTAGCAACCCCTGGCTTCCTCTCCTTAGAGACTAGCATCTTTGGAGTTTCTTCATCCCAGGATCCCGACTTGTTTTATAACCAGGTGCAAACATTTCAAAGTTTAACCAAATGTTTGTGAAGTGTTTTCCCATGCCTCATCCCATTTGATCCTCACAGAAGTCCTGGAGAAAGTAGATAGGAGACTCAGTGGAATCCTATTTTCTTTTCATTAGCCAGAAAATGGAGATTTAGAAAGCTTAGAAAATTGACCCGACTGAAAAGAAGTAAGAAATGGTTGACCTTGAAAATGACTTCAGGTTTTCTCACTGCACAGAATATAGTCAAACACTGCTAGAGTTAAATATTTCACCTTTGTTCTCCATGCATGATCTACAGTAATAATCTGCTTTGGGTTGATATTTACTGCTGTGTTGTTGACAATTACCTGAAAGAGAAGTTGGGGTGCTTCACTGGACTGGAAAAAGTTTAGCTAAATCAGAAAGCAGGTATAATTAAGCAAGTTTATCTACATATATAAAAGGCTAAGTTGACTCATGCATGCACGATACATATAAAGCTCTCACTGGGCCAATCGAACACGTGTGTTTCGATATGTCATTGTCTATCATAAATTTGGTTGTTTTTGATGACTTTGTTGACATTCTGAAGCCTGAAAGAAAGCGGCATCATTGACCGACTATATCTGAAACGCAACTATTGCCACAATGTACCTCTGAAGCTAAAAGAAGCCAGCGTTGTTGACAGAGTGTGTCTGAAGACCAACTATTTGTTTTTATATCATGTTTTTGTTGTTTTTATATCATGTCTTTGTTGTTGTTACATGATGTTGTTATTTATTTATTAATCAATTTACCAATCATTGTTTTTATCAATGTTGTTTTCATATCATGTTTTTGTCATTTTTATATCATGATTACCAGTATTGTTTTTATATCATGTTGTTATTGTTTATTTATTAATCAATTTATATATTATTTTCATATACATTTTACTAATTTTCTTTCATATCTGACACTTCTATTATAGAAAAAGGGCGAATAGCGATATTAAAATATTTTGTATTTTGGGGGTGGAGGGGCAATGGGGAGATAAGGACACATATGTAATACCTTAATCAATAAAGAAAAAAAATTTAAAAAGTGAAGGGATTAAGATGTACAAATTAGTAATTACAAAATAGTCATGGGGATGTAAAGTACAGCATAGGGAATACAGTCAATAATATTGTAATAACTATGTATAATGCCAGGTGGATACTGGAAATATTGGGGGATCACTTTGTAAAGTATATGATTGTCTACCCACTATGTTGTACACCTGAAATTAGTTTAAAATAATATTAAATGTCAAGTGTAATTGAAAAAATAAAAATTAAAAATATTTTTATTTTTATTTTATAATTCTAAATTATATATACTATTTTGACATGTAATTTTTTTTGCAGTAATGTAATTACTACATGAACCTTTCTTCTAATTAATTTCCTTTCAATGTGCATGAATCCATGCATGGGGCCGCTGGCACTACATAACGACAGACAATAGGATTTTTAGTGTTCTGTGGGACAATAATTACCTGTGTAAAATTCTATACACTGGCAAATCATCAATCAGGTGAAACAACATATTCAGACATTCAGATATTTAGATAGTTTATCTCCTATTAACCATTTACTTTACAAGTTATTAGAGGGACTTCTCTGGCAAAAGGAGAAAATAAGCCAAGAAAACTGAAGACAGGAAATGCAAGAAAGAGCCAGTCTAGCTCAGTGTAGCTGCGCAGGAAGGGCCTGGGAGCCACCAGCTCTGAGATGAGTGTTTCCTTTTAAAGAAAGGAAATAGAGGTTTAGCCTGATACAAGGGAGGATAAATATGCAATGAATCCCCAAAGGGAGAAAATTATTTAAACACTTTTTTAAGGTCTCTTCATGAATTTAGGCAAATTGGCTATTGATAATCTGTATTTAAAATCATTATATAAAAATGAAACACTGGGATGAGAATACTGGGATGAAGTAGAAGCATAAGTGAAATTAAATACTTTTTCAAATCATGAGGGTAATAAATAATTCAAAATTAATAAATCAAGAAATGGAAGTAAAAGCCTATGATTGTGAATTATGGGGATACCTTCCAGAAGAACAAAAATCAATATGTGTATAAGAAGTTGTCTCTAAGCAATAAGTATAAGAATGGATGACATGGGAAGTTTATGTTCTTGAATAATATCCCTAATTCTATTTGATTTTTTATCATGTGGCTGCATTATTATAGTCACAAAAAATAAAATAAAATCAGTCTTAATGATGTATAAAGTGTGCTAAAAAGGCAATTGTGAAACTTAGAGCCAAGATGCTTTAAGTTTGAAGGGCTGAGGAGACAAAAGACCAGCCTAGCACAATGGAAAGTTCTTTGCTCTTATCATAAAACTAGAGGCCTGGGGCATGAAATTCATGCACAGGGGTGTGTGTCCCTCAGCCCAGCCTGCACCCTCTCCAATCTGGGACCCCTCGAGGGATTGGGCCAAAACGGGCAAGTCAGACATCTCTCTCACAATCCAGGACTGCAGGTCTGGTCCCTCCCAACTGCCCTCCCCTGCTGGCCATCTTGTGGTGGCCATCTTGTGTCCACATGGGGGCAGCCATCTCATGTGTTGGAGTGACGGTCAATTTGCATATTACTCTTTTATTAGATTAAACTAAAATAAAGGAAAGAAATGAGTGATTTAAACAGATGAATGTCATCATCTTTTATAATAATGATAAGAACACATCTATACAGAGAGATCTGTATGTGTTAACTCAGTTGATCATGTGTGAGAAATCTTAATATATTCCCTAGGTACATAGTCACTGGCCTAGATATCGATTTCACACTGCCCCTTTTCCAGAAGAATCTTAATATTCAGCACCCTATCTAGAAGATATCTTTGGTCCAAATCTTTGGGCCATGAAGCATATCTAGTTTGTTGGGTGCTTGTGAGAGTTTATATCTGAGGGACCGTGGTAGTCAGGGTTGCCATGGGGAGGAGGGAAGCAGAAAGAGTTATACTTTATCTTTTAGACAGATTACAAGGTTCAACGAATACATCAACAACACTCCCCACAGAGTTCCGAAGCGATATTTAAATACACCAAAAGTTGAGGTTCATTGTGCTGAGGTACCATTTAAGAATCTGATGTACACCTGGCTGGTTTAGTTCAGTGGATAGACCATTGCCCTGTGGACTGAAGAGTTCCAGGTTCAATTCCAGTGAAAGGCATGTACCTTGGATGCAGGCTCTATGCCCAGCCCTGGTCAGGGTGCATATGGGAGGCAAACAGTCGATGTATGTCTCTCATATCGATGTTTCTTTCTCTCTGTTTTTCCCCCTCACTTCCACTCTCTCTAAAGATCAATGGAAAAATATCATTGGGCAAGGATTAACAACAACAACAACAACAAATACAAGAATCTCACTTGGGAAAACAGTGTGGCATAGTCCCTTTACTTGACATCAGCATCTGAACGTTTACTTCTCTTTGGTGACTTCAAAGGTTCATGAAACCCTGACTGGTTTGGCTCAGTGGATAGAGCGTTGGCCTATGGACTGAAGGGTCCTGGGTTCGATTCCACTCAGGGGCATGTACCTTGGTTGCAGGCATATCCCCAGTAGGGGGTGTGCAGGAGGCAGCTGATCAGTGTTTCTCCCTCATCGATGTTTCTAATGCTCTATCCCTCTCCCTTCCTCTCTGTAAAAAATCAATAAAATTTTTTTAAAAAGGTTTATGAAAATTAATATAGTAGTAATTTCTTCTAAAAACACATTATATCCCTGTTTCTAAGATTTCTATTAAGCTTTCTGGGATATTAGGAAAAATTATTAGGTCACTACTTACTAAAATTATCATAATTAGTTCACAAATACTATGGCATTTCCTTTAAATAAGAAGAAACACGGGGTTTCTAATTATTTATAATTATTGTAATAGAATTTTTGCCCAACTTTGATGAATACCTTTCCTTTAGATACTGAAGTGATTTTCTGCCAGAAATACAATGAGATAAAGGGTCATATACTATTCAAAATGAAAGTAAACAAAGGTCTTCTAGCTAGACACTTGTTTAAATCTGACAGGATCATTTGCTGCTATTGTTCCTCAGGTTTATGAGTACTTACGATTCAAGGCTATTTACTTAGGTAATGTCTATCTGACTCTTCCTTTTTCTTTACTGATAAGAAAGAATTTACTGAGCTTAGGAGGGGAAGATAAAAATACGCTGGGCTGCTTCAAGAACTTAGATGGTGAAGTGTTTACCAAATATCTATTTAAGGTTATCAAGGTTCCTCTGAATTGCAGCAAAGGCATTTATTTAACAGACATTTTGTAGGAGTAATCCTGTAAGTCTGAAAACTGGCTTTTTACTGTTTCCTTTGTGTCAAAATCTTTACAAATAAGATGATTCTGTTTTAAACTAAATAAAAAATTTTGTACAAATAGAGAAATGCTCAAAATTACAATTACAAAATACCCAAAGATATACTTTTCAATGTCCTTTGTGATTGATCCCTTCTTAATACATGAGTCACTTTATACTTATTTTAGCCTTTTGATAAGTGACACAAAATTTAAAGACCAATTATAATGTAATAGTTATACCATTAACAAGGACTATATCATAAATGTTTACTACTTTCAAATGTTTACTATTTTTATTAAAAATAAAAATTTTTAATAAATGTTTATTAGAATATATTAAAATATTTTTAAAAATATTTGTTAAGTGCTAATTCAGGCTTCTGATTGCATTTAGAATCAAGTAGTATTACATGGCAATATTCTCATTAAAGTATTTGTGAAAATACCAAGAAGATGAAAAACCAGAATAGTAGCAACATTTAAAGCAAAAAATCCATTTCAGATTTTGGAGGTGTGTTTTCTCACTGTGAGAGCCATAGAGCTGAAGTGGAGATTATAGTAAACAGCTCTAGTGGTTAATTTTATATGTCAACTTGATTTGGCCATGAGATGCCCAGATATTTGGTTAAACATTATTCTGGTGTTTCTGGGTGGGTGTTTTCAAATGACATGAGCATTTTAATCAAGGGACTGAGCAAAGCAGACTGCTCTCCTTAATGTCAGCGGACCCCATGCCATGACATGAAGGCTGAATAAAACAGAAGGCTGAGGAAAAAGACATCCTGAGGAGAGAATTCTTCCTGTCTGCTGGCCTCAAACTGGGGCACTGGCTTTTCCCTTCCTTCTGGCTCAAACGGAAACATTATTATTTTCTGGGTCTTGAGTATACCGTCATCAACCTGGAACCTACATTATTGTCTCCCTTCTCAGACCGCTGGACTCAGACTGGAACTAAACTATTGGTTTTCCTGAGTCTCCAGCTCACTGATTCACCCAGTAGATCTTGGGATTTACCCAACTCCACAATCATGTGAGCCACTTCCTTATAATAAATTATATGTATAATATATGAAATATATTTACAAATATAACATATAAATATATATTTAAAGGTATTTTATATATTTACACTATATATATGTTAATCTATTCTATCTATCATATATCTATCTATCTATCATCATCTATTCATTCAGATTCTTGAGAAACCTGATTAGTACAGCTGTATATACTTACAGTTGAGTTGTGGTGAGACGGATAAAAAGATTTTCAGTTTAAGAAAGTTTGGAAAGCCATGATCTTCATCAATTTGACTTTCTTCCATTTATGGCATAATGCCCTTAAGAGATCCAATATTATTTACCATCATTATGTTTTCAATAAGTAAGTTATTTTAACATTCATTCTAGAGCTACAATTTCTAAGCATGTGACACACATGACAAAATGAAACTCACCAGCTCTGTCACTAAGAGAAATTGTTCATATTACTACTAATGAAATTTTGAAACTATAATTATAAACCTTCCCCAAAAGAAATATCTGGGACAGATGGCTTCACACATAAATTCTATAAAAATATTAAGAAGGGAAATCTATCAATCTTAGGCAAATTCTTAAAAAAAAAAAGAAAAAAATATCTAATATGTATTGTATTAGTCATCTATTGCTGCATAAAACATGCCAAAACATAGTAATTTGAAACAACAAACTAATTATTTCACAGTTTCTGAAAATCAGAAATCGGGGGCAGGGGGAGATTTTTTGGGGAGGAGAGGGGAGGCTAGCTGTGTCTTTTGGCTCCAGGTCTCTCCCCAAGGCTGCAAAGAATGTGTATTTGCTATTAACTGAGGGAGAAGATGGGGGAAATCAGGCCATCAGCTTGAACATTTTACCTTTGAGATGTTTATTGAATATCCAGGTGAAGATTTAAAGTAGCCTATTGGATATATGGTCTGGGGTTCAGGGAAAAGGTCTGAGCTAGATATATAACAGCTTGAGGCCAGAAGAAACCACCTGTAAATGAGTGTGGACTGAAAAGATATGGTGTTGATCACTGGGGAACTCCAGGTGAAGAAGTCCGATAAATGACAAGGAACCTGGATGGAGATTGCACAGGCAGCCAGAGAGCTGGAGGGAAAACAGCAGATAGGGGCTGGAAGTCTGGAGGGGGACTAATCAACTGGACCAAAAGCTGCTAAAAGACAAGAAAGATGAAGATGGTATGCCTCCTACCTGCTCACGTTAAGAATATATTTTGTATCAACTCAAATTTTGACAGTAACATTGTTTTAAGAAGTAACAAACAAAAACTAAGAGTTTCAAATCATCAAAGAAATTGAATAAGTCATTAATAATTTTGCCACACCTCTACTATAAAAAATACCCACCAGGTTCAGGAAATTCTAGGAAATCTCAAAGAAACAAATAATCCTGCTCTATTACAAGACTCCTCAGATAATTTTATAATGGTAATGTTACTCTGATTGAAAACTAGACCAGGACCATACCTAAGTGTTATCTAAGTAACCAAAATTATGTGCCAGTTTTATGGTTACTTGTCATTTATTACATCAATTTTTATTACTAAATTTGATGTAATAAATCTAAATAAAATAGAGAAATTTTTAATTCAGCAATGCATTAAAAATAATCCAAGAACCATTTATCTCAAATTGCAAGGATGACTTAACTTTGAAAAATCTATTAAAGGAATTCATTATAATATCAAATTAAGGAGGAAAACAAATACATGAGAGAAAAAAAAAGTTGTTTTAATAAAATATAACATCCATCTATGACAAAAAGTGCTAACAAAGTACTAGAACAGAATTTCTATGACTCGATAAGAAATATCTAAATTAAACTGATAAAATATATTATATTTGACTAGAAGCCTGGTGCACAAAATTCATGCAAGGGTAGTATCCCTAGGCCTGGCCAGTGATCAGGGCCAACCAGGTTCCCTCCCTCCCCGCCTCCACCTTCCCTCTCTCCCTCAGTGCCTTGCCACTGCTGGTGACTTGCCATGTTCTGTGCCGCCTCCTGGTGGTCAGCATATAGCATAGCGATCGATCGAACTCCCAGTCAAACTCCTGAGGGAACAATTTGCATATTAGCCTTTTATTATATAGGATGATGAAGTATTAGACTGATTTCTTTAAAGTCAGTGACAAGAAAAACAGAAAAACCAGACTAAGTTTTTTTTTTTTTTTTTTTTTTTTTTTTCATTCCTAGTCATCACTTTACTGGAAGGTTGAGTGAGTCAAATAAAATAAGTCAGAGAGCAAATTGTCATTATTCACAACTAATAAAATTGTATACAATATCAAGGAGATTCTGGAAACTATTGCAACTAATAGAAGATAGAGAATTAGATTTTAAATGATCACTGAAGAGTAAATGATAAAAATATATTCAAGAAAAAAAAAAGAAAAAATATGAGCAAGAATTTTTATAGCATACCACTATTAATTAAATAAAAATAATTTAAAATACCATGAGATGTTGCAGAGCTAGATGAACAGATCAAAGGGATGCAACAGAGAACCTAGATACAAACCTGTGTATATTTGGGAACCAGGTAATTAGGGAAGAAGTATATCATATTAGAGAAGAATATAGATCCCTTAAAAATAGCATTGTGACAATTGGCTAGCCATATGGGAAAAAAATTCCCTACCTCACTCTATATAAAATATTAAAATTTCACACTCTTACACAAATATAACAAAATATTGTAAACTTAGCATACAGAAGGATTTCTTAAATAAACCAACAAACACCAAATACATGTATAGGTATGTACAAATATGTATAGATTAAACCTTTAAAACTATTTTTAGCAAAAGTGTTATAAATGGTAGAAATACAAGTGACAGATTTTCCAAGATATTTACACACACAAGCAATAGAACATTTTAAATCAGAATATACAAAGAACTCCTAAAACTTAATAAAGTAAAATCAATTTATTTACAAAATGGAGCAAGCATTACAAAATTTTGAACAACCAATTTACATAGGAAGAACCCCAAAGGTAGATACACATATTAAAAGATGCTCTATAACACTATTAAGCTGTATTATGTAAATTAGGTTAACAATAATACATAATTTATCTCCTTTAAGATTGAAAAAAAAAATTAAAAATTGATAATGCTAGTTGCTGGCAAGGATGTATGCAAAGAAGCATGTTGCTCAAGAGATTGTAAACTATAACCACCACAAAACTCAATTTGACAAAATAATAGAATTGAAGATGCTCATATTTTATTCTAATATCCATCAATGTTTTCTGTATGTGGTGCTTTACAAACTCTTTTAGAAGTTCTCCTGGAAACAAAAATAATTTACTGGAGGAAAAGTAACTGAATTTCCCTCAGTATGGAGATAAATAAATTAATTCTAGTGTATTACTGTGATAAAAGTCTATATAGAAGTTTGTTTGTTTTTAAAAAATGAAGTATCACATCCATGGAAAGAGCTAAAGAACATAAGGTAGTATATAAAAAACAAATTTCAAACATATGTTTAATAAAATTAGGTAGATTTTTGTAAATTTTCTAAAAAGTTTTATATATCTACTAGGGGCCCAGTGCACATATTTGTGCACCTTCAAAGGCTGCTGTGGGCACAGGGGCGGGTCTCGGCCCATCCTCCACTCCCCTGCCCAAACCCTCCCGCTGCGGGCCCCAGTCCCCTCTCTGCCAGCAGTCCTGCTGCCACTGCTGCTGCCCTCACATGCTGACAGCACCAGCCTCTCTCACACCCGCTGACGGCTCAGAGCATTTGGGGCCAGCACCATCAGTGGGTGCAAGTGGCGGCTGCTGTCCCAATCTACCCTCAGGAGCAGGGGGAGGTGGAGAAGCCCTTAGGGGTGATCGGGGCTGGTAGCCGCTGCTTGCCCCTGCTCACGGCGCCAAGTGATTGAGACCAGCGCTGAGGCACCGGCAGCAGGTGTGAGTGGGGCAGGTGCCAGCAGTGGGTGCAAGTGGTGGCTCTGGCGTTGGCAGCAGTTGTGAGCAGGGCCGTCACTGGCAGTGGGTGTGAGAGGTAGCTGCCAACCCCAATCACCCCTCAAGAGCAAGGGGAGGTGGAGAAGCCATGAGGGGCAATAGGGCCAGCAGCAGGTGCTAGCAGCGGCTTCGGCGCTGGCACTGGGTGCATGTAGGGCCAGCGCCGGCAGCAGGTGCAAGCGCCCAGAAGGACCACGGTGTGCAGAAAAAAAAATTTTCAGTAACTACCAGAGGCTCGCCCCTATAACAGCGACCAGCACCCCACCTTGGTCTGGCGCCCCTGCTCATCTGCTCAACCATCCCGCCTTGGCCGAAGCCCACCATGTTCCATGTTCTACTACCCACTGCCAATGCCCGCCATGTTCCACACACACCCCCTGGTGGTCAGTGCACATCATAGCGACTGGTTGTTCGGTTGTTTGGTTGTTCCGCCTTATGGTCTATTTGCATATTGGGGTTTTATATATATATATAGATATAGATATTGCGTTTCTAGTAAAAGTCCAAAAATCCAAATATAGTAGAGTAGTTCCTGTAGATTAGAAGGAAGAGCATATGCAAAGGCCATGGCAAACCAAAGATATGTTCTAGTGACTGTGACAAGATGCCTTTGACAGGGGCCCAGGAGTAAGCTTAAAGGGACACGAGATGAGATTGACATGAGAGTATAGAGGCTTGTAGGCCATGTTAAAGAATTTTGAACAAATGGAAACTAAAGCACAAAATACAATGGTAACCAATCACAAAATGCATTCATTTGAATGTTTTAAATTAAAACGTGATACATTTTATGTATATTTTTAAAAAATTAAAAAATGTTGACCATATTAAGCATCTTGTTTAAGAGCATTAAATGCACTCACAAGGTTGTGCAACCATCACCACAACTTTGTTTTTTATCTCTTCCAAAACTCAAATTCTTTACTCATTAAATACTAGCTCTACACTCCCCTACCCAACCCTGGCATCTCTGGTAATCACTATTCTACTCCTTGTCTCTATGAATTTGACAAGTTTAGGTACCTCATACAATACTTGTCCTTTTGTGTCTGGCTTATTCGATTGAGTATAATGTATGTATTTGTAGTTCTTCAATATTGTAACATGCATCAGAATTTCATGATTTTTTAAGGTTATAAAATATTTCAGTGTATGTATATACCACATTTGTTGTTCTACTCATTCACTGAGGGACATCCTTGTTGTTTGCACCTTTTTGGTTATTGTGAATGATGTTGATATGAATATCAACATACAAATATCTGTTCAAGTCTCTGCTTTCAGTTATGTTTTATTCATACTCAGAAGTGGAATTGCTGAATCAAATGGTAATCTATGTGTAATGTTTTGCATAACCACCATAACTTTTGCCAGAGTGTCTATACAATTTTAGATTCCCACCAATAATAGAGTTTTAATTTTTTTCTTCTTCTTTTTTTTAATTAATCCTCACCTGAGGACATTCTTAGAGAGAGGAAGAGGGGGAGACAGGAAAACATTACTGCAAGAGAGAAACATCTATTGATTACCTTCCATACGTGTCCTGACCAGAATCGAACCAGCAACCTTTCAGTGCACAAGATGACACTCAAGCAACTGAGCCACTCTAGGCAGGAAAAAATTCCAATTTCTTCACATCTTGATTAGCATTTTGTTTTAATAACAGCCATTCCAGTGAGTGTGAGGTGATATCTTACTATGATTCTGATTTGCAATTTCCTAAAGAGTAGTGATGTTGAGTATCTTTTCATCTATATAAATAAAAGGCTAAGTGACCTCCGGCCTTCCAACCAGCTGGAAGGTATGATGCACACTGACCACCAGGGGGCAGACACTCAATGCAGGAGCTTCCAAGCTGTGGTGATTTGGCAGCGGTGGTTCTCAGGTGACACACCCTGGAACCAGAGAGGAGGGAGACCCATTCCTCACAGGGCTGTGTGATTCCACCTCGGCAGTGGGTTTTGGATTCCACTGTCAGCCCCAAATCTGGTTTACTGCCGAGCTGTGGTGACCACAGATGCCCTTTGAGCCAGGGCACCACCCCAGGTGTGGCTGGCTGGGGAGGGACTGGGTGAGATTGGCCCATCTTGCCCAGTCCCACCCCGCTGGCCACCTTCTAATTAATTTCCTTTCAATGTGCACGAATCTGTGAGGGCCACTAGTGTTAGAATAAAATAAAAGGGAGACTGAGAAGAGGAAAAATTAATGAGGCTTCTGTTCTCCATGTGATGTGGATGAGGTCAGAGTCCCATGGAGAAGGGGTCATTCTCCCCATTTCTGCAGAGAACATGGCAGCTTTGGGAAAAAGCAGGTCTCCTTAGAGAAGCATTAGCTGAGCACGGGAGGATGTGGTGCCCTATTCAGTGGGCATGACGTCACTCAGTGCAGGCTGACAGGAGATCTCTACAACAGACGGATATGAGTTTGTTTGTGGCTATATGTGAAAGCCTGGGACAGCCAGAAGTAACAGTGAGATGCATAAGAGACAATGTTAAGTAAATGAAGATGGAAACATAGAGTGCTCATTGAATTCATGTGTTATCATGGGAATGACTCTGCATGTATACTGGGCAGCATTTAGAGTGGTATTTTAAAAATCTGGCATCAGGATTGGGTCCCTAACATGCAATTGCCTACTGTTTGACTTTATGGAAATCATTTGGCCTTTGTGCATCCTACTTTCTTTTATGTAACATTTGGAGAATCTGTAAGATTTTCAGAAAATCTTCTGAACAGTAGAAAGCATGTAAGATATGATTATGCTAAAGTTGACAACTATAAGGAGACATGATCAATCCCAGTGCTCTCTACAATAATGAGGTATTATTTGCTCCAGGAGGTTTAGGGAGTGATATGTCTGCTGCAAGTCTAGTGCCAATCAGAAGTAGACTAAGAATGGCTTCCTGCTTTCTGAAGAGTAAAGAGAGTGTGCTTTTTGTCTGGGAGTAAAATCTAGAATGTATAGGCTGAGAGAAATTGAGATTTATATTTCTTAATGTGAATTGCTGTCTCCACTACATGAGATGTGGGGGGTGAATGGACCAAGTAACATATTGCCGGGACATTAAAAAAATATTCCAGAAAATCCAACTGCTATTTATTTCAATGCTTTTAATTCCCCAAATGACTAACAAGTTAGAATTGGGTATTCCGCATATCACACCACCTCAACATCTCCAATATGCATACAAATGAAAGTTAGATAATCAGCAATATGTGAAACTAAACCTGACATACCCAGAGGAAGCCAAAGGATGCAAGTCTGCCATTAGTATACAATACTGGCATGTCTCTGACAACTGATGACAGTGAAAAAAGACTGCTGCCTTGTACAGCACAGGAAGACTCAATGCCACATTTTTTTCACAACCAAAGAAATGTCAGAAATTAGTATTAACAGAAAGCTTAAATATATGGTAGAGCAAAATGGGCCAGCTTTATTCTATTTTATTCATGTTTTTTAAAGGCCCAGTTTTCTTAGCCTTGATTGATGATGGATTCTACTCTTTAAAAGGATTGTTGATCTCAGGTTCTTATCAGAAGAAGTACAGTGGATAGAAATGTGAATTGTGAGTATTCTACTTTGGTTTATGCTATGTTGCTCATTTGAAAAAAAAAAAAAAGTACTTTACTTGCATTATCTATTATTATGGTCATCAACCAAGCAGTTATAATTTATCAGAACCATACATGTAATAAGGAGTTAAAATATTTAAGTACTTTTAAAAAAATATCATCTGTGAGAGTGTGTGTTTGGGAAAAGATTTAACAGGAAGAGTAGTGCTGGAGAGTAGGTAGGTGGGAAAGATGTCAAGGACTCAGCTATATGATTCAGCAAACATGCTGTGTACCCAATATGTGCTGGGCAGTATTGTAGAATCCAAAGATTCTTGTCCTTGTGAATCTTAAATATAGCTGGGTAACACCAATAATAAAAAATCAAACAAATAAAATAAATAAGCAAAGAAAATAAGATCATAGTTTGGAATGCCGAAAGTATAATTGTGGGGGTGGCTACTTTAAATAAAGTGTTCAAGGTAGGTGTCATGGGGATGGTGACATTTGCTCAAATACCTCAAAAAAGTGGGGGAATTAGCCACATAGGGTTGGTTGGTAAAGGGATTTGCTGGCAGAAGGTGCAAAGGCGCTGAGACAGGATTGTGTCCAGTGTGCTCTAGAATCAGCAAAGGCTAGAGCGATGGGGCAGGAGTGTGAAGAGGAGCAGGAGAAGAGAAGAAAGAGGTGGGAGGAGGGGAAGGATTGGGGAAGGGCTCCTAGGACTTTCAAAGGTGTGTGCTAAGACCTAGAGCTGGAGAAGGCTCTAGCACAGATCTGTCTTGCGTGTGAAAATTACTCTGGCAGCTGTGTGAAGGATTCACTATGGGGCAAGGAGAGGAGCAAGGAGACCAGGTAGGAGGCTTTTGAAAAGGAGGCTTTGCAGCTCACCCCAGAAGGGAGAGAGGACTGGGAATGATGCACCTTCTGCGGTTTATGAGGTGAGCCCAGAAAAACAATATTTGAAACCTGACTGAAATAAAAATCTAAATCAAGATAAATGGTGATTTATTTTTGGAATAGAAGGCCTGGGGAAACAATTTTACTTTTGCCTCCCTTTCATAATGTTTCTCCTTTTCATGCTGGAAACTTTTATTTTCAGCTTGAAAAATCATTACTAATTTGGAGGAAAGATGCAGATCATCCATAAACTTACAATGGATGCCCTTGTATTCACAGAGCACTGCCCCTGTTGCCCTGGAGCTAACAGCCGGATGCATAATGCACAATGAGCTCCATGCCTTACATAAACACACATAAAACTTTAGCAGTTAAGAGGATGGAGCTATTAAAGAAAATGTGGGTGTAAAACAGTTTTGCAAAGATTAAAAAAATTTAAGCCAGGGGCTTATTCTAAAAGAACAGATTGGATTCTGATTAGAGACTGGAAGAAATGATTGCTGAAATATTCATTTCAATATCTTGTGAATCTGTCTAACTTAGCTAGAAAGAGAAACAAATTGTGATCACATATTTCCTTTAAGTGCATAATTATTTTTCTACACTTTGTAGCCATATTCTGCAGAATAGATAGATTTTGCTTTTGTGGTTGGTGCAGTTTTTTACCAGTTTACAGTTTGCATCTTCTGTTTAGTTTTTCATAATTTTGTTTTGAAGCTCATCAAGCTATGACTTAAATGGTGAAAAAAATGATCATAAAAAGACAAGAACATATTCTGTGTAGTGATTTTCTGACTTCTTCATCTTTGGGGCAACCATTCCTTTGACCTCACTGATTATCAGGCAACTATTATTGAGAGTGACAGGCATGGACTTTTGATTAATCAACATGCTTTATTTAAGATCAATAAACTTGTAGGTTGCATATTTATATTTCAGAATAGTCTGTTCTCTAAGTAGAGGGATTTTTGAAAACTCTTTATGACACAAGATCCCAGATGGCATATTTTGGGATATATATTTTAGTTTTGATTAAAATAAGAGTATATTGAATTTTTAAAATTGCAGTGTTCAGCTTTCTTTCCGTTCTTCTGAAATTATTGAAAATGGCAATATATCTTTCCCACCAAAACCCTGCAAGCTTGCCTAGGAGAGCTTGGTGCAAAGCCTGGATACAGAAAAGTGAGCAAGACAAAGTATTTCTCCTTCACCTTTTTTTTCCCCTTAATTTTCACCTAAGTATACGCTTTCGTTGATTTTTTAGAGAGAGGGAGGGAGGGTAGGGGGAGGGCGAGAAAGAGAAAAAGAGAGAGAAAGAGAGAGAGAGAGAGAGAGAGAGAGAAACATCAATGTGAGAAACATTGATCGTTTGCCTTCCATATGTGCCCAAATCGAAAATTGAACCCACAACCTAGTATGTGTCCTGACTGGAAATTGAACCTGCAACTAAGCTCCCCGTCTAGGGCTGTCCCTCACTTTTGAGTGATAATTCTGCTGGGTATGTCATTCTACTTTGTTTAATGGTTCAGCACTTTGAATATCTCACTCCTCTGTGCCCTTGCTTGAATGTTGGATGTAACTCTGTTCCTTGTTCCTCTATCCTCTATCCATCCCCCCAAACCTGGCTTCTTTTCAAGGTTTTTCTCTTTATTAATTATCTGAAGTTTTAATATAGTATGCCTAGTTATAATTTTCAAATTACACTTATCAAGCTTCAATTCTTTACATATCCTGGATCTGTGGTTTTGTTTGTCATTAATTTTGGAAAATACTTCAACATTTTTTCTGTTTCTTTCTCTTTCTGGCACATCATTGCCTGTACGATGCATCTTTTGGTATTGTCCCAGAGTTCCCTTGCTTTTTTTTTCTTCCTTTTTCTCTTGGCTTTTTAGTTTAAGTTTCTATTAACCTCTCCTTAAACTCACTGATTATTTCCTTGGTGAAATCCAATTTACCTACAAACACATCAAAGCTTCTTCATTTCTATTATATTGTATTTTTTGTTTGTTTTTTGTTGATTTTTAGTTTAATTATAGCTGGCAGAGAATATTATATTAGTTTTGGGTGTACAACATAGTGGTTAGATATTTATATAACTTATAAAATGACCCCCCAATAAATCATGCACCCACCTGACACCATATATAGTTATTACAATATCAACTACATTACTTTTTATTTCTAAAATTGTCTTTTTATTTTTCTTAGAGTTTCTATCTCTGTTTTTATTATGCATCTGTTCTTTCATGTTGCCCACTTTTTCCATGAGATCACTTAGAATTTCATCATGATTTTTTTAAAAATTCCAAGTCTCACCTGTCCTGCATGGCTCAGTGGTTGAGTGTCATCAACCCAGGAACTAGGAGGTCACTGTTCAATTTCTGGTCAAGGCACATGCCTGGTTTGCAGACTCAATCCCCAGTAGGGGGCACGCAGGAGGCAGATGATCAATGATTCTGTCATAATTGATGCTTCTATCTTTCTCTCCCTCTCCATTCCTCTTTGAAATCAATAAAAATATATTAAAAAAAAATTCCAAGTCTCATAATTCGAATATCTCAGCCATAGCTGACGCTAAACTGATGCTTGCATTATCTCTTCAAGGTTGTCTTAGTCTTTTAGCATAACTTGTAATCTGTGCTTGAAATTCATATGCGATGTACTGAGTAAAATAAACTGGAGGAAAATAACTTTAGGGTGAGATTTATGGATCTCTGGCTAGGAATTAGACCATGTTTACTGTTTGCGGTAGCTGCGTTATCAGATGCTAAAATCCCCTTCAGTGTCCTAGTTTTTGTCTCTATTATCTTTGGGTTTCCCTAGCAACCCTTTGTTAAATAGGGTCTAAGGGTTGCAGTCTTTCTACTCTAATCCTGTTATTAGAAACCCTATGTGATGGTTAGCTGGAGGGGGAGAGGAACTACCTATAATCCTATGCTTAGATCCCAGCCCTCTCTCTAGTCAGGTGTGACCCTGGACTGTGACCTTCACAAGAGCTTCGCAGTCACCTGCTGCTCATCATGAGAAGGAAAACTAGAAGGGATGCGATTGTGCCCTGGCCGATGTGGCTCAGTTGGTTGAGGATCCTCCAGTGCTCTGAAAGGTGTCCGGTTCAATCTGGGGTCAAGGCACATGCCCAGATTTCAGGCTCAATCCTGGGTTGGGGAGTGTGCTAGAGGCAGCCAATTGATATTTCTCACATCAATATTTCCCTCTCTTTCCCCCCACCTCCCTTCCTCTCTCTCTCTTTCTAAAAGAAAAAAAACAAACAAACAAACAAAAAACAACAACAAGGCGGGGCGGGGGGCGGGTGGGCTGCAGTTGTGTATTTCCCTTCCTCCAGGATGGCTAGTCTTTGGTAAAACCCAGTAGTCTACTCAACAGCATGTCACATATCTGAAATCTTTCAAAGGTTCTTCTTCCTGGAATTTATATTCTTATTTCCCAAGTTTTTGTTTCTGAGTTCATTATGTTAAATTGGAAATTCCTCTATCCTGGTACTTTGCCCACACGTCCTCCTCATGAAATTGTTAGGATTTCTTTTCTTAATTGTTATAAGAACTTAGCGAACTCTCTATCACTGAATGAAAGTGTTACATTGGAGTTCTTCTGGGGAATTACTGCAAAACAAATTCTTCTAGTGTTAATGACTGTGCTATGACAGACTTCAGCAGTTGTTAGAAGGGACTTATATGTCAAGGTAAGTGTAACTACAGAAGAATTCTATATTATTAGGTATTGAGTGATAATTACAATCATTATCACAGCATGGAATTATTTTTAGGTAATGAAAAAATTGTCTCTGAAAGCCATAAGCTTTGTGAATCCCAGTAATACGTTTAAGTAAAATGTACATGTGCAGTTGAGATAATGTATTAACTAAACAGCTTAAGCTAAAAATATGAAATTTAAGCAATATAAAATTAAACAGAGACAAAATAGCTCTCCAATGAAAATGAGACAGGTTTGTCAAGAATCATGTGTGATTAGAAATTGCATGATGACAATTTTAATAGAAAGTTTGAAATATTTACTGTGATGTTTTAACTCTTCTTAATGGTGGTTGCAATTGCTGTGTGTTTGGAAGAGTTCCTGAAGACAGTATCATGAGTGAAACAAAATATTTCATTTATTTTTAATATTACTATAACACAACTCAATAGAGTAACTCCTTTCCCCTTCTTACCATTTTCCTGAGCTCTTTGTTATCACTTTTCTCTTTCATTATTATGATTTTACTAGAGGCCTGGTGCACGAATTCATGCACATTGAAAGGAAAGTAATTAGAAGAAATATTTTAATATCACTATTTGCCCTTTCTCTATAATAGAAGTGTCAACCAAATTCACGATCAACAATGACAGATCAAGACACACGTGTGTGATTGGCGCAGGGAGAGCTTTATATATATAAATTCTGTCCCTTCTTATTCAACTTCCTTCCTTAAAAGTTCTTTTTTAAAAAAAAATGGAAATTTTAAATGATCTTTGGCTGACTCTTCTTCAAGTGGGGATGAAGTTTGTCTTTGGTATAGGCAATTGATGGAATAACATGGAGTAACAGCCAGACTATGGAGCCTCAGTAATGCTGGTCTGAATGGATTTCAAAGTTGATTCTTTGTTACCTCTTTGCTTTGGAAATGGTGTTCCATCCAACGAATCATCTCAAAATATTTTTTCTTTTGTTTATTTCCACTTAGAGGACATTTAGATATTTGGCACAAAATATAATTATCTCAAATAGGCAACTCATTAAAAAGAGATGAATATCTTCAATAAACTTTCAAAGAGACTATGTTCTTACATAAAATAGGAAGACTCTAACATATTTTTAGGATATAAGAAGAAGAGAAATCCTCATTCAAAAAATAACACTGTAGGGTTTCTAACAAAAAAAAAATGTTTAATCTTATTTACTTCTAAACATTCACTTATTAAGCAGTAGTGCATGCCCTCTTACACTATCTACAATCTGGTGTCCCAACTGTAGATTAAGTAAATTGCTCCAGAGATTTTTACTTGTAGAATATCTTACCTCTCAAGTAATTAATATACAGTATTTTGTTGCTAAAAGGCACTACCTGCATGGTATACATAAATGTAATCAAATCTCCATTATAAATGTTAATCAGGAAAACAGTGGCACGAAATATCTCAAAAGATTATTGATAAAACTTTATTTGTATTGGTCTTGGAAAAGGGTTTTGAATTTGCACTTGATGTGTGTGTGTGTGTGTGTGTGTGTGTGTGTGTGTGTGTGTGTGTCTAAAATTCTGGTCAATCACCTAATCTTACATCACCATTTTGATGAAGAGGTGGAGATAACTAGATAAGGTTTGATCAAGACTGTTTCTTGTTTTCAGTCTCCATCAAGATATAGGCAGACTTGCTGCCCAGAAAAAAAAAAAAAGTGGAAACAGAACTAAAACATAAAGAGAAGGGAAAGATGTAATGCTCAATATGCCTTCTCTCTTAAATTTCAGCATTATCTTCATTTGTCTCAGGAGTTAGATAGCATAAGAAGTAGCTAATTAAGTATTTGTGTTTCTAAAGTCCACTGCTGAATGGAAAGTTTGAGAGAAGGGAAAATAACAAGCTAAATAAGAGTCAGAAAAAAACATCATGGAAAAAAATCAAAAATATTATTTATTATGTATTATCAAAAAATTGACCTTGCATTTGTATTTATAAAAGGGAAACCTTTGCAGATTCAGTGTACTTGGTTAAATGCCTACTGTGCAAAAGCTCTTTGCCAGGTGTTCATCATAATTTTTATCTTTCACATTTCATTTCAATTGCTCTCATAAGTCTTGGGCAAAACATAACATAAATTTGTGAAGACTTCTTGTGTTCTTTCATGCTATTAAAATAAATTTTATTAGCTATTGTCAATCCAACTTCCACCCTCCTCGTGAAGACATAAGCATCCTGTTGTATAATACCTGTCCTCATAGCAGAGGGTTTCTCATTTTTCTTTCTTCTTAAACAAAGAGAAGGGAAATAATTTGCTACTTATCAGGTTTTATTTCCTTTTTTAAGTACACAAAGAATGGAAATCTACTCATGAGATAAGGAAATAACAACTTTTTGAACAAACTTTAATATACCTCTGTAATTATATCCTCTATTTTCATCCTGGTTGCTTAATTTAGATTTTTAAATTTTTTTTTAGTAAAATGTTCTACAAATTATTTTTATAAAATAATTTTTATTGATTTCAAAGAGAGGAAGGAAGAGGGAGAGAGGTAAGACATAGCAATGATGAGAGAGAATCATTGATTGGCTGCCTCCCTCACGCACCCTGATGGGGATTGATCCTGCAACAGGGGAATCAGACAGTGACCTCCTGGTTCATGGGGAGACTGCTTAACCACTGGGCCACACAGACTGGGTAATTCAAATTATTTTTAAGGAAAGATAAAAATGATTGCATCACTACCAATTTCACTATTATTTTTTGCAAACCAGGGACATGGGGCAGGTGTTCATTACATGTTACCAAATGTAAGCCCAGATATGATAGCTATCTAAGACACAGTCCTTTCCCAGATGCTAAAATCTACCAAGTTTCATTCATAACCATCTTTACTGGCACAAATACATGCAGCAATTTTACATTTTGGGTTACTGAGTCAAAATGAACTAGCACAAATGTGTATGTTAGAAAAATAGTATGCTATTATCTATATACTAGAGGCCCAGTGCACGAAATTCGTGCATGTGCGGGGGGATGTCCCTCAGCCCAGCCTGCACCCTCTCCAATCTGGGACTGCTGGCTCCCAACTGCTTGCCGGCCTGCCTTCCTGATTGCCCCTAACTGCTTCTGCCTGCCAGCCTGATCACCCCCTAACCAGTCCCCAGCCAGCCTGATTGATGCTTAACTGCTCCCCTACCAGCCTGATTGCCCCTAACTGCCCTCCCCTGCTGGCCTGGTCAACCCTAACTGTCCTTCCCTGAAGGCCTGGTCACCCCCAACTTCTCTCCCCTGCAGGCCTGGGTCACCCCTAACTGCCCTTCCTTGCCGGCCCAGTCGTCCCCAACTGCCCTCCCTTGCAGGCCTGCTCCCTCCCAACTGCCCTCCCCTGCTGGCCATCTTTTGGTGGCCATCTTGTGTCCACATGGGGGCAGCCATATTTGACCACATGGGGGCAGCCATCTTGTGTGTTGGAGTGATGGTCAATTCGCATATTACTCTTTTATTAGATAGGATATAAAAACCTAAAGACCATTATGACTGAGCGACTTGAATGATTGGAAAGACTGGAACAACCACTGATGCTATGATGCACACTGACCACCAGGGGGCAGATGCTCAACGCAGGAGCTGCCCCTTGGTGGTCAGTGCACTCCCACAGCCAACCTCCCATGGCCCTTCTCCACTGCTGGCCGCCCCCCCTCCCCCACCCCGCCAATAGGCCTCATTCACCAGCCAGGCTGAGGGACCCCACTTGTGCATGAATTCGTGCACTGGGCCTCTAGTGTTAAATAAAATTTGAACAAATCCATAATTTTAAGTTCTGTTTATGAATTTAGCTAACTGATTTGTCAGATTGCTGACATTTTTATTGTATTCCCTAGATGTTTTTTGTTTTGTTTTGTTTTGTTTTGTTTTTAATGAAAGCAATCTATCCTAAAACAAAGGTTGAATGTTTGCTCAACTAAGTCCTTAAAAGTCAAAAGGAATTAGAATTGTAAATATCATTGGCAGCGGAAGGGTCCACAATGATAATTTAAAACTCCTCTTGCTTATGGGGATTGCAATACAGGTCATAAACTAACAAATCTGTCTTTATGTAAATTCATTTGAATTATCCTGGCTTGGTATCCTGCTACTTGCTTTAAATCAACACAAGCATGTCCTGGATTTTGAGTCAGGTGATTTAGACCCTTCCAATGGCTAGCACTGTGTCTTTGGGCATATTACATAGTTTCCTGGATTCCACTTTCTTGTATGTGATTCTATCAGTGCCCCAGGCAGATCCCCTTGGATCCCTCTACTGATTCTGTATGCCTCTTCCATAACATCTGTGATCTTTCACTTCTAAGGACCTACACCTCTGCTGCTCCTCACTAGACAGGACACTTTTTTCTGGAAAAATTCAGAGTCAAGATTGTGTGGGAATGAACGTGTCCCTACAGTGGCTCTTAGCCAAAGACTAAAAGCCTCCTTCATGCAGGAGTGTGTGACTCAGCCCCTTTCTTTCCAATCAGAATAGACTGCATGTTAGGTACACCTCAGAGATCTGCTCCATGATCAGGCTGAGGCTAGGACTTTGCCTAAAATCGAACCCCTTCAAACACATTCTTGATTTCTTCCCTGTCCCGCTTCTACTATTTGCTTGCTAGTCTCGCTGAGAGTGCTTCCTAATACATCACTCACTGGAACCAAAATCTGAGACATCTACCTATAAAATAAGATGCTAGACTGAAGTCCTCTTCTGTCCCAATATTCTATGATTCAAATTATATGTATATACACCTCCACACACACACATATATCAGATCATATCAGGATGCTATTCTCATTTCTAATGAACAAAGAGCAGTGACAGCAACATCTTTCAATACATTTTATGTCCATGGCATAGAGAAAAGGCTACAATTATACTTGCACCTACCATGACACTCATAAAAATTTAAGGGCAACTATTTTGGTAGGCTGTCTGTTGATCCTGAATTTTTATTTGAATTCTTTTGAAATTAGAGAAAGTATATATGCAATTACCCAAGGGTGATCTAAGTTACTTGAGGTTGAGGGTACAGAGATTTTCTTTGTAGTTTTCACATGCTGGTTCCCAGGGAGAAAGAAAATAATGATGTACATTTGTGAGTAGCTTTTTTGGCTTTGTCTTGTGGTTTTTGTGTGTGTTTTTTTAAAATAAGGGAAAGAATTGCAAGCAATTTGTGATCAGAAAAAGGTGTCAATTACAAGAATGCAAAGACACAGTAGGTGTGTACACTCATACAGTTATTATCCAAATGAAATGTGGAAACATAAAAGTTGCACTCCAGTTGTACTGTATAATAAGGGCAAATTCTCAGAAATAAGCAGTGATATTTACCAATCTAAGGTATATATGCTCATAGTTCTATGACCCTAATGTTGAGAAATGAAAGAAGAAATATGTATCAATAATTTAGGGACCACACATTTATAATATATACTAGGAATAGAGCATTCTCATAATCTTTTTCAGAGTTCTTAGGTTTGTCTGAGAATTCTGGGTAGTACAATGGTAATTATAATGCCTAATTATAATGAGTTGCATAATGTTAATGCAGATAGTTTCTATTTGTTAAATTACAGCTATCTGCCAGGCACTTTATTAAGCCCTTTGTGGGTAATGGCTAATCTCATTCTTGCAACAACTTTAGGATGTAGATTCTTTTTGCCACATTTTGGTGTAGAGAAATAAATTCACTTATTCATCACTTTTTCCTTTTTTTCTGAGCAGTCAACTATATAAGCACTATATGAATCCTTGGTAATCAGTGGTAAAGAATGCTTTTATGGGCTTATAGTCTAGTGCAGTGGTCAGCAAACTGCGGCTCTGTTGACTAATGAGTTTGCCAACCACTGGCCTAGTGAATAGATTTGCCCACATAAGGAGTAGTAGATTTGAAATGTGAACAGATCTTTCATATGGTAAAGCTCATGGTTTTAACCATTATCCTATAGTTTTTAACAAAATAGTAATTGAAATTCTACAAAACACCAGGAATGTGTTTTTAATCTAATGAACCCATGGTAAATGTAACCTTTCATTTATGAGTTTAGGTGTGTTATTTTCCTCTTAAATCAAAGTGTGATTGAAACGTTAGATATAAATGCTAGTTAGAGATGAATGCACAATGTTTATTTTGGAACTTAAATATTGTGCAAAGTACAGTTTATTCACCTGGGTGTCACAAAACAGGAAAAGGTGCATGTAGAGCACAGTTCATTCTCAGGTTAGTGCTTCTCATGAAGGCAAGTTGCTGCTCATGTGGATTGGATAAATTAGTTTGCTTTCTTTTATTAGATAATAAGAAAATTACTTAATCCCTCTAATCATCCTTTCACATTAGAAATTAATAAAGATTGCCCAGCCAGTGTGGCTCAATGGTTGAGCCTCAACCTAGGAACCAAGAGGTCATAGTTCAATTCCAGGTTAGGGAACATTCCCAGGTTGCTGACTCCATCCCCAGTAGGGGACATGCAGGAGGCAACCAAACAAGAATGTTTGTCTCTTAGTGAAGGTTCTATCTCTCTATCCCTCTCCCTTCCACTCTCTAAAAATTAATAAAAACATTTAAAATCCTATCTAATAAAGAGGGAATATGCTAATTGACCATCACACCCTCACAAGATGGTGATGCTCCAGACAATAAAGATGGAATATGCTGACTGTCACACCCTCACAAGATGGTGGCGCTCAGTCCTCTCATCCCCACCTCATCCAGCATTAGTCCTCCAGTCCACTGAGCCCTGTCAGGGGGACGGCAGGTGCTGCATGCCTCATCCAGCTGGAGTCCCCCAGTCCCCTTAGCCCCACAGGGGAAGACAGTTGGGGATGATCATGCGGCAGGGGAGCAGTTAGGCGTCAATCAGGCCTGCAAGGGAGCGTTAGGGGGTGATCAGGATGGCAGACAGAAGCAGTTAGGGGCAATCAGGCAGCCAGGCAGGTGATTAGTTAGGAGCCAGCATTACCGGATTTTGAGAGGCATGTCCAACTGCTGGCAGTCAGACATCCCCTGAGGGGTCCCAGATTGGAGAGGATGCAGGCTGGGCTGAGGGACAACCCCCCAACTTACGTACACGAATTTCGTACACCAGGTCTCTAGTAAATAAATGAAAATAACAAAGCATATAAAATCAGTTACTGTGAATAATCGAACTGAGGTAATATATGTAAAGTTTATAATAAAATAAGGAAATAAGTTAATTCTTCCAATATCAGAGTACCTGGTGTATAGTAAATACTATAAGAATAGTGATATTATTTATATGTGAAATTACAAAAAAAATAGTGATGTGTAGTTCTTAATGTTATTGAGGACAGGTATAAGGAAAAACTATAGTCAGGTGAGGCAAGCTAGAAATTTTCAGTGTTTATGGTTTTCTAGTTCTTGCCAGAATTCAACAATATTGATAATGCTTCATGTATATTTTTAACAAATTGAGTATTTTACAAAACATATTGAATAAATATCAGCATTTAGCTTCAAGTACTTTGTTTTTATTGATAATTTACATCCCAAAGTAATAAAAATATTTCTTATTTATAACTGCACTTAGAAAATTCTTATGAATTTTTCAGTAATTGTGAAGAATGGGATAGAAAAGGCAAAGCCTGGAGCTAATTTTACTAAATAGGTAAAAGCAGACACATATTTTGTTTTTACATGTATTTTTTAACTAAAGTGGCATACAATCTACCATTTTTTCCAGTTTATTTTTATCATTCTGCATATATTATAAATATCTTTCCAAGTCAATAATTATGAATCTACATCACTCTTAGTCACTTTTATTGTTCATTGTATGGATATTGCAAAATTGACATAAACTTGTTTTTAAATTGGCCTCACCCAAAAGTTAATTGATTATATCCATGTAAAGAGAAAAATATACCCATTTTCTGACAAATCAATTCTGGTATTAGCAATCCTTCAAAAATTAGGCAACACAAGTTATGGAAAAATCTATCTTCTTGTCATTTTAATTGCAAAAAGATTGATGACTCCCAGGTTTATTGCTCATTTGTAGTTTTTTTTTTTTTTTTTATGAATTGCCTATTCATGATCCTATGTTAATTTTCTTGTATGATTTGAGAACTTTTTTTGAGAAATTTCTTATATGAAACTATATCATTTTCATATTGTTCTTTTATGTAAATTTCTTTTAAATTTTGTTCTATTTTCTCAAATCTGATTTTTTAAAAAAATTTAATCCTCACCTGAGGATATATTTATTGTTTTTTTGGAGAGAGAGGAAGGAAGAGGAAGAGAAACATTAATGTGAGAGAGAAACATCAATCGGTTGGCTCCCATAGGCACCCCAACCAGAGATTGAACCCACCACCTACGTATGTGGCCTAACAGGGTACCAAAGCCACAACCTTTTGGTGTATGGGACAATGCTCCAACCAACTGAGTCACACCGGCCAGGGCTCAAATCTGACTTTCAAGTTAGTCACATAATTTGTGGTTTCTGCCATGGAACTAATGCATTAAAGATACTATAAAAGCCCTGATCGGTGTTTCTCAGTGGTTGGAGCATCAGTCTGTGCACCAGAGGGTCTCGGTTTGATTCCCAGTCAAAGGCATGTGCCTGGGTTGCAGGTCCAATCCCTACCCCTGTTTAGGGTGCATGTGGGAGGCAACCAATTAATGTTTCTTTCTCTCTCTCTCTCTCTCCCCGCCCCCTCACCTCCCTTCCCTTCCATTCTCTCTAAAAATCAATGGAAAAAATATCCTCATTCCTTGGGTGAGAATTTAAAGAAAAAGAGGCCAAAACCGGTTTGGCTCAGTGGACAGAGCGTCGGCCTGCGGACTGAAGGGTCCCAGGTTCGATTCCGGTCAAGGGCATGTACCTTGGTTGCGAGCACATCCCCAGTGGGAGGTGTGCAGGAGGCAGCTGATCGATGTTTCTCTCTCATCTATGTTTCTAGCTCTCTATCCCTCTCCCTTCCTCTCTGTAAAATATCAATAAAATATATTAAAAAGAAAAGAAAAAGAGGATACTATATAAACATTCACTTATGTTTAATTCTATCAATTAAATGGTATTTATACAGAAAAATATTAATTTCATTTGGAACTTATTTTGGTGAAATATCTAAATTAATTTTTCCAAATTGATTTTTAATTATTACACCATTTAGTACATAATCCATTATTTTCCCTGTGTAAAAAGGTACATAAACATAGTTATATATGTTTGGATATCAGTGTTACTCTTCCTGTTTACTGATATCCAAACAAGAATTTTGAAAAAATTTTGTTTTCAAAATTTTCTTCTGTAAGTATGTGAATTTTTTTCACATCAACTTTAAACTCTTTTATCAATTAGAAAATAAAATTCCACGGGGAATTTTATTAAAATTCATTTATTTAAAGACAAATTTGGGGCAGTATATATAACATAACTTCATTTATACTGGGCATACGTTAGTATCTCATGATAATCTTGTGTGCAAATGAATTCAGATTGGAATCATTGCTTATAAGTTAATCATTTTCAAAATGTAATTATTGTGGTAATTCAAATTATGTTATGAATTTCTCTAGATATTTTGTGTAGGTACTTTAGAGAGTCACTGACCCATAGAAAACAGGAAATTAGAGAGGATGTGTGTGTGTGTGTGCGTGCCTGCACACACACACATAAGCCTGCTCACACATTTATATTAACAGATCTTCAACTAGATCAGCTCTGCTTTTATCTACTTTAATTGTTGTGTTTCCACACTATATTTTACTTAAATAAAGGTCCAGGCGATTGGTGAATGAGATTATAGACTAAAGAAAATTATCTGGGTATGTACTGCAGAAATTTAAACTGTTGGCCCTATCATATTCTTATTTTTAAAGCAATGACTTAGTAAGAAATTAAAGATATGTTTATATGACTGTTTGACAAAATCAAGTGAAAAAAATAATAAATATGCTGAGGACCAAATCAGGATCTTTTCCCCCTCCAAAAAACAAAACAAAACAAAACAAAACAAAAAACAACAAAAACATGACAAGCAAAACTCAATGATCAAATTTAAGAAAGCAAACTTTAAAGTGAATTGATACGTGATTCTGAAATTCTAATAGCAGAGATTCAGGATGGGGAAGATGCAACTTAGCAGTAGCACATCTAAAAAACAAAAGATGAGGGATTTAGCCATTAGTAAGTTTTATATGAGTTGCTAGAAGGAAATAATAAAAAAAAATAGTGGCCTTCGATTCCTTTTGCTATCTATATATTAAGTAGACTATTTAGCACTAGCCAAATACATCTGTAGAAACAGTTTTTAATTCTTTATATGGTATTTGAAATAAGATATGAAAATATTGAGTTTGTTTCAGAAAACAGAGGTTAGGTACTCAATAGAGTTAAGGATGACCCTAAACCTTATTGTGTAAAAACAGCAGAGGAAAATCAACTTTTGTTTGGAGTGGAAAAGATTCAGAGAGAGAGAGCAAAAGAGCTGTTTGTAAATATTTGAAGGAATACATAGGGCTTTATGGCCCCAGGAATGCAAACTAGGACCCATTTTTGGATACTCCTGGAACATGGATTTAAGCACAATATAAGGAAGAAATAGCAGCTAGAGCTATTTGAACATGAAGCAAGCTCTCTCGGGACGTAATATGTAGCCTGTCATTGGAACTGTTCAAATGCAGGCAAGGGACAGCCACTTCAAGGGGGAAACTGTAGAGAACACTCAAGCATAAATGGGTAACTAAATGAGATGCCAATTAATGCCCCATTCAATCCAAAGATTCTGTGCTTCTATGACTGAAGGCTTTTATTTGCATTTAGAATCAGTGTGAATTGAAATTAATGTTTTTTTCCTATCTAAATGAAAAACCCAGTTTTAAAAGAGGAGGGGGAGGGGAGATAATGGTTTCATTGTACTTTGTTTAAGTCAAATAAAAACAATGAAGTGAACTTCAAATATGTAAGATAGATCGGGAGATAAAGGAGGGAACTGTTAAGGAAAAACGAATGGATGTTAATGTCTTCATATATGAAAGATTTCTCATGTAAATTGTGTTTAGTTTAATTTTGGGATGATTATCACTTTTCAGAAAAGCAATTATACTCGATATAATCAGAAATGAATTGATGATATATTTTATAACAGATTGCCTCACAAAGAAGCGCATTCAATGTTTATATAGCCATAATCATTAAAATCAGAATACATAGATTCTAATTCCTGCTTCTCTTCTGCCTAGACTAGAGGCTCGGTGCATGAAATTCATGCACTCGGGGGAGGAGGTGTCCCTTAGACCGGCCTGCGCCCTTTTGCAGTCCAGGAGCCCTTGGAGGATGTCTGACTGATGAAGAGGGCCTAAGCCGGCAGCAGAACATCCTTAGCGCTACGGCAGAGGTGGGAGAGGCTCCCACCACCGCTGCTGCGCTTGTCAGCTGTGAGCCCAGCTCAGGGCTTCTGACTGAGCGGCGTTCCCTCTGTGGGAGCACACTAACCACCAGTGGGAAGCTCCTGCATTGACCATCTGCTCCCTGGTGGTCAGTGCACATCAGTCGTTCCACCATTCAATCAATTTACATATTGGCCTTTTATTATATAGGATGTGTGCCGGGGAATATGTCCCTTGTCCTCTCCTGGCATCAATTTCTTCACATGTACAAGGAAATAAAGTAAAGTCAGTGACAGCAAATTTTCCTACCACTTCTGAAATGCTACAACTCCATGAACATAAAAAGTCTGTCTTTGGCAACTCATTCCCCTAAGACCTATTTCCTCTTTCCTTTATTACACCCACCCCCAAGGATGATTATCATCTTGTGTCAAAACCTTACTGTGATTGCCCTCTCAGAAGTCCAGTAAATTTTATATCATCTTTATTAGAGGACCTTTAAACCACGTTAGACAGTCTAGCAGATCTGTTTTGAAATTTGAAAGTGACTGCTGCTCATTTGCAGTATCCTTGGGGAAGTTATGTGAAAGACATTCAGGTAAGGCTAAAATCGTTTTAAAAACATGGCTCAAATGCAATTAATGAATGTGAAACACCCACACAAAACCCCTTTGGAAACTGAAATAAAATTCATGGTTTTGACATGATCTGACCTTTGATATATAATGTTTTCAATAACACCTTTTATTGCAGTTGGATAGAGAAAATGAAGGAAACTGAGCTGACTCTAAACACCTGAGTTAAGAATGTTATGGCAAGTAATGTACTTCATGAACTACTATAGCTGGCAACTTCTTGATATAATTGACAGAGTTAGATATAGTACACACTCAACAAATGCTTATTGATTGATGATTGAGTATTGATTTTATTCTAAAGAACAATTTAAAATCTTTCTTTCCCAACTCTATTCTTTTTTTTTTTTTTTAATTCTCACCCAAGGATATTTTTCCATTGATTTTTAGAGAGTGTGGAAGGGAGGAGGAGAGACACACAGAGAAACATTGATGTGCGGGAGACATATCAATTTGTTGCCTCCCACACACACCCTGACCGGGGCCCAGGATCTAGCCTGAAAATTAGATATGTGCCCTTGTCCAGAACTGGAACCTTTCAGTCCACAGGCCGATAGTCTATCCACTGAGCCAAACCAGCTAAGGCCCAACTCCATTCTTTAGCCAAATTTCAGCATTCAGCATTAAATGTACTAGTACATTGATGTAAGATGTAAGAGGCAGCAGTAATCTATCCAAATCCATATGTATTGCATAGATTTTGGCAAATAAAGACCTGAGTAAATAAGTTTATCTGTGTCTAATTTCATCATCTATGAAATGAGAAAATTGTGTTAAATGAATCAAAAGTTGCTTTCTGCATTAGAACTCCTGTTATGCTTTATTGTTTGAATTGTGCTTTCAGGCTGAGTCTGGAAGGACACATCCTATATAATAAAGAGATAATATGCAAATTGACCACCACACCCTCACAAGATGGCTGCCTATGACCAGGCCTGCAGGGGGGTTAGTGAGGGATGATCAAATGATTGAACAGCAGGCTGCGTGGGGCGACCAGGCTGGTTGAAGGGGGGGGGCATGAGGAGTGATCAGGCTGGCGGGGGGGGGACAGTTAGGGGTGACCAGGCCAGCAGAGGGGGGCAGTTGGGGGCCACCAGGCCAGCAGGGGGGAGGGCAGTAAGAGGCAACCAGGCAGGCATGGGGGTGCAGTTGGGGGAGACCAGGCTGGCAGGGGGGGCAGTTGGGGGCGATTAGGCTGGCACAGGAGGCAGTTGGGGGCAACCAGGCTGGCAAGGGGTCAGTAAGGGGTGACCAGGCAGGCAGGCAGGTGAACAATTAGGAGCCAGCAGTCCAGGATTGGAGAGGGTGCAGGCTGAGCTGAGGGGACCCCCATCCCTATGCATGAATTTCATGCACCGGGCCTCTAGTCTATACATATAAGAGCCTAAGTGACAGGTCAACCATTCGACCAGTCAACCAGTCACTATGATGCACACTAACCACCAGAGGGCAGACGCTCAGTGCAGGACGGGTGCCAAACGCAGGGCTCAGGGCTGGCTGCCGCAACCCAGAGACCACAGCGAGCCCACTGAGTGGCAGTGGCAGTAGGTGCAGCGGAACCGGGATGAGCAGGAGCAGCAGGCAGGAGCAGCAGGTGGTGCTGCACTGCCAGTTTTGGCCCAATCCCCACAGGCCACACTGAGGGACCCCACCGGTGCATGAATCCGTGTACCGGGCCTCTAATATGTTCATAATTTGCTACCTGTTACCCAACCCTTCTGCATTCAAAGCTCACAGCCACATTGTTTCAGAAAGTTAGCAATGCCATGTGGACACAGAAACACCAGCTTTGAGAGTTGCATTTGTGTGATCCTTTCACAATCAAAGGTGCAGTTTTTACTTTGCTTCTTTCTCTTATTCTTTTATTTCATTTTATTTGGGCAGAAGGGAGAGAGTCAAAATTTGTAACATTTTGAAAATACTCAGTTTAGATCCCCAAATCATATTTTTAAAAAAGTAAAACAATTAATTATTTGGTGAAATGAATACTAGCAATCATACCTTTCAATTCCCTATGGAAATATATAAACTTAAAGAACATTTTTTTTCAGAATTTTTGGAATAAAGAAAAACTATTTCAAGAGATCAAAGTAGACAAAATGCAGCATCAATAAAATGTTATAGTGACAGCTTTTACTTGAAGCAATCTAGTAATAATCTTAACAGAGTGGGAAAGTTGGCAAAACCAACTCATAGCTTCTGCTCCTGAAGCCCGAAAGATAATCAGGAATGTGTGCAGGGGAGAAAAGGAGTCGCAAGAGATTGAATTGTGGTATAAAGGGTATTTAGAAGAGTAAGAAAGTTTTATGGCACTTTCAGGTGGATTAATATTGTGAAAAGACTTCAGCTCTCTGACTACTCTGAGCTTCAGGTTTTCTCATCTGTGAAGTGGGCATATCAGCTCATATATCACTGAATTGTTGTAACATTTCAAATAAATATTAATAAATAATACAAACATTGTGTACTATTTCAATGTCTAAAGGGAAATAATTATTTTACCAAAAAATGTTCTTTTAAAAAAGTCAATTTACAAACATTGCATGCGTAATAGTCCTGGACATGATCCTTATATTTTACTGGTTTAGAATTTAGACTCTGAGGCAGAATACAAATCTCTTCTTAAATTCTTAAATTTTTAAACAAATGATGTAATGAAGAAATATGAAATGTTGAAATTTCTAATCAGTCTAAAAGAGTAACAGCACACTCATTAGTCAATATTATTCTATATTAGTTTCAGATGAATGCATAGCGTTTAGACAATCATGTACTTTACAGGGTGGAATCCCTGATATTTTAAGCATCCAACTAATACAGAATAATATGGAATGTAAACTGCAATTAAAAAAATAAAAGCTAAAAGAGTAGCCACATGTGAACTATAAATATTAAGAAAATGAATAGTTTGATAGGGGATGAAGAGGTGGTTGATTTATAAGTCTGTGCTTCTATTTAGATAAGATAGAGGCAATTCAACTGATTATTTCTGCAGACCCAGGCAGGGGGCTGAATGCATAATAGTGGCTCAATTATTGTTTGCTGAATAAACTTGAAGGGAAGGCAACTCAAAAATATAAAAGTAGCTTATACATTGGTGTTCATAAATTCTCCTTTCCTAAGTTGAAATAGAGCCCAGTTGAGGTATTCACATTTCTTTCTTGTTTGTTATTTGATGCAAATAGTATGAAATGATGATAATACTTTGAACTCTAAAATCATAAGAATTTTGTTAAAATTAATTTATCATTTTAAGAGTAATTAGGATAGCCTTTGAGAGAAGGAGTTGAAAATATATTGTCATCTCTATATAGGAATAGAAATCTATAACCTCCTTTTATAACCCTTTTCAGAAATAACTCAAATTCCTTCCACTTGAAATTCTATTTTCTTATAGAGAATCATGTATAGACATTAAAGAGAATTAGTGATCCCACAAACCTCTTCCTCTTCTGTATTCTGTTTAACTGTTGGAAGCCCCTCCATTTGATGAGTCACTTAATCTTGTTAATTGTAAATTATACTTGATTCTTTTCTCTTCCCCACATCCAATAACATGCCAAATATTTCTTATAGAATGACTTCTCCATCATCATCACTGTTACTCCTCTAATATAGGCCCTTGACTATTGCAATGGCCTCCAGAATAGCTCCAGGTCCTTTGTGTTTCAAATTAATATGCTATGCTACAAGCAAAGCTATTGTTTTAAAAGTGCAGCTATTGCCTTATCACTTCCATGTTTGAAAGCTTTAATGATGTACAAAAATATCTTCAGAATAAAGCTGGCATTTCTTTTAATGTCCTATAAAGCCGTCTATGATCTTTCTCCTGCCTCATCTCTTGATATTCTTTGCTTTGAGTATTATTCTTCATCAAAATTGGATAGCTTGTAGTTTGCAGAATACATCATGCTATTTCATAACTCCATTTATCAGCACATAATTCTAAAAATCAAAATTGATTGTAAAAGTGAATGAGATTTTATGATGTGTCAACTAAATCCTATGAAAAATAACTAGACAAAGTCTTTCTGATTGTTTTTCCCCTTAGCCTATACAACATCTCTTCTTTCACAGCCAGTGTATTTTTTGTTGTTTTAGTTGATAATTCTGATGGAGCAAGAGATAAAAAAAGAAAAGACAATTCAAGAATCGTAAAATGTTTATAAAGTTAGAAACTGGAATTTATAAACCCCAAAACATGTCAGTTAATGATGTTGGTTGGGTAAAAAAATAACTTTTTAAAGTATAGCAAGAAATAAAGTTTTAGGAGATGTATGTCATTTTGCACAGTAGTAAAACATGTGAACCATGGAAGCAGAAAGCCTTGGTTTTTCGCTGTGCTTTGCCAAATTATTAGGCATGTGATATGAGCAGTTATTTGACTACACTATGCCTCAGTTTCCTTAAATATAAACTAAGAAAAATAATGTACCTACTTTATGCGATTATATTGAGGATTCAGTGTGTAGGGGTGTGTGTGTGGGGGGGGTGTGTGTGTACATGTGTGTGTGAGTGATATCATTTATAAATTTGCCTGGCACATAATAAGTACTTGATAGGTATTATTATTAATTATTATTATAACTAGAGGCCCAGTGCACGAAATTCATGCATGGGGGAGGGGTGTGTCCCTCAGCCCAGCCTGCACCCTCTCCAATCTGGGACATCCCTCTCACAATCCAGGACTGCTGGCTCCCAACTGCTCGCCTGACTGCCTTCCTGATTGCCCCTAACAGCTTCTGCCTGCCAGCCTGATCACCCCCTAACCACTCCCCTGCCAGCCTGATTGATGCCTAACTGCTCCCCTGCCAGCCTGTTTTCCCCTAACTGCCCTCCCCTGCTGGCCTGATCACCCACAACTGCCCTCCCCTGCTGGCCATCTTGTGGTGGCCATCTTGTGTCCACATGGGGGCAGGATCTTTGACCACATGGGGGCAGCCATCTTGTGTGTTGGAGTGATGGTCATTATGCATATTACTCTTTTATTAGATAGGATAGAGGCCTGGTGCATGGGTGAGGGCCAGCTGGTTTGCCCTGAAGGGTGTCCCGGATCAGGGTGGGGGTTCCCTTGGGGTGTGGGGCAGCCTGGGCGAGAGGCCTGTGGTGGTTTGCAGGGCGGCCATGCCCCCTGGTGACCCAAGCAGAGGCCCTGGTATCTGGGGTTTATTTATCTTCTACAATTGAAACTTTGTAGCCTGGAGCGGAGCCAAGCCTTCTGCTTGCTCCGTGGTGGCAGCCATTTCTATTGGGATTTATGTATCTTCTATAATTGAAACTTTGTAGCCTTAAGCGGAGGCCTGGGCCGGCCAGGGTGTGTGGAAAGCTTGGCTTCCTCCATCACCGGGGGCAACCCTGGCCTCCTGCTCTTTCCAGCTCCGTGGCTGTCACCATTTCTGTTTGGGTTTATGTATCTTCTATCATTGAAACTTTGTAGCCTTGAGTGGAGGCCTAGGCCAGCAAGGGCAGGCAGAAAGCTTGGCTTCCTCCATTGCCAGGGAAACCCAAGCCTCCCTCCTGCTCTCTGTGGCCATAGCCATCTTGGTTGGGTTTATTTGCGTATTCGCTCCTGATTGGCTGGTGGGCGAGACTGGTGGGGGTGGCTTGTGGGTTTAGCGGAGTGATGGTTAATTTGCATATTACTCTTTTATTAGATAGGATTATTAAGGAGAATGGAATGTGATCTTGTGTATCTACAAATGGGAATAAAGTTATCCTATAGAAAACTACTAACTACCTGGAAAAGAAAATATTGGGTTTTCCATTTGCAAAACAATACCTCTTATTGGGAAATAATGACCTGTTGCTCCCATATTTGGACCTTTATTTGTATCCATATTATGCTTAATTCTAAAAGGATTGAGAGTTGTGGATTATGATGTAGTAAAGATTGAAAAAATTGTAAAAAAAATAACTATCCACATAGTAAAATATATATATATAAACTATAGTCTGTAATTACTTGCCTGTGCACTTTTGTATATTGTTTAAGAGTAAAACCAATAATCCAAATATGCTGGTTGTCTCGGGACCAAACAGAAAGAAATACATGAATGAATGTAGAAGGAAGGCACAGTGCATGTTTTCTTCAGAATACATTTTCTATTAGAATAAGACCCCTGTAGTGTGTGTGTGTGTGTGTGTGTGTGTGTGTGTGTGTGTGTGTTTCTTCTTCCACTTTTTCTTTTGAGTGCTCAGAGATTTATGTATGTAGACTATGTCTCTTTTAAGCCAAAGGGGTAAGCTGCTACCTCTGGTCAGCATTATACATCCTGTTAATTTCTGAGAAGTTGCCCGGGTACCACAGAACTGAAAGTTACCATGGCATCTACTATATCCAGGATTACCAAAGACATCCCCAAAGCCTCCTTTTTTGGTCTGGGTTTGTTGTATGTAAGAAGCTGTAAAAGAGCAGTGTGGCTAGAAGATGGCGCTAGATTTGATGGTAGGATTTTTGTACTTTTACACTTTTTTCTTAAGAGCATGCATTGCCAATGTTTTAGTAGAAGAGTAGCAACTTAATTTGGAAAGGTGGAATAATCAAGATGTTCTTAAAACTGGCAGAACTTTTCACCCCATTACATAATCTGGTCCACAATTCACCCTGTTGTTCTTGCCAGAAATATACACATCAGTCTCTCCCACAATGGTTATAGCCAGTCAATTGAAACACGCAGGCAATTTGATTTCCTCAATGACTTTTAAATACAACCTTATTAATTTTGTTTATAACAACTCTTTACAGGTGTCAATTATATGTCCTAAAATTCACCCATTTTTAACTATATAATTCATTGATTTTTAGCAAATAACAGAGGTGTGCAACCATCCTATATAATAAAGAGGTAATATGCAAATTAACCCTCACGCTCTCACAAGATGGCTGCCTACCACCAGGCTGGCAGGGGGGTTAGGGAGGGATGACCAAACAACTGAACAACAGGCTGTATGGGGCGACCAGGCCAGCAGGGGTGTTAGTGAGGGACTACCAGGCCGGCAGGGGGGGCAGTAAGAGGTGACCAGGCAGGTGGGGGGCAGTTAGGGGTGAGCAGGCCAGTAGGGGTGTGGCAGTTGGGGGCAACAAGGCAGGCAGGGGGGCAGTTGGTGGTGATTAGGCTGGCAGGGGGGGGCAGTGAGGGGCAACCAGGCTGGCAGGGGGGGCAGTGAGGGGCAACCAGGCTGGCAGGGGGGGGCAGTTAAGGGCGACCAGGCCAGCAGGGAGGGCAGTAAGGGGTGACCAGGCCAGCAGGGGGGGGGGGCAGTTAGGAGCAACCTGGCAGGCAGGCAGGTGAGTGATTAGGAGCCAGGAGTCCAGGATTGTGAGAGGGATGTCCGACTGCCGGTTTAGGCCTGATCCCCAGAATCAGGCCTAAACCGGCAGTCGGACATCCCCTAGGGGTCTTGGATTGAAGAGAGTGCAGGCTAGGCTGAGGGGACCCTCCCCGTGCACGAATTTCGTGCACCAGGCCTCTAGTAATTATATAATACTATATATAATTCGTGCAAGAGTAGGCCTTTCTTTTCCCAGCTGCTGGCACCGGCTTCCCTCTGGCACCCAGGACCCATGCTTCCCTCACAGCCCCAGCTTCATCTGGAAGGTTGTCCAGAAGGATGTCCAGTCTAATTAGCATATTATGCTTTTATTATTATAGATTATTATAGATGTGGTCTTTGTTTTGTGCTTCTTTCACATAGCATAATACTTCCCAGGTTCATTTATATTGTAGCATGCATTAGCATGTCATCCCTTATTATTGCTATATAGTATTCCACTGTATAAACATATAATTTATTTTTCCATTTATCAATTGGTAAATATTTGAGTCATTTCCATTTTTTCGCTAATATGATTAATACTCCCTTTGTATGCAAGTATTTATGTGGACATATTTTAATTTCCCTGGGGTAGCAATTTAGGAGTGAAATTGCTGGATTGTGAAATCATCCACATTGGTGCTTGACCCACCTCAATCCATCCATATAACCACTAAAGTGGTTTTTGTAAAGCGAGATTTTATTCATGCCTCACATTTGTTGAAATCTCTGAAGGGTCTTTTAGTGTTTTTTTCACATTCTTCCCAATAGATAGAACCCCATCCAAAATACATAGACACTGATTAATCTTACAATCAGTCTTAGTCTTACTCCCTTTTTTCTATGAATATTGGCTTTTTAATATCCAGTTAAGGGAGCTAGAACTTCTCGTTCCTCAAGTGTCTTCAGGTTGTTCTTTCTTATATTTGGTGGTCTAGAGTGTTATTTCTGCTACATTCAGGTACATAATTCATCTTTTCAGTCTCAGCTTCCTCAAAGAAGCTATCATTTACCCTCCAGATTTTTTAGAGTCCATTTATATGTACACCAAATGCTCTACTTTTACTTAATATCATTACTCACTATTGATATCAATTAATTGTGGGAATAAACATTACTTAAAATAGGTCTCTACTTGCCCTAGCTGGTTTTGCTCAGTGGATAGAGCATCAGCTTGCGGACTGAAGGGTCCTGGATTCCATTTTGGTCAAGGGCACATTCTTGGGTTGCAGACTCAATCCCCAGTAGGAGGCATGCAAGAGGCAGCCAAGCAATGATTCTCTCTCATCATTGATGTTTCTATCTCTCTCCCTTTTCCTTTCCTCTCTGAAATCAATTATATATATTAAATACGTCTCTACCAGTAAATAGCAAGGTCCATGAAGCCAAGGATCACGTCCTTCACATCCATTACTATATCTTCAGCTCCTTACACAGTAATGGACACGTAGTAGCTACTCCAAAATGGTGGGTTTTTTATCTTTATTGTTGAGAGTATTACAGATGTCCACCCACCCCTTCTATCCCCCTTGTTCCCCATCCTCTTGGTTCTGTCCCCGCTCCAGGCCTTCACCAACCTATTGCCTGTGTCCATGGGCAATACATATATGCATATAAGTTATTTGGTTAATCTCTTCCTCCACTCCTTCCCTCTGAGATTCACGTCTGTTCCATTTTTCCATGATTTATTTTAATGAATAAAAGGATTCAAAGAGCAATTGATGATTGACTGGATGAAAACTATCAATCTAGATGGTACTACACTAAAAAACATATTTTTTTTATTTCTTTCACTCTCTTTTCAATGGAGCATAAATATAACTCCATATTACTTGCTTTCTTGTCTACCTAAATAACTTATTGCAAAGATGGATATGGTGGTTTGGGCCTGATGTGAAATTCCAAATTGCTATATGCAAGAGATAGCCACAGGAGCAGGCAGAAAACACATTATGGAATTTGCTATCCACTAATGCATAGTGAGGAGGAGAAATTGTAAAATGAGCTATAGAGGAAGCAAATCAGTATGGGATTGTGTTCCAGGATGCTTGATAATAAGAAAGTGATGAGTAATGCTCTCCAAAGGAGAGCTGGCATTTCCTGGGATTGAAACAGTCAAATTCACAGTAAGAGAGGAAAGCTTCTAAGAAACAAAACTTATTTGTTTTTTAACATCTGAATGCTTTCAAAGTGAAGTGATTATAAACTCATAACATTTTTCTTGCAAGTTCTGTCTCTGAAAACAATGTTCTAATAGCATGACAACTACCCTACAGTATATTTCAAGAATGGTTATTATTGTTACAATATCTTAAAATCTGAGCTGGAAATCATTGGTCCTTGAAACTCAGCTAACTTTGGAGGCTGACATGTCCTTGATTTAGAAGAAGGCTCTGTTTTTGTGCAGGATTGGTGCACCTTTTCATTCTAATGAGCAGACACGTGAATCAGGAGTGTGAAGAATGCAGGCAAGTGGTAGAGCTGCAAGTGTCAGTTTAAATGAGGACTACAATTCTGATGGTGGAAACAGAAATTATATCTACACCTGGAGGAGTGAGGGAAGCTCTGTAAAGCTGTAACAAAAGAGGGTGTGACCTTAGAGAAACTTTTAAATTCTCTTCAATATAAAGGAAGCTGAATAGATAAATTTCCCAAGAATGCAATTTCTCCAGGCAGTTGGCAGCCAGAATGAAGCATCTTGGACAAAAAGTTTATGGCTGAAGAATTATCAGATACAGGGTGGGCTCTGAATCCTAGCAGTGGGTCATGAAGCTAACACAAGTCTTCTCAAATTCTACTGGAAACATTAGGGCACTGAAATAACTAAAGAACTCACCAGATTATCTTCTAGCTTCTGCAGCCATAGCACCCAGTGTTCATCTCTGTCCTAGCTTCTGTGATCGTTTTGTTATTCATGATATTTTCCATGTATCTATCCCATAATAATGTCATCCTCTCAAGAGCAGAAACTGTGATTTATTTATTCAGGCCTTTAGCACCTAGTACAGTTACCTATCACGTAGTAGACTATTTATGTACTGAATGAATAACTAAATAGATGCAAAAATAAATAAATTCCTTGATTGTTACAGTTGACCAATAGCAATGACTTTCTTTATTTTGCATTCAGGCTTACATCACACATTGAGAGATACCAAGGGAAAGTGAAAACTTGATTCTGTAATATTTTGTTATCGGCTGCCACAACTTTAAAAATGATGATTTAGCAGATGCTGTACTCTGTGAAGATAGAGGTAATTTTTAAATAATTTGTACTGTTTACAATAGGCTAATGTTCAAATATTTGGGGTGCCTATTTTCTTGCATAAAAACCATTTACTGCCCTATCCTGTTTGGCTCAGTGGATAGAGCATTGGCCTGCAGACTGAAGGGTCCAGGTTTAATTGCAGTTAAGAGCACTTACCTAGGTTGCAGGCTCTATCCCTGGCCCTGGTCAAGGTGCATGCAGAAGGCAACCAATCGATGTGTCTCTCTCACATCAGTGCTGTCACATCAACATTTCTCTCTCTCCCCCTCCCTTCCAGTCTCTCTAAAAATAAATGAAAAAATATTTACTGGCAAATACATTTCTCAAACTAATGAAATGCTTGTCTAGTCTACTGTGCCTCATTTAAAAAGTGGAGGATGGTGTGACTTTCAGACAAGAAGCTGAGTGATAACACGTATTAATACAGGCAAAGTGTATGACATATCAACTTAGGTCTCTTTGGATCCAAAGCATAACTGACATAAACATGTGATGTTCTCATTCTACAGCTCCTTGTCCCATATTCTCAGTACTGAGATCTGAAGTGGGACATTCTTTCTGTGCTAATGTTGGCAAGTAATGTTCATTGCTATCAATACACCATCTATTTAGAAGGAGCAGAGATGACATTTTGCTGCTTTTCCTTTAGGGTCATAAAACTGCAAACTGTCTCTGCTATAGATATTAACACCATGAGCGAAATCACTCCCTTGAACCCTGAGAGCCCACCCCCCTTTTTTTTCCAATATGTGTATTATCAGTGATGAGAAGGAAAAAAGAATAAAATCAAATCAAAAGTACCTTTGAAATTTGTAAGTCCTTTTTGACAGACTAACCAGTTCCTTTGATTTTTTTTGGTGTGATTAATAGCCATAGGAGTTATGTAAAAAAAATTAATCCAAAGTACATTTGAATTTGATTCTTTTTTATCTTTCTTTATTTCAAGGAACACAGGAACTTAAAGGATTTCCTCTCAGTGTGTTACTTTGCTCTGTCAGCATCAGCTTGGATGAGCGTACTGTGGAGGCTGGCATATCAAATAGTATAAAGCACTGGAGTGCTATATATTGCCTCTGGCACAAAATGTACGGTACTAATAATACCTCATTTATCCTACTACTGCCCGCAGAAAACCCGTAAGTGCTAAGCATAATTCATTTTGTCTGCACTAGCTCACTAATCCTTTTGCATTAGCACTTTCCAAGGTGTCCATTGTTGTTGGCAATTGTCTTCCTGGTAGGAGACACTCCAAGTTCTAGGTGCCAAGGAGTTAAAGTGGTATGGAATTATTAAATCATTGAATTTCCTCTGTGAGGGATGCTTGGTAAATAAATCTTTTTGTTATGCAAATTTGGCCCATGGGAAGTCTGTCATCATTAAAGATGTAGAAGCAACTTTGCCAAGCATGTAATGCTTTGTTTGTCTTCTTGGAAAATTTAGTATCATAGTTAGAAAAGTTTTAGGAAGTGTATTAAAGTACAATTGAAACAGGTTTAAGTGCTATGGGAAGTTACCTGGTGCCACTCTCTTGTTTAGCTTTGCCTCAGTGGTTTTGGTGTATGTGTTTTTATTTATTTATTTTTTTTTAAATTTGGAGTCTTGGAAACATTTATTCAGCTGAAATATTTGGAAGAAGTCCAATGCAGCAAATGCACACTAGGGACTTTTCTCTGCAGCCTGGACCCCTGCCTGCTTGGCCCTTCTTGTCTTCATCCACTGCCCCCAGCATATTTCCATCACCCGCTGAGGACTCCTCAGAGTACAATTTAAAAAGCACTCTGCTAGACCATAACTACTTGAGGGAAAATTGAATTGAATATCATTGTCAAAAATCACCCTGTAGTGAGCAAGGTAGCAATAAAAAATTAATTTATTTGTTCACTCATTTAATTAGGTTTACATACGTACAGCAAGCATGTCAAACTCAAAGGCCAACATGGGCCAAATGAAGAAGGTTTAAGTTTATGTGGGCCGCCAAAAAAAAAAAAAGCTTCAATTTTCATAGAAACGTAGGTTTATTTCCTTAGAGACATGCTAAATACAAAGGGCCGAAAAAAATGAGTAATCATTAACATAAAATAATAGAACATTTTAATAAAAATTAATTTTTTTCTTGAACATTAACTTACCAGACACTGAATAACTGCACAAATTAATAAGCGTAACACAAATAAACCTATTTTTCTTGTTCTCTGAAAGCAATGTATTTCCTGTTGCGCTCACCAAACAAGTCAGTCCAAGTCTAATGGTGTGGCAATCGGCTGCTAAAATATTCGCTGCTAGTATTAGTGGAGAGAATGGTGCACCTCTGTGTAAGGCGAGTAAGGGAAATGAATGCAACACGATTATAGTAATCAGCCATTAGCGAACATTGTAGTTCCTTATTAATAGTTATATATAATAGGGTATTGTAAAAATTAAGTTATGAAATTTTTATCAAAATGTTTCTTACATACCGTTATATTGGCTGGGCCGCAAAAATATTCATTCTAGGCCACATTCAGCCCATGGGCCGCGAGTTTGACATGCTTGATGTACAGTATTTTTTATGCCAGGCATAAACATAATTCCTCCCTTCAAAATGGATTAAGGAAAGAAAATAATGTCCAAAAGAGTGCCTATAGAAGACTGCCTTTTTTTTTTTTTTTTTTTTTTTTTTTTTTGAAGTCTCTAGTGCTTTTTCTCGGCTGGGATTCAAGAATCTGGATTATGTGTTACAGGGTGAGTTTCTAATTTCCAAAGAGGGAAATTAGAAAGAATCCAAACTCAAGCTCCCACTAAATGGAACAAAGTTGAAAAGTCTCAGGAGAGAAAAGAACATCAATATAATGCTAGAAGACAAGGAGTGGAGACAAGACATGACACATCCAGGTTCCGGACAGAGTTGAGAGCTCTCTTCTCAGCGGAACTCTTCTGGAGTTCCTGAGGGGCGGGTGGCAAGGAAAGACTTTCACAGATGCAGATACCTGTCACATTAGGGGGCCCTCAATGCATATGTATTCTGTGAACAAATAGGCATTTGCTAGTACAACATATTGTGCAATGTACTGAGGGAAGAGAAGAGGAGGAGTTAAGAGAGGGGCAATATTGAGTTTAGGGAAGTATTTAAGATCACCTAAATTGGTAAATAGAAGTGTGTCATTCCTGGCAACATTACACTAAGGAAATAAATGCAGACTCTGAATGCATACTTTGCATATTGACTATATTTATAATTTACATCTAAGAGTAGGATTATAATGAATGAATAGGGAGGAATTCTGGAAAAGTTGTTCATGATATTCAATCAGCAGAGTAAAAATGTTTCAAGACAAAGAAATGAAAAAATATGATAAGGCCTTTTAGAAGATTCATTAACACTATTTTTAATTTTTCAGCTTTATTGAGATACATTGATAAGTAAAATTGTAAGATATTTAAAATGTACAATGTGAAGATTCAAAATATATATACAGTGTGAAAGGATTCCCCCCACAGGGTTAATTAACACATCCATCACCTCACAAGTTTACCTTTTGTCTGTGTGAGGGACATTTAACTTATACTCTCTTAGCAAATTTCAATTATACAATAATGTTATCATCTACAGTTATCATGCTAAACATTAGATCCTCAAAACTTATTCACTTGTTATAACTGAAAGTTGTACCCTTTACCAATATCTCCCCATTCCTCCCATCCCAAACCCCTCACAGCCACTTTTCTATTCTGTTTCTATGATCAAGAGTCAAACTTTTTTTTCTTCACTTGTGATACCATGCAGTATTTGTATTTCCCTCTCTGACTTACTTCACTTAACATAAAGCCCTCCAGGTTCATCCATGTTGTTAAAAATGGCAGGATTTTCTTCTTTCTCATGACTGAAAAACATTTCATTATATATATCCATTATATATGTATCCATTTTTTATCCATTTACTCATCAACAGACACGTAGGATGTTTCCATACCTTGGCTATTGTAAATTATGATGTAATGAACATAAGCATACAAAAATCTCTTCCATTTAATGGTTCTGTTTCATTTGGCTCTTTCCCAGAAGTGAGGTTACTGAGTCATAAGTGCATAGTTCTATTTTTAATTTTTTTAGGAAACTTCATATTGCATATCAGTTCACATTTACCACCCACAGCGCACAAGGCTTCCCTTTGCTCCACATCCTCACCAGTATTAGTTAGCTCTTGTCCATTTGATAATAGATATTTTATCAGCTGTGAGGGGAATCTCACTGTGGTTTTGTGGTTAGTGATGATTAGTGATGTTGAGCACCTTATTTTCATGTAGTTGTTGGCCATTTATTTGTATGTCTTCATTAGAAAGATCCTTTGCCCATTTTTTTTTTTTTAAGTTCCTCAGCAGAAGGGTATACTGTTGCTGTCCTGGACGATTCATGGAATAAGCTGATCAGAAACGTGCTGGCAAGTACATCAGCTGACAGCACTGTGATTCTGAGGGATGTGTCCTTGGGGAAACCAGCAGCTGGCCTTGCTGAGCACACAGACAAGGTTCAGACTCTATAGTTTCATCCATTTGAAGCATAGACTCTGATTTCTGGATCATATGATAAGTCAGTGGCTTTGTATGACTGCCAAAGTCCAGATGAAAGCCTTCGAATGTGGCGATTCAGCGGGCAGATTGAGAGAGTGACTTGGAATCACTTTTCACCTTGTCATTTTTTGGCCAGTACGGATGACTGCTTTGTATATAATTTGGATGCACGTTCAGATGAGCCAATTTTTACACTTAATGCACACAATGATGAAATCTCTGGTCTTAATGTCAGCAGTCAAATCAAGGATTGTCTTGTGACCAGCATCAGCAGACAAATAGGTGATGATCTGGGACATAATTGGGAGATAGGCCAAGTCTGGTTCAGTACAGAGACATGAACATGAGAGTTCTCTTCTGTTCTGCCTGTTGCCCTGACCTGCCATTTATTTATGCCTTTGGAGGTCAGAAAGAAGGGCTCTGGGTCTGGAATATAAGCACAGTCTCTAGTAAATGAAGCATTTGGAAGACGAGAAAGGCTTGTTCTTGGTAATGCAAGCAATTCATCTATGAGTGGCCCTTTGGGAGCAGGAGCTCAGATACACCAACGGAGTCTTGATGAGGATCATACAATTTCCTGTTTTGTTTACCTTAACTCTTAGAGTTTTTAAAAGCTGGCCTAAAAATTCCATATAGAGTGACAGAAACAAAATTCATTTCCTACACCAGACATTCCTCTCTACAGCTGTGGTGGCAGCAAAACAGGGCTGCTCTGCATGCATGCCATTGAGTGTGTAGTGTACAAACTCCTGTTGCAGGTCTCCTTGGAAAGGGTAATAAAAAATATTTTTTAAAATAATTCCTTAAATATGCCATCTGTCACAGGTAACCTAAGTTTGTAAACTAGCTACTAATTTATATAATTTTTAAAAAGAGGAAAATCCTGTAATTTTAACAGCTGGGTCAGCCCAGGCCAAAAGGGTTGTGGTTTGGCCAAGATTGCACAGTAGGCCACAAACAGAGGCAGGAGCCCCAGGGAGTGCACTTTCCAAACCTACTGTTCTCCAGTTAATGCTCATGACTTAGCGGTGTTCTCAGTCAGTGCTACTGCAAACAGTGGCCTTAAACAACTCGTTAGACCAGGTGGACTTGACATATACAGAACATTCCATGCAAAAGAACAGAATACATATTCTTCTCAAGCACACATGAAAAATTCTACAGGACAGATCATGCTACCCCACACAACGTGTCTCAATAAATTTTTAATTATTTATTTGTTTTAGTTTTTCTCTCCCCACCACCCTTTCCCTCTGGTAATCACCATACTGTTTTCTGTGTCTATGAGGTGTGTTTTTTTTTTTCTTAATACCTTCAACTTTTCCATCAAGCCCCCTCTCCCCCAAAACCCTTTCCCCTCTGACAGCTATCAGTCTTAATAACATCTTTTCCAATAGTATGAAACTAGAAATCAACTACAAGAAAACTGGAAAATTCACAAATATGTGGAGATTAAACATCATGTACCAAACAACCAATGGATCAAGAAAGAAATCAAAAGAGAAATTAAAAATAGAGACTAAAAAAACAATAGAAAAGATCGAACTAAGAGCTGGGTTTTTGAAAAGCGAAAATTGACCAATCTTTAGACTCAAAGAACTCAAAAATCAAAAAGTGATATCACAGAAATACAAAGGATCGTAAAAGACTACTATGAACAAATTATGTCCCAACAAATTGGACAACCTAGAAGGAAAAAAAAAATTACTAGTCTTTCAAAGAAATAGAAAATCTGAAAATAGATTACTACTAGAGAGATTGAATCAGGAATCAAGAACTTCCCAAGAAAAGTCCAAGACCATATGGCTTCACCGGTTAATTCAACCAAACGTTTACATAATAACTAATACCAAACCTTAAACTCTTCTTTAAAAAGAAAAATAAGAGGGAATACTTTCAAACTCATTTTATGAGACCAGCATTTATTACCCTAAATTATGGCAAAATCAGAAAGGACACCACAGAAAAGAAAATTACAGGCCAATATCCCTGATGAACATCTATACTAATAAAAGCCTAGGTAGCCCTTATGCGACGCCCTCACGTCGTCACAAGATGGCTGTCCCCACATTATCACAAATTGGCCACCCACACGTTGTCACAAGATGGCCACCACAAGATGGTTGCCACAAGATGGCCAGCAAGGGAGGGCAGTTGGGCGAACAGCTCAGCAGGGGAGGGCAGTTGGGGGCAATCAGGCCATCAGGGTAGGGCAGTTGGGGATCATTGGGCCAGCAGGGGAGGGCAGTGGGGGTGATCGAGCAGGCAGGGGAGGGCATTTGGGGACGATTGTGCTAGCAGGGGAGCCGTTAGGTGTCAATCAGGCTGGCAGGGGAGCAATCAGGCTGGCAGGCAAAGCAGTTAGGGGCAATCAGGCAGGCAGGCAGGTGAGCGGTTAGGAGCCAGCAGTCCCGGATTGTGAGGGATGTCCGACTGCCGGTTCAGGAAGTTCTTGATTCCTGATTAAATCTCTCTAGTAATAAACCTGCAGTCAGACATCCCCCAAGGGGTCCCAGATTGGAGAGGGTACAGGCCGTGCTGAGGGACATCCCCCTCCCCATGCACAAATTTCATGCACTGTGTCTCTAATAAATATATAAATCCTCAGTGAACTAGGTTGGTGTGTCTCAGTGGCTGAGCATCAACCTCAGGAGGTCACTGTTTGATTCCCTGTCAGAGTACATATGCAGGTTGCGGGCTCAATTCCCAGAAGTGGGCGTGCAAGAGGCAGCCGATCAATTATTCTTATATTTGATGTTTCTATCTCTCCCTCTCCCTTCCTCTCTGAAAACAATAAAAATATATTATTAAAAAAAAAGAAGCAAAATCTGTTGACCAAATGCAGAGTGGATCAAAATTAGATTTACTATTGTTTGTATGGAAAATAATACTATAATTAATAAATATTAATACAAAAATAAACTCGTGTTGCATACTCACAACTGTAAACCTAGTTTTGCCCCACTCAGTATGCATAGGTTTTTCCTCTGTGCTTTCTATCCTGTTCTGTTGTAATATGTATCTGTTTTTCTGCCAATATTATAATGTGTTGATTACTAAAGTTTGAAATCCAGAAGTGTGTTGCTTCTAGCTTTTTTTTTTTTTCTTTCTCAAGATTGCTTTGGCTATTCAGGGTCTTTTGTGTTTTCGTTTGTTTTCAAATTACAAATTTTAGCATTGTTTGTTCTATTTCTCTGAAAAAAATGACATTGGGATTTGGATAAGGATTGCACTTGATCTGTAGATTGCTTTGGGTAGTATGGACACGTTAACAATATTAATTCTTCAAATACATGAGTACCAAGTATCTTTCATCTTTAAAATTAAATTGATTGAAGTAACATTGGTTAATAACAGTATATACATTTCAGGTGTACAACTTTATAACTTGACTAGTGGCCCGATGAGCAAATGAAGATGCACAAATGAAGATTCATGCAAGAATGGGCCTTTGTTACCCTGGCTGCTGGCGCCGCCTTCACTCTGGCCGGAGCAGCCTTTCCACTCTGGCCCAGAGCCACCTTTCTGCCTTCCCACACTGCCCAGAGGTCCGGAGTGGCTGGGGTGGTGCAAAATGCCTGCATCATCACCATGGCAATGACGCAAGCATCCCGCCCCATCCCCAGCCACTCGGTGCCTGCGTATGCAAATTAATCCACCATCTTTGTTGGGTTAATTTGCATACTCACTCCTGATTGGCTGGTGGGCATAAAAAAGGTACAGTCAATTAGCATGTTATTCTTTTATTAGGTAGATTAGGTAGATATCTGTATACTCTATTGCAGCCTTGGGCAAACTACGGCCCGTGGGCTGGATCCAGCTGTTCTATCCAGTTCTCTTGCTCTCCCCTCCGCTCCTTTACTTTGAATTTATATTAGTTCACACAAACACTCCATCCATGCTTTTGTTCCGGCCCTCCGGTCCAGTTTAAGAACCCATTGTGGCCCTCGAGTCAGAAAGTTTGCCTACCCCTGCTCTATTATGTATTCAAGACCAAAAGTGTTGTTTCTGCCTTTACCATATATTTAATCCCCTTTAACCAATTCATGCTCCCCTCATCCCCTTTACTCCCTGGCAGCCACCATCATGTTTTCTGTATCTATACGTTTGGTTTGGTTTTGTTAGTTCATTTGTTACATTTTGTTTTATATTCCACATATGAGTGAAACCATAATTTTACTGTCCTTTTCCATCTGACATATTTCACTTAGATAATACTATCAAGATCTATTCATGTTGTAACCAAAGGCAGTATTTCATTTTTATGGCCAAGTAGCATTCCATTGAGCACATACATAACATTTTCTTTTAATATCTTTCCATTTGCTTGTGTCTTTTTCAATTTAATTTTATTCCTCAATTTCTTATAATTTTCAGTGTACAGATCTTTCACCTCCTTCATTAAAATTATTCCTAGCATTTTATTATTTTTGATGCTATTGTTTGCAATTGTTCTTAATTTCTCTCTGCTAGCTTATTGTCAATGTCTAAAACATCATTTTTTAAAATATATTTTATTGATTTTTTTACAGAGAGGAAGGGAGAGGGAGAGAGAGCCAGAAACACTGATGAGAGAGAAACATCAATCAGCTGTCTCCTGCACACCCCCCACTGGGGATGTGCCCGCAACCAAGGTACATGCCCTTGACCAGAATCGAACCTGGGGCCCTTGAGTCTGCAGACCGACACTCTATCCACTGAGCCAAACAGGTTATGGCGAAACATAACTGATTTTTATATTGATTTTGAATCCTACAACTTACTGGTTTTGTTTATTAATTCTAATAGTCTTTTAGTGGACTTTAGGGTTTTCTCTATCCTATATAATAAAAACCTAATAAGCTAAGTGTCCGGTTGTCCGGTCAGCCAGTCAACCAATCAAAGCATAATATGCTAATGATATGCTAAGGCCACTCAACCACTCACTATGACGTGCACTGACCACCAGGGGGCAGATGCTCCAACCGGTAGGTTAGCTTGCTGCTGGGGTCTGGCCGATCGGGACTGAGGGAGATGAGCGGGACACACCCTGGAGCCCTCCCGCAGTTCCTCCCCAGCTGGCCAACCTCCTGCGTCCCTCCCCGGCCCTGATTGTGCACCAGTGGGGTCCCTCTGCCTGGACTGTGCCCTCTCACAATCTGGGATCCCTCGGGGGATATTGGAGAGCCAGTTTTGGCCCCATGGCAGATCGACAGGTTGCTATGACAGGTACTGACCACCAAGCGGCAGACGCTCAATGCAGGAGCTGCCCCCTGGTGGTCAGTGCGCTCCCACAGGAGGAGCACCGCTCAGCCAGAAGCCCGGCTCACGGCTGGTGAGAGCAGCAGTGGTGGCAGAAGCCTCTCCCACCTCCATGGTGGTTGGACTTCCCCCGAGGGCTCCCGGACTGCGAGAGGGCACAGTCTGGGCTAAGGGAACCCCTCAAGTGCACAAATTTCGTGTACCAGGCCTCTTGTGTAATATAATGTCACCTATAAATAAAGACAATTTTGCTTTTTCTCCTCTTATTTGGATGCTTTTAATTTTTTTTTTCTTTCCTAATTTCTCTGGTTAGGACTTCCATTACTATGTTAAATAAAAATGGAAAAATTGGGCATCCTTATTTGTTCTTGAGCTTAGAGAAAAAAAAATCAGCTTTTCACTGTTGAGTGTGATGTTAGCTGTGGGCTTGTCACATTTGAGGTTTATTATGTTGACATATGCTACCTCTATATACAGATTGTTGAGATTTTTTATCATGAATGGAGGTTGTTTTCTCCTCTTCTACTTTTTTGGAAGACTTTGAGTATTGGCATCAATTCTTCTTTAAATGTTTGGTACAATTCACCTCTGAAACTATCTGGTCCTGTATTATCTTTTTTGTTTTTGTTTGGTAATCCCATCTTATTTCTCCTTATTGTTTTTTTCAAATTTTCTATTTCTTCATGATTCATATATGTAGGTTGTATGTTTCTAAGAATTTATCCATTTCCTCTAGGTTGCCCAATTTGTTGGTCTATAATTGCTCATTAAGTCTTTTGATTCTTTGTATTTCTGTGGTATCAGTTGTAATTTTTTTTCATATATAATTTTATTTGAGTCCTCTAAAAAAAATCTATAGGTAAATAAAAAATATCTGAGATAATAAAATTGAAAACACAACATACCAAAATTGGGATAGAGTAAAAATATTCTAAGAAATGTTTGCAGCAATATATGCCTACATTAAGAAAAAAATCACTAATAAACAATTTTATACATCAAGAAACTAGAAAGAGAAGCACAAAGGCAAAAGTTATTAGAAGAGAGGAAATAATAATAATCAGAACAAAAACAAATAAAAGATAAAAACAACAGTATAGGGCCCAGTGGCTCAGCCTCCCCAGTTACCTGAGGTGGACACTCTTGGTGTACGCCTTTTTGGACTGTGTGTACAGCCTTGTTGTAGTTAAGTCTTGATTGTTGTTGTATCACTGGGAGGAATTGACCTCCAGGCCAATTGGCTGTGAGGATCAGCTTTGTCTACGCTGGGAGAACTTCTGTGCTGGAGACACCCTTATGATACAAGATTTGCAAAACTGCAAAATCCTCTGTGCTCAGCTTGGATGGGGCGGAGTCTCAGGGTGGAGCAAACAGTCTTGGCTTCCCATCAGCCCTGCCCTATGAAGCCCCTGGGTCTCAGTGTCCCTTGGTAATCATTGCAAGCACGTCTGAGAGAAAGCCGCCCTCGAGTTTCGCCTGCTGCCAGACAGTCCAGTTTCTCCCCGAATGAGTCTGGGTTCCCAGAGTCTCACCGGGAACTGAAGTTCAGTGCAATCAGGAGCTTCTGTCTCCCTCCTGTTTGAGAAAGCCAGCCACGCACTCAGCCACCAGTCCCCTCCACGCGTGCGCATCTCCGTACATCAATCTTTTGCAGGTCATCTGAGTCTCAATGTGCTTTTCTTTTTCCTTCTAGTTGTAGAATTTCCACTCAGCCAGCTTTCCTGTGGTTCTCGATGGTGTTCATTTTGTCTTTTAGTTGTAGTTTTGAAATTGTTGTGCGAGGCAGCAGTTTAGGTGTTTACCTATGCCGCCATCTTGGTTCCTCCTAACGCCACTTCTTCAAAATAGACTTGCCCAGGCCGTGGTATTTTGTGGAAGAGCCACACTCAAGAGGCCAAAGAGCCGCATGTGATTCGCGAGCTGCGGTTTGCCGACCACTGTCTTAGGAGGATTACAGCTAAATTAGCAGCCAGACCATCAGGCAGCAGCTTGTCAAGTATGCAGATAGCTCCCTTCCATGGAAGGACTGAGGGATGGGCCTGTTTGCCTTCAGGAGCCCAGGGAGAGAGCCAAAGTGCTTTGAACTGCTTCCCCTGCCCCCTACAATCTTGTAAGACTGATGAATGAAAGCTGATTTGCTATCAGATCCAGGTGAGCTGGGTGACAGTTCCTCACACATCACCTGCAAAAGCTAAAGCACCAGCTTGTGTGTTACAAACTCTTTTCAGGGAGATACTGATCACTTTGTTTTATTGTGAGAACAGGCTAATAGATAAGGTGGAGGAAATGTCTGCTAGTATCTCCAGTCTCTCAGGAGGGTCACAGCCAGCTCTTAGATGTCTGCTAAAATTGGAAGCCAGACCCTTAAGCAGCTGCTTATGAAGTATCAGATGAATCCACATTATAGAAAGATGGAAGATAGGCATTTATGTCTGTTCTCTCCATGCTGGGCCTAGGGAGGACAGCTGTGTGCTCTCCATTAAGAACTGCCTCTTGGGCTCAAGGCTCAGGGCAAAAGTGACCACGGAGGCAAGGGGCTTAGTGTGGGAGCCTCCTGTGCTTTCCTGGACCATCCAGGACCACCCAGGGAGAGGCATCTGATCTGAGTCACATCCGGAGGCCTCTTAGGTGCTTTCTAGGAGGACACTGGCTATGGAGGAGGAGATGAAGTTGTGTGTCCTATGGCTGCTGACCAAGTTCCTGGAGCACTGCACCTGGAGGCCTGCCACTGCCTCTCAGCTGCCGGCCATACCCAATGCCGCCGTAATGTTTTTACAGGATTTTTGGACTGGAACACACAGTGTTGCCCTGGGCAGGATGGTTCTCTGGATTCTTTGTCCCTTGGAGTCAAAGAATGAATCCACAGACAGAAGATGGTATAGAAAAGGTGGACATTTATTAAAGAACAAGTACAAACTCCCATGTGGAGAAGGGCAAAGAATCTCACAGCAAAGACACCTACGTGGGGAGGGGGAAAGAGGTCCCCTCCCCCGAGTCCCTTCTCCCACACTTTATAAAGGCTGCAAGTCCCTGTTTCCTGATATCCCCTCTGATTGGCCTCTATCCCCCTTTTGATTTGGTCACTATAGCAACTCCTAAGTTTAACCGTTCAAACCTCACTTGGGACATGCCAGGCCCTCCTCCCTCATTGTCCTCCTATTCCTTCTGGGCTTTCTTTGGCCTTCTTTATTATGTAAATATAGGCCTTTTGCTACCCTCAGTTCCCTTGTCTTATGCAAATGTAATGGTTGCCGCTCCCATGTCTTATGGAAATGTAACTGCACCTGGCTCCCTTGTGTTATGGAAATGTGCCCTCTCCCAGCTCTGTAGCCCTGTGTTTTTTCCATGGGGCCCCTTAATCTCTAAAATTTTTCTAAACCTGCCTATTTCCCCCTAAAAATTTCTATTTTACCCCAAAAACTCCTTTCAGTGCGCTCCCTGGCTGCTCATTCATGGCTGGGTACCCTGCGATCCTGGTCTGAAAGGCAGAGAAACCACATAGAGCAGATGGTGGACCAGATGGAGTGGCTAGTTCCAGATGGCACAGACCCCAACTGGGTCAGCGTGGTGGTGCTTGTGTCTTTCTGGAGAGACTGCCACCAGGCCACATGCAGGCACTGAAGGGATGGGATGCCACTGTTGACCAGGACTGCCAGAGCCTGGTGACCTTCCTGTGTGGTTGGCTCACGGGGAAACACCATACCTGGATGGAGGCACAAGGTAGCTGGGATGATTTTTGTCACAACTTCATACCTGAAGAGCCACCTTGGGGCAGACTGCTGGTTCAGGTTCTGACGTCATGCCTTTTACTAATAATCTTAACATATTTGTGGATAAAATCATGGTTGCAAAATTTTAATCAATTTCTACCTGCCTACCTGTGACCAGCCAAGTGAATTTGACATGTGAAAGAACAGAGTAAAGCACCTTCTGAGACATTTTTACCTGCATCCCTATAAAGGATAATTCAGCCAGTGTTTTAACTCCTGACAAATACTTAAAGCTGTGTTAGGCAAAGGCACCTGTGTGGCTCTTCTCTGATTGGGGACAATGAGAATGTAAAGGCTTGTTGCACCAAAGAATTGTAAAAGAAAGGGCAGTTCATTAAATGGGAAACCTGATGCTGGTTGCTACATTTACATAAATACCAATGTGAGACTCCCATCACTCCACAATTTCATATGCTACTGCCAGTCAGTTTATCAAGGCAAGGGGTCAGGGGTGAAATGGTGAAATTGAAACAGGCATTTTAGGGGAATATAGGCAGGCTTAGGGAATTTTTAGATTTTGGGTCCATGGAAAAACACAGGGCTACAGATTGGGAGAAGGTACATCTCCATAACAAAAGGAAGCCAGGTAAAGGGAGCAGCAACAGTTGCATTGACATAAGACAAGGGATCTGGAAGTAGCCAAAAAGGTCTATATTTACAAAATAAAGAAGAAGGAAGAAAGCCAAAAAGAAAAGAACAATGAAGGAAGAGGGCATCACATGTCCCATGTGGTGTTTGACCTTTGAGTTCAGGAGTTGCCATCAGAGGGTATATCATGACACAGGAACTGCAGCTTTTATGAACCATGAAAACAGGAAGTCAGTGGGACCCTTTCCCACTCCCCACTTGGGAGTCCATTCTGTAGGACTCTTTTCGTCTCCCCATTTGGGAGTCTATACTTGTTCTTCAATAAATTTCCACCTTTGCTATACCACCTCTGTTTGTGGATTCATTCTTTGACTCTGGTGGACAAAGAATCTGGGTTCCAGTCCAAAAATTCCATTTCAAATGATATCAAAATTGTTCCAAGTACCAGCCTAACAAAAATTTAGTATTAACCCTTTAAGAGATTCTTTCTAAAGCCTTTGAACTTGAATTTTTTTGTGTTTTTAGAGTTAAGAATTTATATTTCTGACTTTAAAAAATTGTTAAATGTCTTAACAGTTTTAATAAATTTATGCATTTAGAAAAATAAAAAAGAACTGCCACTTTGTTTGCTTTAGTCTCATAGGCTTCGTGGGTGCAAACCCTGTTTGCTTGCAGAGCTAGGTGTTTTGTGGGCCTATCCCTGAGGTAGAAGTGAGCCATAGAAGAAATGGGCTCAGGATACAAGTTACAGAGAGGAAAGAAGGGCTCTGGGAGCTTAGGACAGAGAGAGAGAGAGTTGTGCCTGAACGAACAAAGAGAAAGCGAGAGAGGATGTGAGGGGTCCCTGCCTTAAGAGCTTTTATATGAAGGTCTTAGGGGAGGACCTCAATAGAATATTTTTCAGCTTTCCAGGTATGCCCTCTCAGGATCATGGTCTCCACGGACTGACTGGTTGGAGCCAGGGCACAGGGTTCATTAATCATCATAGCTGGTCCTTATGTCAGCCATGGTGTTGCTCCATCTGACTGCTGCTTCTCTGGGCCTGGGGCTGAAACACAGCAGAGGCCCACATGTCGTCTCCAGGGGTTAATGCTTAAGGGAGTGGTTAGTGAAGGGCTGTAGTTTTGCCTGTTGCTAGGCACCTGCGGCTCTCTGCTCTAGTGATCCTCTGCACCTGGCCTATGGTTCCTGCTCAGCTCATGCCTATCTAACTACCTACTAAAGTGTCACACCACTCCTTTCTCTCACCCATCCCCAAGACATCATTTTGTCATAATACCTTATACAATGAGCACAGCACTTATTAAATTCTAATGTGCATATAAATCTCCTGGAAGATCTTGTCAAAATGTTGATTCTAATACAGTAAGTTTGAGATGAGCCTTGAGATTCTGCCTTTCTAACAACCTCTTATGTGAGAAATGATGCTATTCTAAGAACCACATTATAGTAGCAAGGTACTGGAGTAACTAGACTAATGATTCTGAATGAAGGTGCTATATTAGAATCATCTGGGGAGCTTTTAATACCATCTATGTACAATCCCCCTTCCAGATTAACTAAATTAGCATTTCTGGGGGTGAGGACTAGTATTGACATTATAAAAAACTAGAGGCCCGGTGCATGAAATTCATGCAGGGGGTGTGTGTCCCTCAGCCCAGCCTGCACCCTCTCCAATCTGGGACATCCCTCTCACAATCCAGGACTGCTGGCTCCCAACTGCTCGCCTGCCTGCCTTCCTGATTGCCCCTAACCGCTTCTGCCTGCCAGCCTGATCACCCCCTAACTACTCCCCTGCCAGACTGATTGATGCCTAACTGCTTCCCTGCCAGCCTGTCTGCCCCTAACTGCCCTCCCCTACAGGCCTGGTCACCCATAACTGCCCTTCCCTGCAGGCCTGGTCACCCCTAACTTCCCTCCTCTGCTGGCTATCTTGTGTCCACATGGGGGCAATCATCTTTAACCACATGGGGGCAGCCATCTTGTGTGTTGGAGTGATGGTCAATTTGCATATTATTCTTTTATTAGATAGGATTAGATAGGATAGAGGCTTGGTGCATGGGTGGGGGCTGGCTGGTTTGCCCTGAAGGGTGTCCCAAATTAGATTGGCAGTTCCCTTGGGGTGTGGGGCAGCCTGGGCGAGGGGCCTGTGGTGGTTTGCAGGCTGGCCATGCCCCCCAGCGACCCAAGCAGAGGCCCTGTTATCTGGGATTTATTTATCTTCTATAATTGAAACTTTGTAGCCTTGAGCAGAGCCAAGCCTCCTACTTGCTCCGTGGCCACAGCCATTTTTGTTGGGATTTATTTATCTTCTATAATTGAAACTTTGTAGCCTTAAGTGAAGGCCAAGGCAGCCCAGGGAAGGCGGAAAGCTTGGCTTCCTCCATTGCAGGGGAAACCCAAGCCTCCTGCTCTCTCGGTGGCTACAGCCATCTTGGTTGAGTTAATTTGCATACTCGCTCCTGATTGGCTGGTGGGCATGGCTTGTGGGTGTAGCAGAGGCACAGTCAATTTGCATATTACTCTTTTATTAGTTAGGATACTGTATAGGCTAGTCTATTGTGCATTCAAGAATGGGAACATCTGGGTTAGCCTAACCTGTCTAAATATTGCATCTGAATATCCTATATAATAAAAGCCTAATATGCTTAGTGTCTGCTCATCTGTTTAACCAATCAAAGTGTGATATGCTAATGATATGCTAAGGCCACTCAACTGCTTACTATGATGTGCACTGACCCCCAGGGGCAGATGCTCTGACTGGTAGGTTAGCTTGCTGCTGGGGTACAGCCGATCGGGACTGAGAGAGATGGGCTGGATACACCCTGGATCCTTTCCGTGGTCCCTCCCCAGCTGGCCAACTTTCTTTCTTTTTTTTTTTTTTTTTTTAATATATTTTATTGATATTTTACAGAGAGGAAGGGAGAGGGATAGAGAGCTAGAAACATCGATGAGAGAGAAACATCGATCAGCTGCCTCCTGCACACCTCCCACTGGGGATGTGCCCGCAACCAAGGTACACGCCCTTGACCGGAATCGAACCCGGGACCCTTCAGTCCCCAGGCTGATGCTCTATCCACTGAGCCAAACCGGCTTCGGCTGGCCAACTTTCCATGTCCCTCCCAGCCCCGATTGTGCACCGGTGGGGTCCCTCGGCCTGCCCCGATTGTGCACCGGTGGGGTCCCTCTTGCAATCTGGGACCCCTCGGGGGATGTTGGAGAGCCAGTTTTGGCCCGATCCCACAGGCCAGGCCGAGGGACCCCACTGGTGCATGAATTCGTGCACTGAGCCTCTCAAATATTACTAATATCTGTTCATTCAAGGTATTTGTCCATAGCAAGCTAAAAAGTCCTTGCTGCCAATTCAGCCTGATACATAGCACAGTGTCTGTCTCATAAAAGTCTCTCAAATCATATTTGTTGAAAAGGTCAGAAATTCCTCAGAACATGCCTGTGACTTGCATGAAACTGGGTTTTTCTTTGGTCAATTTGAGCAATGAAGAGAGAGATACTATTTATTAATGCAGTCTTTCAAAATTTATTCAGTGTCTATTCTCTGTCAGGAGTTTGGGAAATACGAAGAGCTTGCCCTCAGAAAAGTTGCAGACTAATGAATTCAGCATTTATTTGTCTTATTGTCTCATATTCAGACTAAGAGTTTGGAGTCATTCTTTCTACAGCTTTCAGCAGTATAAGCATAATTGTAAAACAATAAAATAGACAACTAGCAAAGATGACATTCTTAAAGTAAAGGCTGTCAACTGAGCCAACTGTCAAATTATGTAAATTTGATAGCATACGAATGTTTGTAAAGGTACTTTAATTGGGTGACTTTTGTAGAAAATAAATGAGCTGTCATGCAAAAGTCTTCTTCCATAGCCAGATTTAAAAACAGAAATATGAGAAAACAAGACGGCAGCATCGGTAAACACCTAAACTGCTGCCTCGCACAACAATTTCAAAACTACAACTAAAAGACAAAACGGACATCATCCAGAACCACAGGAAGGCTGGCTGAGTGGAATTTCTACAACTAGAAGGAAAGAGAAAAGCACACTGAGACTCACAGGAGTTTCAGGAGGCAGAGGTATTGAGACACGCACATGGAAAGGGCGGGCAATTGCGTGTGTGGCTGGTTTTCTCAAGCAGGAGGGAGACAAAAGCTCCCAACTGTGCTGAACTCCAGTTCCGGGCGAGACACTGGGGACCCAGACTCATACGGGGTGAAACTGGACTGTTAGGAAAGAGAAAAGCACACTAAGACTCAGAGGAACTGTGAAAGACAGAGGTATCGAGGCGCGCGTGTGGAGAGGGCCGGCAACTGAGTACGCGGCTGGCTTTCTCAAGCTGGAGGGATACAAAAGCTCCCGACTGCACTGAACTCCAGGTCTGGACAAGAATCATTCGGGGAGAAACTGGAATGTCTGGCAGTGAGCAGAACTTGAGGGCGGCTTTCTCTCAGAGGTGCTTGCAGTGACCACGGGACACTGAGACACAGGGGCCTATTAGGGCAGGGCCGATGGGAAAACAATGCTGTCTGCTCTGCCCTGAGAATCCACCCATCCAAGCTGAGCACAGAGGCTTTTGCAGGTCCTGTCTCATAAGGGTGTCTCCAGCACAGAAGTTCTCCCAGCGTAGACACAGCTGATCCTCACAGCCAGTTGGCTTGGAGGTCAATCCCAGTGATACCAACAATAACCAAGGCTTACCTACAACAAGACTGTGCACACAGCCCACAAAGGGGTGCACCAAGAGTGTCCACCTCAGGTAACTAGGGAGGCTGAGCCACTGGACCCTATAGGACACCTAGCACACAAAGCCACTCTATCAACTCAGGGAAGCAGCCAAAATGCAGAGACAAAGAAACAGGTCACAAATGAAAGAAATGGAGGAAAGCAAAGGACTAGATATACAGTTCAAAACCAAGGTTATAAGGTTTTTCAAGAATTTTCTAGAAAAAGCTGATAAATTTAGCGAGACCCTCGAGGATATGAAAAAGGACCATCTAGAAATTAAGCATACACTGACTGAAATAAAAAATATTATACAGAGATCTAACAGCAGACTAGAGGATCGCAAGAATTAAGTCAACAATTTGAAATACAAAGAAGCAAAAAATACTCAACCGGAAAAGCAAAAAGAAAAAAGAATCCAAAAATATGAAGATAGTGTAAGGAGCCTCTGGGACAACCTCAAGCGTACCAATATCTGAATTATGGGGGTGCCAGAAGAAGAGAGAGAGCAAGATACTGAAAACCTATTTGAAGAAATAATGACAGAAAACTTCCCCCACCTGGTGAAAGAAATGCACTTACAAGTCCAGGAAGTGCACAGAACCCCAAACAAAAGGAATCCAAAGAGGACCACACCAAGACACATCATAATTAAAATGCCAAGAGCAAAAGACAAAGAGAGAATATTAAAAGCAGCAAGAGAAAAACAGTTAATTACCTACAAGGGAGCACCCATACGATTGTCAGCTGATTTCTCAACAGAAACTATGCAGGCCAGATGGGAGTGGCAAGAAATATTCAAAGTGATGAATAGCAAGAACCTGAAACTAAGATTACTCTACCCAGTAAAGCTATCATTCAGAATTGAAGGGCAGATAAAGAGCTTCACAGATAAGAAAAAGCTAAAGGAGTTCATCACCACCAAACCAGTATTATATGAAATGGTGAAAGGTATTCTTTAAGAAGAGGAAGAAGAAGAAAAAGGTAAAGATAAAATTTATGAACAACAAATACATATCTATCAACAAGTGAATCTAAAAATCAAGTGAATAAAAAAATCTGATGAACAGAATAAACTGGTGAATATAATAGAATCAGGGGCATAGAAAGGGAGTGGACTGACAATTCTCAGGGGGAAATGAGTGTGGGGCGCGGGAAGAGACTGGACAAAAATTGTACACCTATGGATGAGGACAGTGCGGGGGAGGTAAGGGCAGAGTGTGGGGTGGGAACTGGGTGGAGGGGAGCTATGGGGGGAAAAAAGAGAAACAATTGTAATAATCTGAACAATAAAGATTTATTAAATTAAAAAAATAAAAACAGAAATAGTAGTTTAAAAGGCTCAGGATAAAATAAAAATCAATAAATTGTGGCATATTTTTGCACAGATAAAGCATATATATATATATATATATATATATATATATATATATATATAAATATTTGAATCCTCAGCCAAGTATATGCTTTTCATTGATTCTACAGAGAGAGGAAGAAAGGGGGAGAGAGAGAGAGAGTGAGAGACAGAAATTAATTGGTTGCCTGATACATGTGCCCTGGCTAGAAATTGAACCTGTGACCCTTTGGTAAAGGGGACAACACTCCAACCACTGAGCAACACTGGCCAGGGCTAAAGTATGTATATTTTTAATATACCACACATATAGTCTTCTTTACTATAAAAATTTTATTTTATCTACTAATAACAGCATTTGAAAATATTTTGAACAACATTGTGTAATATTAACTGATGAAGATATATAAAACATTGATAGCCTTTATAACTAGCTGTCAAGTTTATACATATTTCCTTCCTTACCCACTCTCTTTTATATTCTTCAGGTTTCCTAAGATCACTGCTTATTTGTAATTGAGACATTATTAAGCTAATATATTTGCTACTATTTTTATTTTATTATTAAACTATATAGAGGCATTACATAGGGTAATTTTTCAACTATTTTGACCTTCCCTCTTACAAGATTCTACTTTCCTGCCTATTGTTACAAGGCTTGTTTCATTGACTTTTGGTTTGTAACAGTGACATGTTATGGTGTGTTTTGGCATTTGTATGGTAGGTAAATGCAACTGTGTGATTTAATTAGTGCTCTCTAGTTCCTATTTTCTGTATGAAATAAAGGTGTACCCAGGAATGTGCTGCTCTTTCTGTCTGGACCCTGGAATAGGAGGGAAGAGCAAAAATTGAGTTTACTGCCCAGCCCTTGTGGCTCAGTGGTTGAGCATCAGCAAAGAACCAAGAGGTCACAGTTTGATTCCTGGTCAGGGCACATGCCCGGGATTGCAGGCTGGATCCCCAGTAGCGAGCATGCAGGAGGCAGCCAATTAATGATGTTTTTCTCTCTCATTGATGTCCCTATCTCTCTATCACTCTCCCTCTCTCTCTAAAAATTAATAAAAACATATTAAAAAAAAAATACCTGCAGCCTAGCAGAAACGAACTGTGATGACCCAGAGCCATCACCTAACATGATTAAGAAATACATTTGACAACATAAAAATGAAGAAAAATGTGTGGTTTATGGAATAAAACCACAACATAAGTGAAGGCTAAAGGCAAACAACACACCAGAAGAAAACATTTGAGTATATATATGGCCCTAATATATAAAGGATTCTGATACAGGAGGGAATATAACCAAACGCTTTTGAAAAATGGGCAAAAGACATGAACAGAGTTCACAGAAAAATAAGCAAGTGTCCTTTAAACATATGAAATGATGTTCCAATAGTTCAGAATGAAGGGAATGATAATGAAAACCTTTCTCAACCATCAAATTGACTACACACACACAAATACACACACACACACACACAATAAAATGCTTGACTATATACTTCGGCAAAACTACAGGAAAACAGAAACTTTATCCATTGTTGGGAGAATGCAAAATGGTGTGACCCCTGGCAGGGAGAATTTGGCAATATCTTAACAGAATTACATATATATACCATTTGACTCTCTAACTCCACTCCTAGGAGTTTACTCCAAAGATATACCTCAGACAATGTGAAAACAAATATGCAGAAGATATTCGTTGCAGCATCATTATACCAGTGACATATGAAAAACAGCCTGCGTCACCATACAGAGGGGTCAGGTGAAAAGACACAGTGCATCCTCAGGGCAGAGAACTGTGCAGCTGCAGAAACAGAATGAGGAGACCTCTGAGAGTCAATGTGGTGTAATGTCCTGGGTACATGAAGAGGAAAAACGGAATAAATTACATTACATTTCCTGAGAGAGAGAAGGGATTATTTTTATTTTAGAAAGAAGGAATGCAAGGATAAAATAAAAATCAGTGACAATGGTGAACTACAATGTGTGGGGCTTTTTTGGGCATATGTCATTTAATATAGGCTTAACTTTTCAACTATGTTAACATTTTACATGTTAAAAATTGTAAAATTTACAAGGATTAGGAAAAGGCCTTAAAAATGAGTATAAACAGAAACTGATGAACCTACCTGGCCTCGTCTCTGGTTCCAGGCTCTGTTCTCACCAGCGTCTGGGGACCCTGGTGCTTGAGTCAATCTGAGGAGCAGAGCCCTCTGACAGCTTACATTCAGTCTGTAGAATGAAAGAGAAGGAAGCCAGTAGTTAGTTCAGCAACTTGGTGATTTTGTTTTGTTCCTCCAGTATAACTTAGCTTAAACTGAGGAATGAAACAAAATCTGAAGAGAATGTGATGTCATGGTATTTTAAAGACAGATTATTATCAACCTCCAAACCTTTATTCTCTCTGCTAATAGTGCATGAGACACAATCGATTTGGATATCGATCTAAAATTATTATCATCAACTTACATATATTTCTAGACATTATGATTCGGAGAGGTGAATTGTGGATGAGTGAAGACATAATAAGGCACTAACCAGACTGAGAATCATGGCAGTCAGAGTCTCTGAGGTGATGACAGGGACACTGATTGGCGGCGTTCATTCCAGAAACCAGGGTAACTAAGGAATATTTCTATTTGTTCACTGCCACACATAATAGAAAAACATCTCCCTTTGGGAACCAAAAGCTTTTGGGGAAGTAACTAGAGAAGTAGAACACAATAGGTACGAAGAATGGGAAAGTATGCACCAATGAAAGGCATGCTGAGAGATTCCCTAAATGTAATAATTAAAGGAAAGAAGTAAATATGAAGATCTGGATACCAATGGGGATAAAAATAATAGGTGGTATAAGTTATTTCTGGCAATTGTTGTTGTTTTTTTAATATTTTGGATGCTTGATATTAAACTGCATGTACTAAATTCAAGTTATATCCTATTTCAGAATTATAATTGTAAAATAGTTACGATTATTTAACCTACAAACAAATCATTAGGCACTAGGAATTCTTATAAAATTAGTCCAAGTGCTCAGCACTAGTGAAAACACACTTAGTTGATGTTAAATATTGCACAGCTCATTACAAATGGCTGATGCTCTGTAACCAGTTCTTTTATAGTTTATGGTGTAAATTTTAAAGTCAAGTAAGTGGTGTTTTCAGCAGTACTACATGTGTTATGAGTTGTTGAGGTTGTAAATAATTTGTAGGGCATTTATGTATTTCTAGAATTCATGTACCTCTGCTTATAAATCTATTTATTAACCCTCATAAATAATTGATGGCCATATCTTAAAATGAATCATTTCTAAAATTGCTTAACTGTCTGGAATTTTTCTTTAGTAATCCCATTTCTCATTTTCTTTTCATATCTCAATCAGGTATAAATAGAAGAACCTTACATGCACCTTTTTTCTTCTAATTCCCAAGTCTAAGTGTCTGTGTCATTATTCAGCTTTATGGTGAGAAGCTATGAATTCATGTCATTAATTCTCCTGTGTCACCTTCATGAGTAATTGATTTTCTTCCCAACCTCTCGTCCATGGCAGCTTTACAAGTAATTTCTCTCTTTTTCTTCTTTTCTTCTTCCTTTTCATCTTCTTCCTTTTCTTCTTTCTTCTTCTTCCACCCCTTCTCCTTCTCCTTCTTTTTAATTCACTACTTAAATACCCTACCAATTTCTTTCTACCCCTTAATATCAGGGTTCTGAACATCTAATTTCGTCATATTACCAAGATGCTTTTCATCACAGTAATTCTGAATATTCCATGTCAAGTAACATGGAAGTCTTCGAATAGGGAGAAGTGAAATGTAGGAAAGAAACAAAGAATGCTAAAATAAAAGGGAAAAAAATAAAAATGCATGACAATTGCTTGAAAAAATTGTGAAACGATTGTTTGTTTTATCCATTTGCTTCTGCCCTATTTTCCACCATTTTTATTATTGAAATCCAAAATCCTCTCACCTTTAATCTATCTACCAGGAAATCCGTTAGTAAACTAATAAATTTTCTTTTCATTCACTCTGCCTTTGTTCAACACTATTTCTTAATTTTTATCATTAGTTATTATTCACATTTTCATATAGTCCTTGGTTTGTTTCCAAGTATATTTACAATAACATATGAAATACAAATTTAAATAAAATAAAAAATGGGTGACACATTTTGTACTAAAGGAAGTTTGGAAGGTAAAAGTAAAATGAAGCCAAGTGAACCATAGGTCCTAACTTCTTTCCTATAGTGCAAAATGCATATTCCAGAGCAATGTGCATCCTTAAGATCAGAGAGATGCCATCATTCTGTCTCCATTTGGGAAATCTTATAGTGCTGACCTCTGTAGCTATGTTACTTCACTCCTCTAAAAATTTCCTCATAGAAATAATTTTTGCTGTATACTTCTTTTGTGTATTCCAAATGTGATAATACTTTGGATTTAATGGCTCAATAGAGCAGAGAAGGTTGTTCATAAATCAAGCAGGGTTTCAAGAAAATTATCCACACAAGCACCGCATAAATCAAATAGGGAGGAAAACTTCTTTCCCCACTGAGGGTGGTCTTCTCGTGAACACAAGGTGCACTGGCAGTTTCTTTATAGAATCACACACCTTTCCTGAGGTAGATTTATAGGGGGAAGGTGAAAAATGATTTAGTTAGTAAAATTAAAATGTGATCTCCCTCCAAATTACATTCTGCGTTATATAATATTTGAATTAACTGCTGTTTGAAAGTAAAAGTTGCCACTGGGTGAGAGATCCAACCCAGGTAAACATGGTTTACCAAATCAGAAGGCAACCTCAAATGACGTGTCTTAGAAGTAAGAAAAGCAGTACAAAGACTTATTGAGAAAAGTGCTCAGTTGACATATGATGACACTTATTTGTAATTTGAGGATTTGGCCCAAATGACACTCATTTCCTCATTTTGTATGAATACAATTAGTTTTATAAATTTATTATTTGTCCTGATGATATTTGTACAAGGATTTCATTATAGTACTGCAAAAGAGATTCATTGTTTTTAAAATGTGAATTCGTTTTTTAAATTATGATATTTTGCTTTCTCTGTAAATTATGGATATCTCTTTTTTATATAGCAGGCTTATTGATAAAAACACTAGTGAACATTTTTGATGTAAAAATTCACTCTTTGAGATAAATGTTTTACTACACTTGATCTTAGCCAAAAGGCCAAGAAGCGATGAGATAAATTTTTTAAAGCATACTAATTTAATGATTCTATTTCAAGCATGTATCTTGTTTGCCACCCACTCCTCACTGATATTTTTTATCTTTATTGTTGAAAGTATTTCAGATATCCCCTTTTTCCCCCCATTGACCATCTCCACCCTACTCCCTGCCCTCAGGCCTCACCACACTATTGTCTGTGTCCATGTGAAATGCAAATCCTAATATATAAAAACCCTGGGTTGTAATGACCAGTAATGACTGGAAGCTGACCAACCGGAAGTCAGTGCTGGCCCTGCCCCCAAGCAAGTGGTAAGGGGCAATCAGGCAGGCAGGCAGAGGGGTTAGGGGTGATCAGGTAGGCAGACCAGCGGTTAGGGGTGATCAGGTAGGCAGACCAGCGGTTAGGGGTGATCAGGTAGGCAGACCAGTGGTTAAGGGTGATCAGGTAGGCAGACCAGTGGTTAGGGGTGATCAGGTAGGCAGACTAGTGGTTAGGGGTGATCAGGTAAGTAGGCGAGCAGTTAGGGACAATTAGGTAGGCAAACAGTCCCTCGCAGGCTGGCCCCTCCCCCCAGCAAAGAAAGAGGGAGTCCCAGGCCAACCAAGCCATTGCACCCCAGCCTGTCGCCTGCAGAGGGAGGCCACCGGTGATAGGGAAGTGGGGGGCAGCACTGCACAGATGGCAAGCAGTGGAAGTGGCAGAGGTGGAGCCAGCTGCCTGCAGCCCAGGAAAGGAAAACCCCGATAGGCCCTGATCTCAGGCCAGGCCTAGGAACCCTACCCGAGGAGTCCTGGATTGTGAGAAGGTGCAGGCCGGGCTGAAGGACCCTCCCAAGTGCATGAATTTTCATGCACTGGGCCTCTAGTATGCATATAAGTTCTATGGTTAATCTCTTCCCATCCCATCCCCACTTCCCTCTCAGATTCATCAGTCTGTTCCTTGCTCCCATGTCTCTAAATCTATTTTATTTGTCAGTTTATTTGTTTATCAGGTTCCACATATAAATGAGATTGTGTGATACTTGTCTTGCACTGACTGGCTTATTTCCCTTAGCATAATACTCTCCAGGTCTCTGTTTTAGTCTCAAAGAGTAAAAGATCCTTCTTTTTTCCAGCTGCCTAGTATTCCATTGTGTTAATATACCACATATTTTTTGTCTGATCATCTACTGATGGACACTTAAGCTATTTCCAGATCTTAGCTATTATAAATACCTTTGCTATGAACATAGGGGTGCATATATTCTTTTTGATTGTTGTTTCTGATTTCTTAGGATATATTCCTAGAAGTGGGATTACTGGGTCAAATGGGAGTTCCATTTTTTATTTTTTTAGGAAACTCTGTACTATTTTCCACAATGGCTGCACCAGTCAGCAGCATGTACTGGGGTTCCCTTCTCCAGCTTCTTTTCCTTTGTTGATATATTGATGGTAGCCATTCTTGCAGGTGTGAGGTGATACCTCATTGTCATTTTAATTTGCATCTCTCTGATGATCAGTGACTTTGAGCATTTTTGTCATGTCTTTGGCTATCTGTATGTCCTCTTTGGAAAAGTGTCTATTTAGGTCCTTTGCCCATTTTTAAATTGGATTGTTTGTTTTTCTTTTGTTAAGTTGTGTGAGTTCTTTATATATTTTGGAAAGTAACTTCTTATCTGATGTATCATTGGCAAATATGTTCTCCCATACAATGGGCTCCATTTTCATTTTGTTGATGATTTCTTTTGCTGTCCAGAAGCTTTTTATTTTGATGTAGTCCATTTGTTTATTTTCTCTTTTGTATTATTTGCCCTAAGAGATGTATCAGCACACGTATTGCTACAAGAAATGTCTGAGATTTTGCTGCCTATGGTTTCTTCTAGGATTTTTACAGGATGAAATCAAGAGCTGGTTCTTTGAAAAGATAAACAAGATACAAACTCACAAAGATACAAAGAGAGAGGACGCAAATAAATAAAATCAGAAATGAAAGAGGTTATATAACAACTAACACCACAGAAATACAAAGGATTGTAACAAAATATTACATCAACTATATGCCAACAAATTGGACAACCTGGGTAAAATGGACAAATTCCTAGAAAAAATACAACCTTCCAAAACTCAATCAGGAAGAATCAGAAAATCTGAATAGGCCGATAACTACTGATGAAATTGAAGCAATAATAATACTTTTTTTAAAAAAACCTCCCAGCAAACAAAGCCTTGGTCCAGACCGATTCACAGGGGAGCTTTATCAAATATTCAAAGAAGCACTAACACCTATACTCCTCAAACTATTCCAAAAAATTCAAGAGGAAGGAGCACTTTCAAACTCTTTCTATGAGGCCAACATTGCCCTAACTCCAAAAGCAGATAAAGACATGACAAAGAAAGGGAATGACAGGCCAATATCCCAGATGAACATAGATGCTAAAATCCTCAACAAAATATTAGCAAATGAATCCAGCAATACATTAAAAAGATCATACACTATGACTAAGTGGGATTTATCCCAGGGTTGCAAGGCTGATGCAAAATCATATGATCTTATCAATAGATTCAGAAAAAGCATTCAACAAAATCCAGCACCCATTTTTTGTTAAAAACTCTCAGCAAAATGGGAATAGAAAGAATATACCTCAACATAAAAAAGGCCATATATGACAAACCTATAGCCAACATCATATTCAATGTGCAAAAACTAAAAGTGTTTCCCTTAACAATAAGAACAAGACAGGGTTATCCTTATCCCTTTTCAACACTCTTATTCATTATAGTACTGGAAGTGCTAGCCACAGCTCTCAGACAAGAAGAAAAGATGAAAGGCATCCAAATTGAAAAGAAGGAAGTGAAACTATCATTATTTGCAGATGACATAATATTGTACATAGAAAACCCTAAATATTTCACCAAAAACTACTAGATTTCATAAATGAATTCAGCAAAGTAGCAGGATATAAAATTAACACCCAGAAATCAATGGCATTTTTATACACCAATAATGAACTCTCAGAAAGAGAAACTAAAAAAACAATACCATTGACCATTTCAACAGCAACAACAATAAAAAAGATACCTAGGAATAAACTTAACAAGACCTGTACTCAGAAAACTACAGGACATTGAAAAAAAAAATAAGGAAGCTACAAACAAATGGAAGAATATACAGTGTTCATGGATCCGTAGAATTAACATCATTAAAATGTCCATTCTACTCAAAGCAACCTATAGATGCAACACAATACCTATTAAAATACCAATGGCATATTTCACAGATCTAGAACAAATACTGCAAAAATTTATACAGAACCAAAAAAGACCCTGAATAGCCACAGCAATCTTGAGAAAGAAGAACAAAGTAAGAGGGATTATAATATAGATATCAAATTATATTACAAAGTCATTGTAATCAAAACAGCCTGGTACTGTCATAAGAACAGGCATATAGATCAATAGAACAGAGACCCCAGAAATCGACCCAAGCCATTATGCTCAATTAATATTTGACAAATGGGACAAGTGCACACAATGGAGTAAGATGGTCTCTTCAATAAATGGTGTTGGGAAAATTGGACAGTACATACAAAAAAATGAAACTAGATCACCAACTTACACCATACACAAGAATAAACTCAAAATGGATAAAAGAGTTCAATGTAAATCATGAAACCCACTGATCTTAATAACAAAAGCCAAAACATTTATTGAGAATTTACTATGTGATATTTATATGAATTCTTGTTTTAATTTCACAGCTCAATAAAGTACATTATCTTATATTTATCATTTTGTAAATGAGAATATATAACATAATAATAAATGATATGTCTGTAAACAGAAACTAGTAAAATGAGAAGCTGGAATAATACACACAGCTTGATTAGAGATTTTATTTATTTTTAACTATTATTTTATTCTTCCTTTTTACTTTGCTGGCATTTGAAATGTTATTATATTCTTTACTTCACATCGAATTTGTTAATACTTTTCTTAGTAAGAAAGTATTAGAAAACAGATGGTCCCAAATATGTCTTAAGTCAGAAAATATCTTTATTGTATGTGAAGACACATCCATTTTTAATAGATATCAGATATGTTATTTTTTTAAGAAGACTCAGATATGTTTCCTTTTACAAGCTAGTGTTCCTCATTAAACTCAATTGGTAATAGAAGGTAGGCCCATTCTGTTGCCACCATCTGATACTATGGAAACTGAAACACAAGGGCTTTAGTTTATTTTGGTAACTGGTTAAAACTTAATAATTTAGAAAGGGATTTTCATTAAAAACTTACTAATGTTGGCTGAGTAGACAGTATGGAAACATCCAAATAAAAAATTCAATAACTACTCAATTGTAACTCTTTCTAACAAAAATTGCCTTTTATATCTGGAATCATTAGAAAATGAAAACGTTATGTTGGTTTTCAAGAGGCCTCAAGCAAAAGCCACTGAAGTAGGGAGAGGCTCGCTCAGGATGAGATCTGAGTTCTTTTACCCCACACCGAGAAGAATAGCTTCACATTAAGTGGGTTAATAAGCATCTACTAGCTCCTTTCAGAATGTCATATGTTACTCACCTTTTTCAACATTAAAAAAAAATAATAATTTGCCATTTTTGCATGGTTCATGATATATGGTCCATATTTTATTTCAGTATCAATGTTATTTATACATTCTTTCCATCAGTGCACTTTGAGAATCAAAATGACTGAGTTAAAATGTAATTTAAAATTTGTTAATTGTTACAACTGCTAAGGAGTCATCAACTGATTGAGCGATGGAATTATGAGCGTGCTCACATGCTCACCAATAACTACATATGCTCATGGTATAAGCACTCAAGGCTTCTGAGAGAATTGTCTTCAAAAGTGAAATCTTTAAAGTAGTTAATTTATTTATGTATTGGAAATGGAATGGAACCTGTCTTATTACAATTTTCAATGGTGTGAATTTGCTAGAATAACTCTGAAGTTCACTGGTTGAAAAATAAGATCCAGGTAGTCTACACAAATGAGGAAACTGAGGCTCACAAAGGTTAAATACATTTAAAAAAACAATCGCCCTACAAAGCTAAGCAAGCCATAAGTACATTATTTATAATAGTATTAATAGCATATAAAAACAATTTTAATTTAAAAACCACAGAAGTAATTTGCCCAGACTTGTCAAAACATAGGAATACAAGAAAGCATTGGTTAGAGACTTTAGTGAAATGTCTGAGTTCATTAAAACCTGCTGGCCCGAAAGGTACACTCCACACAATTGCTCTGCCTTTTCTTCAAGTAACTGTGTTTTACATTAAAGTATTTCTTTATAATTACTGCCTTCTTGGAATCTTCCTCAGTGTCTGCTTCCTAAACTAATCTAGCAATTTAGATCTGCACAAGAAATAAATAAAAACCTCATATATTGCTAACTTGAAACATTTATTTTTTCTTGCTTATGAGTACAATAGAATCTGAATGTCTAAATTCATGATTGTTCTAAAAAAAAGGGGGGGGAGGTTTGGGCTTTATTTTATTCTCACATGTGGGATGTGGCTTTGTGAAACAGTCTGTGCCTACATCAATGAGAAGAGGCTGGGAAAGTTACCGAGAGAATCTGAAGTTTTGAGGTATGACACCCTGCCTTGTGCCATCCAAAAGTTCTGTAGACTTGAAGCTTGTAGGCAGGTACTCACTGTCATACATAGGGAGTAAGTAAGGGTCAAGGCATCATGAATGTGAGTCAGGTAACCAAAGACCCATCTCTTAAGAATCCTGAAAATAAGAAACATAGTAATGCAGGTAATACCATAGGATTCAGCAACCATACGGAGGAGAGACAACGAGCTATGAGAAGAAACATATAACATGGAGGCCTTCTACTTCTTGCTCTTCATACCCACAAGGTAAAAGGCATCTAAAGAACAGAGAATGGGCTGGGACACTGTTGGTCTTTATCCAAGTTGCATTGCACTTTCTCCTCTTTCTTGAGAGAATGAAAATCTAGATACCCTGTGGGGATTTTCCTAAATGGGAAGGAAGAGTGATAGTCAAACAGTGTTGGAGTGACGTTAGTAATAAGAGAGTTGGTGACCGGTATTTTGGATCAGCCACTGTCTTTGGAGGGGCAGGAACATCCCAAGATGAAGGAAATCGGGCAAGACAGGATGGTGAACTTCAAAGATATCAGGTGGTGACATGACTGGTCCTCATTAACTCTGGGGGAAAGCAAATGAAACAGAGAACAGTTTGCTTAGTTTCGAGAGAGAGATACTTTCACTTCCACTTCCACCAAAACCAACCCTTTAGGTTTCTTTTAAGAAGCAATAGACATATTGATAGGGAAGGAGATTCTAATATTTGGTTCACTGTCAATTGAGGCTGAATTCCTTCTCCAAAATATTATACTCTTGTATAGCAGGGGAACAGAAAAGAAGATAGAGGCTCAGGAACCCCGAGTCCATCTCAAAATATTTTATTTTTAGGAAATAACTTTAAAATGTCTTGTTAAAGTATTTAACAATTACTGATATATGAAACATAATGAATGCCATAAGGTAGAGAAGAGCTTTTATTTGTTTACAGACAGAGGAAAATGAAAGTTTTCAAGGAGATGCTTATTCTTTTCCTCAATACCTCAAACTTGGGTTACATTTACAATTGTTTTTATGTGTTTGTGATGGACAAGTGCTCAGTGCATGCAGTTCATATTGATAAATTCTCAAGACACTCAATGTGATCAATAGGATTATGGCCCTAAGGCCATCTCCGTGATAATGTCACGATCCCTTCAAACTGGGAATGGATTCAAAATAAGAAAAATGTTAAATGTATTTATTGTGTGTTTGCTCTTTACTTTTTTTTGTACAATGTGAATATTTATTTCCAATGAGAGCAACTTTAGACATTGCATTCATTACTGGTCCTCAGGAAGGGCAAAAATAAGTTTAATTCCCAGAATGTGTACATTTCAGTTTTCAATAAGTTGCTTGGACAATTTGATAATTTGGAGTTCTAGGATTAGAACACAGCATTACATAGCTTTTGTCAGTATTTACTTTAAATAACAAGCTTAAGACATCTAATACTGCACCTGAAACCTAAGAAGCACTCAATAGATGTTTGCTAAATAAGGAGGCATAAAGCAGGATCAATTACTGCAGATTCGATTACTTTAGATCAGAGAAAAATATAGAAACTGGGTAGCAACCTAAATCTAAAAGAGAATTCCACTTGAAATGTTGTCTGAATTACTGGATTTTGAAAGTATTTCTTCATGTGTTTTTCACATTAATCCTAAACCGGATTATTTTCAAGTACAGTTTTAATGATTATAATTGAATAAACATCGATAAATTTGGCAGCAAGGTTTTTTAAGGCTCACAGCAAAATTGAAAAGATGATACAGTTGCCATATACTTTCTGTTGCCATACATGCATATATAGCCTCCTCCATTATCAACATCTCCTACCAGAGTGATACATTTATTAGAATTGATGAACCTACATTAACACGTTATAATCACCCAAAGTCGATACTTTACATTAGGGTTTACTCTTGATGTATATTTTATTGGTTTGGACAAATGTATAATGACACATATCTATTATTAAAGTCTCATGCTGAGTATTTTCACTGCCTTTAAAATCTTTAAAAAGTTTATTTTGTGTGTATGTTGATCCTGTGTTACACTTTCCTTACCAAAATGATTGTTGATACTGTTTTTTAAATATATTTTTATTGCCCTAACTGGTTTGGCTCAGTGGATAGAGCATCAGCCTGGGGACTGAAGGGTCCCAGGTTCGATTCCGGTCAAGGGCATGTACCTTGGTTGTGGGCACATCCCCAGTAGAGGGTGTGCAGGAGGCAGCTGATCGATGTTTCCCCCTCATTGATGTTTCTAACTCTCTATCCCTCTCCCTTCCTCTCTGTAAAAATCAATAAAATATATTTTAAATATATATATATATATATATATATATATATATATATATTTTTAATTGATTTCAGAGAGGAAGAGAGAGAGAGAGAGAGAGAGAGAGAGAGAGAGAGAGAGAGAGAGAGAGAGAAAGAGAAACATCATTGATGAGAGAGAATCATTGATTGGCTGCCTCCTGCACGCCGCCTACTGGGTATCAAGCCCACAACCCCAGCATGTGCCTTGGCTAGGAATCGAACCCTGACCTCCTGGTTCATAGGTTGACACTCAACCACTGGGCCACACCAGCTGGGCATTGATACTTTTAATATATACCATTTTCTGAGGAATCCTGAGCATTTGGCCAAAATTTCTACAACCCTTGTGGTCCTTCATAGAGAGAGCCTAGAAAGAAAGAAAGCCCTAAAAGAAGTCAAGGCCTTTTATCTGTAAAATGTACTGCTAGTCTTTCTTTGTGGGAAAAAAAGTTATTTAATATATTTTGAAAATGAAATAAGCACTGTAATCAATTAACATAATCATAATTCATGTTACTAGTAATTTTTTTTGCTTCTAATTAGAAAATAACACTGACTCCCTGCCCACTTCCCATCTACATACAGTCACAGGTTTACATGTTGGTGTATAAACATTTTAAAGAAAGATCGTAATGCTAGTTCCTTGCTAGAACAGAACTTTACATTGGAAATGCTTCTATAATTAATTTATTACCAAAGCAAGTACTTAGGATTTCTTTAAATGAGAAGGTACAAAACAACTTTGAATTTGAGTTCACCAAATTCTCCAGATATATCTGATAACAAAAAGATTTTGATATTATTCTGAATTGTTAATTATTTCTTCACTTTATACTTTCAATAAAATCTTCACTTTCATAATTTCATAATTACTCAATATCCTGTTGGCTTGGATGTCAAGCTTAGGAATTTATTCTTCACTTTAAAGTTATGAAAAAGCCTGCATCTAAATTTTCTTCTAATATTTTAATGTACTAGTATATGTATGTGTTTTGTTTAACATTTCAAATTTGATCAGTCACCAATATACATTGGTAAATGATATGAATAAACAGATTCTGTCTCTCTTCCCTCATGTGTGTGTGTGTGTGTGTGTGTGTGTGTGTGTGTGTGTGTGTGATACAGATACATATATTGTTACATTGAGTCTGAGAAGGTCTTGGAAAGGAGAGACTGGTTATCATTGGTTGTTTTTCAGATTTAACTAAATTTCAAATTAAGAATGTTGTTCATTGAACATGCATCTCAAGAATATTAGACTAAATGGTACAAACTTCCAATTACAATATAAATAAGTTGTGGGAGAGATAATGTACAGCATAAGGAATAGTTAATAATCTATATATAAAAGCCTAAGCGACCATTATAACCGAACAACCGGTCAACCAGTCACTATGACGTGCACTGACCACCAGCGGGCAGACGCTCAATGCAGGAACTTCCCCCTGGTGGTCAGTGCATTCCCACAGCCAACCTCCCATGGCCGGCCAACCTCCCACAGTCCCTCCCCCTGGCTGGCCAACTTCCCGCAGTCCCTCCTGCCAGACGGCTGGCCCCAATAACCCCAATCTGGCCTGCCAGCAGGGGGAGAGGCTGTGGGAGGTTGGCCTCTGGCCCCGATCGGGACTGGACGAGACAGCCCCAATCAGCCCTGATCACTGGCCAGGCTGAGGGACCCCACCTGTGCACAAATTTGTGCACCAGGCCTCCAGTCTATAATAATAAAAGTGCAATATGCTAATTAGATTGGACGTCCTTCTGGACATCCTTCCTTCTGGACAAAGCTGCAGCAGGTGGGGGCTGAGGCAGAGGTGGCAGAGGCCCTGGCTGCCGCAGTGGGGGCCAAGGCCCTTGCACAAATTTCATGCATCAGGCCTCTAGTATTATAATAACTTTGGTGACAGATGTTAACTAGACTTAATATGAAGATTCTTTTGTAATGTATATAAATATTGAATTGCTCTGATGTACACTTGAAGCTAATAGACTATTGTATTAGAGGTCAATAAAAAAAAAAAAAAAAAAAGAATACTTGCCCTGTCCAGTGTAGCTTTGTCGGTGGTGGTGTCTGGTACACAGAAAGGGGTGGATTGATTCCCAGTCAGGACATGTGAAGGAGGCAATGGATAGATGTTTCACTCTCACATCGATGTCTCTTTCTTTCTCTTCCTCTCCCACTCTCTCTCCAAAATCAATAAAAGCATGCCCTTAGTTAAGGATTAAAAAAAATAGAATACTAACCAGACCAGAACAGAACTGAAAGTCAATATGGAGTCTGCCAGAGCCATTGTGGTATAAATTAATGCAACCATTCATTATATTTGTTAAAATATGGGAAATCAAGTGCAAATGCAAGCTAGAAGGGATTCCAGAAAAACAGGCATAAAGCAATGTGTCCATGGCAACCTGAATGTTTGTAACTCTAATTACAAAAGACAGGTAAAATTTAGTGTACTTAGTTTTACAAAAAGAATAGAATTCAATGAGAAGGCAAATAAATATTCTAGCAGTATAGGTAATATATATATATATATATATATATATATATATATATATATACACATACACACACACACATATATATATATGTAATTTACTGAGCAGATATTTAAGTGAAAATGGATTCAATTGAATAATACTGAGTATACACTTTGTATTTTAGATCCTAAGGAATAAATGGAAACAGAAATGCTTCTTAATAGCGATATTTTAAAGAGGACAAAGAAGAACTGGAATTAACATTTTACCTGGCATTGCTTTATAATGTGATTAAGGAAAATGAGGATTCTCAAAACTGTAATTATGCAACCTTGAGTCTTCATGACTTTACATTTGCTTTCAAAAGAAAATAAGTCGTCAAAAGAAGGAATAACATTTATTATGATTCTACATGATTGAACCATTAGCCAAATATAGAAAAAATACTTTTTTAATAAAAAGATACTAACAAAGAGTGCATGAAATTGCATGCTACTAATAATAATGATGTGACAATCCAAACAGCTACAAGTTACCATACACTGACTCATGCTAGGTACTGCACTAAGCACTCTACGTACATTGATTCCTCTGAGACAGTATAGGAACCAATGAGACAGGATATAAAACTGAGATAGTTTCAAAGGATAGCTCCTTTACTAAGGAGATCAGTGAGAAGGAGTATAATGATTTACTCTAAAAGTTAGAACATTAACGGTAACCAAGAAATTAATTCAATAAGGTTCCCCAAAATCCTCATTGAATAGTAAATAGGAAGTGAGTTATCAAAAATATGCCATAAAAGTCAGAACTCTCAGTGAATTTTAGGAACAACTAGACATGTTCTCACAGCACTGGCGGGCTGAAAAATACAGTGCCAATGACAAATGAAAGCAACGGAGTTGAGATAAAATTAATGAGGACGGGCTTGCTTCAGGCCCTTTTCTGTCCTGCATTTCCTTTCACCAGTGTCATTATAACCTATCCCAAAGATAGCATAATCTCATCAAAAAGTCTCCTCATTTCCCATTTCCAAGGATACACAGTAGACTACCAGTGTCTTTTTCAGTTGCTATTCTGAAACTCCACTGAAATCTTTCATGAATGCTGATGCTGAAATTTTGATAAGATAGGAGATTGACTTGAAACTATTAAATAATTTGGGTTGGCTTCACTGAAGCAAAACTGTAAGAGCTCTAAAGTTCCATGTGGGTTTGTTCACTTCTATCTTGACATTGTACAGAAATATGATAGAAAACTCTGTTTAGGAGTTATTGTACCCAGGAAATATACTAGCTGACCTACAAAAGTTTCTTTCAGCACTTAATGATTTTTTATCACTGAGATTTGACAAGTGTGTGTCTGAATTCATTAATAGACACAGAAAATATTTTTAGCACTTATTTAGAGCAAGAGTTTGCTGGTGCTGCACAGCAGGCAAACACAGTGTACAGGGCACTTCATTGCCAGCGTGCCCTTCTGGAAATCATGTAAGTGTTTGGTGTCATTGATCAGAGATGTTTAGAAAATATTCCTTTTGGGTAACAATTAAAATGAATGAAATATATGTTTCTGTGTAACGATCGTTTCTCTGCACCACTCAGTTTCTCTAGGGCAAAATCTTCTGTCTCTTGCTGGGGTGGGGAGTGCAACTTGCCTGGATGGCAGTCTTCCTTGAAGGTAGTGAAGGAGGTTGCTGAGGGTCCACATTTCCTAATGCACGCTTGCACAAAATATCTTTTTAGTCCCTGGCTCCCACTTCCTTTCCCCTGTGTTTGGGGACCTCAAGTCTCTTTGCTTCTTTAGTGTTACAGAGTAAACAAACTGTCTCCTGCAGCACTGATGAGGAGTAGCAGTCATCTCATGCATGAGGCAGGAAAGGGTCCTGGAGGGACAGATACTAGGACACTGCATAGACACTCCTCCGAGCCCTCCGCTCGCCTCCTGCTTGCATGGTCTGGGTGGTCTCTCTGAGATCCTCAGCTGATCTGCAGAGCTTGTCACCTTCTTCTTGAAGGTATTTGACTCTGTGGGCACATAGATTTAACTTCTTCAACTCTATGGTCAGTTATTACTTTTCCATCTTCTTTCTAAAACTTGGCTAAAAACGTTCATTCACTGTCTCTTCCCATCCCCCATTCCAGGTCATCCTTCCAGATTAATATCTGAATTTACTTTTTTTTCCTCTTCTATCTGTCATTTCTCTTGTTTGAGGGAGGGAGATAACATCAATATACCTCATTTAATTAGTCATCTATATATAATCAGTATTCAACAATTTATATAAATAAATAGCAGATAATTCTGAGGAAGTTTGCAAAATGATGGCTTTCTACCTTAGTCATCATCTCTCCTCCTTCTTTCTTTCCCTACAACAAACAGATTTGGCTTTCCACTTGCTTTTTAAATGTGTATTCTCTATGCTAATCAGCATTCTGTGCTTAGGGAGAGTCAGCTCTCATTCACGCCTGTGGAAAGTGGAAGTTCCTTGTTGAGGAATGAAGTGAATAAAGCTTCTTCCCCACACACTGACCAGAAACACAGCTCTCCCAGAGCTTCCTGGGAAGCAATGTTGCAGGTGAGGTCTCTCCCCTCAACTTCCACATCTGCACACACAAGGGTCAGGTTGACTTTCTAACTATTTCATGCCAAGTATCCCTCTACTAACATGTATGTGTGTGCATGCATGCAAGTGGGCTCATGCACACATGTGCACAAGTCACATGGTACAGGCTATAGGTTACTCTAGCATGTCATAAATTGAGGTAGAAAAAATAAAAGCTAGGAATTGGTAGAAAAAGTAGGGCTGTCCCTCTCATGAGCAGGCATAGAACAGACTAAACTCTAATCCATACAGACATGCAGTCCTGTGGTACAAAGTGTATGAGGATTCTGGCTACAGGCATTATTAGGTAGCAGACACTCTCCATCTCAGAGAGGCTGAAAAACAAATCAAAAACCCTCAGTTCGAGTTTATTTTTTGTTTTTCAGGAACTGGTCAGCATTAGGGACACAGCAGACATAGATCCCAGTTTCAGATCATATGTGCTTTTAAGAACTAACAAAGAGATCCAGGTGGATTTTGATCTATCATGTTAAGTCTAGGAGGATAAGGTATTTCAAACAATACAAAGGGCAGACTATGAGACCATTCTCTAATAGCCCCTTGGTAGACTCATCTGAGGAAGAAATCTCTGGAGAGGTACAATTGTGCAATGAAAGGAACTGACTACTTCCAAATCCAAATTGTATAATATGGTGGGTCAGATGATGATAAACTTGGTATTCTAAGGGCTATCAAGACATGAAAGTTTATCTGGGAAACAGAATTACAGGGAGCAGAAAAGCTGACCTAGTAGGACAGAGATAGGATATTAAATGTGAATTTCCCCATTTTGCAAGGCTAACTGCATCTGACAAAAGACCTTCCAAGTCAACTGATGATGGGTGAATTGATCAGTAAAATGGCATTTCACATTACCCTCACCATCTGATTATGTTTTCTGTAATACAGGCTTTTTCTTCAAAATGCATTTGACATTTTGCATAATGCAAGAAAAGATAAATTGAAGTGTAAATAAGAATCAAAACACTTGAATATTTCAAGAATTTGGTGATGTAAGGATGTAAAATGGAGATGTAGGAAACAGTTCCAAAGGCTGTGATGGCTTTTCCCACAAAAACATCTCTCACTAATGTGGGGATTCATTTGGTAGCCAAGTATGTCTTTCTCAAGTTTACAATGTGATCTGATCTCCATAATCACTCTGGCCATTTTGGTTTTTCAGATAATAACAACAATTCATAATTATCTTAAAATCATGTTTTTCTGGAGTATTTACATTTTTTCAGGTCATAGTCTTTCTGCTGAAAAGATAGACAACCTTCTGGGGATGATTTATAGCAGAAACTGTGGCTGGATTTCTGAGGCTGACCCAGCCTCTCCCCCAATCAACAGATTCTAGTTCTAATAACTGGCTTAGATGTGGCAACCTGGTGGGAGGGCATGGATTCCCAATGTGATAACTAGCATCAAGTTTCTGCTTCCAGTCACATAATATTTTCTTATTATATGTATCAGGCAATACCTTAGGAAGCTACACATCTACTTCATTTTAGGTAATCAATATCATCATGAAGAACAAATAATAATTCTATAGTCCTGAATTTGAACTAAAAATATCATTATGAACTCAAATGTATTGTATATATATCTATAATAATAAAAGCATAATATGCTAATTAGACCGGACATCTTTACTTCTGGACAAAGCCATGGCAGGCAGGAGCCGAGGCAGAGGCGGCTGCCGCTGTGGCGGGGCCCAAGGCCCTTGCACGAATTTTGTGCATTGGGCCTCTAGTATATCCTAATATCTAAAAACCCTGGGTCCGTCACGTCCACAATGACTGGAGGCTTGACCAACCAGAAGTCAGTCCTGCAGTCAGCCCTGGGTTGCTCTAGTGACCCAGCACTGACTGCAGTGCTGCGGGTGCCTCAGCTGAGGCGACCCAGCACTGACTGCTGAGGGAGCTGCGATCAGGCCAGGACAGAGACTGGGAAAGAAAAGTAGGGTCTGATCGCAGCCCCCGTGGCAGTCACTGCTGGGCCCGCATGGTGGAAGTCAGTCCTGCAGTCAATGAACATAGGGTCAATTAACATTAAGTGAACATAGGGTCAGTTAATATCTCTTTGAGAGGAGTTGAGAATATGAAGTACAGTGTAGAGCAATTACTTATATTATTTCACATAAAACTCTTTTCAACTAAGATATTTTTCTTTATTTAAAATGTATCTTTATTGTTGAAAGTATTACAGATGTCCCTTTGTTTAAGCCGAGGAAAGGAAGGCCTACTCTTTCACGAATTTCGTGCCCTGGGCCTCTAGTATTATATAATTACTAGAGGCCTGGTGCACAAAATTTGTGCACAGGGGGCGGTTCCCTCAGCCCAGCCTGCACCCTCTCCAATCCGGGACCTCTTGGGGGATGTCCGACTGCCGGTTTAGGCCCGATCTCCAAGATCGGGCCTAAACCGGCAGTCGGACATCCCCCTCACAATCCTGGACCGCTGGCTCCTAATTGCTCATCTGCCTGCCTGCCTGGTTGCCCCTAACTTCCCCCACCAGCTGGCCTGATTGCCCCTCACTGCCCCCTCCCCCCCCGCCAGCCTGGTCACCCCTTACTGCCCCCCCTGCTGGCCTGTTTGCCCCACGTAGCCTGCTTTTTCAGTTGTTGGTGGTCCTTCATTAGCTCCCCTGCCAGCCTGGTTGTAGGCAGCCATCTTGTCAGGGTGTGAGGGTTAATTTGCTTATCTCCTCTTTATTATATAGGATATATACAAGGTGAGGCAAAAGTAGGTTTACAGTTGTGAGTATATAAAACAGTTTGTTCTTGTATTATTTATTAATTATTGTATATTTTCCAGATGAACAACTGTCAACCTAATTTGTCCCAGCCTATACTTTTCTGAAAGCATTTTTTCAGATATTTGTACTATAAATTTTTTATGTCCTTTTCTTTTTATTAACTCTTTTAATGGGATCTTTTGATGAATAGGAGTTTTTAGTTAGTATGATGTCCACTTTATAAATAGTTTTGGATTTTTTAAGTGTTTTTGTGCACTGTTTTAGAAATCTCTGCCTATTGAAATGTCACAAAAATATTATCACAAGTTTTCTCTTGGAAGTTTTATTGCTGTAGTTTCCATTTGGACAAAATTTACATATTATCAATATTGATTCTCTCAATCCATGAACAAGGTATGACTTTTAAAATTTTTCCACCAATATTTTATAGGTTTCAGAATAGAAGTGTTACATACTTTTTATGAGATTATTTATTAATTTTTGATTTTTTTTTGTTATTATAAACTATACTTTTAAAAATTCAATTTCTGGTAGTTTATTGCTAGTCTATTGAAACACAATTGAGCTTTACATTTTGATCTTGTATTCAGCAGACTTGATCAATTCATAAACTTGATTGTTTGCTACATTGCTTGGTCTTCCTGAGGCATGGGATTTATAGAGATTGAAATATTATTTTGCTGCCCCTACTATCTTACTAAAATAATTCTTCTTTATTGGGGTGTAAGCACATGTTTTCTAAATGCATTATAAATCAAATTTGTTTTTAAAATCTCCTCCTCCATAATTCCATTATTTACCTATTAATTAACCTAGTAATTTTTAACACGATATTACTCATACTATGATACTTAATCATTGCTTATTTTTTAATGAAGTAGAAAATGCTGTATCTACAACATGTCATTCCTTTAAGAGAAATAAGTGAAAAATAAATCATAAATACAGAATCTTAAAAATGTTGGATAATTCATAACCATCATCTTATTTTAATTACACATTACACACTATGTGGCACCCACTTCAGCCTAAAGGATGATGAACATTTTCACAGATGAAAAGAAGCTATAGTAGAAAATCTCATTTTACACATCCATAACTTGAGAAGTGTCATTCAGCTTCTGTATAACATCCATAATTTTCCACATATTAACACTTTATATTTATCAGAACTTCAGCACTCTTGTCACCTGTGTATAACACTTTTTTTAAAAAATTAAAATAAGTGCATCACATGTTCCTTTAACATTATAATTAAAACATTGTTAGATGTACAGGAGGCGGTGGGGGGGAATGTTTGTTGTATCAACATGCAAATCTGCTGCCAAAGGTTAAAACATTTTCTTTACATTCACGAGTACCTATCATCAGGCTCTTATAGGCCCTTCTCACAAGAATACGTACTGCTTGAGCAGTTGGAGATGCAGGATCATCCTCCAAGTATGTAATACACAGTAGCTTAGGGTAAACCTGAGAGGTGACATAAGTACTTTTGAAATCCTTCTTTAATTACGCACTCAATCCTTTATAAAATATATATATATATTCAGGACTTACCATGGAGCAGACTCACTTCTAGGCATGGACCTAGGCACAGAAAGACAGTAGGGAACAGAGTTAGGAGGTTCTCTACACATGTAGTGTTGATACTCAATGTCACTTGATCTGTCAAAAACCACACGTTTTGCCCAGCCAGTGTTGCTCAGTGGTTAAGTATCAACCTATGAACCAGGAAGTCACAGTTCGATTATAGGTCAGGGTACATGCCTGGGTTTCAGGCTCGGTCCTCAGTAGGGGGCATGCAGGAGGCAGCCAATCAAATGATTCTCTCTCATCATTGATATTTCTATCTCTCTCCTTCTCCATTTCCCTCTCTGAAATCAATAAAAAATTTTTTTTAATTTTTTTTTAAAATACATTTTATTGATATTTTACAGAGAGGAAGGGAGAGGGATAGAGAGCTAGAAACATCGATGAGAGAGAAACATCGATCAGCTGCCTCCTGCACACCTCCCACTGGGGATGTGCCCACAACCAAGGTACATGCCCTTGACAGGAATCGAACCCGGGACCCTTCAGTCCGCAGGCCGACGCTCTATCCACTGAGCCAAACCAGTTTCGGAAAAAAAAAAAAAAATTTTAAAAATCACAACTTTCCACAGACATGAGGTCACAGTGAAAAATGAAAGACTTACCAATGAACTCCCAAGGAACAGCTTTCTTGGCCTGGTACAAGACTAGTTATTCTGCTGTGAATGAAAACAGCCACATGGTAAACCTGACAAGCTGAGGGGAGGCCTGTGTGGCAAACCTTCCAAACTCAGAGATCGAAAGTTAACCACATAGGATGGTTTGACCATAAAAATTTCTAACTAAAAGTGAGCCTGTAGCTTCCTTGACAAAGGTGAAGCTTCACTTTAAGTTACCCTGTCTATTGGTTTGTTTGTTTTTTGCATCTAAGATAACATGTCTTTGAAAAGTCAGAGTAACCTCCTTTGCCAGACCCCTTGGGGCATAACCACCGCACCAGAGCATGAGACCACAGTGCCCTTATAGTTATTTTGTTCCACATGTGCAATCTCTATGTGTTGCAAATGTTAACATTAACTATCCTGTACCTACCAATATAAAAGAAATATGTGATTCTCTATTTTGCCTATTTATCTAATCCCAGAGATTTCCCCTTTGCCTTTTCTTGCCCCCTTAATCTACTTTATGTAAACCTCCTTATATGTCTTGTTTTTATTCTAATGTATAAAATAAGCTGCAAAACTGTCATTCTGTGGAACATTTTCTCAATCCATTTAAATTTTGCCTCCCAGTGTGAAGGCAATTCTGGGTAGCAACCTAGGTCTGTGCCCAGTCAAACCTGCATTCCAGTGTGTATGCATACAAGCCTATAATTAACCTGCAACCCCCTTTCTGCTTGTGGCCTAGCCTTTAAAAACCTGTCTTACAGGGGCCATAAAACTATGCCAAACCCCGGCAAGGGCAGTGGGCTCTTGGCGCCAGATGGGGTCTTGGTCAAAATCTCACTCCCCCCCTTACAACCATCACAAGGGTTGCAAAAGCCCATGAAAAGTCTGGAAGCCTAGTTCATATTTGGGGGACAAAGAAACTGGGGGGATAAAAGGGAAAGGCCTGCCATATTCGGCGCTCAGATTTGGGAACCAATTCCCCTGAGCCGTTCAATATCAGTGCTCCTGCAATAAAGTGCATTTCCTGATCTTCCGAGTGCCTGGCCGTTTTGTCTTCCTGCCACCAGGAAATTTTGCTGTAACACCAGTAATTGTCATCAGTGTGACTCAAATAATCTCAGAAATTCTCTAGGTTTTGATGTTTCTTATGTCAACACTGAAAAGCTGTGTTAGAGAAGTGGCATATAAGGAAAGTAATTAGAAGCAAATCTCAACACTGCTTCAGTAATATAATTAAAATGGGCCTTATTCTCTCTATAAGAAAAAAAAACAAAAAACAGGTTGACAGTGTTTGATGAAATATGTGTACATACTAGTCTGTCTCCTTAATTATGTGGGATTCTTTCAGTATTGGGTTACATCCCCCAGCCTGATTCTTCACAAAATACACAATGGGATCATTTCCATAACCAAATGCATAATGGTGATTTACTGTTTTTTAATGTATACAACTTTTTTCCCCTCGGGATGGAAAATAAATGAGGAGCATAAGTAATTGCATTTTAAGAAGAAATAATGAAAATGCAATTGCTATCTTTCACATGGAAACAAAGTTTTTGATGAAACTAAACCAACAAGAAAACAACCAGTAATTACCCCCACCCCTCCATAAATATTAAGAAATTTAAGAGTGCTATTAAAACCAATGTCAAATAGAATGTTCAGCCCAGAAACAAGTCAACTTGTTTTTCAGTGAAGAGAGGTAATAACTAAGGTTAGGAATGGTTTCTATAAAGATTCTCTCTCTCAAAAATCAAGTGGTTTCTGTCCAGTCAGTGTGGCTCAGTGGTTGAGTATCAACCTATGAACCAAGAGGTCACGGTTCCATTCCCAGTTAGACTACATGCCTGAGTTGCATGCTAAATTAGTAGGGGGTGTGCAGGAGGCAGCCAACCAATGATTCTCTCTCATCACTGATGTTTCTATCTCTCTCCCTCTCCCTTCCTCTCTAAAGTCAATAAAAATATATTAAAAAAAGAAAAAAGTCAAGTAGTTTCTTCCCTTATATAATGTGTGGGCAAAAATGTAAGAAGTTTTCATAAATGTAATAATTAATTTCTTAAGTATTTCTTGAACCTAAATCTTCAAATATTACAGCAGTTTTTGAAGAATAAGTAGAATATTAATTAAATATTTATTAAGTCAATTTAATAATTTTAATTGATATATACTAATCCTCAGTGATATTTTTTCTATTTTTCCTTATTTTATTTTATATATTCTACTTCCTGCACTAATTGAATTTCTTCTCTTATGCTCAGAAACGTAAGCCAATAAGTCAAGGGATATCTTTATATCTCACACTGAATATGCCTTGACATTGGATGCCTAGTAATAATGGCAAGGATAGTAACTTAAACAGACACCTCTTAAGTACAGCTTCCATGGGTTATTTCTAGTGAAAACTATGGGAATGGTGGCCTTTCTGTCCTGGTCCTTATAGCTTGGCTATCACTTAGTAGCCTTTGAACTATGAAATAACTTAGAGAATGTGAGGGTAAGAGAGAACACTGTGAGTTGGCAGATTGATTGACTGATAAAGGAGGAATTCTGACACCACTTATGGAAGAAATTGAAGAAGTGTCAGCATCTAGTAGCATGGTGTGGTGATAGGCACCAAAGGCTGAAAACACTTTTCTTCTTGTTGTTCTAACAGAAGGCAATGATCCAGTAATTCAAGAAATGTCATCAATTTATTAAATAACATCATTGCCTTAATCTGGAGACATTTTAAGATATATATTTTAAAATAGACCATTTAAAAAATTTTGTCAGAAGCTTGACATTGCTAAGATTTTAATATTATACTTTTGCTCATAACTATTTTTCTTAACACATTATTTTGCTTTAATTGTTAACTCAAAAATAATTTAGAACCTAATTGTTCACTTTATCAAATTAAGTAGATTATCTGTTTTGCTTTCTGTTTCTCATTATTAGCATGGATGCCATATTCTCTGTGAGTTTCAACATTCTAAGTAGACTCAAAGTCCTCCTTGGTTGGCTCCTTGTCCTTAGTGTGGTTCCTGGGGTACCAGAAGGCCTTCCTCAACATCAGGGCCGCACCTTTCTTAGTTCTCAGGAGATGCTGCAGGCCTGTGCTTCAGATGAGGCTTCTTTCCACACACTTGTCCATCCCCAGCACATCCTATGCTTGCTGCTTACTAGGTGCTAGGCTTATGTGGGTGGGAGGGTCTTTATTTTCCTGGTCCTAACTAACTTTTAATACATATTTAATATGATAAGACCATATACGTACATATACTAGTATATGACCTTATTATCTTAAAAGAACCTGAGCGTCTATGAACAAAATTGAATGAATCAAAAAGCTTATAGAATTCATACATTAATAAAATTTCAAAGTAAAAGAAGTAATAAATAAAAACCTCCTAAAATCTTAACAAAGCATAGGAAAGAAATAAGAATAGCTAGTGAGAAATCAAAATATAAGTCAGAGATATATCACATATAAAAAAATTTACAAATGTTCCTTTTTCTATATGAAATAAAAAATGTTACTTTTTAAAAGTCATTCATCTATTTTATGAATTTAATTTTAACAACTTCTGAGCAAATATTTTCCATTAAAAACACATTTTATACTGATATTAGTTAGAAATTAATTTGGAAATAAACTCAGTTCAGATAAAAATTCAACCAGTCTTGGTTATTAATCTTTCATTCTTTAAAGTGAGTGAGTTAAGTATTTAATGTGACTCATTTATTTAGGTGAATAAGCTCAAATTCCATCAAGAGGATGGGATATTTAGTGAATGTAGAAATGAGTGTGGAATCGCAAGGGCAATTGTGTTGCATAGGAGCATTGAGAGTTGTGGAGAAGAGCATCATTTTGCCAGAGTGAGGCCTGGATGAGCTTTCTGTAGCTGAAGAATCGGATGTGAATATTTGGGGTTTGGGGTAGAGAAGAGGGAGCTTCAGACAGTAAAGAAAGCACGAAGTATGGAACATGGAAAATAATTAAGTTATAATTCACTAATTTAACCCTTACCCTGGGGCTGACCATGCCATGAGATATTTCTCACACAATAGAATGTCTGTCTGTAGAAAGAAAACCATTTAAATTGTGGTCTTCTCAACTTGAAAAATGTATGATACAGAGAGAAGTGACTTGGAGAGAAACTAAAAATTTTTTGAAATACCAAAAACCAGATTTTGTGGTAGAAATTAAATTGAATGAATTATTTAGCAAAGCAAAGTGCTTTTCATGACTACAAGTCTATACAGTATAAAAATACCTTAATAAAACTTGATAAATTATATCCATAAGTCAATATTTTTTCAGTTACATGTCATTTTTAAAATACTCTGAAATAACTGTTTCTCTTCTATCTGAATGTAGTTCTGGATCAAAAGTCTTCAGAAGTCAGTTTAGATCAGTTAAAATACATTGGGATATGTTGTTCACGATTCTTCATTTAAATTAAATCTTGAAATGACATTTTCTCGCTATTCTGATTATGGATCTCACAAAGACATGAGAGAACAATTGAGAACAATCTATGCTTTTAAACTTTACCATAACAGGAAGTTGCAGGAAAAAAAAAAAAGCCTGCCTGTCTTTGGACAAATGCTATTTTGTTGATTTGTTAGAACTTAACTAGTGCCTGATACCTACTTGATGCTCAGTCATTTCTTCCTGAGGAAGAGAGGTACAGCTAACTACAACATAAGGATGGTGACTGGAACACACTTGTTGTATATAATAGTTGATGAAAATTCTTTTCATATTTTTCTTTCCAACTAAAAATACACATATGGTAATACAACATTTCCCAAAACAAAATTAGATGCATATTTATTTTTAAAATCTTTAAGAAACTATTCCATGTTCTTCTCTGCAAGACATCAAATATATAATAAAGCCACGTTAAAACCTATTTTATCCAAAGTGCACACACTGTCAATATTTTTAATGTTCAGTTAACTTTTATGCAAAGTGCCAGAGTAAACAGCTGGTTGCTTTTTAAGAGGACTCACAAATCACCCTCCCCTTCATCCTTCTCCTTTTGAAACCTCAATCCCACACAAAAAGTTTTCAACTTTCTGGAGGGCCACAGCTGGATACAAAATTATGCTGAGTATTAAAATGATAAACTACATTTTTCCTTTCATTCATGGGTGCTTATTCTGAGTGGTAAATATTTTGGGATGATTAAATATGTCATAAATAGATTTACTTTGCAATGTGTTGACCAGCTTAACTTTTTTACCCCGGCTTGATCTATTAAACTCTTGTGTGATATCTGAATATTCTTCATTATCTTTTCTGATGCTAAAGCAGCAACATATGGTGCTTTGCAACAAAAGATAATTAGAATTTTTTCTTGCCTGTCTTAAATGCCCTAGGTTTTTGTTTTTTTTTTTTTTTAAAAAATAAAGTGTTAATGGAATTTACAAATAATTTAAAAAATATAGGAATTTTTAAAAATTATAAAATAAATTATCAAATTAGCATTATTATCTGTACATTTTCAACTTTTTCAAGCTAATTGGCCCACTCCTAAAAGTAACTCAAATTGTTCTGAATATTATTTTTAGCAAATTAAAAATAAATCACTAATCCTCAAGGGAATGCAGATCAAAACTACAGTGAAATATGACCTCACACAAGAAGTGCTATTAATAAATAGTCAACAAATAACCTGTGCTGGCAAGGATATGGAGAAAAGGGAACCCTTGGGCACTGTAGGTGGAAATGCAAAATGGTGCAGCCACTGTGAAAAACATTTTGGAGATTCCACAAAAAAGTATAAATAGGTCTAACATAAACCCAGTAATTCCACTTCTGGGTATTTATCTGAAGAATGCAAAACACCAATTCAAAAAAATGCATGCATTACTATGTTCATTGCAGCACTGTTTACAATAGCTATAGCCAAGATATGGAAGCAACCTAAGTGTCCATCAATAAGTGAATGGATAAAAAAGATGTGAAATATCCTAATAAAAGAGTAATATGCAAATTGACCGTCACTCCAACACACAAGATGGCTGCCCCCATGTAGTCAAAGATAGCTGCTCCCATGTGGACACAAGATGGCCACCATAAGATGGCCAGCAGGGGAGGGCAGTTGGGAAGGACCAGGCCTGCAAGGAAGGGCAGTTGGGGGTAATCAAGCCTTCAGGGGAGGGAAGTTGGGGATGACCAGGCCTAGAGGGGAGGGAACTTGGGGGCGACCAGACCTGCAGAGAGGGGCAGTTGGGGGAGAGCAGCCCTGCAAGGGAGGGAAGTTGGGGCTGACTGGGCCTGCAGAGAAGGGCAGTTGGGGGGGACCAGGCCTGCAGGGAAGGGCAGTTGGGGGGGACCAGGCCTGCAGGGAAGGGCAGTTGGGGGGGACCAGGCCTGCAGGGAAGGGCAGTTAGGGGAGACCCAGGCCTGCAGGGGAGAGCAGTTGGGGGGAACCATGCCTGTAAGGGAGGGAAGTTGGGGGCAACCAGGCCAGCAGGGGAGGGCAGTTAGGGGCAATTGGGCTGGCAGGGGAGCAGTTAGGCATCAATCAGGCTGGCAGGGGAGTAGTTAGGGGGTGATCAGGCTGGCAGGCAGAAGTGGTTAGGGGCAATCAGGCAGGCAGGCAGGCGAGCAGTTGGGAGCCAGCAGTTCTGGATTGTGAGAGGGATGTCTGAAATCCCCTGAGCGGTTAGGATCGGGCCTAAACAGGCAGTCGGACATCCCTCAAGGGGTTAGGATCGGGCCTAAAAGGGCAGTCGGACATCCCTCTCACAATCCAGGACTGCTGGCTCCCAACTGCTCGCCTGCCTGCCTTCCTGATTGCCCCTAACCACTTCTGCCTGCCAGCCTGATCACCCCCTAACCACTCCTCTGCCAGCCTGATTGATGCCTAACTGCTCCCTTGCCAGGCCAATTGCCCTTAACTGCCCTCCCCTGCCAGCCTGATCACCCCTAACTGTCCTCCCCTGCCAACCCCATCACCCCTCATTGCTCTCCCCTGCTGGTCTGGTTCCCCCACAACTGCCCTCCCCTGCAGGCCTGGTTACCATTAACTGCCCTGTCCTGCAGGCCTGGTCCCCCCCAACTGCCCTTCCCTGCAGCCCCGGTCATCCCCAACTTCCCTCCTCTGCTGGCCTTGTCACCCCTAACTGCCCTCCCCTGAAAGCTTGATCGCCCCCAACTGCCCTCCCTTGCAGGCCTGGTCCCTCCCAACTGCCCTTCCCTCTGGCCATCTTGTGGCAGCCATCTTGTGTCCACATGGGGGTAGCCATCTTTGACCACATGGGGGCAGTCATCTTATGTGTTGGAGTGACATTCAATTTGCATGTTACTCTTTTATTAGATAGGATAGAGGCCTGGTACACAGGTGGGGGCTGGCTGATTTGCCCTGAAGGGTGTCCTGCATCAGTGTGGGGGTTCCCTTGAGGCATGGGGCAGTCTGGGTGAGGGGCCTGTGGTGGTTTGCAGGCTGGCCACGCCCTCCCGTGACCCAAGCATAGGCCAGGGCCAGCTGGAATCAGTTATCTGGGATTTATTTATTTATCTTCTATAATTGAAACTTTGTAGCCTTGAGCGGAGGCCAGGACAGGCCAGGGTGGGTGGGAAGCTTGGCTTCCTCCATCGCCGGGGGCAACCCAAGCCTCCTGCTTGCTTCAGCTCTGTGGCTGCCCCCATCTTGGCTGGGTTAATTTGCATACTCGCTCCTGATTGGCTGGTGGGCGTGGCTTGTGGGTGTAGCAGAGGTACAGTCAATTTGCATGTTTCTCTTTTATTAGGTAGGATGTGCATATATATAATATACATATAGAAATATACATGCATATGTGTATTTATGTATATATGTATATATGTGTATATAACATATATACCCACACAATGAATATTACACAGCAATAAAAGAGTGAAATCTTGCCATATGCAACATACATATGTGTATTCATGTATATATATACACACACATAAATATACGTAAGTACATACATATGTGTATCTATTGTACAACTAAAATAAATGTAACTAATATAATATTGTATACCAAGTATTCATAAAATAAAAAATGAATACAATTTAAAATAAATAAATCCACAATTTCTCTTTTTCTACACAAAAACACAATGAAATATTACACAGCAATAAAAAAGAATAAAATCATGCCATTTGCAACAAAAATGGATGGACCTAGAAGGTATTTGGCTAAGTGAAACAAGTCAAACAGTGAAACAAATATCTATTGTCTCACATATATGGTATCTAAAACAAACAAAACAAAATAAAAACAGACTGATAGAAACAGAGACAAAAGGGATGGTTACCAGAGTGGATGAAATGGGTGATGGGTAAAAAGGTGAAGGGAAATATAGTCAATAATATTGTGAAAAGTGTGCACAGTGACAGATGAATATTAGAATTAGTGAGGTGATAACATTGTAAGAAATGAAAATGGTGAAACACTATTGTACATCTGATATGAATATAATACAACATTGCATACCAACTATTCATAAAATAACAATAAATAAATACAATTAAAATAAGTAAATAAATCCAGAATTTATCTTTTTCTACACCAAAGCAAAAGGAAAAACCCTATCATTCTAAAATGATGGAAAGCCTTCATGTTCTTTGTCCTTTAAAAAGACTTCACATTAAGACAATATATTAATGAAATCATGGCACTTGGTAATTCTTGATAGGGGATCTAGAGTTTAATTTATAATATTAGCTCTTGGACATTTCTGGGTATCATGTTCCTCTTTGTCATTTTGGAAGATCAAATATGGCAACCTGTGTTGTCAAAATGATAGTGGCACAAATTGTAACTCCAGAGCACCAGTTTAATGCTTACCAAATAGTAGAAACTTGAAAAATAACTGATAATAAATTAGCAAGTGAATTAGATTGTTTTCATAAAGCTTATTTTATTAATACAACTGAATAATCAGGCTTAAGAGAAGCTTTCTCTCTTTGCTATTTCTCATCTTATTTGTCATTTTTAAAGAAATTTCTAAACAAAGTCTCTGCCTTTTGTGTGTTTTTTCTATGTTTATTCTGCTCTTTCTTATTGCTATGGCGATGTCTGATCTTGGCTTCTGCTTTAAGAAATCATGAATCTAAAATTAGGCCTTTGTTGTTCTATGTTTCAATCGCACCCTACTAGGTGTTGATTTCTGCATTTCTATTCTTATGGCACTTCTACATTGCTGTACCAACAAAGCTAACCTCTACCAACCAGATTTGAAGTCGCCCCCACAGTGAAAAAGATTATTATAATTGTCATATTGGTTTTATTTCATTTTTAATTTTCTACTTAATTTGAACATTAAGGAGAAATCAGTAGGCCCCATCTTCTTAACCCCACTCCTCATTGTGCAATTTCTACTACAGAACATCCTAAGCTAACCAGAACAATATAATATTTATTTATTCACTTCTCATAAATATGTCTGTTATTCTGGGAGAAAAAAAATATTAAAACAAGATCATTCTAGAACAGATATACTAGGAAGCTAAAGAATCCTAAACTTTGTAGCCCTTCACTCATACAGACCCTTCAAAATCCCAGGAAGGAGCCCTGGTAATCTCCTTGCACGATCCTGTATTTTTGCAAAACCATATACCCCAGGTCCTAATCTATCGCTATGTACATAGTAGACTAGAACATTAAAGTTAAATTAACAAGTTTTTTTTTGGCAACATTTTGGGTTATCTGCCTATATTCCTTTTCCCACCTCTATCTTCTTTTACCCATACTTATGAGAGTGCAACCAGTGCACAAAATATGACCCCAGGTGCAGGCCACAGTTGAGAGGTTTAAGGGTGTGTATATGATTCAATAATGACCAATCTTACTCCCAACAATTTGTAATTGGAGATGAGAAACTTCAGAGTAATCTTTTTTAAAAATATATTTTTTTATTAATTTCAGAGAGGAAGAGAAATAGAGAAACATCAATGATGATAGGGAATCATTAATTGGCTTACTCCTGCATGCCACCCACCAGGGACCGAGCCTGCAACCCAGGCATGTGCCCTTGACTGGAATCAAACCTGGGACCCTTCAGTCCGCAGGCTGACACTCTATCAACTGAGCCAAACCGTAGTAATCTTGACTGAACTGTGAACTTCAAAGGTATTGGTAGTATTGCCATACTAGCAGTCAGCAGCTGTGCATCGCTGCAGGTTGCCCAGGACCAAACCAGAGAGGGTCGGACCTGCATTACCACCATTTGTCCACCATCCAGAACTGAAATATCATTGCTGACATGTACACATAAGGAACTGTTTGACATTGAAATTGGGACTCAAAAGAACTGTTGGCCCAGAAAGAAACTCACTACAGACTGATTCATTTGCCTCTCAGCATAACCATTATTGCTTTCCTCATTTTCGGTTCTTATAAGTGTATTTCTAGTATCACATGATCTCACTCATCTAGGGGAAATAATGAACAACGTAAACTGATGAACAAAAACAGACCTGGAGACAGGGAAGCATCGATCAGACTGTCAAACCTCAGAGGGAAGGTAGGAGAGGGTGGGGGTAAGGGGGAGAGATCAACCAAAGGACTTGTATGCATGCATATAAGCCTAACCAGTGGTCACAGACAACAGGGGGGTGGGGGCATGTGTGGGCAGGGGTTTGGGATAGGAATGGGGGGATGAGGACAAATATGTGATACCTTAATCAATAAAGAAATTAAAAAAAAAGGTATTGGTAGCCCTATTTCAATCATGCAGATTAAGTAGCAGGAAAACCTTAGGAAAATAGAACAACAGTAACAAGTGGAAAGAAGCAAAGAGGACAGAGGAAAGACTTCCTTTGTTCTCTCAATCTTTTCTTGTATTCTGGTTTCAATGTTTTCCAAGACCTAGTCATAATGCTGCCTTAGATTCCAGAAAGTACATCTGTATTAATACCTTTCATGATATTACCCTTCGGTTATATAAGTCAGTGGTCCTTAAACCTCAGAGCACACTAGAATTACCTGGAGAATGTATGGCCCTTTTTGGGATAAATTAATTGAGTTTCTCAATTTTCAGCTTCCTAGAGTCCATGTTTGCTCCTATTCCAAGAAAAAAAAAGGACAGCCCTAGCCGGACAGAGTGTCGTCCTGCAGACAAAAGGGTCCTGGGTTCAATTCTCAGTTGCAGGCTCCTCCCCGGCACAGGCCCTAGTCAGGGCGCATGCTGGAGGCAACCAATCGATGTGTTTCTCTCACATCGATGTTTCTCTCTGTCTTTCCCTCTCTCTTCCACGCTCTATAAAAAAATCAGTGGAAAAATATCATTGGGTGAGGATTGAAAAAAGGAAAAAAGGACAAAAATGTTTGAACTCTCACTTCTTTAATATCCCTACGTGGTAAGGCAAATGGAAATCAGAATAATTTACATCCCTAAACTAAGACAAATGAATTAATTTGAACTGTATTTATATAAAATTAATGAACATTTATAGATGTTCTGATTTTAAAACTATTAAAATACATAATGACATTAGCAAATGATAATTTTAAATGATGATTATTAAATTTTAAAATATTGATAAGGTTTTAAAATTTTGAATGTGTGTCACAAACAAGTGCGAAATAGTCACAGCATGAGGAGGTAGCTTGCAGTGTAGTCTGAGGAAGTTGACAAGCATAAATTGGCATAGAGAGTGTGGTATTCTAAGTGAGTTTAAGCAAATTTATGCCAAGATACTTTTGAGAAGCTTATTCACACAGAGAATACTTTTTGCTTCAGTAAATATGCTCCCTAGTGCAAAGCTCCCAATTCTGTTTGAATTCTCTGTGATGTTCTGGCATGCATACTAGTGTGATATGTGTGTATGTGTTCTCTTTATTTTCTTTCCTTCTTTCATTTCTTTTTGACATATACTACAGGCATGGTAGGTAGTGCACAAACCCAAATAACTTGAACTTGCTAAAAACTGTCCACCATGGTAAGAAAAAAAACAATGGCAAAACAGAAACCTTCCTATTGCCTAATCACCCAAATGAGATTACCCATTCTTCAAGTTTGAACTGACTTCATGTGTTTCTGGAAGACAAAAGTAAAAAAGGGAGAAAAAAAGTGAAAAATAATGCACTAAAAATTGAGTCCAATTTTTCTTTTTTATTTTTGTAAAAGCATGAAAATTGGGCTCAGTTGGATTTTCAGTCCTTTGAACAAATCTTTGTTTTCAGTCTTTTTATTTGTTTGTTTGGTTTACACAATTATGAGCGCATCGTTTTTGCTCATAAAAAGGCATTAAGCATGTCCAGCTGGGTGGCTCAATGGTTGAGCATCAACCTATGAACTAGGAGGTCACAGTTTGATTCCTCCAGGGCACAGGCCCAGGCTGTGGGCTCCATCCCCAGTCGGGGGGGCCGTGAGTCTAGAAAACAGCCAATCAACAATTCTCTCTCATCATTGATGTTTCTATCTCTCCTCCTTTCCTCTCTGAAATCAATCTATCTATCATCTGTCTATCTATCTATCTATCTATCTATCTATCTATCTATCTATCATTTATTTATCTATCATCTATCTATCCATCTAGATATATTTTAAAGCCTTAAGCCAAAAGTCAATATATAATCATGGACTGGATGATCTTGGACTAGACTATGTTTAAGACATGAGATTATTGCTTATTTTAGGTGTGCATGACTTTGATACCTTAATTAGATCTAATATACCTGAGGACAGTACTTGATTTACCAGAAGTCACCTTGCAGGATTCAGCTCCTTCATCTGTAAAATGAAATGAAAATAGCACCTAATTCAAAAGACAGTTCTGAGTATTGAATGAAATTATATCTATAAAATCATTGTAACCTCTCCCTTTATTTATCTGACTTTATATATAACTAAGAAAGATATAGCATATTTTATAAATTCTAAAACAAATTTCTTTGCATCTTATCATTGAAATATCACCGTATCTGTCTTCAAGTGAATCTTAGCATTTGGCATAGCTCTAGTAGTATTATTTACTATATAAAATAATGATGTATCTTAAAATAAATAGTGCTTTGCATGCAATTAAATGAATACATTTTTATCATTTATATCCCTATGTATTTTTTGTATACTATATGTAAGAATAGTATTTATCTAATTGTATAATTCCCAGTAGAAATGTTTGTCTCTAATTATGTATTTTTTTAGCCTTTCTACATATTATAATATTGTGGAAGACAGATCAAAACCCAGAAGTTTCAACTCTGAAGATTATGTACCAAATGAACTGTGATGTTGAAACAATTAACATTTACTAGATGAATCATCAAAGTCAATAGAAATGTAAAGTTATTTGCATTTTAATACACATTTTATTGCATTTGTTATATACAGAACAACAATATAACTATTAAGAAACATGCACTGCAGTGAAAAGTGCACCTGCTGGGGGTTAAAAAATCCTATTCCTGACTGGTGCAGCCATTATGGAAAACAGTATGGGGTTTCCTCAAAAAATTAAATATGGAACTGCCATTTGACCCAGTAATCCCACTTTTAGAAATATATCCTAAGAAACCCCTAACACAAATCAGAAAGAATGTTTGCACTCCTATGTTCCCAATAGCACAATTTACAATAGCTAAGATCTGGAAATAGCCCCAGTGCCCATCAGTGATAAGTGGATAAAAAAGTTCTGGTACATTTACACCATGGAATACTATGCAGCTCTAAAAAAGAAGGATCTCTTACCCTTTGAGTCAGCATTAAGGGACCTGGAGAGTATTATGCTAAGGGAAATAAGCCAGTTAGAGAAAGACAAGTATCACATGATCTCACTCATGTGTGGGAATCTAATGAAAAAAATAAACTCATGAACAAAATAGATCCAGAGACATAGGAGCATAGTACAGACTGTGGAATCTTAGAAGGAAGGTGGTGCGGAAGGGGGGTGAGGGGAGTGGGAAGAGATCAACCAAAGAACTTGTATGTATATATGTATAACCCATGGACACAGACAATAGGTTGGTGAAGGCCTGGTGTGGGAGATGGGGGTGGGCTAGAAGAGGTCAATGGGGGGAAAAGGGTACATATGTAATATTTTCAACAATAAAGTTGTTTTTTTAAAATCATATTCATAGTTCTGCTCATAACTGAGGTCACTTGCAAAAATCATTGCCTTCTCTGAGTAACGGCTTCCTCCATTTGTAAAATTAGTCTTAAGCTAGTGATTGCTGATATTTATATGAGTCTATATTATACATAATGGTAGGATTGTCTTGCATGGACAACCTGGTTCAGGCTATTCCACTGGAGAATACAGCACAATATTTCTTAGTCTCCCATAATGTGGAGATTTGCCTCAAAAAAATCAGATAATAAACATGTGTTTTCAAATAATAGTAGAAAGAGGATAGTGAAGAAACTTTTGCTCTAAAAATGTTGTAAATTCTTTTAAAAAGCTGTACTCAGAGAAGTCAGTAGTCACAGTGTTAGGTACTACGATTATTCAAAGCCTTAGTAGAGCTTCCCGTGATGTCTCACACTGTGGAAATACAGGTTGCCCTCTGGAATTAGAAGTAGGGCAAGGCAATTTGTATTCATTTCTGTTTAATCAAGAAGGGTTCAGAAGAGGAGGCTCTATTTCACAAACCTTGTTATGAAAGAAGAAAGAATGTTAGTTTAATGCTCTCTCCCATTAAGTGTTCAGGAAAGCATGCTGTCCAGCTCACAGGTAAGTGAAGTTACTCTTGTTCTAGTGACAGCAAGAACAATGATATAGTATTAAGAGAGGTGACATTTAACAAGTCTGCCAACTAACTTACTCTGTGACTTTGGGCAAGAAAGGTCTCCTCTGAAAATAATGGTGATATGCATTTCTTTCTAATTTATCTTCTGGATCTCATGGAACATATTGTAGATATCTATTGGACAATTTCATAATTGAGATTTACTTTATACATGGTCCAGTGAGAATAAAAAATGATCATTAAAACCTACAGGACAGAGGAATGAGAAGACCTGGGTCATATGTGGTCATAACTTATCAAGAAAAACTTTCAGAAATAGATAATATTGGAAGTGATGAAACCAAACTGGTGATAAGAACCCTTTTCTGTAAACATTTGTAGATATCCTCAATACATCAGTTATGGTTCAAATTTATAGTATTTTGACAAAGAGCAAGTTTTTCATTTTTTTAATATAAATTTGTTCACGAGAAGTAATGGACATTGACTCAGTTTAATTTCTTGATTTATTGAGGCACCAAACCTAACTTAGTTGATGTATCAATTTCAAATATTTTCCTTCCATCCTTCTCACCTAACATTTATCCCTAAAAGTTGACAATGTAGGAGAGGACATGTCTGTAGAAAAATTAAATTGAAAGAGACCAATTATACAGAAAAGAAGAAACTGCCGCACAAATAAATATTATAGTAGGGATTAGTGATGTTGATTAATATGCTCTCCATTATCTGATTTATAATAGGAATTTATGCTATAAATTATTGAAACATTTAAATAGAAATTTAGGTTAATATAACTAAGGATTTTAGAGAGTATATAGTGATATCAAAGATAATAGTTTAGATTTCAGCTTCCCTGTTGTATGGGCTCTGTGACCTTGGGGAATTACCTGGTTCAAATAACTGTGAAAGAGATAAAATACCTTATTCATAGAGTTGTTGTAAAAATTAAATAATATTGTATGCTTAAGGACTATTAAGTACCATATAAGTACTCTATTCTGACAATCACTACATAACCAAATTTTAATATAATTATCAACTCAAAAACTATGGATCTAAATTGTACCAGAATATCAATAGAGTTGACACCTTTACATTTAGATATTAATATAAGTTAATAAAAATTAATATCTGTGTTAGTGTTTGTTACTATTAAAAAGGTTATAAACTTTGCAATATTTTCCACATCATGTCATACATAGAGTATTAAATGTATATGACACCCTGGGGCAAAATAGAAGGGTTTTGTGTATATCTATTTAGGATGTGGCATACTGGAAAAATCTTACACAATATTATTATGATAAGGAAACTTAAAATTATTAGTGAAATGTGTACCAAACTTAAAATAATCTAACTTTGCTTCCATGAAAGGCTATATATATTTCCAATGAACAGTTCAGCTCATGGAACACAAACTCCCAGCAGCTCCACAGGCCCCTCATTAAAGGAGTGTGGCGCATTCCACTGTAGACTGTGAGGGCTATGTCCAAGGGGAGAGCACTGCGCTGACCATGCTAAGGCCACTGGGACAGAACAGCAACAGGCAGTTGTACTCACTGATAGCGGGGTTGGAAGGGCATCCCCATGAATCTGTTTCACTCGGGAAGTCCTTTGAGAAACCCAGATGAAGCTGATTACGCAGAGACACATGACCTTGTGGATTCTTCCCACTGTAGCTAAAAGCCTACTTGAAGAAGTGAGTGAAATATGTGAATCACATATGAAATGTATGCAAATATACTTGAGAGTATAGAATGTTAAAAAAATTTTATTAGAAAAGTCAAAGCAGGATGGAATAACCAGAGAAGATTGGTTTTTATATAATCAGTGCCTAAAATAACTAGAAAAGATTCAATGTAAATTTTTATTTTAAAAATGATCTTTGCCCTAGCCAGTTTGGCTCAGTGGATAGAGCATTGGCCTGCGGATTAAAGGGCCCCGGGTTCAACTCTGGTCAAGGGCACGTACCTTGGTTGGAGGCTTCTCAGGCTGTGGTTCTGGTATGAGCTCCTGCAGGAGGCAACCTATCAATGTGTTTCTCTCACATCAATGTTTCTCTCTCATTGATGTTTCTATCTCTTTATCCCTCTCCCTTCCTCTCTATAAAATCAACAAAAAATTTTCTTTAAATTTAAGGCTTTATATGATGTAAAATTTTGTTTAAAAAACAGTATGTTTTTGCCCCGCCAGTGTGATTCAATGGTTGAGCATCAATCTATGAACCAGGAGGTCATGGTTTGATTTCCAGTCAGGTTGTGGGCTCAATCCCTAATGTGAGGTGTGCAGAAGGCAGCCAACCAATGACTTCTCTCATCATTAATGTTTCTATCTCTCCATCTCCCTTCCTCTTAAAAAAAAAAAAGTCAAGATACCAATTGTTGTTTGATATACAGCCATGCATTGCTTAACAATGGGACATGTTCTGAGAAATGCATCGCTAGTCTACTACTCCTAGGCAACATGATATAGACTATCACTCCTATAATATAAAATATATAAAATGGAACACCTGTATAGAGCACTTTCCATGAATGGAGCTTGCAGAACAAATTGCTCTGGGTGAGTCAGTGAGTGAGTGGGGCGTGAATGTGAAGACGTGGGACATTACTGTCAATACTGTAGACTTCATAAATACTCTCCCACAAGCCCTTCCCCTGCTTACTTCCCATAGAGTCAGAAATAGAATATCAAAGCTATCAATAAACAGAGATGTGGTCTGGATAAATTGGAAATATTAAGGAGAAACAGGCTGAATAAGGTATAAATCACCACAATAGTGGCTGTCAGGAAGAAATAAAAGGTGGCCTGAGGATTTGTAGGAATAAGAAATCAAGATAGAGAGATAACGGAACATAGCAGAAGGCTGTAGCAATGTGGTTTTGGCTATTGCATGTTGGCACAGTGAGCAGATTAAGAAACTTTGTGGTATTTGTTTTTTAAAAAGAGATGTTTATATGCATATACACTGAGTGGCCAGATTATTATGATCTCTGAACACATAATAATCTGGCCACTCAGTGTATATTCTATATAATAAAAGGCTAATATACAAATTGTCCCATCAACCAGGAGTTCGACCAGCAGGCAGGCTGGCCAACCGCCCTGTCCCCTCCCCCTGGCCAGGCTGGCCGGACCCCGCCCATTCATGAATTCATGCACAGCGCCTCTAACATATATATATATATATATATATATATATATATATATATATACACACACACATGCATACACACACACACACACACACACACACACACATACTGAGTGGCCAGATTATTATGCATTCAGAGATCATAATAATCTGGCCACTCACTGTATACATAGCCCGGGACAGACAATAGTGCAGGGAAGGCCTGGGGAGGGGGCAGGGAGCAGGATGGAAGGATCAATGGGGCGGGAGGAGGAAGGGACATCTGTAATACTTTCAAAAATAAACATTTTTTATATATATATAAAGAAGTGTTTAACATGGAGAGAGTGTAAAACTGAGGACTCAATTTTGATTTTGGGAATTTGTTTTTTATTCCAGTGACCCTATGTGGCACAAAGGGCTCTCTCTGGCATTGAATTGATGGAAGAATGAAAACTTATCCATGCTTTACATCATTACAACCTAGAAATATTTCTGAGGTACAGGGACAGGCGTCTCCACATGACCACAGAAAGCTTTTGCTACAGTGGCTGTGCCCTTAATACTTGTTAGTGTGGCTCCAGTGGACCTGTGTCTTTACACAGGAGCTTAGGTACTCAACAAGTAATGTACAGCCCCAGCTGGTTTGTCTCAGTGGATAAAGCGTCGCCCTGCAGACTGAAGGGTCCTGGGTTCAATTCCAGTCAAGGGCACATGCCTGGGTTGTGGGCTCGGTCCCCAGTGTGGGGCGTGCAGGAGGTAGCCAATCAATGATTCTCTGTCATCATTGATGTTTCTATCTCTCTCTCCCTCTCCCTTTCTCTCTGAAATCAATAAAAATATATTTTAAAAAACAAAACGTAATGTACAGATCTGGGAGGGCAGTAGCGCCTTCCAAATATGTACCACTGAGTAGCAAGCTCCTCCGTGCTGAAACAATTTGGTGCCTCGCTGACTGGGATGTGATCTGTGAACTCAAAACGGAGGTGCTGTACCAGGGACTCTATTGCATGTCCTACAGAAATTGCTCCAACACAGAAAGAAAAGCCTCTTGAACCACATATCCTCCCATTTCCCACAGGGAATGCAGCTCCAATATAACCTTATGGGATCACCATTGTATATGCAGTCTGAAATTGACAAACATTTTATGTGTTGCAAACTGTGTTAAAATAACTGTTTCTTACTTGATTTCGGGGAAATTAATTCTAGCAATTGCATCATTCATTCTTCTTGACATATCCATGACTTGAAAATTTTATGCAATATCTCTCTCGCCTTTTTCTTTTTCTTTTTTGAAATCTCAATTCTTTGTTTATTGATTTGTATTTTGTTACAGGTCCTTTTTAAAATCTGTTCTTTGGCAGTTGTAGTATAAAGGTAATAATGCAGGAAGCTTGTTAAATAAAAAGCTCTAATCAGTATGATGAAGAAAGTCAAATATCAAAATAATAGCCCTTGATAGTATTTGAAACCCAGAAAATGTATACTTAAAATTCTTTTGCTAGCTACTTTCAATTTAATACAACATATTATCTGAATCTTTTTTTTTTAATTATTGATGTCAGAGAAGGAAAAATATAAACATCAATGATGAGAGAGAATCATTGATGATTGCTTGCCTTCTGCTCGTCCCCTACTGGGGATCAAGCCTGCAACCTGGGCAGATGCCCTGACCCAGAATTGAAACCTGACCTCCTTGTCAATGCTCAACCACTGAGCCACACCAGCCAAACTGCTGCTAAATCTTTCTAATTTTATGTAGTCAGTCTGTTCTTGCTTGTGTTATGTTCACTTCCCTATTGTAAAAATAAACAAAAACAACAACCAAAAGTCCTCTATATCTCAATTCTTAATAATAAAGTTTTATTTCTTACTAACATCACTCATCAACCAGTCAGGAATGGGGCCTCTCTGCTTTACACAGTAATCTAGGGACCTGGGCTCCTTCCAGCCTGTAGCTTTGTCTTCTATTTTCCTGAATTTTCTCTCTTCACTTGATAGATGGGAAAAGGGAGAGAGCTGGAGAAAGCATGCCTGCTCTTAACCTCCTCAGCCAGGAAGTGACATGTGTCACTTCTTGATAAATGATGATATAGCACTTCTTAGATGCAAGGGGCAAGAAAATGTATTCTAAATGCTAGTCATAAAAATGAGAAAAATACATATTAGCTACCTGCAGTCTCTGTACAGTCTCAAGATTTACTTGTTAAAATCCAGGGGAAACTTAGGCTCTTAAAATAATGTAGGAAATTTGAAAAGAGAGCTCACTCCTCCAGTCAGGCAGTGTAGAACCAGTGGGAGTGCAGTGGGAGAATCTGAAGGAATTATGCATCAAAAAGGCTACCACTGACACTAAATCAAAAGATTTGTTTTCTGACACATAATATAACATCAGTTAATACAAAAATAGCATTAAAAACAAATAAAATATAAAACCAATTTCCTATATAGAATTCTATATTTTACTCAGAAAATAATCTTTCTTTAAATACTTGTAATCTATAATAATAAAAGGGTAATATGCTAATTAGACTGGATGTCCTTCCTGATGAAGCCGGGGAATCCAGCCCAGGTCTGGGGTGCCTGCTGGTGGCCGGAGGAGGGAAGCAGCCCAGGTCCCGGGTGCCTGCCGGCAACTGGAAGAGGGATGCCTGGGTCCCGGGTGCTGGAGGGAAGCCAGTGCCACCAGCTGGGTGAAGGAAGGTCTACTTGCACAAATTTTTGTGCAGTGGGCCTCTAGTCTAAAATAAAGAGGGAGAGAGTACCACCCTTGGCAAAGTTCATCAATCTCTGAGATTTTTAATCTTATTTATGGAAGAAAAAGATGAAAAATGATGCAAAAAGAAATATAAAGCAAAGCCTGATTAATTATATTCTGAGTTTTTTTGTTGTTTGTTAATCCTCACCTGAGGATTCCTTCCATTGAGTTTTAGAGAGAGCAGAAGGGAGAGAGGGAGGGGGGAGTGCGAAACATCCATGTGAGAGAGACACTTCAATTGGTTGCCTCTGGGACTCACCTGACTAGGCCTAGAGATGGAACCCGAAACCCAGATATGTGCCCTTGACTGGGAATTAAATCCATAATCCTTTAGTACTTGGGCTGACACTCCCAGCCGTGGGCAAACTACGGCCCGCTGGCCGGATCCGGCCCGTTCGGCTGTTCTATCTGGCCCACGGAGCCGAAAGAGTGGAGGGTTCTCTTGCTCTCCCCTCCGCTCCTTTACTTTGAATTTATATTAGTTCACACAAACACTCCATCCATGCTTTTGTTCCGGCCCTCTGGTCCAGCTTAAGAACCCATTATGGCCCTCGAGTCAAAAAGTTTGTCCACCCCTGAGTCTAACCACTGGCCAGGGCTGAAATTTTTAAATGAGATTCTTAAAAGTTTCTTTGTCAATTGTAATTCTTGGATGGCTCATTTTAAAGCAAACAGTGCTTGCATGAGGAGAAAAGAGAGAGAGAAAGATTGAGTTGAATTTTTCTTTCCTTTTAAATATCAGTTTAAAGAAAGTCAGCCATTGTTTCAGCCTGCCTACGTTCCCATTCCCCTGAATGCCAGGATGCCATGTGTGTGTGTGTGTAACTGTCTGTACATAATAAAAATTTGGTACCTAGTCTCAGAGAGTAGGAAATAGAAAAGAGGCAGAGGATAACTAATTAAAGATAGAATATTGAAAAGTTGCAACTTATCTTTAACTGAATATAATATGTTATTCTGTGTAAATATAAGTACTTACACTGAAAAATCCATGTTTTAAAATTAAAATAACTGTATTGAAGAACTTAGTCAATATTTTTTTCTAAAGAACAAAGTATAATACTATAAAAAGTATAACAAGCACTATTACTTTCAGATACATATAATAATTTATTTTCCGGAGAAACCAAGATGGAGGCATAGGTAAACACCTAAACTGCTGCCTAGCACAACAATTTCAAAACTACAACTAAAAGACAGAACGGACACCATCCAGAACCACAGGAAAGCAGGCTGAGTGAAAATTCTACAACTAGAAGGAAGGAGAAAAGCTCACAGAGAATTGGAGGTACGGCAAAGGGGCTTTGTGCGCGCAGAGAGGAAGGGCGGCTGAGAGCCTGGCTGACTTTCTCTGGCGGAAGGGGGAAGGAAGCCTCCGACCGCACTGAACCCCAGTTCTGACTGCACTGAACCCCAGTTCCAGGCAAGCCCCTGGGGACCCACGCTCTTGTGGGGGGAGTCTGGACTCTCGGGCGGAGACTCGGGAGCCGGGGAAGGCGGAGGACTGAAAGTGCGCATGCGCGCACGCACTGGTGCGCACAAAGGCTGCGGGGGTTGCCACAGGCTTTCCCTAGTGGAGGGGAGTCAGAGGATTCTGACTGCACTGAGCCCCAGTTCTGACTGCAGTGAACCCCAGTTCCAGGCGAGCCCCTGGGGACCCACGCTCTTGTGGGGGGAGTCTGGACTCTCAGGCGGAGACTCGAGCTGGGGAAGGCGGAGGACTGAAAGTGCAAGTGCGCGCAGGGGCGGGGCTGACAGGAAGCCAAGACTGAGGCTCCACCCCATCCAAGCTGAGCACAGAGGCTATTGCAGTTTGGCAAGTCTAATCCTATAGGGCTGTCTCCAGCACTGGGCTTCTCCCAGCATAGACACAGCTGATCCTTAGAGCCAACTGACCCGGAGGTCAATTCTTCCCAGTGATACCAACAACAATAAAGACTTAATTACAACAAGGCTGTACACACAGTCCACAAAGGGGTGCACCAAGAGTCTCCACCTCAGGTTAACTGGGGAAGCAGACCCACTGGGCCATATTGGGAACCTAGCACAAATATCTACCTTACCAACTCAGGGAATCAGTAAAAATGCGGGGTCAAAGAATCAGATCACAAACGAAAGAAATGGAGGAAAACAAACGACTGGATATAGAATTCAAAACCACCGTTATAAGACTTTTTAAGAATATCCTAGAAAAGGCCGATAAATATAACGAGACCCTCGAAGATATGAAAAAGGACCAACTAGAAATTAAACATACACTGACTGAAATAAAAAATATTATACAGAGACCCAGAAACAGAATAGAGGAACACAAGAATCAAGTCAAAGAAGTGAAATACAAAGAAGTAAAAAACACTCAACCGAAAAAGCAAAAAGCAAAAAAAAAAATCCAAAAAGTTGAAGATAATGTAAGAAGACTCTGGGACAACTTCAAGCGTACCAACATCAGAATTATGGGGGTGCCAGAAGAAGAGAGAGAGCAAGATACTGAAAACCTATTTGAAGAAATAATGACCGAAAACTTCCCGCACCTGGTGAAAGAAATAGACTTACAAGTCCAGGAAGCCCACAGAACCCCAAACAAAAGGAATCCAAAGAGGACCACACCAAGACACATCATAATTAAAATGCCAAGAGCAAAAGACAAAGAGAGAATATTAAAAGCAGCAAGAGAAAAACAGTTAATTACCTACAAGGGAGCACCCATACGACTGTCAGCTGACTTCTCAACAGAAACTATGCAGGCCAGACGGGAGTGGCAAGAAATTTTCAATGTGATGAATAGCAAGAACCTACAACCAAGATTACTCTACCCAGCAAAGCTATCATTCAGAATTGAAGGGCAGATAAAGAGCTTCACAGATAAGAAAAAGCTGAAGGAGTTCATCACCACCAAACCAGTATTATATGAAATGCTGAAAGGTATTCTTAAAGAAGAGGAAGAAGAAAAAAGTAAAGAGAAAAATTATGAACAACAAATACATATCTATCAACAAGCGAACCTAAAAATCAAGTGAATTAAAAACCTGAGGAGCAGAATAATCTGGTGAATATAATAGAATCAGGGGCATAGAAAGGGAGTGGACTGATAATTCTCAGGGGGAAAGGGGTATGGGGGGTTCATGAAGAGAATGGACAAAAATCATACACCTTTGGATGAGGACAGTGGGGGGGAGGTAAGGGCAGAAGGTGGGGTGGGAAAGGGGTGGAGGGGAGCTATGGGGGGAAAAAGGAGAAATAATTCTAATAATCTGAATAAAGATTTATTTAAAAAAAATTTATTTTCCTTTATTTTAAATTATAATTTTTTTCCAACACCATTTATCCCCCATATAACCTATTCCACCTCCACCCATCCACCTCCCCACCGTAGTCACCAGTGTTGCAAATACATATAATAATCTAAATGGCATATTTTCATGTTAAACGTCACCCAATCCTGTTTGAGTAAAGTAATAAATCTCATTTGTAATTAGTAGCATTCTGTTCATTCACTAAAAAGTTACTTAAAATTTTTTTGTTATTATAAAGGCTAAACATTTTTTTCCAGTTTTGTTAACTAATGATTTGACTTGCACATACTTTCTCTATCAATAGCGCAACAGGAAATTTATGACTCAACCAAGATCTCTGTGTCATAAACATCTGAGGCTGGAGGTGCTTTGGTGCCCTGAGTTTCCTCCCTGCTAGCCACTGATGATGCCGTGCCCTGTGCATAGAAATGCTGTGCAAGCTCAGGTCCATTTTGTTGTGCCCAAGACCCAAAGCCAGTGAGAAGAGCTTGGGTAAAAGGAATGTGGTAGACCAGCTAGACCTTTGGGAAGTCCTCACTCTTGACTTCTGATTTCTGTTTGATATAATAAAATCCCAGACCACCAATCATTTCCATTATAAAAACCAATCCAAATCCTAAGAGATGTGTTTGAATAGCTGCTCCTTTGGATTATGATAATGGAGAAAATAAAATGGACTACGCTTTGCTAAGAGAGTCACTAAAAATGAAGTTGGGAGGCCTTTGAGGAAATGGGGACCTACGCAGGTCTCATGTGTCAGTTCTTGGAGCTATTGTTAAGTTGCTGAACTGTTATTGAACTCAGCTTAAGGCCAAACAGGAACATCCTGGATCAATGACTGCTACATGGACATAGATAGACTTTACTTCCTTCTCATCATGGTGGCTAGACCATCTGCATTTCTTACCTTGAAAGGAACCAACCCCATTTCAACAACCTCCATCTGTCATTTACATAATAGGCCTAATTAATTCCAACTAACCTAGCCAACATCCCTCATTACCTGAAGGTCTGGAGTGAGAACAGCTCTTATGCTTTGCCCTTTATAAACCTGACTCTCCTTTACCCTTCTAAGCACCACTTAAGTTGCTATCTGAATCTGTGCCATTGGATCCCTCTTTTGCTCAAATAAGTGCTTTTCATTTTTCATTACAGCCTAAATACATTTTTTGTTAGCAAATTATAACATTTTTCTGTCTCATCCTGAGAATAGTTGACAAATAATATTAGTGTTATATTTAGTTGAATTGTAATTCATTACATCAAAGAAAGTATTATAATAAATTACTCTGTTTACTCTTTTAAAAAATATATTTTTATTGATGTCAGAGAAAGGAGATGGGGAGAGATACAAAAGCATCAATGGTGAGAGAGAATCATCCATCAGCTGCCTCCTGTACGCCCCACACTGGGGATCGAGCCCTCAACTCAGGCATGTGCCCTTACTGGGAATCAAACCATGACCTCCTGCTCAACGCTCAACCACTGAGTCACACCAGCCGGGCTACTCTATTTATTCTTTATCTGATAGTTTTAATGGGATACTCAGTTGCTGGGGGAAGTGACAGGGGAGACTGAAACTTCTCCATTTAAGTTATCTATATTGCATAAATTTATTTGTTTCTGCTTTAAATCCATGAAATATATCTTAAGTACAATACTCTTTAAACTATTTAAATAGTTTCCATGTTTCACCCCTGGATATGTTTAAATCTGTAACAGTATATTCAAAACCAAATATAACATCATTCATATCTAGCAGCTTTCCCCCATACTCCTGTATTTGTTTGTTAGGCAACATGGTACTCCATGTCCTTCGTGACCAAAAATTAAGTTATGTTTAACTTTTAAACTTGCCTCAGTCTATTGGCAGGACCTCTTGTTTCTTCTGTTATAATGCCTTCCACACAGCTTTTTTCTTCCTTCCCTAGTTCATTTCCTTAAGAATTCTCATTTGCAAGTGTCTTAGCTTTTTTAATTATCTCTTATCTCCCTTCTTCTGATAATGCCATATTCTGTTCTCAGGCTGGTTCAGTGGATCAGTAATTGGATCATGATACCTCTCTGTTGAAACATGGAAAAATATCATAAGTTCTTCAGCAGGTTAAAAGTCTTTGCATTAATCTCACTGAATGCAAATAATGGCTTACATTATCTAATGAAATGGAGCAAAATATCCCTGATTTATTTCTAAATAATGTTTTGTATAACATTTATGTACTTCTCTGTACAAAATAACCTTAATAATAGCACTTTCAGTGGGGTGGTCTCTGTGTCCCCAGCTGTTGCTGGTACCAGTGCAGTTCTTGGGGTGCCAAGGGAACAAGAATTTCCTGAGGCCCTCAAGGAAGGATGAGGTATCTTGGAAAGCTTTACTGATGCTGTAAGACAAGCATGTCAAACTCAAAGGCTAACATGGGCTAGATAAACAAGGTTTAAGTTGATGTGGACCGCAAAAAAACAAAAGCTTCAATTTTCATGGAAATGTAGGTTTATTTCCATAGAGACATGCTGAATACAAAGGGCTGAAATGAGTCATCATTAACATAAAATAATAGAATATTTTAATAAAAATGGTATTTTTTCTCGAACATTAACTTACCAGACACTGAATAACTGCACAAATTAATAAGCGTAACACAAATAAACCTATTTTTCTTGTTCTCTGAAAGTGAACTATTTCCTGTTGCACACACCAAACAAGTCAGTCCAAGACTAATGATGTGGCAATCAGCTGCTAAGATATTCGCTGCTAGTATTAGTGGAGAGAAATGGTGCACCTGCGCATAAGGTGTGTAAGGGAAATGAAAGCAACATGATTATAGTAATCAGTCATTAGCGAACATTGTAGTTCGTTATTAATAATTATGTATAACAGGGTATTGTAAAAATTAAGTTACAAAATTTTTATTAAAACCTTTCTTATATACCGTTATATTGGCTGGGCTGCAAAAATATTTGTTATGGGCTGCATGTGGCCCGAGGGCCTCGAATTTGACATGCTTGTGTTAGAGAGTGGGAATTTTTGAGCACTCCGGAGAGGCCGTGGACTATGCCCCAGATAGGGTGGTCAGTGCTGACACCAGGCCAGGCCTTGAGATATGGTCTCATGGCCCCTTTCCCCTTGCACCTCACAAAAACAGCCTCGCAAGATAGAACACTGTCAGCTTTCTAAAGAACAGGATAACCCTGTAAATAACATGGTCTTCAATAGCATGGCCCTGACATTATTTGGGAAAAACTGTTTTGTCTTGGGTTACTTACTCTGCAAAAAAAGGATGTGGTTAATGTGCTTAAAAGTGGTCTTGCACAAAGGGTCGGGGTTGCTCTCTGACCTCCCTGCATGGAGAGAGAGCAGTCGCCAGCCGGCTCCCTAAATTTTAATTTGGTCTGGACTCCAGTGGTCTTTACTTGCGTTTGCTCCACAACACTTGCTGTAAGATTAAGGGAGTTCCCTGCCAAGGTCCCGTCTCCCTCCATTCCAGCATGGAAACAGTCCCATCTTCTCTTCAGCTGGGTTAAGATCAGAGCCATTGTCCAGTTTCCACTACATATCAAAGCACAGTCCAATTGTGTGTGGGCTCCCCATGGCCATGGGCCATATGGCTGCTAGGACCACATGACCTGAGCGAGTACACATCATGGAGCAAGTGAGAAACAGGAGTGCAAGAGTAAGCAAGCAAGAGAGAGAGAAGTCCTCTATGGATTTTAGCTGGGAGCTTAACCCAGTGGTCGGCAAACTGCGGCCCTGTTGACTAATGAGTTTGCCAACCACTGGGATAGGGGCTTAATCACAAGGAACAACAACAGCCTGTAATTATTGGAATCGAGAGTCTAGGTCAGTGGTCGGCAAACTTATTAGTCAACAGAGCAGCAAACCATGGCTCGTGAGCCACATGTGGCTCGTGAGTTGCAGTTTGCCGACCACTGCCCTAGGGAGTGTGAAGTTTGCAGTTTTCTGGTCAAGCTGCCCAGATGACCATGCTTATAATGTCTAGCCTCCCCTTTGCACTCCTCCTGTTATTAATATTAACTAGCTAGTTACAGCCGTAACAATAGTTCTGACAACAGCATCAAGGAATGGTAGTAATGAAGACACGGACACATCTGCATTAAGTTTTGGAGGAAAAACGACAGAATAAACCTTTGTGATAAATTATTCCATTGTTTACATCTTATCACAAAAATATGGTTGTGAGAGGGTTAACTTGAAGCACAGGCAGGTAGGGCAGGGGTGCGGTGGGAAACAAAGGCAGGTGGAACACAGGCAGGGCAGACAGTGTGTTTGAGCAGCCTAACCACAGGAACCAACCAAGCAGAAATAATAAAATGTTTCTGGACTCAAAGCGGGAGGCATGGGAAAACAAGGGAGGGCCTGTGGCAACGAGGTGTATGAACGCACAGAAACAGAGAAAGTTCACCACAGGGACAGAGAAAGAACTCGTAGAACAGGGCAAGTTCAGATCCGTTGCTGGGCAAGAACAATTGAGGGAGTCAATCAGGTGAGATAGAGGAGACTTGTGGCAAATATATACCCCTCATTTACATTTCAGCTCCTGGCCCAGAAAAGCAGCAAAACCAGGCAAGCAATGCCACAGCTGCATGGACTAATGACCCCCTGCCTGGTGCCATCAAATCAGCAGAAACCAGGATCCTGAAAGGGCACACCTGGAAAGATGATGAATATTCTATTGGGATCCTCCCCTGGGACCACCCCTAAGACCTAGTCCTTAAAAGCCCTTAAGACAAAGGGCCCAGCACCCTCTTCCTCCTGGAGCAAGCCCGTGCCTGTCCCCTCTTCTTCCTCTTCTTCCACACTCCATTACCTCCTGAGCCCATTTCTTCTACCTCTGTGACTTTCTAAATAAAGTTTCTCTCATGGTTTGTCTTGGCTCTGAATTCTTTCCTAGCCAGAACTGAAGTACCAAGGTTGCCGAACCCAGGTCATCTGACCTCACTTGTCTAACACCTGTTGCCATTTGCCACCACCAACAGAAGGACCTGCACATTGCTCAGGAATCTTTTCAATCATAGAAGGGGAGATGATCTTTTGTAGCATTTTTACAAAATATATTGAATTAACTTGCTAATCTGTACAGAAACATTGAGGCAGGGAATGGTAGAATCGATAGAAGTGATAGAAATGACATTGATTTGTCAAATTCAATATTTTAACCAATTTGTGTAGCATGTTTTCACCACTTCTGGAAACTGGGAACAGGATTCTAAAATTAGAGTACTTGGCTATGAATTTTGTTTTTGTCTCATTGATTTTTTTTAAATATGTTTTTATTAATTTCAGAGAGGGAAAAGGAGAGGGAGAGAGAGATAGATACATCAATGATGAAAGAGAATCTTCAATTGGCTGCCTCCTGCATGCTCCCCACTGCTGATCGAGGCAGCAACCTAGGCATGTGTCCTGACCAGGAATTGAACCATGACCTCCTGGTTCATAGATCGATGCTCAACCACTGAGCCACATCAGCTGCGCTCTTACTGATTTTTGAGCATGGACAAGATAGTTCCTTATGATGCAAAAAGGTGCTAATAGCACTTATTTCAGAGTTGTTTTGAAAGCTAAGTTAAACATTACATATAAAACAGCACCAGGCACATAATAGGTTTTCAAAAAGACTGTTTTTATTGTTGTTGTTGGTTTTTATTGCATTGTTATTGAACCTCTCTCCAAACATTTTAATGTGTAATTGAAATACATTATTTCAAAAAGCAGCTTCATTTAATGTTGGACCCCTCTATTTTCTATAATGCTTTGTAACTATGTATTGCTCTTCTGGTCTATAATATCAAGGCCTGCTCTGTGGAAGCCTATAGACTACCAGGGGTCCTCAAACTTTTTAAACAGGGGGCCAGTTCACTGTCCCTCAGACCGTTGGAGGGCCGGACTATAGTTTAAAAAAAAAAAAACTATGAACAAATTCCTATGCGCACTGCGGGCCCGGGACGAGTCGGCTGCTAAGCAGGACAGGCAGCGGCACCTGGCGGGCCGGATAAATGTCCTCGGCGGGCCGCATGTGGCCTGCGGGCCGTAGTTTGAGGACCCCTGGAACTGTCCCTCTTTCTACATATCTACTTTTTATACTGTTGAAGAGAACTATGTCACTGCATTTAAGTGCCCTTTCCCCTAGGTCAGTGGTGGGCAAACTGTGGATCGTGAGCCGTGGTTTGCCGCTCTGTTGACTAATGAGTTTGCCGACCACTGAAGACTCTCAATTCCAATAATTGCAGGCTGTTGTTGTTCCTTGTGATTAAGCCCCTATCCCAGTGGTTAGCAAACTCATTAGTCAACAGAGCAGCAAACCGCGGCTCGTGAGCCGCAGTTGGCCGACCACTGCCCTAGGTCAACTTGCTTAGGCCGCCGATCAGTCCACACATCGTCAATAAGTCCTCTTTCAATGTATGTGCTCTAGTTTTTTGGTTTTTGTTATTGTTATGGCTATTATTTATTTTGGTTGCTTGATTTTGTGTTTTTATTTTGTCTTAACCATTCCTCTAAACCCCTGGCTTACAGAACAGAATATAATACTTCAGACATACCCAAAGAAACACAGATCAGAATATCAGTAGGAATCACTTTTTGTCTTGTTCTATTTGTTGCTAGACTTTTATTATTGCTTTTGACTTTACTATAGTTGTTGCATTAAATTTCTGGCTTGTAGTGAATTGAAAATCACCTTAAAACTAGATTTCACCCCCTCCACAAGTGATGTGTTTAATTATAATTTCTCCATTTTATATTTCCATCTTGATTTGTTGAATCCAAAAGGCACTATCTATAGATATCATGAATGTAGTACATTCTGCAGTGTCTATGACATTTTATTTGAAGAAAAGTAAATAGCACATGAGGGAAAATAAGAGCCATCAATTTACATGTTGTTTAATAGGTATTACCATGCAGTTGGGTTCATTTTGCTGGCTGGTCTCCCTTCCTGAGGATCCTGGCTCACTTCATCTCACAGGCAATCAACATTGTGAGCATCTGTCCCTCTATTGGCCTGAAGACAATCCATCCTGTGTTTAATCCAATAGTGTTGTTAATAAAGAACAAACTCAGTAGCTAAAGTGTTGTGCCTTTCATTCTTGCAGTAAAATACATTCTTAAAATTTGTTTTCTTTAAATGTCTCATGAGAGAGTAGGAGATTGTCTAGTGTCACTTTAAAGAAAGTCAAAAGTTGGTTGGAAATAAATGCTTGGACTAAGCTTGGTTTGATGTAGTACCCAGAAAAAGGTTATAATTTACAAAGTACACTGCAGCGCAATGTGATAGACAGTAGAGAAAACACACTTAAAGTGGCATTGATTTATAATTATTTCATTATAAGACTTCCTTGGTTTTTCTCTGCTTAGAATTTTATTAGAATAGTATCCTCTGGGGCATCTTTTAAATATTTGTTTACTAGTATATGGTTCAGATTTTTTTATTAGTGCCAAAAGAAAATCAAGTGAAAAATAAATTCACTGTCCTCGAGGAGGCATTTAGCCTGGCATTATACTTTTAGTACATTTGCAATATTTAATAATCCCTGCTGTTGGAATTATAAGACTCTTATTCTTCAGAAAATTTTTCTTACTGAAATGCAACTGACTCCCTTAGCTACCTAAAAGAACTGAATTAGAGGCCTTGCCCATAACAAGAGATTATCACACCTAAATCTTTTTTGATCTGTCTATAGGGCAGGACAAACTTTTATTTACTAAACATCCACTGTTATCCTCCTGCAATGACCATTAGAGAGTTGAATAAAATGAGTATAAAAAATTGACTGTTCAATGGAAAAGAGTCTGGATATTAAAACCTCCAATAAAAAAACACATACAGTTGCCCTGGCCGGTTTGGCTCAGTAGACCAAAGGGTTGTGGATTCAATTCTGGTCAAGGCCACATACCTCAGTTGTGGGTTAAATTCCTGGCCCAGGCTGGGGCAAGAGTGGGAGGCAACCAATTGATGTGTCTCTCTTACATTGATGTTTCTCTCTCTCTCCCACCCCCCCTCCTTCCTCCCTTTCACCCTGTCTGAAAATCAATGGAAAATATATCCTACAGTTAGGATTAAAAAAACAAAAACAAAAACCACAAACCACAAAAAAAAAGTCATAGAAGGTTCTTTACTCAAATTTTCTCTTTCTAACTATTTATTGATATTTATTAAGATATAATTAACATAAATATTGTGTAAGTTTCAGGTATACAATATGTTGACTTGATACATATATATATTGCAAAGTGAATACCACCATAGTCTTAGGTAACACTACCATCACATCACATAATGACCACTTAGTTTTTGTGAAAATGAGAACATTTAAGATCTACTCCCTTAGCGACTTTCAAATATAGAGTGTCCCCCAAAAATATATAATTATAAATGTATAACTATATAGGCAGTATTTATTAAATATATTTCATTTTCAAATTTGAGCTACTAGCTGTTAAAGTGTGCATACATTTTTTGGGGGACCCTGTATACAATTTAGTGTTGTTAATTATAATCACCAGGCTGATATTTGATCCCCAGAAATTATTCAACTTATAACTGAAAGTTTGAACTCTTTGGCTAATATCTACCATTTCCCCCATACCTCAGACCTTGGTAACCACCATTCTGGTCTCTGTGTTTATGAGTTCAGTTCTTTTAGATTCCACATGTTTGTGATATTATACAGTATTTGTCTTTCTCTTTTTCACTTATTTCACCAAGCCCTTAAGATCTATCCATGTTGCTGCAAAGGGCAGGGTTTCCTTCTGTGTCCTGGAGAAATAATATTCCAATGAATGTGCATTCCACATCTTCTTTATTCATTCATCTGTTGAAGGACATTCAGATTTTTTTCCCATATCTTGGCTATTGTGGATAATACTACAACAAACAAGGGATTGCAGATATCTCTTTGAAATCATTTTTATTTCTTTGGATGTATACTCAGAAGTGGGATTCTGGATCCTATGGTAATGTATTTTTGATTATTTGGGGAAACTTCATACTGTTTTCCATAGAAGCTGCACTAATTTACATTCCTACCTGCAGTGCACAAATATTCTCTTTTCTCCACATTCTGAACAAAACTTGTTATATCTTGCCTTTTTGAAGGTAGTCATTCTAATAAGTGTGAGGTGATATTTCACTGTGGTTTGAATTCTATTCCCCTGATGATTAGTGATGTTGAGCACCTTTTCATTTTCCTGTTGGATATTTGTATGTTCTTTATGACTGAACAAATTTGAATATGATATGTCTAGATTGACTGATTGATTAGTTGAAGGATTGATTAATAATTTACTTACTTGTTTATTTTTTAACTTATTAACTTATTGTGCTATTAATTCTGCTTGATGTTCTCTTAGGTTCTTATATCTGTGATATATCCTTTTAAAACTTTTTAAAAATATGTTTTTATGACTTTTACAGAGAGAGGAAGGTAGAGGGAGGGACAGAGAGAGAAACATCAATTGGCTGCCTCCTGCACGTGCTTTACGGGGGGGTCGAGCCTGCAACATGGGCATGTGTCCTGACCAGGAATCAAACTGGCAACCTTTTGGTGCATGGGACAACGCTCAACCAACTGAGCCTCACCAGCCAGGTCTTCTGTGATATGATATCTTCCATTATCTTTGAATAATTATTTGCATTATCTCTTCCAATATTTACCTGTTCTTTCTCTCTTCTACAAAGCTTCCAATTATCTGCATGTTAGGACATTTGATATTGTCTCACAGTTTATGGATGCTGTGTTCTGTTTTCTTTCTTCCCACTGTACACCAGGAGGAGGCTTTCTCAGATACTTCCTCTGCCACTAATCTTTCTTTTAAAAGCTTTCCAATCCATGGAGAAGAACATAAAACTGGAATGAAATTGCTTTTTGTTCGTACTCTCATGGGAGTCCATGAGAATTAGAAGTTCATTGAAAAGTTTACCTGAATTCTTTTTACATTCCCATAGGACATTTGCCCCAGAAAACAAATGTTTTCATTCTCTCTCTCCTTGGAAACATTTATAGTTCCTTAGGTTTCAAGTTAGAGGGTTGACTGTGACTCTGTTCTTCAGAGATATTATTATTTTGTAGATGGAGGCCTTTGCTGTTGTGTCTGATGCTGTAGCATGTTACAAGGATACCTGGAAGTAATATCATTTCTAGTTTTCTGCCTCCTAAGCAGATGCCAACCACCTACAGAAGTTTGAGGTGGGATTCTTATGATATATTAATTTTGTGTCTTTACACTTCTTTTTGTGTTTCACTTTCTTTTAGAAGTTTTTTTCTAGTTGGAGCTAAAATTTGTCCCATAAGGACTTTTTACCCTGAGGCAGGAGATTTCAATTCAAATGAGGAAATTAACTTTTCTTGGTTAACTTAGGAAGATTTGTAACTAACTTTAAAATGAAATCCCATATGAAAAATGTTGAAATGTGGCAAGGGATTAAGTTAGTTTGAATTGGTTTGTTTCCTTTGGTATTTCCTGGCTAACTGGAAGGCTGTTTAAATTATTTCAAAGGGTTTTGATGTTGTTCTTTCTGTTGATGCTGCTTCCCATTTCATTTAGGGAAATGATGGAATTATGTTTTCTGAGAAAAACATTTTGCATTAGCAGAAGTAAGACCTACTTACAGAACGAGGGAATGATAAATGAACTATAAGCTGCATTTTATTTTATTTCACTGAATTTTATTTTCAGGTAACTACAATAACAGTGTTTGCTTCTTTTGCTTATGCTCAGGCAAAACTACAAATATTCCTTGAAGAGCCAGCCACAAAGTGAGTGCACAAATTCATTCCTTCAACTAAGTTTTTATTGAGCACATTCTCTGTGCTCAGGACTTCAACAGACACTTAGAATCAACTGTGAGCAAGTGAGGGTAGTATCCCTGATCTCATTCATGTGTGTATTCTTTCTAATTAATCCTGGGACCATGTTAAATATTCATTTTTGGGGGAGAGAGATTTATTAATCATATAATCATAAAAAAACATATGTCATTAAAAACTGTAAGGATGCCTTTGAACAAAAATTTTAAGTTCCATGAAATAGTAAAAAGGGACACTGAAGTAAGACTGCAGGTGGAGTGTCAAAAAAAATCTCAGAAAATTACAGGTAAGGTGAGATATAAGTGAAAAGTGTGGAGTTACTTGGAGCACATATGGTATACTAGTAATAGTTTGGGGAAGACCTTCCAGACAAAGTAAATACTATCAGGCACATTCTAATATCATATGAATCAGAAGGGAGCTCAGTATATTGATGAGACAGAGTAAAGCCTGGCCCTCTTGGAGGTCATAAAGTAAAAGAATGTGTAGCAAAAGATGGAGGACTAAGTGGAGTTAAAAATTAGCACTTACTAGTACTGATTAGTTACTATGTGCTAAGAACTGTTGTTAGCACTTAATATGTGTTAACACATAAAATCTCTCAATATCCCAAGTTTTATCCCCAGTTTGAAATAATTTGAATTGCCTCTGCATGTTTATTTCTGAACAACTAGAAACCTGGACAAAAATTTATTAAAACATTGTTTTCAAATGTTGGACAACAGGCAGCACAGGACTGTATTCCTCCCAGCAAAGGTTGAACGTAGGCGATCTCTACTAGTGTCCCAATTTTCTGCCTTTGGCACTATCTGATTCAGCATAAGCTAGGAAAATTCGGCAGAGCATGGTAGTCTTAATGAATTGAAGACAGAGAAATTGGCATTTAAGGGGATAGAGATAACTAAACTTCACAGGGCAAGGTTCTACATAGGTAGAAACTGTACAGAAAAAGTGCTCTAGAAATATGTACAGAAGACAGTAATCTGTGCATACAGAGGATGAGACACAGCAAGGCCAGTAAACAAATAACTGCTAAAAATCTGTGAGGTAGACAAGGCTAGAAGACAGTGAGTTCTAAACAGTAGAAGTAACAAAACCTTGTTGGACATGGTGAGGCATTCAGTAGAGCTTAAAAGGGCTATGCTTTAATAGTCAGTCTAAATTAGCCCTAGAATAAAGATAAAATAAAAATAAATAACTTTTATAAAAATAAATATACAAGAAAGTCATTGCTAGAAACTTGGAGCTACACAATGGATTAAATAATGCTAGAATAATATTATTACTGGGTTAAGAAGCTTCTTGTTTATTAGTATGTTAAAAAGATAATTATTCCAAGGAAAATGAAACATAATATATTGTAGGGCATATAAAATATGTCAAAGTAACATGTATGTTAGAGATATAAATGCTGATATATAAAATGAAGTAATGCTATTTGAAGCCAGACTGTGACAACTTAAAATACATATTGGAAGCTCCAGGGCAACTGCTAAAAAATAAGGAGAGTTATAGTTAACATGAAACAGAACAGGCAAAGTGAAATAATAAGGAATACCTAAGCCCTGGCTGGTATAGCTCAGTTGATTGAACATTGTCTCATGAACCAAAAGGTCACCAGTGCGATTCCCAGTCAGGGTACAGGCCCTGGTTGTGGCCTTGATCCCCAGTAGTGGACATGCAGGAGGCAGTCAGTCAATGTGTCTCACATCAATGTTTCTCTCTCTCTTCCTCTTTCTCTCTTTAAAATCAATACAAACATATTTTAAAAAATACTTAAATAAACTCAAAAAATAAAAACAGATAATGAAAAAATGGGACATATAGGAAGTTCATAGACATAATTAACCAAAACATATCTGGAACTACTTTTTATCTAAGTCGAATCACACTCCAGTTAGAAGACATAGTATGTCACTTTGGATAAAAATGTAAGACTGAACTATATGCTACTTACCAGAAACCCACTTTAAGTATAAGTATACAGGCTAAAATAAAAAAAGATAGAAAAAGAAAGAAACAGAACAATATAACAAAGTAGAGTGTAGAACAAGGAATGTTTCCCAAGATAAAATAAGATATTTCAGTATACTACTAAAAGGTGCAATTCATTAGGAAAACATAACAATCTTAGATGTGAATGTATCCTATAAAAGATCTTGAAGCTACACGAAGCAAATACAGACTAAACTGAAATTAGAAATTGACAAATCTGCATTATAGGTGGCAATTTCAACACTCCTCTCCCAGTAATTGATGGCATGAGTAGACAGAAAATCAGTAAGCATTTAGAGGACTTGAACAACATTATAATCTAACCAGAACACTGCCCAACAACAGCTGAATGCACTTTTTTTTTCTATCGCACATGAACCATTTACTAAGACAGACCATACACTGGGCTACACAAGTCTCAGTGATTCATCTACCCTTCCTATGAAATACGTACTGTTTTTACTTGCATTTTATAGATGAACAACTGAGGGAAAGAAACTTCAAATAAGTCAGTCAGTGGTTAAGAGGATGGGGTATTAGAACATGGTGCCCCCATTTCAGAGCTCATGAGCTTTAAGTAATTTAAAATGTTGCCCAGGCCACCATCTTAACTTCCTGTGAGGTTCATGGCATAGACAGATGCAAGGTACCTTTTTTTTTTTTTTTTTTTTTTTTTTCCAAGGAAAGAAAAGTAGTGCAAAACAATTACAAAGTTTTGATAAGCTGGGCTGACTTGTAAGACTGTAAGGCATGTTTAACTGATATGTTCTTGATATATGTCCCAGCACAATTATCAATAGTGTTCCTTTGACTCACAAAAGTGCCTTGGTTTGGATTATAAATGCTGCAGTCTCAAATCTAATAGGCTCCTTTCCTTACAAAATTCAAGGCCAGTCACATGGGGGGAAAGAAAAGAGTATTAGAAGAGCCTGATATGATAAGGATGCCGACCCAGGGAAGTTGGCATCCCAGCTACTTGGGAGGAAGACAAAGATGTTTGGCCTCCTTCCTCATGGAGTGAGTTTTGAACAATTCTCCTTTGGAATATTCTTACAGAGAGGAAGCGGGGAAGGCCAGAAAGGGGTGGTGAATTGATTGAGAGAGAAAATAAATGTATTCTTTTGAATGAACTTTTTTTAAATATATATATATATATATTTTTTTTTTTACCAATTTTAGAGAGGAAGGGAGAGGGAGAGAGGGATAGAAAGATCAATGATAAGGATCATTGATCAGCTGCCTCCTGCACACTCCCTACTGGGGATCGAGCCTGCAACCCAGGCATGTGCCCTTGACTGAATTGAACCCAGGACCTTCCAGTCCACAGGCCAACGTTCTATCCATGAGCCAAACCAACTAGGGCTAAATGAACTTTCAACAGAGATCCAACCATTGTCATCAACTCTGACCCTTTTAGACCTGATTCCTGGTCTTTTTTTGCTCAAGAAAGATAAAGAATAGGAAAACAGAAACGTGCCCTAATCTAGTTACAGTTCTAACTTTCATATCACTGGTTCCATCACAGGACTTTAGTTTTTCCTCCTTTAGTTTGTTGAATAGCTATCCATTATAACAAAATACACACTGCAATATAAGGCAGCAGCCTCTGAAATAAACACAACATGATGAGATGTTTGAAGGCTAGCAAAATGATCAGATTTGAATTAAATTTTTACAAGATTAGTGCTCTAGAAAATAAAATTGCCTACTCTTGGAAAGGAATAAAAAAATTAACAACTCAAAGTGAATTGGAACTAGAAAATGAAAACTTTTAAAATAATAGTAAAATATTAAAATTCCAAGTCCGTCTTTCTGGAGTACTAAATTGGTGCTGCATAAACTAGAGTTGTATCACCTCAACACTTACGGGAACAGACAATTCCACTTCATTTAAAAAAACACCCCAAGTTAAGTTTTGCTATAGATGATTTGACATTGTCTTATATAATGTAGCTTTCTTATATTATTTTTTTATTCTTTAAAAAAATGCTGCATAAATCAATCTGTCTTTTTTTCTATTAAAATAGTATTTCAAATTTGTGAAGATGACTATTTGAATATTTTTTACACATGCATTCAAACCCCAACACACTTTTTAACTCTTAAAATATTTTTTGAATTAAAATACTTTAAAGAATAGTTTTGATAAAACTTCATTTCTCTTTTCATAAGGACCTATATCCCATAAGAATTGTGTTATTGCAGAAAGTCTTTTATCTATATGAAGAAATAGCTTCACATTTAAAAAAAATCAGAATTTTCTTTTATTGCTAGGCCTAATGGAACTATGGTAACATTTTATAACTCTCTGGTCATTAATTTGCAAATATTTCTTATAGCTGAAATTAATGACAAAAAACATAATTATAAATGCTTTCAATTTCTTCTTATTCTTCTGCTAGTTAATAGGAAAGAATTTGTCCTTGCTATACTTATTTCTTGACCTTCTATACTTTTCCAGTAATTCTCAAGAAGTTCTATGTACATTAAGATGTGCTCTTGATGAGAAAGTTGTCTTTAAAATCATATTACTTTTATTCATTTTTTGTCTGTTGGATTGTTTCTTTGAATTCAGCTCCATGGCAGCCTGGAACATGGTGTGAGATGACTTTATACAGGTGATGGATAAGCAATTCTAATGTTTAAAATAAAATTGAGAATTTTTTTGCATAATTGTAATCCCCAACAGCATAAACATTTTTAAACCTACCATTATTTCTTTCTTCGGGAAATGTCATCAATGGTTAACTTTAGAAAATCAAGGTAGAATTCATTACCTGTAGACTTAGGGTGTCTCACAGACAAATTCCAGCTGCAAGCCATGATAGTGAGTCTATATTTAATGTTTGATTTTCTGGTTGACAGGTGAGTAATTTGAGCCCAAGTTAACAGTAGTGACCCTCAACTGAAGCACATTGATGTATTAGCAAATTCTTCTTGAAGTTAGTCTGAACTTCTCAATACTTCTTAGTCAAGGAAAATAAGCCACTCTAGGGGTGTATTAAATAAAACAAACCATCAGAATAAGATCTCTTCAAAATATATATTGCATAAGGTTTCCTTGACTATTCAATGATAAAAATAGAAAACCTGAACTTATTTGTTTGTTTGCTTGTTTTGTTAATCCTTACCTGGTTGCCTCCCACACGTGCCCAGACCAAGGCAGGGATCCAGCCTGCAACTATAGGCTGTGCCCTTGACTGGAATTGAACCCATGATCCTTCAGTCCGAGGGCTGATGCTCTAACCCTGGCAAAAACTGGCCAGGGCCCTGACCTATTAATCCATCCTGTTATAAAAATAAGAATGGGGTGAGAGATAAGAGGAATGGTGGAGAGTAGAACTTAGGTAATCAATATATTGTTGTAAGTTCATTGTTCAATCTTGGCAGGTATGAAAACAAGCATGTAAGAATATGTTAGATGTGGTAATAATCCCCATAATAAAAATTAAATTGACAGATTGGGGTTGCATGGTAATTCTTAGAATAATGTCCATATCTATATTTTCTAGCATGGATGTCAAAGGTTTTGTTTTCCTAATTTCCAGAGCAGAAAACTCCACCTGGAATACCAAATTCAAGCTTTGTTTTTTCCACCTCTTACACAAATAACAGTCTTCACAATTTTTCACTCAGAGTTCATAGTCATTTGGCTTAGCATTTTTGTAATTTGGGTAAGATCTTAAATATAGAACAGGAGTATGAATGTATGTGTTAAAAAAAGTTGTCATGTCTTAATTTGTCATGTTTTTTATCTTTCATTTTAATATTCTTCCATATGTTTATAATATGATAGTGTAATAACTAAGGAATATATTAGTTAACTAAAAGATATTATGGATTACAACATGGAAAAAGAAGAGAAATTTTGTTGTTTGTTTGTTTTTTCCCAAAAGCCTTTGACAAAAATAAGGGATTACTACTAATGCAATTTTTAAACAATTACTATAGAAAATACTGTATATATATATATATATATGTATATGTATATATGTACATATATACATATATTTCTGAATTCACAGTGTTTGACATTATTTTTATTATTATTATTATACACTATCAGTATTATAGATTGATAAATTCAAATCAGAAGAAAGAAATTGAAGTTTTTATTCCAAAACCCTTTTGAGTGAATATTTTAGGTTGAGTGCTTCCCTTCCCTTCACTTCTTACATCCAAATTACTGCAGACTGAGAATCCACTTACAATGTAAGAGCTGAGGCATTGCATGAAAGCTTTCAAAAGAAGGTAGCTAAGTTCACTGCACTATATTTATAAAGACAAGAAAGTGGAGCAATGCATTACATTAGAAAAGCTTTTCAAAAACGGAGGCTTGAACTGAAGGCACTTTCTGTTTTTATTTTCAGAGATTAAGACTGCTGGATTAATACATCTCTCAAGAACCCACACAGCGAAGAAAGGCAGCAACTCAGTTTTCCAACAAAAAAAAAGTCAACTTAAAACTTTTTTTATATAATTGATGATTACATCATTGTTTAACGAATAACACTGTGGTACATGATCATCTAATGAACTGATTGGTTTTAATTTGTACCCTGTCGCTAATTTCCCTAACATTTGAGCACTGGGTCATCAACCTTATTCAATGAGATGCTTTAAAATATTTATTAGTTACTTATTTCTACACTAGAGGCCCAGTGCATGATATTCGTGCACAGGTGCCATCCATAGGCCTAGCCATGGATTGAAGCTTGAGTGTCTGGCATGGAAGGGGAGGTTGCGGCTGACCTCTGGGCCTGGGCAGCACCTGGGCCCCCAGGCCCCCACGTGCCCCCCTCCACCTGAGTCATGGCACCCAAGTCCCCACACGGAGATGTGGTGAGCGCAGCTGGATACTGCAGGCCGGGGCGCAGCGTGGGCCTCTGGGCCCACCAGTGGCGCTGCACAGAAGCTGGGCCGGCAGCACACTCTCTCCCGGACAGCCTTGCAGACTGGCTCCTGCATGAACCCATGGGGAGCCCGACCAGCCCCTTCAGTCCTGGTGGCTGCAGCCCGGCTCATCCAGAAGAGGCCACATGGGTGTGGGGCGGGCTCCTCATGGGCACCCGGCACTTGAGCATTGGGGCTTCCCCAGCGTGCGAGCCCTGGCGTCCAGGGGAGCCTAGCAGGGGCACTGAGAGAGAGCTTGGCAGACACCCCACATTCTCACCACACCTCTGTCCCTGTCACCCCAACCCCCAGGTAGCCGGCAAGCGGTCACAGCCCCCAGCCCAGGTGCCGCAGGAGGTTGATAGCCGCCACCCACCCCCTGCTCCCTCAGTGCCTGGGAGCCGGGCAGTGGCCTCGCCCCCTACCACCGCCGCTGGTCACCATCTGCAGGGCATCCGGCGGGGCAATCGGGCTCCTGCTCACACCTGCCTTGGCCTGGCGCCGCCCGCTCATCTGCTCTACCATCCCACCGTGGTCCTGTTATCATCGGGGCCCATTGGGGCTGGCAGCACCTCCACTGCCACCTGCTGCCAGCACCATGTCACCATGTTCTGCGCTTCCCCCTGGTGGTCAGCGCATGTCATAGCAAGTGGTCAAACTGTTGGAACAATTTGCATATTAGGCTTTTATTATATAGGATAATAAATTGCCCCAAAAACTTAGTGGCTATGAACAACATATTTTTTTTAATGTCATTCTTTGTGCTAATCAAGAATCTGAGCACAACTTAACTGAATCCTCTGTTTTAAAGTCTATCAAAAGACTGCTTAATCAAATCAGGTGTTAACCAGGGCTACTGTCTCATAAAAAGCTTGACTAGGGAAGAATCTGTCTTGGTCCAGGGGCTTGCTTCTATTTTTTGCTGGTTGGAAAGAAGCCACCCTCAGTTCTTTACCATGAGGACCTCTTCAGAATGATTCATCACAGCAAACACAGAGGAGGACTAAGAGAGTGCTAGTAAAACAGAAGTTACAGCCTTTTACAACCTCATCTCAGAAATTAAACTTTTGTTATATTCTAATCATTATAAACAATCACTAGGTCCTGCCCACATAAAAGAAGAAGGGGTTTCACAGTGGTGTGAATAAAAGAAGGCAGGGATCTTTCAAAAACATTTTTTTTTTCATTTTTAACATATGTTTGTTTATTTTTATTATTGTAAAGTGTAAACATGCCTATATATAAATGCTTGCCTACCTTCTGACAAATTCCTTCTGATAGATTCTTAGAATTAAAATTACTGTATCAAGAGATGTACATTCTTTAAGATTTTAAAGCATGTTGCTAAATTATTTTCCAGAAAAGATGTATAGTTTATATCAAGTTATAAATAAAATTGGTCTTCTGACCACACTCAGCCTGTTTTGATGATGGAATTATTTTTATCATTGATAATTTGACAGCTAAAAAATATTATCTCCTTATAGTCTTCATTTGCATGTATTTGATTATAGAGAAATTAAACATTTTTTAAATTTTTTTATTTATCTTTATTGTTGAATTACAGATGTCCCTTTTTTTTTTCCCCATCGACTCTCTCCACCCTGCATCTGCTTCCCTCCCACTATTCACCCTTTCTCTATAATAGAAGTGTCAGTGCTTTCACCACACTATTGTCTGTGTCCATGGGCTATGAATATATGCATATAAATTCCCTGGTTAATCTCTCCCCACCCCCATGTCCAACCCCCCCGCCCCAGAAGGCTACCTGTCATAATAGTGGACCATTTTGTAGATATGTATGTGAACACATGCTAATGAGTCATGCTTAAAACAATTTTTCAGAATAATGCTTTTGCTTTAAAAAATATATATAAATCGATTTTTTTAAAGAAACAGTCAATTTGTTTTCTAATGAAAACAACAGAAAAAAGGAAATAAAAACACATACACCCCCTACCCCTGAAGTTACTGAAATATGCAGCAACATCAATGAATCTCAAATCATTATGCTGAGTGTCAGAATCAGGGCAAAAAAGGTACATCCCACACAAATCCTTTTATATACAACTTTAGAAGAGGCACAATTAATCCATGGTGCTGGAAATCAGATCAGCAGTAGGGCCAGGGGCCGGCAGGATGGCTGAGAGGACTTGGAGAAATTTAGAAGGTAAGGAAATGTTCTATATTTTTTATTATAACATTAGTTATGTAGGAGTAAACATCTCTGTGTTTATCACACTCTAAATGGAAGCATTTTATTGTATGGAAATTATACCAGTCAATTTGATAGTCACTAATACAGTATTTTTTAAAGATATAAACAGAGACATCTATATATATAAAAGGCTAAGTGACCTAGTGTACATTTGTCTGAAAATCCAACTGGCTGACTGGTCGGTACATATGACACACACTGGCAATTTAAAAATAAACGTTGACTCGTGCATGCACGATACATATAAAGCTCTCACTGGTGCCAATCATATGCGACGCCAGAATATATCTGAAGACCAACTATTGGCACAACATATCTCTGAAGCTGAAAGAAGCTGATGATAGTTATCAACAGGAAGTATTTGAAGACCAACTATTAGCGTCCCATTTAAATTAATTCAAAGACAGTTTCCCGTGATGCCAGCATTTGCGATGACTATTCATATATCACAAGGACAAACTAGACAGAGTAGAAATATTCCTACCTGAACCCATTTTCAGACATGATCAGTTATATGTTGCTTTCTCTCAAGTTTGAAAAGTGTGTAAAGTAAAAGTTGTAAATACTTCATCACAAGGGAAATTAGTCAAGCACTCTGAAAGTGTTTTTACTCTTTTTCTTTTATTTTATTTATTTATTTATTTATTTTTTAATTGTTTGAAGTATTACAAATAGTAGTACATGTCTCCTTTTTTTTTTTTCCTTCCCCATTGACCTTCCCCCGGCCTCCCCTTCCCCCCAGTATATGCCTTTACCTGCCCCCTCCCCCAGTGTTTTTTATCCATTGGTTATGCTTATATGCATGCGTACAAGTCCTTCGGTTGATCTCTTACAGTCCCCACCCCCCCACTGCAACCTCCTCTGCCTTCCCACTGTAGTTTGACAGTCTGTTCAATGCTTCTTTGCCTCTGTAAGTGTTTTTACTCTTAATGTGGTGTACAGGGAGGTATTAGTATAAATTTAATGAATTTATCAGTCATTGTTTTTATCAATGTTTTTATATCATGTTTTTGTTTTTATATCATGTCTTTGTTGTTTTTAGATCATGTTATTATTTATTTATTAAATCAATTTATATATTATTTTCATATACATTTTACTAATTTTTTTTTATCTCTGCCACTTCTATTATAGAGAAAGGGCGAATAGTGATATTAAAATATTTTGTATTTTAATTTTATAATACTGTTAGAGGCCTAGTGCATGAGATTCATGTACTTGGAGGGCCGGGGGGTCCCTCTGCCCTGCCTGCGCCCTCTCGCAGTCTGGGAGCCGTCAGGGGATAGCCAGCAGTTGGCCATCCTTCTCACAGCTCGTGACCCCTCACTCCTTACTGCCTGCCTGCTCGCTGCTCCTTACCGCTGGGCTTGCTGTTCCTTAGTGATACCGCAGAGGCAGGAGAGGCTGTGTTCACCAGCTGTGAGCCTGGCTTCTGGCTGAGCGGCACTCCCCCTGTGGGAGCACATTGACCACCAAGGGGCAGCTCCTGTGTTGAGCGTCTTCCCCTTGGTGGTCAGTGGCATCATAGTGACTGGTTGTTCTGGTCATTCTGCCTTAACAGTCATGTAGGCTTTTATTATATAGGTGTTATATATACTATTTTGGCATGTAATTTTTTGCAGTAACGTAATTACTGCACGAATCTTTCTTCTAATTAATTTCCTTTTAATGTACACGAATCTGTGCACCAGGTCACTAGTTTTCTTATAATATGGGAGGTAGATAGGTGATTATGGGGGTTTTTCTCTAAATGATGTATTATATCTATCATACAAGTAGGAAATTTCTCATATTACTAACATACCTGTAATCATTTGCTAAGAGTGCCAAGATTTCGGCATTTCCAAGGGTTTTCTACTTTCCAGTTATAGTTATGTTCTAGATTTTCACCCTTAAATTTTAGGACATTTAAGCATCTGTTTTTAAAAATGATAATATCCACCCACTATATCCAACACTTTATTTCCCTATCACCCATTTATTCACATACAACACATATAGTTACATATATTCAATTGAATGTGCTGCTTGTTAAGAAAGTCCTTATCAGGCTATCTCCTTCTATATAACTATTTAATGGAAGCACATTCCCAATTTCTACTTACAGCTATAATTTGTTTTGATTCCTCTTTAGGACTCGCCCTGGGCAGCCAAATGAGCAGAGGAATATAAACTTTTGGATTTGCATCTTATTTCTTGCTTCATTAATTTCATTAAGTTCCAAATTGATGAATTTTTAGAATTAAAATGCCATTTACATTTAATACCCCAAATTACTTTTTTTTTGCATTTAAGCCTTTTAATTGTATTTTTTGAGTTCTAGTTCTAAATTGTGTTTGTCAAGTCTTAATTAGACTGATGTCATAGGGATATAGGAATTAGCTGAACAGTAAGAGGACTGAATAAGATGGTTTCCTTTCAAATTAATTGAAAAAGGGCTTCACATATCTGGTATGCAATGTAGAGTTCCTATACTGGCTACTAACGACAAAGGAATGGTGTAATTAGGTAACTATTGATTTACATGGGAAGACCAAATCTGGACACCTAAAAGAGAGACCTTTCTTTTTTCTTACAGGTATAGGCTGTGTGGAATTGGTATGGAATCTCATTTAATAAGAGAAGATTTTACTTTGCTGTTTACTTGCAACAGAGATAAATGGTGGCCAGAGGGAAAAGCAAAGTATGTGATCAATCTTAACACCTTTGTTGTTTTCCTGAGAGAATAATAACAGGAAAAAAAACGGGAAAAAAACAAACTAACTAAAAAAGAACAAAAACAGAATATACTTTGAGAGAATAAAAGAAAAGTGTTTGTAGTTTCTATTAATGATGATGATGATAATGATAACAGTAATAATAAAACAATGTACAGCATGGTAATTATAGGTAATGATACTGTATTGTATATTTGAAAGTAGCTAAGAGAGTAAATCTTTAAAGTTCTCATCACAAGAAAAAAAAGGTGACTATGTTAAAAACAACAATAGCAAACTGCCATTGCAGATCTTTGAAAAGACACTGAAAGTGCCATGGCTGTGACTCAGTGGTTAGAGTGTCAGCCCACACACCAAAGGGTTGCAGGTTTGATCCCCAGCCCCATTCAGGGTGGGTGTGGGAGGTAACCAATCAATGTGTCTCTCTCACATCAATGTTTCTCTCTTTCTCCTTCCCCTCTCTTCCCTTCTACTTTTCCTAAAAATCAGTAGAAAAAATATTTTCAGCTGAGGATTAACAAAAAAATAAAATAATACTGAATGTTATGTATTAATATCAGTTTCATAGGTGTGGATATTTGAGGTTAACAAAAGATTAAACTTGCCTACTTTGACACTTCTAAACAATAGTAGAGCAATATCAGACCCAGCTCTGTCTTTCTGTAAAGTCTGGGTCCTTTCTATTACTTCATGTTGTCTGTCATAAACACACTCACTGGCAGTGGTAGTCACTGTTTAACGCATTACATTCTGTAGCTGTAGTCAGAATGAAAAACCCAGTCCCTGTAATTACTTCCTGAAAACTGCTTGGAACTTGTGTTTTCCATTTATTTACTTATATCGTTAGGAATATATGTGTGTTTTTTTAAATACAAATTTAACTCTACTACTATGTGGACATAGTCAAAGAAAGTGAGACATATTATGAACAAAATATAGCAAATTTTTCATTGACAAAAAAGATAAAACAAATAGTGGGTAGTACACTGAGGCTCCTGTCACCTGACTCCAAAGCTCAACAAAATTCATGTAGCAGGAGTGGACTCATTTAGGCTAAGATCACACATCCCAGCTCCAACATTTCTACTGACAGCATTATGATTTTATAAGTGCGGAGTCAATTTTTGCTAAGAGAAGAGAGTAAGGCTATGAGATTTTGAGTGAAACAAACATGAGGCAAATCTCAGTTTTGCCAATAGTCATGTAATTTATATTTAACTTCACGATAATCTATTTTTTTATGTAGAGATTAACTAGTATGGATTTCATTGTTATTGTGTACAGTAAAGGGTTAATATGCTCCACGAATAGACATTGTATTATTACATTTACTGTATTATCATCCTCAACATTGATGTCTGAAAAAGCACTACCAAAAACAATTAAAATTTTTAAAAAAATGAAAGAGCACCATCAACATGACTAGTTATGATTGCTTCTCAGTGGCTCTTATCCATTTACTCAATTATATTTATTGATGTTGGATCATTTGCCCAAACCATGCTGGTCACTGAGATGGAAGGGAAATAAAATATGCACTCTTCCTTCAGCCCCAATTCCTAACATCCCTGCTCTCAAACTGCCCAATGGCTTGCAATATAGCTAGGACTTAGCAAGAAGCCAGACTATCCAAGGACCTGTAGGAAAAAAGGCTGTTACTTCTTATATTTTAAAAATTTTTAAAGGAGGATGAACATGATCATATTTAAAAATCACATCTGGCTACTAAAAATGAGATGTGGGGAGAGTGTCTGTGAACACAGACATCAGTTAGGACTTCAAGGCAGTAGTCCAAGGAAGAAATCATGGTTGATTTGGAAAAGTCATTGGCAGTTGAGATGGAGAAATAGGATGGACTTGATATACAGAACAGAGGCAATACTGGTAGACCTGACAGATTAGATAGGTGAGGACAGGCAGACGGAGAAAAGCAAGGATACTTTGAAACTAACTTGGGGAAGAAAAATTAACTTTAGATGAGCTTTCATTGGGAAAACCAAGAGATAAGCTTTGGACATGATGTATTTGAAATGTTTATGATATATCCAAGCACAGACATCAGTTAGGTTGTGGACCAGAGGAAAATAGCATTTATAAGAAAAAATTAAATTAAAGAGTTTTTATCAGGCAGATGAATCAAAATTCAGTGAGTAAATAAAGGGAAATTTCACCAAGCTGTGAAAAAATTCAACACAACAAGGTCAGATAAAGAAGGTAATGCATGAAAACTACCCAGCAGAGTCCCTTGTGCATGTTTCAGTGTAAATAAAGTCTATTTTAATAGCAATAATTAAATAAAATTGTATTTGTGCTTATCTCAGACTATAGGCCCGGTGCACAAAATTCGTGCATGGGGGTGTGTGTCCCTCAGCCCAGCCTGCATCCTCTCCAATCTGGATCCCCTCGAGGGATGTCCGACTGCCCGTTTAGGCCCGATCCCCGGGATCGGGCCTAAATGGGCAGTCGTACATCCCTCTCATAATCCAGGACTGCTGGCTCCCAACTGTTCACCTGCCTGCCTTCCTGATTGCCCCTAACTGCTTCTGCCTGCCAGCCTGATCACCCCCTAATCACTCCCCTGACAGCCTGATTGATGCCTAACTTCTCCCCTGCCAGTCTGTTTTCCCCTAACTGCCCTCCCCTTCAGGCCTGATCACCTCTAACTGCCCTCCCCTGCAGGCCTTGTCCCCCCCAACTGATCTCCCCTACAGGCCTGGGTCCCCCCCAACTGCCCTCCCCTGCAGGCCTGGTCACCCCTAACTGCCCACCCCTGCAGGCCTGGTCACCCCCAACTGCCCTCCCCTGTAGGCCTGGCCTCCCCCCCAACTGCTCTCCCCTGCAGGCCTGGGTCCTTCCCAACTGCCTTTCCCTGCAGGCCAGGTTGCCCCCAACTTCTTGCCTCTGCCAGCTTGGTCACCCCTAACTGCCCTTCCCTGCAGGCTTGATCACCCCCAACTGCCCTCCCTTGCAGGCCTGGTCCCTCCCAATTGCCCTCCCCTGCTGGCCATCTTGTGGTGGCCATCTTGTGTCCACCTGGGGGCAGGATCTTTGACCACATGGGGGCAGCCATCTTGTGTGTTGGAGTGATGGTCAAGCTGCATATTACTCTTTTATTAGATAGGATAAAGTCCTGGTGCACGGGTGGGGGCCGGTTGGTTTGCCCTGAAGGGTGTCCCGGATCAGGGTGGGGGTTTCCTTGGGGCGTGGGGCGGCCTGGGCAAGAGGCCTGTGGTGGTTTGCAGGCCGGCCACACCCCCCAGCTACCCAAGCGGAGGCCCTGGTATCTGGGGTTTATTTATCTTCTACAATTGAAACTTTGTAGCCTGGAGCGGAGCCAAGCCTTCTACTTGCTTCGTGGTGGCAGCCATTTCTATTGGGATTTATGTATCTTCTATAATTGAAACTTTGTAGCCTTAAGCGGAGGCCAGGGCCAGCCAGGGTGTGCAGAAAGCTTGGCTTCCTCCATCACCATGGGCAACCCTAGCCTCCTGCTCTTTCCAGCTCCTTGGCTGTCACCATTTCTGTTTGGGTTTATGTATCTTCTATCATTGAAACTTTGTAGCCTTGAGTGGAGGCCTAGGCCAGCAAGGGCGGGTGGAAAGCTTGGCTTCCTCCATTGCTGAGGAAACCCAAGCCTCCCTCCTGCTCTCTGTGGTTGTAGCCATCTTGGTTGGGTTTATTTGCATATTCGCTCCTGATTGGCTTGTGGGCGTGGCTTGTAGTGTAGCGGAGTGATGGTTAATTTGCATATTACTCTTTTATTAGATAGGATACCTATACAAAATGAATATTATGCTAAACTGTGTCAATGGAAGAAACATCCAAACCTACAGAAAATTTTTATTAATAAGTTGAGCCAAAATGATGACATATGCCAGGGTGGAAGATCTAAACTGATGACTTATGCCAGAGAACAAGATCTAAAACACTCCAGAGAAGGACAGTTTTGTAAGTTCTTTCATGCATTTGAAATTAAGAAGGGAGTGTGGGGGAAAGCAAGGCTGGAATTAGATTACAGGATAGTTAACAATATTATGAGCTCTCTTGAGGTGGCCATGCCTTTGTATTACTTCTGCCATTTCCAGTGTGCTAACCTAGATGCAGAAGAACATGGGTAAGGCTGGCTTGAAAACCTTTCACTAAAGAAGCTATAGGCCTGGGTTGTGACTACCCACCATGACCTACCCAGTTAGTAAATTATGATCACCCTGTGAGGTTAGTTTCTGTGGAACTCTTTTTGTTTTTGTTTGTTAGTTTGTTTATTTGTTTTTGTCCACAAAATGAGGCCACTAAGTTATGGCTATGTTTATATTTTAATGATTCCATTGTCTCCAATTACATTTTTACTTATGTTAATTTTTCCAAGTTTATTTTCCAGAGATAGCATTAGTAACTTGTACTTTGTACTACTTTCACTGCATAAACTACAATAGAGAGTCAAATACCTTTCTTTGTGACCTAGCTGAGCAAGAAGGATGACAGAGAATGCTGCAATTATAAGAAATATAAGAAGTGACCTTCTGTTTCATTCTTCCAGCCTTCTGATATTTGGTGCTCTGAACACTTTCATTTGGAATGTAAATCTGCTTTTCAACAAAGGGCACTTTGATTAAATCCTGCAAGTTCTTGGGTGAAATTTCAGCCAACTCTCAAGGTCTTCAGTACATTTTCACATTACTTAGTCTCTCAGCTGTCTTCAGCCTTATTAAAAGCAAAGACTTTATGAATTATGCATTTTTTTTTGGATTGGACACTCTATGTCATTTTTGTACCTGCTTTAAGTCTAGATGGATTTCCCCAATGTTTTTTTCTTTCTTTTTTTTAAGATGAAAAATATTTAGAAGATTTACTTTTGCTTAGTCTGTGAAGGAAGAAAAGTAACTGATATTCAGTATTGCACTTATGCCCTTAAATTTTGGATCTATTCATCATTGCCGTATTTGTTTAAAGATATTTCTGTCATATTTTAAATCTCATGACTGACAGGGAAACTTGTATATAACAAAATTTTCTGATGCTGAATACAGATGACATGTAGCACTTGCTCAGGGGTCTAACTTAGTACACAGATGTCTAAGCTATTATCTTCGGCCAAATCCTCACTTATTTTGCCAAAAGCAAACTATCAATTAAATGGAGTTAGAATTTTCTGCAGTATAACATTCACATTCTGACTACTGAATGCATCAACATTAACATTTTGGGTTTGTTTGTGCTTTCCCTTTGCATGAGCCAGGCATCCTGTCAGTCATTTTAAAAAATCCATCGTTTAAAACTAACACAACTTTTTCATACATCCCAGAGTTTATTTTAGTCCACCCTTAAATAAACTGTTAAAATTTAAAAATAAAAACCTTGTTGTACTGATACAATTTCAGTTTTAGAGAAAGCAAAGAATGGTAGAAAGAATCTCATTACTGAAGCCACACTGAACTGGTTTTATGCTTTGGCTTTGCATAGTTAGATTGCTATACTTGGGCAAGTTTTTTAAATATATGTTTTTATGGTTACTGGTTTTTAGTTAGTCTGTTTCTGTATCTTTAATAAAATGAGAATATTAAACTGCCTATAAAATTATTTGAAAGTATTAGATGAAATAGAAAGTATTGTTTCATCTGGCACAGAGTAGATTCTTAATAAATGACAGTTTTTGTGTTTTTGTTTTTTTCTATTACAGAATTTTGGATATCATGGAAGCTGAGGTAGATGCTCTAAACTGGTTGACACAATTTTTCCCAACCTTTTTCAAGAATGGACTATAACCCAGCTGGCATGGTTCAGTGGTTGAGCATTGACCTATGAACCAAGAGGTCACAGTTAAATTCCTAGTTAGGACTCATGCCTGTGTTGTGTGCTCAGTCTCCAGTAGGGGGTGTGCAGAAGTCAGCCCATCAATGATTCTCTCATCATTGATGTTTCTATCTCTCTCTCATTCTCCCTTCCTCTCTGAAATAAAATAAAATAAAATAAAATAAAATAAAATAAAATAAAATAAAATAAAATAAAATAAAATAAAATAAAATAAAATAAAATAAAATAAAATAAAATAAAATAAAATAAATAAAATAAAATAAAATAAAATAAAAAATAAAATAAAATAAAATAAAATAATAAAATGACCAGTATAATAATGACTTACATATGATGAAAAATAAAATTTCTAATTTATTTAAGCCACTGGTTTTTGTTTGTTTGTTTTGAGGTAGGGCTGCCCTGTTACTTTAGTTAAGCTTTATGATTAGAAAAGTTATGCTCAGAACTTATCATGTGGAACTAATTAAAGGAGGGAATGGTGAGTTAAATATTAAGAATCAGATATTGAAGAATAGAAGCAATATCTTCTATTCTTGTTGCAGGATAGTAAAATATTTGGTATTCAGTCATCTAATGTATCTTTGAAAGCAAGCCACCTACCAAGGGGAATTGAAAAAAAATTTTTTGGAGGTAGCTGGCTTCTCTAAGTCAATGCCTTCAGTACCACAGGCCCAAACATTCAAATTCTTTGTGTGTGTGTGTGTGTGTGTGTGTGTGTGTGTGTGTGTGTTTTCTTTAATTTATTGATTTTAGAGAGAGAGAGGAAGGGTGAGAGAGAGAGAGAGATAGAGAAGGAGAGAGAGAGAGAGAAACATCAATTTGTTGTTCTACTTACTTATTCATTTATTGGTTGCTTCTTATATGTGTCCTGACCAGGTATCAAGCCTACAACCAGGGAGTATGGTGACTATGCTCTAACCAACTGAGCTACCCAACCAGGGCCAGAAATTCAAATTCTTGTCCTCTTTTTCTATATAGATATCCAATTAACTTGGCACCATCTATAATAATAAAAGCATAATATGCTAATTAGACTGAACAGCTGAACGACCTTCCAGATGATCTTCTGGACGAAGTCACGGCTGTGAGGGCCAAGCCCCTTGCAGGAATTTTGTGCATCGGGCCTCTAGTTTATTAATAAGATCACCCTTTCCCCATTATATTGTAGTGTCACCTTAAATTAATCAACAGACTGCATAAATGGGTTGGCTCTGTGTTCTCTTTTCTATTCCATTGTCTTCTGTATGCATCTAAGTGCTAACACCATAGTCTTAAATATTGTATCTTTTTTTGCCCATTGACCCCCTCTAGCCTGCCCTGCCCCAGCCCTCACCCCAGGTCCTCACCACCCCATTGTCTGTGGCCATGGGCCACACATACATGCATACAAGGTTCTTAGTTTATTACTTCCCACCTACCACCCTTGTATCATTATAAGTGTGTGTGGGATTTTTTTATTTAGTGGTGTTTATTCTCTTTTAAGATTGTTACAATATTATTGGGCCTATCCATTTGCACATAAACATTAGATTCACATTGTTAATTTCTATAATTTATTTATTTATTTTGGAGGGGAAATATGTTTAAAATGTGTTTTTATTGATTTTTAAAGAGAGGAAGGGAGAGGGATAGTGAGTTAGAAACATCAATGATGAGAGAGAATCATTGATTGGCTGCCCCCTGAATGCCCCACACTGGAGATTGAGCATGAAACCCAAGCACATGCCTTGACCAGGAATCAAACCATGACCTCCTCCTGGTTCATAGGTTGATGCTCAACCATGGAGCCATGCTGGCTAGGCTCTGGGAAATTTTTAACTGAGATTGCATTGAATCTAGTTTACCTTGAAAGAACTGATGTCATTCAAATATTGACTCTTCCAAACTGAAAAAAATAAAATTTCCCAAGTTTATTGAAACATTTTAAAATATCTCCAACAATGTTTTGTCGTTTTCTCTGTATAGGTCTTGCTCATCTTCTATTACATTTATTCCTAAGTACATATTTCAGGGTTCTTGGAGCAATATTTAATTGCATTATTTATCAAATTTCACTTTCTAATTGCTCCTACCACATAGAAATATAGTTGCCTTCTCTATATTGATCTTGTATCCAATTCATTTTCTAATTCTAATAATTTGTCTTTAGATGCTTTTGTATTTTGTCAGTGTATAATAATAACTTTAGTAAATGACCATATATACTTCTTCTTTTACATGCTAATAACTTTACATTGTTCTGTTGCCGTATTGCTGTTTAGTACCTCTGGCAGTGTTGAAAAGTATATTAATAGTGAACATTTTTGCCCTAGCTGGTTTTGCTCATGGTTAGAGCATGAGCCCTGCTGACAGAGTTTGATTTCTAGTCAAGGGCACATACCTCAGTTGCAGGCTCTATCCCTGGCCCTGGTGGGGCATATGCAGAAGGCACCTAATGTATGTGTCTCTCTCACATAAATGTTTCTCTCTCTCTCCCCCCTCCTCCTTCCCTTCCACTCTCTCTAAAAATCAATGGAAAAATATCCTTGGGTGAGGATTAAAAAAGAAATAGTGGACATTTTTATTCACTTATGATCTTAGGGGGAAATTTTAATAGAGAAAAAATAATTTTCCCTGTACCCCTCTAGTTTCCTGGTTGAGACCCTTCTTTAATAAAATACAGGTTAACAGAAGAAAAGCAAATAGAAGTTTATTGAAACATTATGAAGGTGACAAATAGTCCAGAGCAGTGATTTTTAAATGTCTTTTTATTTTTTCTATCTTTGACAGACTTTTCATACCCCATAATCCTCTTGCCTCTCACTTTAAAAGCTTCTTCTTAAAAGTCTCTATCTACAACCCCCAGCCTGCATGTCCTATATTCACATATTTCTTCTCCCCTTATTTTTGGTTTTTGCTTTTTGGAAAGTGACTAAATCTTTTTTGCTAGGGCTGGACAATTTGGTCTGGATAACTCTCAATGGATATTAAGATCACAAATAACAGTTGGCACTAATTCAACTCTGGTGCATATAAAAGATTATACATGTTAACATTTAATTGTTCACCTTCACAACATTTGAAATCCCTGTTTGGTTTTAAAGGGGAGCACAATATGCCACTTCAAAATATGCCTCTTTGGCATAAGAATTATCTCAAGCTGATTATTTATAAGAAAAAGCAGACACAGAAATAGCTCTGGAAACCAAGTAGAAGTTGACTTTTTATAAGAGAAATTTACACATATAAGAAAATTCTCCATTTTTAAGGGTGTCTCCTAATTTTGACCAGAAAGAAAATTACTAAATCTCTAGAAACTCTTATCAATGGAGAAGGTGAAGACTTCAATTTGCATAAAAACTTCATCTTGTTTACTGTGCTTTGCCTGATTACCTGCCATGATTGTTCCTCTTCCCTCCTCCCCTCCACCTCCAATGTCTTCTGTCTTTAGCTGAAGATGGCATTTAGAGTATTGGCCTGGGTCATTTTAAAGAGTTACTCAGTTTTCCTGGGTCTCTCCCAGGTATACAGGAAATTTTTGCCATTTAATAAGTTTGCTACCGCATAGTTTAGACATAATATTTTTTACTTAAAACAAAGTGTTGGTTGATCCCACTTTTTTAAGGTAACTTCAGTCAACAAGTGTACTTGTTACTGCTTTTGTTGTCTTAATAAATCCTGAAGATTGAGGTTCTCTCACTTGCTTTCAAACAGACCATTTGGTTCTTTCTCTTATCCTTTAGTTTTGTCCAATTTAATGGCTATTTTCTGATTACTTCTCTGCAGTTTCTATTACTCCCACTGTTACTGGAGGGGAGAGGGACTCATCTCGCCCAGTTGCTTATGGAAGTGGGGTTCTTGGGGTACCACTAAAAGAAACATTGCCAGAGGCACCTATTAGAGGATAAGGAAAGCTTTATTTCCATGGAATTATACCCCTGGTTTCCAAAGAAAGTCAAGAATCATGAGCCAAGCGTGCCAAGAACAGGGAGCAACAAGAGAGCCAAGAATGAGCCCAGAGCACAGGAGGCCAGAATCACAAGCCAAGTAGCAGTATACTAAGAGCAACAAGAGAGAGAGTTTCTTTGTTTAGGAGATTATGTATCCCCAAATTTTCACGAGCTTGCAGTCGCCATGCCCATTGTGACCAATGATTTCTGTTCTTAGGCATGACTGGCAGACAAGTACCTTGCCTATATCACTGAACTTCACTGGGCATGGATCTGTCTTCCCTTTGTTGGATTCCTGCACCCAATGTTTTGTAGGGAATAGGCTGGTGGTTCCCTGGAGAGTGCAAAGTTGCATCTTCCTGATTAAGCCTCCATGTTCACCGTGTTCTCCAGTATCACCATGTTCTTTTTACTTAAGCCTCCAGTATCACCATGATTTTTTTTTACTTAATTATTTGAGTGATTGAACCATTTTCTTTTAAATTCATTTTTAAAGTTCTGTCAATTAGTCTCTCACACTTTTAATGATGTTTACTATAGCAAGTAGTAAGGTTTATTTCAAATTTTAGCTTCTCTCTCTCAATCTTTCTTTCTCTCCTGCTAAAAATCTGTGAGAATGAGAACTGAAACAATAATGTGATAAAAATTTTGATTCTCTCTTTTGTTGCTACTGATAGGGAACACATTTTTTCCATCTCATAATATAACTTCTTTCTGATATTATTTTAAGTTGGATATTTTTAAGACAGGAAAGTCTTAGAAAAATCCAATGATTTTCCTCCAACCTGCCTAAAAAATTTTTTTAAGACCTGTTCCAGGAAGGGAGATATCATCACATATAACCATATTTAATATGATTTAGTGTGTGATACACAGGAAGAAACCTAGCAAGAGACATTAGATCAAGGTTCTTTCTGTTTCATTGTTAAAGATGGCCCAGTAAATATTTATTTACAAAACATTTGCTTCTCAATCTCTATCTGAATGCCTTTCTCCCCTTTGAAGTTCAAACCACTATGCCATGTCACCCCACATTTCTCTTTAGATCAAGGTGGCATATAAGCATCAATTGCCAGACTTGTCCTTGAGCCCCCTATTTTTATGGAACCCATGTATGTATGTACTAAACTAAATGTGGTTATTTTCTCTTGTTAATCTGTTTCCTGTCAATTTGATTATTAGACCAGCCAATAAAACTGAAAGGGAAAAGGGGGATAATTTTTATTTTTTCTATCACTGGTAACTTTGCTGAACCTAGTAACTGAAAATCAATCACAAAAGACATGACTGAGTGAATATATAAAAATATGGATGATGGAATGAGGTAAAAAAAAAAAAAAAGTATATAAAATAGAGGCTAGCCATAGCCAGTTTGGCTCAGTGGATAGAGCGTCGGCCTGTGAACTGAAAGGTCCCAGGTTCGATTCCAGTCAAGGGCACATGCCCGGGTTGTGGGCTCGATCCCCAGTGGAGGGCTTGCAGAAGATAGCCGATCAATGATTCTCTTTCATCATTGATGTTTCTATCTCTCTCTCCCTCTTCCTTCCTCTCTGAAATCAATAAAAATATATTTTAAAAAAAACCCACAAATGTATTATTAAAAAAAATAAAGAAAATAAATAAATTAGAATGTTCTAAAGCCAATTTTTTTTTATTTTTGCATCATTTCTAATTTATTTGGCATGTATAATTTATGAGACTCAAACTTGTAATTTTTTCATATGAGTGCATAATGCTGAGATTCTTTATATCAGCTAAAATACATGAAGACCTTTATGAGACAAAACTTACTATGATAATGTATCTGGAAACTTTCATGCCATTTCTGATTTAACTTTTTAGAAAGCAACAAGCTATAGGATATGAAGTTAGGGAGAATAAGCCTCTGTTTAGCCTATAGATACTATATTTCTACAACTCTGAGGATTGTAGAAACATAGAAATATCATGCCTTATCATTGAAATTCCTGTTGGGGTTATTGAAGTAAGATATGAAAACCTGTAGAGCATTTATAAGATTTTGTTTGAGCCAAACTGATGACATGCTGATCTCAAAAGCTTCAGAGAATGTCAGTTTCTTTTATACATGCAATTTCTTTTATACATGTGGAATTAAGAAAGGAACATAAGGAAGATTACATAAGGGTTGGAGAAACCAAGGCAGAGAAATCTCTATTGTTGATAGTTAACAAGGTTTATTTCTCTTGAGAGTAGTTACCCCGCCCCAAGGAGTCGGAAAAACATCACTGTGGCATTTTATAGGTGTGTTAATCTAGATGCACAAGATCAATGGACAGGGCTTGCTTAAGACCAAGATAAACCTTTTACTAAAGAAGGTATGAGCTTGGGCATGACTACCCACCATGATGTGTACAGTTAAGGACTTAGGATCAGGTCATCCTGTGAGGTTACTTCCAGTCACCAACCTTGTCAGAATATTACAGAGCTCCTTTTGTGTTCACAGGGTATATCTACTTCAAGCCTCAATCTGATGTACATATTTCTTCTATGTGGTGGAGGCAACCCTCTGACCAACAAAGGTGCATCTTTTTCCATAGTATAAAGTAGGTACTGGGAGAAAGCTATTCAGCTAAGCATATGCTTAGGTTGGGGCAAAAGTAGGTTTACAGTAATGAGTATGTAAAATGAAGGTTATTCTTATATTATTGTTTATTAATTCTTGTATTAATTTCCATATAAACCACTATAAACCTACTTTCGCCCCTCCCTGTATGTTTAGCCCTCTTCTGAATAGGCAGAGACACATGATTAACTCTGGTTAATGAAATGTGAGCAAAAATGAGTATCACTTCTTCAACAAGAGAGTCATGTACCCTATCTGTCTTTCTCATGCTTTCCCCCAACACATCATGTTGATCCCCAAATGCTAGGGGTGTAAACCCTTGTGTGAGCTTGGAGGAAAGCTGTCTAACAAAGCACATTAGTTGTAAGAACTTTGTGGGCCACAGCTGCCTCTGTCACTTGTTCTCTTTCTCCTTTAAGACTTTTAAAAATATAAAAACGATTTTTAGCTTGTGAGTCATATAAAAACAAGCTGTGGGACAGACAGGCCTGTGGGCCCTGGTCAGCCAATCCTATATTAAGCCACTGAAACTTCAAGGTTTTATAACTGCAGTGAGCACTGGAGCAGAGGTTGGTTGCAAACTTCATCCTCAGGCCTAATCTGGTCTGTACGAGTAGCCTATTTGTATAAATGAAATTTTATCTGCACACAGCCACACCCCTCACTTCTATATCCTCTGTTTTTGCCCTACAAAGGCATTATTGAGCAGTTCCAACAGAGCCATACTGCCAGCTTAGACTAAAATATTTACTATCTGTGCCTTCACAGAAAAATCGTGCTAACCCCCTTTCTATAACTTTGATAATAGTTTTCCTGTCTCTAAAAGTGCTTCTTCATTAAATGGCAGTCACAACTCTCAAGGCAGCTCATTTTCCAGCTTGATAGAAATGTCTCCCTCACATTAAGCCAAAATTGCTTTCCTTGTAACATCTACCCATTGATCCTAGTGTTTCCCCTATAACCTCACAGCACACGGTATACCCTCTTCTACAGAGCAGCCTTTCCAACGTTGGGTAACTTCTGAGAAGAAAATGTGTTGCAGTGAGATATGTCATTGGTTACTACAAAGAGGTGTAATTTGCTCTCTTTTCCTTCAACTTCCCAGAGTACATAGAACCTAAAAAGGAAATACTGAGTTCAAATTGACCTCTAAAGTGATTCTTCATGTATAAAAATCAGACTTAAAGAAATAAAATAATATTCCGTTTTATGTTTCTCCTCTGGGTGATATTGAAAATATTCCCTTGTGTTTGATGACATTTAGGATGAGATTGTACGATGATGTGTAATGATTACTTTCGATAGGACTATGGGGTCAGACTGACCTAAAGTCCAAATATGACTTTATCGGATAAACTGTGTAACTCTGGGCAAGTTTCTTGGGTCCACTGTGCCCCACTTTCCTGGTTTGTAAAATAGGAAAATTATTGCTCAGAAATACTACCTAATAAGTCTATCTTGAGGATTAAAAGACATAATACATGTGTAATGCTCTACCAGGGGTCCTCAAACTACGGCCCGCGGGCCACATGCGGCCCGCCGAGGACATTTATCCGGCCCGCTGGGTGCTGCTGCCTGTCCTGCTTAGCAGCTGACTCTTCCCGGGCCCGCAGTGCCCATAGGAATTTGTTCACAGTTTTTTTAAAAAACTATAGTCCGGCCCTCCAATGGTCTGAGGGACAGTGAACTGGCCCCCTGTTTAAAAAGTTTGAGGACCCCTGCAGCTATCCTGAACACATTAAGATCATTGGGAGAATGCTATTTATTATGGTGCCAAAGCACACTTTCATTTCTTTTGTATGCAGTCGAAATAGTATCATATTGCCAAAAAGCATGGCGCATGGACTTTTTTTTAAAACCCTCTCTTGAGGATACATTTTTATTGATTTTAGAGAGAGACATAGGGGGAGAGAGAGAAACATTGATGTGAGAGAGAAACATCGGTCAGTTCCTTCCCATACAAGAAATCAAACCCACAAACTAGGTATGTTCTCTGAGAATCGAACCTGCAACTTCTTGGTATACAAGGCAATGCTTCAACAACTGAGCCAGTCGGCCAGGACTGCATTTTTAAAATTTGTGTTGAATTCAGTTAACAATTAACTTACATTAAAATGGTCCTAACTCTCTTGTGCAATTCTTAGTGATTCTACAATATAATTGTATATTTCCTTGAACATACTTAAACATTATTTTAATGTGACTATTGTAAATTTTAAGTTGTCTTGAAGACACTGTATAGTTCTTATACAGACCATCTCCCATTTGCTGCCTTCATTATTTAGGCTAAAAGGAGAATCGGATTCCTACAATGAATGAGATCTTAATCTAATGACACTTCACCCACGGCATGAATAGTTTCAACAACGTTTATTCAGAGTGTCTCCTCTGTGCCTCATTCTTTCTTGAAATATTCGTTCTAGTGGGGGAGAAAAATAATCAAAGTTAAAAATAAATAAGTGCAATGTAGTAATGAGATCAGGGTTAGTTTTCCAAAAACAATCGAAGGAGTTACCCGTTAGCTCTAAGGCTACCTCCTCAGGGACAAAGATGAAAGGGAAGAGCATTTCAGGGTAAGAGAACTACCAATAATAATGAGATCATGTGGGGGAAAGTGGCATCCAGTGGCAAGGCACTACCTTGGCTTGGCTTAAAATAACATATTCCACCTGCCTGGTCAATAGAAAATCCTTACTCTAAGAAAATGTCTCTTTTACTGCCTCCACTTGTTTCTACTTTAGTTCTTTGAAACTGTGCAATAATACAACCCCAATCCTTTGAATATTTGTCCTCTGTAGTACTAAACTTCCTCAGTTCCTTTCAACACTGTGAGATAGTATAATAGGAAGTGTCCTGGCTTTGTTGTTAAACACCAGCTCTAACATAATTTAGTTAGTTGTGTGGTCTCGGGGCACCTTTTCCAGCTCTAATATATATTAACTATGTGCTCTCTGGAGAATTACATAATCTTTCTTTGCCCCACTTCTCTCTCTTGTGAAATAAGGAAAATCACACCCAGTTTCCAGGAATACTGTGAGGGTTGAGTAAGAAAACTATAAAGTGTAAATACAGCACCAGGTCCATGGCATGTGTAAAATGAAAGGTGGCTGTAATGGCAGCCATTACATTCTATCACCCTGGCTTTATAGCAGCTCTCCCGGTTGTCAATGTTCCTTTGAGAGTGTTGTTCCCAGAATTCAACGCAGAGTCCCAGGTGGGGTGTGCTGAGACCATCAGTTAAGTACTGCTGCGATTTTTGTTCTTGGCACTTTACTTCTATAAGTGAAGCCTAAGATGATTGAAGTATATGATACTTATATTGTCCTTGCTGTAGACAAAATTTCTGTCTTGTTTGCATATGTCTGTCTTTTTTCTCCTTTTCTGAAGTCATAGTTCAATTTCTGAAACTTAGATGGCAGGCAATATACCGCATAGGATAAAATACTGTCTTTGTGTCCAGATCTGGCTTTGAATGAAGGCTGTACCTATCTGAACTGGAACATGTTGTTACAAAAAAGTCCTAGCATCTTTCTCTTCTGTGGAGTATGGATATTAATAACTACTCAAAGGTTTTTGTAAGGATTAAATGAGATAATATATTTTTAATTATTAAATTTGTCAGGGTGACATTTGTTAATAAAATTATATAGGCTTCAAGTGTACAATTCTATAATACATCATCTGTATATTACATTACCACCCAAAGTCAAATCTCCTTCTGTCACTATATATTTAAAGTGTTAGCATAAGGCCTAAGATATAATAATAAATTAATAAATGGTAACTATCATTAATATTATAATAAACTATATTTTGTTAGTTTAATCATTACTCCAGTTTTTTAAATCCTCATTCTGTTATATATATATATATATATATATATATACACACACACTAGTTAGGCATAACTTTTATGAATGTTGTATTACATTTATGACCACATGATTAATGCAGTTTTGAAAAGGAAAAGGCTAAGTGTAGTGCTCTAGTAAAATCCATACACTATCTCTCCATATGCAAGCTAATCCACTATCAGACCGTGCTAAGCAGTACTATTAGATTTTGATGTGATTCATGTCAATTCTTAGAATTTCAGTAATGACTCTATTGACAAGTATGGAGCTTCTGGATCAGGTAAATTAGATTAGCAACACATTCCAGTTGCACTCGACGAGGTAATTACAACTTTTATAAATATGTAAAAGAACCAGTTGAAGTGAAGAAATTAAATGAGGCTAATATAAATAATATAAATGTCATTAAGCAATAGAGATTCCTAAATTTCACCCCACTCCACTAGCTTTTCAAAATTCTACTTTTAGGAGAAAATTAGAAAAATAAATGTTGAGAGAGCATAGTGTATATTCTTTGTCTTTAAATGGGAAAAAATATTCTCACATTGATTCTTTTCTACATAATTTTTCTTCCTTGTAGAGATTCTTAGGAGACAGTAAATGTAAATTTATGTTAAAATTAATTTTACAAAAGACTTTGATCAATAATAATATGCATTCTTATTTCAATTTTAAAATACAGTATGTCATCAGATTAGTAATTATGTTTTAAAAGGGAAATTTCTTTAAAGAAAGTGTTTATTTAAAAATCTACATGGTTTAATTTATGATTTTTTTTGTATTATCATTATGTGAAATATAAAAAAAAATCTTTATTTTCTTCTTTAAAACTTCAAATAATGAACAGTACTGAAAACTTAAATTTAAACCTAAAGTTAAAATTAGGTAGGTTTAATGTGATTAAATAAATAGTTCATAATGATTTCTAAAGATGTTAATAGCATTAGTGGGCATGCAAATTCATTGTATAGCTTATTAATATTGATATTGGTATTTTTATCTAATTAGACAATGTATAAATATGTGGCTTGGAGAGAGATAACTCTCCTTTCTCTTGAAGAAAAGGCTAAAGTACTCCATCAAAACTAATTTTGGTTGCGTTATATCTCATTGAATGATTTTTAACAAAATGTATTAGACAATGAAATCACACAATGTATTTAAAAGGCCAACAAGAATGCATATAATCTTTATTGATTTTATATTATATTGGCTTCATTTTAAAATAATTTACTTATCTGAGTTAAGTAGATTTCAATTTTGACTTTAATTCATTGAGTGCCTTGAAATATTTACAATGAACTGTTGGAACGCTGTGGGCTATGGGTAAAATATGGCTTACGGTAATATTTGGTAGCTGTAGTAAATGGATTCCCTTGAATCTGTAAAATTAAGAGCTGTGTCTAGTTCTCTGTTGTAACTCTGCTCACACAAAAATTTGAGCATGTCTAGGTATACCATGAACAACTATATGAATGAATAAATGAATGCTAGCAAATACATTCAGAAAAATATTGGCAGTAATAAAGGTAGCCTTTACTTTTCTGGGGACAGTCTAAAAATACACATATATTTATAAATACACACACATTTTTAAGATTGAGAGTGTGTTTTGTGAGGTTCCAATCAAAGCTGGTCAGGGAGGAGTTTCCTGAACCTCCAATGTTCACACCAAATCTTAGCTACACATGAAGCAATACCTCTTAAAGAAATTTAGAATCTAGCTGAGTGCCACCTACACTTAAATGAATACCTGCACAGTGTCAGGCCGGTGTGGCTCAGTGGTTGAGCATCAACCCATGAACCAGGAGGTCACGGTTCAATTCCCGGTAGGGACACATGCCCAGGTTTTTGGGCTTTATCCCCAGTAGTGGGTGTGCTGGAGGCAGAGGAAAGAACTCACAACTCTCCGCTTCTCCCTGAGGCACAAAGGGTTTAAACCCAACATCTCACACCCCAACCTTTAAGACCTCTACCTGAAAGATGAGTCCCAAAACTCATACTGCTGGAACCTAACAGGGCTTGCATCCACAAGACCCACAGGACTGGTAAACAAAGAAACAGTTCTTAACAGACTTCTGAGGGGCTGTGGCTCTCCTCTTGGGGCTCACTCAACAAAGAGGGAGCAGGCAGAAACACCCTCTCACAGTCTCTCCCTAAAGATGCCTATTTGCATAGTTTAAAAGCTCTACTTGAGCATCAGGCTTCTAATTTAGCACACATTTAGCTGCCAACCATCATCCTTCCAGGGACCAAGGAAGACAGTGGTGCCATCTCCACGTTCACCAATGCCTCCTGGGAAGGAATTAGTCTCCCTGGAAGGAACTAGTGCGCATGTCTGTGCCCCAGCTTTTGCAGCTGCTGCCCAGGGCATGCACCCATTGATCACCAGGCTTTAGTGTCCAGTGGGGACTGCATTTGTAGGTCCAACAACATGATAACAACAAAGACAAAGACAAAAACAAGCATGCAAAAAACCCAATTCTTAACCAGGTATACCCCCAGAGCACAGCACAGAGGAATAGTCAGAAGAGCCTATCACCCGGTCTTTCCCTGAAACTGGCCTAATGAATCCTTTAAAAGCTCCTACCTCAGGGTCCAGCTTCTGATCAGCCTTCATGCAGGTGCTGACTGAGATCCTCCCCTTTGGAACTCTGTTCACTGTTGGCACAGCTTCAACTGGGAACATTAACAATAAAATAGGCTGCTTGGACAACCGCGAAGGTTTGAGAAAAAACCAAGAGCTAGGGCAAAGTTGAATGATAAGGTTCTTTTCCTACACAAGGCTACATTATCAAGACTTGGAGAGGTGGTTGTTTTATCTAATGTGCAGAATCCAATACAAAAAAATAATAATAATAATTAAGGATGGCCCTGGCTGGTGTGGCTCAGTTGGTTCAGTGCTCCAGGCACTGAAAGGTTGCTGGTTGGATTCCCCTGAGGGCACATGCCCGGGGTTGCATGCCCCATCCCCTATTCCCAATAGGGGGCATGTAGGAGGCAGCTGATCAATGCTTCACTCTTACACGCATTGATGTTTCTCCCTCTCCTTCTCTCTTCCTCTTTTTCTAAAAATTAATAAAAATATTTTTTTAAATGTCAAAGAAAGACAAGTACTTATATGTGGAATCAAAAACAAGCAAATGAACTCAGAGAAACCGAGACTCGATTGGTCTTGCCAGCGGTGGGAGTTGAGGGTTGAGAAAAATAGATTAAAGTGATAAAATTGTACAAATTTTCAGTTATCAGGTAACTTAGTTCTGGGGATGTAATGTACAGCACAATGAGTGTAGTTAACAATATTGTATTGCATACTATTTGAAAGTTGATAAAGTAAATCTTAAAAGTTCTTATCACCAGAAGTAAATTGTGTAGCTATTTGGGATGATGGATGTTAACTAAACTTATTGTGGCAACCATTTCACAGTATATTACATATACCAAATGATTATATTGTACACTTTAAATATAATTTTTTTTAATATATTTTATTGATATTTTTACAGAGAGGAAGGGAGAGGGATAGAGAGCTAGAAACATCGATGAGAGAGAAACATCGATCAGCTGCCTCCTGCACACCTCCCACAGGGGATGTGCCCGCAACCAAGGTACATGCCCTTGACCGGAATCGAACCCGGGACCCTTCAGTCCGCAAGCCGACGCTCTATCCACTGAGCCAAACCGGTTTCGGCTATATTGTACACTTTAAACTAATCCAATGTCATTGTCATTATCCTATATAATAAGAGAGGAATATGCTAATTATCCATTACTCCGTGAGGCATAACAACCGACCGAGTAACACCTGGATCTGCAGGAGGGTGGGGCAGCAAACTACAAGTGGGCGGGGGAGAGCTACAGGAGGGGGCAGGGCAGAAAGCTATGGGCGGGGGGAGCTACAGGAGGAGGGCGGCGACCTACTGGCACATGGATTTGTGCACAGGGCTACTAGTATCTCAATAAAATGGGAAAATCAGCTTTGTTTCTGATTTTCATTGACACTACAAATATTCTCAAAAAGAAATAATTGAGGGTAAGGGGAAAAATGAGTGGGAATATAAAAAAGTTAGTTAATATGAAATCAAAAGAATTTACACCATGACATCTTGTAAAAATTTTATTTCTCTATGCCTCCCTACAGTCAACACAATGATAAACATGGTTGCCTGATTCACAGTGTCTTTAGAACAAATTGTCTGTTCAAGAGAAGCTAAAATTTTCCTGAAACTTAAACTGGAGAGAAATTTTTCTCTGAAAGAAGATTCTCTGACCTGAAACATGCCCATTCTAGATAAAATAAGATGTTTTCATAGAGTCATTTCTCACAGTGAATGTGACATAGTCACTATGACAAGTATAATTTACTGAAAATTTGGTCTAGATACATTATGAATTATACCCTAAATTTTGATAAGTTAAATCATCTAAAGTGCTGTTTTTCACATGATGTTCTGCAGATCTCTAGAGATCCTTGAAGTATCCTAGAGATTTCCTTCAGAGACATGAGGCATGGGGCTGATTGAAGTGGAAGCAATACAGGCAAGAACTGCATGGGTTTCGTGTAAAATTTAAGAAATGCTTTCACTCCAGTAAAAAATATTTGGATGATCATTTATCTACAGAAATGTTAGACAGCCTAACTTTTAAAGCATCATTTCTAAATGTTTGCAGAAATCACATTTTTAATATAAAATAAGGAGCAAAAAGTTTAAAGTTGTTGAATATGATAAGGTCAGATAGGTTATAGTGCCATTTCAGAACAGTCATATGTTTTGTCAATCAGTTTTATAGTAAACAAAGTTATTGTCCTCTTAGAAAAACCAATGCTTTTAACTGAAACAAACATAGTCCAAATTGATGGGGTGACATTTTTCATAACTAGAGTAATATGCTGAGAGGGAAAAGGAATAGATTAAAAAGAACCTATAAATTTTTTAAAAGGGAGACCAGTGACCAATCATTTATTAATATTTTATAAGCAAAAGCTATTTTGTGAACTGAGAAATTGAGAGAACAAAGGTATACTTTTGAAGTATTTGTTAATGCAACTTTCTTTTGAACTGAAACTGCAGATAAAAATGTCAGTGTGAAAGAGAACAGAAAAAATAGTTAACCAGAAAGCAGCTTGATAGCAAAGGTTTATGAAATATAAATATGTGTTTGTATTTGTATGTATAGTATATACATGCATATATGTGCATAGACATATGCATAAGACATTTTATTTTTAAAGTAGTACATATTCATTCCCAAATTTAAAAACATAAGGAAGGTAATAAGAGTAATCTATGGAGCCCTGGCTGGTGTGGTTCAGCAGTTAGAGCACCAACCTGCACACTGGAGGGTCTTGGGTTCAATTTCCGGTCAAGGGCACATACCTAGGTTTCAGGTTCACTCCTTAGCCCTGGTGGGAGAATGTGTCTCTCCCACATGGATGTTTTTCTTTCTCCCTCTCTCTTTCCCCCTTGCTCCTTGTCACTCTCTCTAAAAATTAGTGGAAAAAAATATCCTCAGGAGAGTATTTAAAAAAAAAAAAAAAAAAAAGGAACAAGAGACCGGCAGGTGTGGCTCAGTGGTTGAGCATCTACCTATAAACCAGGAGGTCATGGTTCAATTCCCAGTCAGGGCACATGCCTGGGTTGTGGGCTTGATCCCCAGTGGGGACAGTGCAGGAGGCAGCAGACCAATGATTCTCTCTCACCATTGATGTTTCTATCTCTCTCTCCCTCTCCCTTCCTCTCTGAAACCAATAAAAATCTATTTTTTTAAAAAGGAAGAAAAATCTATGGATTTCACCAAGATAGATATTTATTTTTACTTGCATTGTTACAATCCTGATTTTCCTATGTATATATGTGTTTCATAGAGTTGAGATTATATTTTTGATATTATTTTTAAAACAATGTTATAAAGATTTTCTTTTATAGTAAACATTTATGAACATAATTTTAATGGCTGTATAGTATACTATTCCATGGCTATGACATAATTCACTGAATTATTCTCATTTTGTAAAATTAAGCTTCTTCCATTTTATTTATTTATTTATTTATTTAATTTATTTTTAAGGACTAGTTTATTGATTTTAAGCAAGAGAGGAAAGGAGAAGAGCGAAACATCGATGTGAGAACATAACATCTATCAGCTGTCTCCTGCACACTCTCCACAGGGGATCAAGCCCACAGTCAAGGCATGTGACCTGACCAGGAATCAAACCAATGACCTTTCAGTGCACAGGATGACACCCAACCAACTGAGCCACAGTGGCCAGCATGAACTTTTTCCATTTTTAAATGTTTAAGTTTTATTTTTTCCATTTTTAAATGTTTAAGTTTTATTTTTAGTATTTGTAGGCATTTTTTTGTTCTTTGTTGTTTTCTTATAATTTCTTTCTAAAGATAAAAATAATAGAATAAAAATCATAAACATTTGTAAGTCAATTGTATATATCTGCAGGGGTGTTTCTCAGCATCTAGAAGGGTTCAGGAATCTGGAGAGGGCTGCAAGTAAATTAATAAAGAGACTAGACATGAAATATAAATTTGGAAGGCATTTTGGAGAGCCAGAGGAGACCTAGCTTCAGTAATCAAGTTCTCCTAATCTCTGGACCCCTAGCTTTTTATTAACACAAATTGCCCTAAAGCAAAGCAGATATACATATCAAAGGTAAGGTTTGGTATACAGTAGGCATTGTCAGGTTAGGGGAACTGCCTTCGGCTGTTTCAGTAGCAGGCAATAAACATGCAGATGTTTAGGTTTGGGGAAATGCTTTCAGCTATTCCAGCAGGCAATAATATGTATCTTTAGCCCTGCTGAAGCCTCAAGGTCCACCAACCTTTTGATGAACTTCTTGCATTTATGACCTGCTGGAATTAGCCCCCAGCATATATAATTCAGCTAATTTCTAGGAAGCTGTGGGCATTTATAACACATCTGCTGTGTTTCAGAATTCTGATCTCAATGCTTGCTCAACAGCAGTGAGTGTTATCTATGCTAGTCTGAAAACCTTACAAAAGGTTTTATTAAGTTTGCATCTGTATGTTTACAAGTAAGATTGAACACATTTTTAATTATATCATTCAGTTTTCTCTTCTGTGAATTACATACTAATTTACCCAATCATCTATTCAAGACTTAATGTTTTACCTCATTAGGAATTCATGATTGTTTTAAATAGTAATTTTAAAATGAAAGCAAAGGATTTTTAAAATGAATTGAGAAAATATGTTAAAGGTGCCACTTTGAATTAGGTTTAAAAGAAATATAGTAATGAAGTTTATTCATTTTAGACATTGTGACTTTTATATCTTCCACATTTTTATAATCTAACTCTTGGATAGAACAATATTTTGAGGGGTTTTTTCTATCATCTTCCAATTTCAATAACAAAGGTCTAAAATATAGAGAACAATAGCCCTAGCCATTTTGGTTCAGTGGATAGAGTGTAAGCCTGTGTACAAAAGAGTCAGCCCTGGGTTTGATTCTGGTCAAGGGCAGGTACTTCAGTTGCAGCTTGATCCCTGGCCCTGATCAGAGCATGTGGAGGAAGCAACCAATTGATGTGTCTCTCACACATCAATGTTTCTCTCTCTGTCTCTCACCCTCCCTTCCACTCTCTCTAAAAATCAATGGAAAAATGTTCTCAAGTGATGATTAACAACAACAATGACAACAACAGCAAAATAAAATAAAATAAAATAAAACATAGAGAACAATAAATATATTTAACATGATTATAAATTTTGTGGAATGTACTGAACTCTACATAATATTTATGTTCAAATTTTTAAAATCTACTAGTTTTAACTTCTTGCACTTATCTCTTCTTACTTTAGGAAATACTCAGAAAATTATGCATCATGAATTGTGTCTTTCCCTAGGTGAGGTGTGATTTATTCCGTTACAGTAATTGGCTTCATAGAATAAAATAGAAGCATAATTAAGGTCATGCCTATATCCAGAAAGTCTATAGCTACAGAATAAAACATGGAAGCAGTTACCCAATAATTTGGCATGAATATCCAAATAGTATTCTTCTTCAAGATAGACTCAGTATTAAGAAACATGTTGTATCTTCAAACATATCATGTCCATGAGGAGCATCTGGGAATAAGATAAATAAAAAAGTATCTACAATTTAATAAATAATCAATTTCTTGTATCATTGAAGATAAAAAAATCAAAATAATTTTTAAAAATTATTGAATGCATAGTATCATTCAATGGCTAAGAGCAGGGTTCAAAATCAATAATCTACATAGAGTTATTGCTTTTACCTCCTTCCTCCTGCAGAAATTATGTGTGCACATGAATTTATTTTCTACAAATGAGATGATAGTAAAAACCCAAGATATATGTTTCAGTGTTTCAAGTCCTTTGGAAGAGGGCATCCATGTTGTCATTTATAAATTCAGTTAATTTTGCCAAGATGATCCCATAACTATCTTTACTAGAAATTTGTAACTTATTTTGTTTTATATGTGAAATATATACTATGTTGGTGTGTCCATATACATATTTCTATGCTTTCAGGTACATGGAAGTGGAAGAAATTAGTTTTGCCTTTTATTTCTTACTAGAAGCCCAGTGCATGAAATTTGTGCACAGGGGGTGTGTGTTCCTCAGCCCAGCCTGCACCCTCTCCAATCTGGGACCCCTCTCACAATCCAGGACTGCTGGCTCCCAACTGCTTACCTGCCCTGCCTGCCTGATTGCCCCTAACTGCTTCTGCCTGCCAGCCTGATCACCCCCTAACCACTCCCCTGCCAGCCTGATCGACACCTAACTGCCCTCCCCTGCCAGCCTGGTCACCCCCAACTGCCCTCGCCTGCTGGCCTGGTTGCCCCCAACTGCCATCCCCTGCCAGCCATCTTGTGGTAGCCATCTTGTATCCACATGGGGGTGGCCACCTTTGACCACATGGGGGCAGCCATCTTGTGTGTTGGAGTGATGGTCAATTTGCATATTACTCTTTTATGAGATAGGATTTTTTGTATGTTTTTATTAAGATAATCTCATAAATGTAATGCACTCCCTGAGACCAGAGTCCTGCAGGATGCTCATTGAACCTAGCAGATGATCACAGAGCAGTATTGACAATGGCTCGTGTGGATTAGTAAACTCTAGCCATGAGAGGCCTTACCTGCCAGTAGCATTTCTAGGGCTGGGGATAGATGGTTCTACCAATTCTCTATCATCTCTTAAAGTACTAATAAAACATGGTAGTTTGAAGAAAAAAGGAGGCCATATTACTTTATACCAGGTAATTTCTGAGGATTTCCAAAGTATATTTTATGGCAGTTTTCTCCGTAGAGCTATATCTACCTATAGCATTGCTTTGAAATGTAAACTTTAGATTGATATTATGTCTAACCTACCTTAATTTGTTTCAAGTGAAACTGAACCTTTGAAAAAATAGCTTACCAAAGAAAAAGATTAATTATAGTAGCAATTAAACAAAAAAACCTGCTACCTTCTAAATCAGTGAATCACTTGTCTTGATTATTTTAATGAGGCTCTCTTCATTTACATAACGTTTTCCTTCCAGCAGTCAGTCCAATTACCTTGTTTTCTTGTTTTATGACTCTGCTAATAGGTACATCATTTATAATCCATGAAATCAGCTCCCCTATTCAATTTTATTTGTTTCTGTCTCCATCTCCCTTTTTCTTAAATGCCACTTGGAAATCAGGTTTGTTTAATGGAACTGTTGCTTTCCTAATAGTTGTGACACCTTGAAAATCTCCATCAATAAAAGCTGAGGACTCTCTGTTAGTCCTGCAGTTTTTAAAATTGATTTAATTTTAGTTGTTTTAGAAATTAATAGCAACACTAAAGTTGAGGCTATAGTCTTGCATTTGTAATGTTGTATTTACCTGGAAGAAAAAAAAAAAAAGCTTAAGAGTTAATGTCCTGATAAAAAATGTACTATGTTGGTAAAAGAAAAGATATTCTAATTTCCAAGATCAAACTAGCTCTGTGTGGTGTAGATAAACCAGCTCCCCACATCAAGATCAATCACACCCTGGGCTGCAGAGACTGAGAAGGTAATTTAATAAATGAGTAGAGCAAACCAATGCAATGAGAGGACCTGAGAGTGGAATTTCCTAGGGTGAGTTCATTCACTATCCCTAGGACAAGAGCTGGCCCTGAGAAGTAGATCATGATCACTGTAAATGTATTTACAGGGGCTGTGCATGTGTGCTGGGGAATAAAGTTCCATTATTAGGAACACAAAGTTTCATGCCCATTGCTACTTTTCTCCCTAAACTCCTATATTTGAAGAAATAACTTTCCATTTGATTATTATCCATTGCAGATACTAAATAAATGTATTATTCAGCAAATGCATTTAATTTGCATCCTAATATTCTCCAAAGTAAAAATTATTGGTTTTCTTTCCCATTTTTAATACTTGGTTTTGCATATGCACCCCAAGGAAAATATATTACTGGAGACGTGTAATACAAATGTTTTCCTTCTTCAAATTCTACTTTACTGAAGAAAGAGAGGGGGAAAGGCCTGAATAAAACATAAATAAATCATATTTTCACAAAGGAATGCCCCAATTAAACTGATGGCAGGGCTTAATGAAACAGATTTGTACAAGAAACTAGGGTCTCAAAAATGCTTGTCTTCTCTCACGGGGATGTAAAGTACAGCCTAGGGAATATAGTCAATCATATTGTAATGACTTTATGGTGTTAGGTGGCTATTAGAATTATCAGGGAGATGATTTTATAATTTATATAAATGTCTAACCACTATGCTGTACACCTGAAACTAATACAAAATAATATTGAGGGTCAACTATAATTGAGAAGAAAAAAAAAGGTGGTCTTCTCAATAGTTTTTTTACAACCCATTTATGACAGATACATATTCAGAAGGAAAATAGAGAATAAGGACTATATCAAGTTTAATCATTAAATATGTAGAATTATGTTAATCATATGCTAATAGAAAACACTATTAAAAAGTTTTTTGTTAAAAGTTTTATGGAAGCACCATCTTTGTCTAACCCCTGAGGAAAATATTGTTCAACATAGTATTCAAATACATTGTTCATTTTTTCAAAGTAGAAAGAAAAAAACTTCCATCATGTGAGACACAGCACGAAGATGGCTGACTGTGTGAGCTCTCACCAAACACCAGATCTGCCTTACCTTGACCTTGGATTTCCCAAGATCCAGAACTGTGAGAAATAAATGTTTACTGTTTAAGTGTGTGTGTGTGTGTGTGTGTGTGTGTGTGTGTGTGTGCGCGCGCAGTTTTATGTTTTGATGATTGCTTGTAATTCTGCATTAATTTCTAAAATTAAGTAACTCTAAGTATGAAAGTCAATTTTATTTGGATCTTTCTTTCCCCAACACTTGAGCCAGTTGTGCCATGAGATAGCAGAGGACAGCCAGGGCTCTGTCGATAAGGTAGAAGCTCTAATGACAAGGAGATCTGGCTATTGGCTGCCAGGTATGCATACATCTAGATTGCTACACTACTACAACTTTTATTACTTTCTCACAGATTTTATGTTTCAACTGTCTCCAAAATTTTTTATTCTCATGGATTTATGGAAGAATGCAAATAGGTAAAGGACAGTCTGGGGCTGTATGGGTATATCCCATGTCTGTGGGAATTGCATTATGCTATATCAAAATATAAATGTGTCTAATAATGATATATTTAATAGAACAAAGGATCTTAATCCAGCTTTAGTTTTGAGAAAGTGTCTAGAGTTGTTTTAAGATATCGTTGTTTTCCTTACACACAATATGATGTTGATTTCAAATCTGAGACTTACTTGCTGGGTGGCCTTGGGCAGTAATCTAAGATCTCTGAGCTTTAATCTTTCCATATGTAAAATAGAAAATAATACCCATCTTGCAAGATTGCCTTGAAGGTTATAGAAAATCTACACTTAGCACAATACCAAAGAATTGCTTTACAAATGACAGTTTTCATTATTATTTGTGATGTTTTAAAATGAAAACCTTTAGCATATTAGTCACCTGCCATCTGGGCCACCTTATCCACCCAAACTTTACTTGTTAGCAGGCAGCATAGTGATTAAGCATGCAGGCTCTGACTTACACCATAAATGTAAGCTTTTATATTTCTCACCTGTAAAATGAGAATGTCCTCATTTTTACCATTTTAAATGGTGGTTGCAGAGAATAATGAAATAAAATAATAATCAATAAGAACACTTCCTAAAAATATATCCCCTGCTAGAATGGACCCGTAGAAGATCAAGTGCCTTATCCGTCTTGTTTACCACTCTATCACCACCATCTAATGGTGCCTGGCACATAATGAGAATTCAGTGAGTGATAATACGATGGCGGGAGGAATAGTGCCTCTCACACAATACACAGTCATTATCTGTATTATCATTCTTCACGTGTGCCTTCCTCCAGGTCTGTGTGCTCTCCTCACCGTCATCGGCACACTCAATTCCCCGCTTTCTGCTCTTACCTATGAGGAGCCCTTTGATTGAAAAGTTTTGTTTTTTTCTTTCTCTCCATCCAAAATAACCAGGCTTCTTAAAGAAGCCAGCCTTATAATCCCATAATCTCTCTGTTGTGTTTTGACCTTTGCTTGTGTTCACTTTTGACTCTGTGTATTTTATCAGCTCACCTTGCCTTAGTGTGACAACAGAAGTATGTGTGCTGGGAGGTGGAGGGAATGGACTGCCTCACTTTGCACCAATCGTAATGTATTCATTGGTTCTTGTTTTAGTTTTCTGTTGCTGCTGTAACAAATTAACACAAATTTAGAGGCTGAAAACAAAATGAAGTTTTAATCTTACAGTCCTGGATTTTAGAATTCCTGAAATGCATCAGTGAGATCACTGAGCTAAAATAAAAGTGTCCATAGGGCTATGTTCCTTTCTGGAGGTACTAGGGGAGCGAAAAATCAATTTTCTTGCCTTTCTAGGGGCTGCTGGAATTCCTCAGCGTGTGGTCCCTTCCAACCTCAAACCTAAGAAATGGCTGGTTTCTCACATCACATCACTGTGATACTGACTACCTTTCTCTTTCATGTTTTAGGACACTTGTGATTACTTGGGGCTCACAGGATGTTCCAGGATAGTCTCTGTAATATAAGTTCAGCTGACCATATTATCTGCTATCATAATTTTAATGTCTTTTCCATGTAACCTAATCTATTCACAGGTTCTGAGAATTAGGACATGGGCATTTTTGATAGCCCATCATTCTGCCCAGCAGAATGGTAGTTCACTATGAAGATTCTCTTTTACAGTCAGCTAGGAAACCTGGGTGAAGGCTCAGCTCTGCCACATCTTGGGCACTCATTTGTTCATCAGGTGGAGATAATTTGGGCTTCTGAATCCTAGCACTTAGATAATTCACTCAAACATCTCACAGTTGAGATCTGACTCATTTCATTGACCAAGGCCTCACCTAGTAGCCAATTTCTTGCAATGGTTTCACTATTTAATTTCTCTCAGTCTAAGTTTGTACCTAATATCTTTCAGATTAACCACTACTTCGTCCTAAAGTTCTCTCCCTAGAGCTAGATAGAGTTCTGCCTTTACTCTCTGAAGTGTGCTTGGGACTCCAATTTGTGTGACTTCATACATGACTGTTTCCAGACTCTTAGTCACCTGGTTCCCTTGTATCTATCAGGACCCTACTAATATCATGTGCTCAGATTTTCTGAAGTCAACCACCTGCTTTGACAAACATCTTTTTTATCACTGTGTCCTGAATCTAGCATCAGGCCATCATAGGAATTTTGCACTATGGTACCTACAACATTCTGATTGGTAAGTTGAGACTTAGGTAATTCATCACGGCCCAGATGAGCTACCACTCCTTTTTTTATTGGAGAGTAAGGGACATCCTTCAGTCTCTCACTTAAACAGAATTTTTTTCTCTTTTTGTCCATGTGTACATCTACCTTCTCTAGCTTAAAATATATTCCTTTGGCTCTGCCTCATAAACAAATTTCCACATGCTCTCTCTTTCCCCAGGAGTAGAAAGGAGTGCTGGTAAAGCAAGAGAGGAGCCTGGTCCACAATATTTAATAAAGCATTCACTCACTGTCAGGGTTGTGCCAGTGCAGGGTCTACCCCTGCATGACCCTGAGAGTGAATGTCTCCTTAAATTTTGTTTCCTAGGCTTTTCTCTGGACCCGCACTAGCCCAGGCCTGCTGCTTTACCTTCAGACTTAATGGAAACTATTATTACATTTCTATTCATCATTTGTGATTGCAAGAGAAGAGAAAGAAGAGCTACACTGTGTCTCACAAAATAAGGAGTGGTCCCTTATTCACCAAATGGGAACATGATCTGTCAACCCTGACGTTCTCCCATTGTGATTCATCAGTTCCAGCTTTTTCCCCCCTGGCCCATCATCCTCAACTTCTCCTACCATGAGCTGTTACCATCAACTTTTCCCTCCACAAGGCCTCAATCTTGACTTCTCCATCACGTGTTTTCAACACCAACTTCTCCTACCATGACCTCTTGCCCCCATCTTCTTTCACCATGAGCTCTACCTTTTTCTACTAAAATAATTTCTGCATTTTCTTTAGAGACATTCCTTACAAATATGGAAATTATGTTGTATTAACCCATTTTTTAAGGTTGAATTTGAGATTTCAAAGGTAAGAAAAAACGTTCACCAATTATAATTCCCCCAGCAATTGGAAAGAGAGATAGGAAGCAGTTCTTTGCATACCTTCCTCCATCTAGATACTTCCCCAATCCATATATATAAAAGGCTAATATGCAAAGTGTCCCCTCGGGAGTTCGACCACGAGACCAGGAGTTCGATCGCTCGCTATGATGTGTGCTGACCACCAGGGGGCAGCATGGAATGAAGGAAGGCCCTGGCTGGCATCTGACAGCTGGGGAAGGAAGGCCCCCAGCCAGCAGCCAGAAGGCCCCGATCAGCCCTGATTGCCGGCCAGGCCTGGGGATCCTACCCATGCACAAATTTTGTGCATTGGCCCTCTAGTTCTGTTATAATAAATCTCCCTCCTAATAAGGGTCTCTGCTGTATTAGATTTCTAGTTTCATCCAGTTTTCTGTCCCTTTTCATTCTTCTCCTGACATTAATTGACTTTAATGACACTCTTTGGACATTTGTGCTTATAAAATTATTTACAGGGGACAAAGACCAAAATGCTGCCTACCTATGAGATTTTCTCCAGGGTCATGACATTCTAAATTTTACATTAGTTTTTTTTTTTCTCTGGGATAAAATTAAATACTTTTAGTTATTTAGTTAGGTCAAGTGGTAGAATAAGGAGAATAGCCTTTTTTTTAATTTCAGGACCATTTTAAAGATTTTTATCATTATGAAAATATTTCAATTATTGGCTATTTTCATCTCATCTAAATTCTTCAAATTTGCTTTCTCTCATTTGGGATTCTTAAGTTTCTTTCTCTTTATTTTTAGCTTTAAAATTAAATGTCATATGTTAACCACATATCAACCTATAAAAATGGTAAGATATCTTTATGAGTAAAAGCAAGATTAATTCTTAATACATCCAATACTCTTTTTCTTTTTTTACTTTTCTTGCTTGTGTAGTTTGAATGTTGATCTTTGTGCTCATGAACTGGCTTGACCTGGTTTCATAAACTCTTATTTTTCTGGTATTGTCAGTTTTTAAATAACATCAAAGCAACAAAATCTTCCTAAGGAATCTAGAAAAAAAGGCATGCAGCATGGTCTTACTTCAAAATTAATTCCTTAGGCATTGTTTCAGCTTCTAAAAAACAAACAAACAAACAAAAAAAACAAACAAAAAAAAGAAAGAAGGAAAAGAAACAGCAATTCTTTTGTTTAAAAAAAATATATCTTGCATATTCAGAGGACATGCTTCTAAAAATGCTCCTGAAAGAAGAAAATAAACTATTTGACAGTTAACCACTTTAAAGGTTTTCTCTTTGCAGTGCTATTTCAAGTGTTTTGGGAGGAAGACTCAATGAAATGTTAGTTTATATTTAACACTTTGCATCTGTCAGAGTTCAGTCAGAGAGGCATGGCTACTGAGCATGAAGGGAATAAGTGGCTTGGGGGAGGAATGAGATACTGCATAGATGGGAGAAGAAGCTGGAAAGTGAAGCAGAATGGTGAACTGAAGGAAGGAAGGGCCACTGGCCCATTCTCCTGGGAAACCAGTGCAGGTGAATAAATCAACCTTCAGTAAATCTAAGGAGTCATGTCTACTCAGCTGCTGAAGGGGGGTGACAAAAGCTGAGCTCATGCTGAGGTCTTTGAACTTGTTGCTTCTATGTGTTCTGCTTCTGAGGCTCCTCCGCCGAACATCAAATATGAGCCTGGGGTCACTGCTGGCCAGCAGGAGGGAGAGACACAGATAGGAAAGGACCCACTGGGTGCCTCTGCATTGCATCTGACCACAAAGACCCTACAACAGTGGTCGGCAAGCCGCGGTTTGCCGCTCTGTTGACTAATGAGTTTGCTGACCACTGCCCTACAAGAATAATGACTCCTTTTCCTCTTCAGTGGACGGCAACTTCAATATTCACCATGGCCCAGCGTTTAACATACCGTCAGAGGCTGTCCTACAACACAGCCCCTAACAGAACTAGGCTGTCCTGAACCCCTGGGAATAGAATTGTTCCCAAGAAGGTTGGGAAAGCACCAAAATCTAGATGTGATGTGTGCCCAGGCTGACTTCATGGAGTTCATGCTGAGACCTAAGTTTCTAGTAAGGTTGTCTAAAGTGAAAACATGTCAGCAGGGCCTATGGTGGGCCCATCTGTGCTAAATGTGTCTGTGCCAGGATCAAGCGTGTTTTCTTATTGAGGAGCAGAAAATTGTTGTGAAAGTATTGAAGGCACAAGAACACAGAAAGCCAAACAAAATTTTAAAATGCTTTTTTTAAGTAATAAAAGCCAAAAAAAAAAAAAAAAAAGAATAATGATTGCTGCTTCACTTCCACCTTCCAAATCTTACCCAAATTCATCTGTTGGCCAACTTTAACATAGAAGCACAAGGGAAAGTGGATCCAGAGAAACATGGTCCTCACTCGGACTGGTTAAAATAGGACTCCCAGTATGCTCCTCCCTAGCGCTCCCTAGGACTTGTTGACTAGAGAGTTGACCCTGAGGGGCTGTAACCTCAGGCATTGCTGTGGGTTGACTGGAATGGCATAAGACAGTGGTCAGCAAACTGCGGCTCGCGAGCTGTGATTTGCCGTTCTGTTGACTAATGAGTTTGCCGACCACTGGCATAAGAGAAGTGGAACTTGTGAATGGTTTTAGAGACAAAAGTAAATTGCCTGGGCTAGTTTGTCTCAGTAGGTTGGAGCATCGGCCCTGACACCCAAAAGTTGCTGCTTTAATTCCTGGTCAGGGCACCGTTGGAGTGTGTGTGGGGGCAACCAATCACTCTTCCTTCTTCTCTCTCTCTAAAAGAAAAAAAATAAATAAATAGAAAAAAAAAGTAAATTGAATCCAAATATCTTAAGATTATGAGTAATTCCATGATAAAACTTAGATTTTGCTACTTTCTGTGTGACATTGCATTAATCTGTTTTTATTTTGTAAAATGGACTTTACATTGTAACTAGCTATCTTAGCATGGATTCCCTGGGTGCAGACCCTGAGGTGAGCTTTTGTGCAAAAAATGATGTATTAGAAAGTATTCTCAAGAAAGGGATGGCAATAGACGTAAATGAGTTATCAGTTCAGTCCCACAGTGGACTCTGATGAAAATGGAGGTTTCACCTCTGCATTGACTCAGCCAGGGGACACAGGGGACGAGACAAGTGGAGAATTTATACTCTGCGCTGTCAGTCATGGGGTAAGGCTACCTTGGGGGAATGTCCCAAGAACTCGCCTTTTCATATGCACAGGCAAAGCAGTCTAGCAGCACAAGGGAAGCTCTATCACAAAGCAACGCAGATATTAGCCGCGGGTAGTAAATTGCAGGGAAGCCATTGTGTAAGAAAATGGTAAGAGAACCAGAGGGAATATGCTTTGAGTGCTTGACAGGTATTACAATACTTTGGAAGGATTTTGTGCAGCTTCTCCCCCATCCCCCCCCCCCCCCCGCTTTTTATTGAATTTATTGGAGTGACACTGTTAAAATTATAAGGTTTCAGGCACACAATTCCACAACACGTCATCTGTACACTATATGGTGCCTGTTCATCACCCCAAGTCAAGTCTCCTTCCATCATGATCTGTGCAGCCTTAATAAGAAAATACATTTAAAATGCCTAGAAAGTTGACTGACACAAAGTAGACATCCAACAAAGTGTGAACAGCAGTAGCAGCAGGAGTAGAGGCACTGCTGAGTGGAGAGCGTTTAGAATAAACCATCTCGTGTCAGATAAGTGCAGCGACAAGACTGGCTTCAGTGAGAATGGGGAGCGGTTTGATAAAGCTCTGCATGCTCAGGGAAAACAGGACACCTCGGGGGCAAAATTGATGCTCACCTTATAAGCTATTAAAATACATTGTAAAGCTATTGTAATTTAGACAGTTTAGTGTCATCATGGGGACTGATAAATAGTTGAATGCAACACAACACATTAAAAAACAGACCAGAGGCCCTTACCGGTCTGGCTCAGTGGATAAAGCGTCAGTCTGCAGACTGAAGGGTCCCAGGTTCGATTCCAGTCATGGGCATGTACCTTGGTTGTGGGCACATCTCCAGTAGGGGGCATGCAGGAGGCAGCTGATCCATATTTCTAACTCTCTAACCTTCTTCCTTTTTCTCTGTAAAAAATCAATAAAATATATTAAACACACACACACACACACACACAAAACAAACCAGAGAATATGTAGTGATAAATCACATGATAAACAAGGCACTTTAACCTAATGAAGAAAGGATGGTATTTAATAGATGGTGTTGAGATTACTGGCAATCCCTTTGCAAGCGGAAATTAAATTTTGAATTTTATCTCATGCAATGTATGGAAATAAATCCCAAATGCAATCACAATAAAGATATTTAAATATTAAAACAAAATATAAGAATCTTGTGATAAGGTCTTCCCGAGTTTAACGTAAAAACAGATACCATCATCAAAATTTATGGCAGATTTGACAGCTAATTTTTTTAGACAAAGGACAAAATAATATATTGAGATAAAGTATTTGAAATATATGTAGTAGGAGGATTAATATCCAATAGGCATAATACATTCTCAGTAAGAAAATGAGAAAAAAATTAATAGATGAGAAACAGATTTATAACATACATAAAAATTAATACACATATGCAATGCTCAAATTCTGTAGTAGTAATGAAAAAATTATGAGATACAATATTTCTACCCATCAGATGAGCAAAATAATAAGAAAGCTTGCTAAGATATGGTAGGTAGAGAATAGATACTCTCACACACTCTTAGTGAGATTGAAAATTGGTTTGGGATTTGGGGAGACAATTTGTTATTGTTTATCAAATGTAAAGTATAATCAGCAGTTCCACATGTAGGTATATATCCTAGAAGTACACACACAGCTGTACAAAGAAGTGCATATAGAGATATTTTATTGCAGCATTATGTTTAGTAATGAGATTTGAAAATAATCTAAATATCCATTTTTTTTTAATTGGCAAATCCATATGAAGGAATATAATGCAGTAGTTAATGTAACAAACAAATTTCTTTATGCTCTTATGTAAAATGCTCTCCAAAACATACTATTAAGTATAAATAGCAACTTTTTAAAATGTTAAGTACAAAATTAGTCATTTATTAAGACACAATAAATTTGTAGACATACTTAGAAACATATCTTCTGCTCAAAGCACTCAGCAAACTGTTAATGTTTAGAGAAAAAAAAAACCAAAAGCCTAGGGTCTCAGTAATTTTGCTGATTTGTGATTTATGGTAGAATTTGATAAATAATGGATATTGGTTCAAATCTGGAAGCCAAATAATGTTTGGCCACCACATGTTTTGTTTAAGTTGAGTAACTATTAAATGAAACTTTATGCGAGTCACATAAGAAATCAGAATTGCAGCCTCTCTTTAAAAAAAAATCAGATTTGGCAACAGTAGGCAGGAATTCTGCCTGGCCGGTCATAACTTCAAGCCCATCAAAATACCTATTGACCCTTCTACTTACTTCATCTACCTGGAAATTGTAGGTTTGGGGGTTTTGCTTCTTAGGCTATTTTCACAATCACTATATTTAATATCTAAAATTCTTGACACCCTTCTTTGGATTATGATATACTACTAGAACCAATGATACATCTGCAACATGATGAAGTAGGCTTGTCCGAGTGCTCCCAAAATGGTGTATTCTCTTTTCAGTATAATGATGGCCACAGTGCCCATCACATGCACAAGGCACATCATGGAGCATCAGTGAGAGAGAGAATGAACGAATAAATATCGTAGTCCCCCACTTATTTGAGTTTCACTTTCCTTGATTTCAGTTACCTGTGGTTAACTGTGATCCAAAGATATTAAATGAAAAATTCCAGAAATAAGCAATTCACAAGTTTTAATTTGCATGCAGTTGTGAGTGGCATGATGAAATCTCATTCTGCCTGGCCCAGGAAATGAATTATTCCTCTGACAAGCATCTTCATACTCTATACACTCCCCACCTGTTTGTCACTAGTAGTCGTGTGCAGTTCATTAGATTGACTGTCATGGTACTGCAGTGCTTATATTCAAGTAAGCCTTATTTTACTTAATGCCACATTAACATAACTTTTATTATAGTACATTGTTATACTTGCTCTATTTTTAGTTATTGTTATCTCTTATTGTGCCTAATTAATAAATTAAACTTTATTCTAGGTATGTATGTATAGGAAAAAAACATCATATATATAGGGTTTGGTAATATCGGTGGTTTCTTGGAACACATCCCCCTTGGAGAAGAGGAGGCTACAGTAAATGAAATCGGTGTCTGTGGAACAGAATAAAGAAAATGAGTTATGGTTGAATACTCTACAACAGCTGAAGTTTTAAGAGGAAGTTAAATGTGATTAATCTTCCTTAGCTCTTGGCATGGCAACAGAAATACCTTCAGACTAGCTTCTTAGAAAATTGTGAGTTGCTTGGCTTTTGATGTAGATCAGAACCAATTTGGTAGAACCATAAAAGTGAAAGCTACTACTTAGGTAATCGGGTTAAGTCTAAATGATTAGGGGCAAAATCCAAGTCCACCATTTGTGTTTTCAAAGATAAAATAAAGGGTTTGTCTTTTCCTATTCTGGGAAATCTTTAGGTTTAACTTGAGAAGTAAATAAATTCTAAATAAAGCAGTGGACTAACATTCTACAGTGTCAATGGACTCTTCAGATAAGTAGAACATCCTGACAATAGAGTGTTTCCCTTGAATTAGAACTAATTGATAACCCATTTGTCTCTTAATGTGACTTAGACATTTCCTATATGCAAGGGATATAATCGGCATAGGGAATGAATATACAGAAAATCAGGAACCATTCACTAAAATTTCAACTCTTATCTGACTGCATTTTTAAATTTAGAGATAGCAACTTAAAGCATTTAATTTATATTTTAACATTTTCATTTGGTCTGTCACTTGATCTTTCTCTGTTGAGCTAAATGGCCCCAGTGTACACACAGGAAGTCTTATAAGAAAGTGAAGTCTTACTTTTTAATTAGAGCAAATGTGCTAAATGGATGTAAAGTAATTTGAATACAGCAGAGACCTCTTAAATCTCTATCAATAAATCTGGAATTGCAGCAGGTCTATCTCTGCACCATAGATTTAGTTAAGGTTGAGCTTGAAATATGACAGTGAAATTAATTTGTTACTAATGCAATCAAGTGTTTCAGTAATTCATGAGAAAGTAATTCCTCAATGTACATGACTCACTTAATAATTTAAGATGTTTCAGACTTGAAAATAGAACCAATGAGCTCTTCATAGATTAAAAAATAAAGGCATACAGGACCTGTTCCAAGTATTGCATTCCTTATATTCACTTTAATAATCGTGCTATTTATTTTTTGAAATAAAAATTGGGGGGTTAATGGTCTGTTCCTTTGTGATGTTTCTATAGACTCCACACAAAAATTATTATATCCTATGTATTAATAATCAGTTTGGTTCTGACTATATATTAAACATTTTAGTAAAATAATCATTGTACTAGTTGGATATTCATCATATATAACAGGTTTATTACAGGTAAAGATTTGTTTTGAAAAGCAATGATAGGTGTAAAAAATCTGGGTTTTAGAAATATCCATTTGACTTTGTCTATTTTATAAGCAACATTTTTTCTAGAGACATTTATTTAAAAATGCTGGCCAGTCTATATTACCTGTGCTACAAAAGAGATGAAATAATTTGACAAGATATAAAAGAGTAAAAGTTCCCCCCCCCATTTGATATTAACTATATACACTCTTTTTGCTAAAATACTAGTTGTCAAAGTGAAAAAAAAACAAAAACAAAACAAGTCCAATCCTGTAGAGAATTTTTTGAGTTTACTTGAGCCAAACTGGTGACATATACCAGGGAGCAAGATCTCAAATGCTCAGAAGAATAACAGTTTGCAGCTTCTTTTGTGTATTTAAGATTAAGAAAGGGGGAGGGGAGATTATGAAGGGGCATAGGAAAGATTACATGAGGATGGGAGAAAGCAAGGAGGGGATTAGCTCTCTTGGTGATGATTACAACTTATTTCACAGGTGTGTTAACCTAGATGGTCAGAAACAATGGACAGGGCTTGCTTAAGGCAAAGATAAGCCTTTTACTAAAGATCTTATAAGCCTGGGGCATGACTACCCACAGTGACCTGCCCAGTTAGAAATTTATAGTCACATCACCCTATGAGGTTACTTTCCAGAGAACACCTTTCTTTTTCTTTCATCCATACAGTAAAATTCATGTTTTTATCTTATTTTTATACTTTTCATTCGCTACTGTGTTTTTCTCTCTCCTTAATCCAATGTTTAAAAGAGTTCCATCCAATACTATAAAAATGATCTTCTTATTATTGTTTTTGATATTGGATGTTCAAAAGTCCTTCGAAAATGTGTTGTATGTAGGGGAGCAAAATGTGCCATTCCAAAATGGGTCTCTTTGGTGTGGGGATTAATTTAGGCTGATTACTTCCAAGAAATAAAAAGCTCTTGAAGAACTGTTTATTTCCCCTTAACTGCCTAAAAGAATTTAGATAGAGGGCTGTTCCAGGAAGGGAGCTATCACAGAGACATAACTATGTAACTACGGTACAAAGACTATGAGCTGGGTGTGATAGGCCCAGGAACTAAGCAAAGCCTGCTTGTCCAAGGCCCTCTTTGTGCCTCACTGTCTCTGCAGGGCATAGCAAACATTTGTTTATTAAACATGTGTTTTCCATTTCCATGTGCATTGCCTTCCTCCCCTTGAAGTCCCAGACCCTTAACCCCTTCTCCTTAGCTCAGGATGTCATATAAGCTTCAGTTAGTGGCTGCCCTTTGGGCATCACATTATTATTAAATGTATGTGGGGGCCCTGACCAGAGTACACCGGAGGTTAAAAGCCCACTCGCCATACGCATGTGCGAGGGCAATGACAGCAGTAGCATCATAGGTACTGCACAGGCGCACCCTTATATAACCTACTTCTGCTAATGTAGCACAGATGTTCCTATTTGGCACGAGGCCTCTTTTGTTTGAGTGAGTATGTAAGGTGTCACTAACCAGCTGGTTATTGGCTGCTTTGTTTGCAATAAAGCCTGATGCACTTACCTATGGCTGCTTGTGTCTTCTTCCAATTCCCAGTATCCAAAGAGCTCAAGTCCCTGGCAGAGGAATTTGGACACAACAGTGTACAAAATTAAATTTAATTTTCTCCTGGTAATCTATCTCATGTCAATTTATTTCTTATGCCAGACTGAAGAACCTAGAAGAGTAGAGGAGAAATGTTTCTTCCCTGACATGTATTAGCTAGGGTCTCTTAGCTACATGTTTATTTCAGCTCCTTAAACATTCTAAGTTTTTCCTTCACAAAAACAATGCTGGCTTTTATACAGTAGGATGTTTTGTTATTTAAGTTATATAAAACATGTTGAATTAGGCAATGCGTTTAGAGGGAGAAGAGAAGGTTGTTTCAATTTAATCCAAGCTAAATTCCAGCTGCCGAATACTGACAGTAACGGTGTGAATGAAAGGGGGCTAGGTAGCATATCTGCCAAGCTGAAGCGGGGAAGGTGACGGAGGATGGCTACCTGGCAGGCCTGACAAGTTTACTGACTGAAAGTAACCACACTGGATAATCTGATTATAAATAATTCCTCAATGGGAAGGCTGTGTTGGAGAGTCATGCTCCAGGCCTATAGCACTCTTAGTAAAAAGTTAATCTTTACCTTAATTGAGCCCTCTCCTTTGTCCTTATGTAGATAGGATTACATACTTTTAAAATGAAAAAGAGTGATATTCGCCTGGCCGGCGTTGCTCAGTGGTTGAGCATCGACCTATGAACCAGGAAGTCATGGTTCGATTCCTGGTCAAGGGCACATGCCCAGGTTGTGGGCTCAATTCCCAGTGGCGGATGTGCAGGAGGCTGCCAATCAATGATTCCCTCTCATCATTGATGATTCTATGTCTCTCTCCCTCTCCCTTCCTCTCTGAAATCAATAAAAATATATATTTTTTAAAAAAGAAAAAGAAAAAGAGTGCTCTTCTTTTCCAGACCCTCAGAATTGTACGTGCAACAACCCTCATAGGCACAAAAACTCCTCTTTGTTATCTTGTTGCCAATATACCACCTATATTTCTGTATATGATAACTATCCTGTACCCACCAGGATACGGGATAGATTTTGGGGTTTTTTTGTGTGTGTTTTGTTTTTTTGTTTGTGTTTTGTTTTTTTGTTTGTTTGCTCTAGGTTACTGTTTTTATTTCCATAGCCACCTTTCTCCTAGATAAGAACATTAGCAAAACCTGAGTCAGAAATGCCCTGTCTGTGCCAATCCTGTTCAATTTTCTTCTTCCAAGCATCTTCTCAGCAGCCAGTTACCACATGGAGCTTTTTCACAGTTTCAAAGGTTCTCCTCATTTTAAAACAGAAAAAAAAAAAAAAACTACATAAATCTCCATTTTACTTTTTTATCCTATCCTAGAGATTTCCCCACTCTGTTTTCTCCCACCTCCTTAATCTGCCACCAATGTATTTCATGCAACCTTCCTTACATTTTCTCCTTTGATTCTAAATGTATAAAAAGAACTGCAAATATGCCATTCTCCAGAGTATTTTCTCAGTCCACAGAGATCTTGCTTCTGGGCATGTCCACAGATTTTTGACTCAGCTAAACTCTTACCAACTTTTTCTGTAGGTTTGAATGTTCTTTCATGACAACTGGATTACACAAGGTACATAAAAGGCATCCAGTTACCCAGGAGAACCTTGACACGTGGAGTTTTGGTGCCATTAGTGCGCTTCCTATCAACCAAAAAAAGTTTAGGCTGTAATGAAAGATAAAAAGCACTTCTCTGAGCAAAAAGAGCTGCCATCTGGGGGATGCAGATTCAAGTGGCAACTCAAACTATGTTCTGCCAAGAGAAAACAGAGGCGATCTTTTATAGAAAAAGTTTTCAACCAGGCCCGTGCATGCAAAGGAGGAATTTAAATCTGATGAGTGTGGATTGGTCGATCTAGAATCTAGAATCTAGATGCAAGTGAGGGGTACAACCCGTGCAGTTCTTATTGATCAGGGCAGGTCTATTGGGTAAGCGTCATATGGTGATGATGGAATAAGGAACTTCCCTGCAGCCATTGACTTAGAGAAAACAGGCGGGGAAGAGGGCAGGAGGTTGAAAGTGCAATCTGGTGCTTCCTGTTAGCAAATGGCTGCTAAACTCTAGTTTTGAATTTAGGCCCAGTTAACTACAGGGAGTTCATCTTGACAGACAAATTCCTTCTTGGGGTTCACACACATTTTCTTAATCTAGTCTGGGCTCAGGATCAAAAATAGCTTTCATATAACATCCACAGGAATTCGAAGCAGCCCTGTGAATAATCTTTCTGTATCTCTGGAACATTCTCTTGTTTCTCGTGGTGTTGTCTGTGGCTCTGTTGCATTACCTCGTCTTACCTAGAGTGCTTACTTAAGATGCTTGTTACCAGGACCCCATTAATCAGTCATCCATGTCCATGCTTAGGCCCGAGAACCTGAATTTTAACAAGATTCTCTGGTTGTTCTTAGACACTAATTTTGTAACCACATAGAAACTGCGTTTCTTTAAAATGACCTTTTCTCCTTTCTTTCACCTGACTCACCTGCTTCCTCCTCACTTGCACGACCACTCCCTTAATCATTAAGCCCTCAGGACAGTGAGGGTCAGATCAGCATCAAATAATCTTAGAAACAATGCCTTGGGTCTGCTGATCACAGAGACAGTTCAGTCAAACCAATATGGCAGCAGTTAGATGGGCATGAGCAGAGTAAGAACAAGAGGCCAGGAACAGATGGTCACCCAGGGTGGAAAGCCAGGAGTGTCTAAAAACAGACAATAGTAGGGTGGGACCTCAGCCCCAGCATGACCTTTTCCTCCCCCAGCATATCCCTGGTCATTCGGTTTAGATCCCCTGACCTTTCATATTGAGGGTCATGTGATTTGGACCCTTCACTGGCCTTTCCTCCCCTGGCATGTCACAAGTCATGTGGTAGACCCCTTAGAAGAGAAGGGAGCTGGAGAATAGCCTCGTATGACTCCCTTGCATGACCACTCCCTTAACTATTAAGCCCTCAGGACAGTGAGGTTCCGACCCACATCAAATAATTTTAAGAATAAAGCCTCCAGTCCTTGACTACAGAGACAGTGTTTTGGCCAAACTAGAGCTAATATCCAGGCCTCAGTTGTGTTTCAGCTCTAGGCCCAGAAAAGCAACAAAACCAGGTGGGGCAATGCCATGGCTGATATCAGGACCAGCTGCAATGCCCTGACCCTGACCAGTCAGTGGAGACCATGACCTTGAAAGGGCACACCTGGAAGGATGATGAATATTCTATTGAGATCATCCCTAAAACCTCCAGATAAAAACCCTGAAGATGAAGAACCCAGTGCAGTTCTCTCTATCTCTTGAGCATACCCACACTTTTCCTCCCCCTTTCTTCCCTAAAGGGCGATAACTTTGTTTTCTTTCTCCTAAGCGCCAAGAACCCTTATCTTGTCTCTGTAACTTGTTTTCTGAGCCCATGGGTTCCAGCTGGCTCACTTCTTCCATGGCTCACTTCTTTTACCTTTGTGACTTCCTTTAGTTTTGACTCTGAATTCTTAGCCAAAACTGAAGGACTGAGATCTAACATCTGATGCTGTTCACCATTAACAAAACTAGATAGACCAATTAAACCTTGGTTGTGTTTCAGCTCCAGGACCAGAAAGTGGCAAAACCAGATAAAAAAATTCCATGGTCAAGTGGAGACCAAGACCTTGACCACAACCACTCCCTTAATCACTATGATTACTTTACCCTGATATAATCCATCCCAGGGAAGCCACCAGGGAGCCAAGTCTCTGAGCATTAGCTCATCTGTCTCTGGGTAAGGAGCATTTCCTAAAAATAAATGCTTTCTTTTTATTTTTTTGTATTATAAATCCTTACTTTTTTTTTTTAATATATTTTATTGGTATTTTACAGAGAGGAAGGGAGAGGGATAGAGAGTTAGAAACATCGATGAGAGAGAAACATCGATCAGCTGCCTCCTGCACACCTCCCACTGGGGATGTGCCCGCAACCAAGGTACATGCCCTTGACCGGAATCGAACCCGGGACCCTTCAGTCCGCAGGCCGACGCTCTATCCACTGAGCCAAACCGGGTTCGGCCTTACTTTTTTGATACAAGCTCTTGTTCCTGTTTTATTGGGCTCTGATGCATGCAGGCAAACAAACCCCTTTAGTCTGGTAACAATTTTTAGAAACACCTGATAAAATCCTCTCGGATAACTAAAATCTTTTCAGCAAATTTTAAAGCTTTGAGTTAGGATGTGAATCAGAGGAGTTGGAGATAAATCCTCAGGTAGGTCAATACTTTTTTTCCAAATTTTGTTGGAGTAATGAGGAATTGATGATGTCAGTTTTATTGAGACATTTCAATAACACTCTCTATCCTAAAAAATGGCAATACTATCTAACAGAGTGAAATGCTTAGTCTCTCTGACTTTTTCTTGTTCAAGCTTGTGTTTTTCCCATGGTCTTCAGGCTAATAGCTCCTGCTTTGTCTTTTACATAGACATGATAATCATTAGAGGAATTCTGATAGTGGCTTAAGTTTTTTAAAAAAAAAACAGTGCCTCCCATTTCCCCTTCCTTTGATATAAGAAAATACTGAACTCTGTACATTCTTAAGATGTATTTGAGGAACCTCTAAGGCTCCCATCTCCTTGGTTGGTGTCTTCTCAATCAATAAACCTCTCCTTAATCCAAACTCTGACATTTTGAGTTTTGACCTTTCAGAGAGTCAGGCACAATGACTTTGGACCAGTAACACTACACAAAGTCTATGTGTCTAAATAAAAAACCATCTATGGGTAAAATACAAAGGTGTTTAATTTTTAACTATCTCTCTAGGTTCACAATGTCCTATTACTCAAGGGATCTGCTGAATCATTCATACTCGTGTCAAGATAATAAACTTCCAAATCTGCAAGAATTTTCATGAGTTTATTTGAGTCAAATGGAGGACAACTGCCAGGAAGCAAAATCTCAACTGATTGAGAAAAAGCTCCAGAGAATGGTGGTTTTGTGCCTTATTTTATATGTTACAATCAAAGAAAAAGATGAAAGAAGGTTATATGAAATCCATTGGAGATAGATTAGGGAGATGGGAGAAAGCAAAATGGGGGAATCTCTGTGATTGGCTAAAAAGTAAAATGAATAGACACATGCTTTTTTTATGTAGGTGGGAACAGGATAGTTAACAGTTAAAAATTAACATGGTAACAACAATGAAGGTTTCTGTGATCTCTGCTTTGGTGCAGTGATTGGGCCCTAGATGGTATGGATTAGTGGTTAGAGCACTGGCCTATGCACCGAAGGGTCATGGATTTGATTCTTCATCAAGGGCATATACCTGGGTTGTAGGTTTGATTCCCAACTCCAGTCAGGGTACATATGGGAAGCAACCAATGTCTGTGTCTCTCACATTGATGGTTCTCTCTCTCTCTCTCTTTCTCTCTCTCTCAACCCCTCCCTCCCTTCTACTCTCTCTAAAAGAAATAAATGGAAAAAATATCCTTGGGTAAGGATAAATAAATATATAATTAAAATTTAAGTAATACATATACAAATTTTAACATAATACCCAACTGATAAATCAAAGCTCAGTAATGTGGACAAAAAAGGGGCTACATACTAAACCTGACAAGCTCAGGGGATGCCTGCATGGCTACTAGAGACCTAAAGTAAATACATAGGATGATCTGAAATTAAAACTTTCTAAATAAAAGCATAGTCATGGTGGGTAGTCATGTCCTAGGCCTGTATCCTCCCTGAAAAAGGTCAATCTTTATCTAACTGAGCCTGTCTATTGTCTTTTTGCATCTACTATAACATACCTTTGGAATGTCAGGGTAATACCTTTTTTTTTTTTTTTGGACTCACTGCACCAGAACAGAGACCACAACACAAAACCCCTCACTGTTAATTGTTAACTGCTAACTATCCTATACCCACAAATATAAAAGATGTATTCATCTATTTATTTTATTTTTTATCCAGTCCCATAGATTTCCCTATTTTGCTTTCTTCTACCTCACTAATCTATCACCAATGGATTGCATGTAACCTTTTATCCCACCTCCTTTGAGTATGCATTAAAATAAGGTTCAATATTGCCGTTCTCTGTAGCATTTTCTCAAACCTGTGAGATTTTGCTTCCCAACAATTGTTATCAGTTTGGCTCAAAAAAATTCATAAAAAAATCTCTACAGGTTTAAACATTTCATATGTTGACAATATAAAAATATTATAATTGTTATCATTAGTATTAGAGTAATATAATATAGTAGGAGTAATTTGTTCTCTGCTTAATCCAAAAATCAGGTTAGGTTGGTTCATTCATTAGTCTTACTGTTATAGCTATCTAAATAATTACAATACCAAGTTTTAAAAAAAATGGACTGTATGTCTTCTTTACACATTAGAGTTTGATTAAGCTAAGAAATGATTCATCATGGGTAGAATGCTGTACAGTAATACAAGTTAATTTAAAAACTAATTTCATATATATTTTAATTGAAGGAAAGAATGTTACTACAGAATTATGTGGCATTTTCTCCATTTTTCTTGGAAATCACTTTGATGTGGGGCATGATTAGATTATTTTCAGAGGGCAGGCCAAACAAATTTCGATTGAGCTAAGTTATCGGCCTGGAATTTTATAAGATTATGCATTTTAAAAGCTGGAAGAATCTTAGAAATCCATCCGTATGAATTGTTTCTTGGACTAATTTGGAAAACTTAACATTTCTAAGAGAGTCAAAACACAAATTAGCATATTTAAGTTGCTGAAATATCTTATCATGAGGAAGTATATTCAATGTTATTTCCTCAATGCTTTCCACATTTAACTGCAACTCATACATTCCTTATTAATTTATTTATTTTTACAAAACACCTATTAACATATTGAAAAATGCATTAATCTTGGGTAACAACTTCTTTTAGAGAGAGGAAACTGAGGACTTGTGAAATTATGAGAATTATAGAAGAGAACAATATGGGGATGCCCATGTGTGTAACAGAGTGAAATGCTGGGCTCTGACTCCAAGCCTGCTTTGTTTAATAGCTTCTTAGTCTTTCATATTGCCACACTAATACCAGAAAGTCTCTCGCCTGAGGAGATACGGAATGTATGTATTGTTTATCAAAGATTTGCCTGATCCTCCTGATCAAACTCAAATCAACTAGGACATCTTCCTCAGACCCTGCTGCTGCTCAGAAGTCTGCAATGGTCACTCACCTTTGCCCCCCCGCTCTGCCCCTTTCCTTGACATAAAGAAGCCTAACCTCTGTACTTTCTCAAGATGGATTTGAGGAACCATTAGGTCTCCCATTGCATTGGTTGGTGTCTTTTCGATTGATTAAACTTTACTTACTCTAAACTCTGACATTTTGAGTTTTGGCCTTTTAAAGATTTTGGACTGGTAACATGTTTAGTTTTTAAATACAATTATATAGCAACTCCTTCTGTTTCTTATTCACCCAAATAGTTATGAGAATGTGAATCATATAATGATCACTAAGCAATTTCTTTTTCTGGAAGTTTCTTAGTTGAACAGAATATAACTTTGAGCTCTAGTAACACTCTGTAATAAGCATAGCAATGAGCTATAAAAGCGGAAAAACTTTTCCTTTACACTTTGAAGTTTAGTGGGGGTGGGGGTGACTGTGAATTAAACTGAGAATAGCTAGATTTAAAAAAAGCATACATATTTATTTTAAAATTTTATGTGCATGGGGTCATCATGAAGACATGAATATTCAAAGAAGTAATAAGATTTGAGAGGTTCTGTCATTTTTGTTTAAATATATTTTTATTGATTTCAGAGAGGAAGGGAGAGGGAGATAGAAACATCAATGATGAAAGAGAATCATTGATAGGCTGACTCCTACACGCCCCCTACTTGGGATGGAGCCCATAACCAGAGCATGTGCCCTGATCAGGAACTGAACTGTGACCTCCTGGTTCATAGGTTGATGCTTAACCACTGAGCCACACCAGTTGGTCTGAGAGTTTCTATCATTTTACTAGGGGAAAGGCGGGGGAAGGGACACATGTGAGAACAAATTACTTCCTAGAAGGGCAGAGAAAGGGCATTTATAAACATATAAATGAACTTTTTTGAAAAGAAAAATGGGCCCCTTAGGAAAATAGATAGGATCTGGGAGAGTTTCGTGACAATATTTGTTTGGGTATAGTACTGAGCTCTTATCTTAAAGAAGAGAATTTCTAGGAAGCAGATTTTATAACAACTGAGTTTTTTTGGGAGGTTCTGCTTTTATACAGGTAAGGAATTTCAGGGACTCAAATGTCTTCTGCTCAAAATACTTCTATGCCAAAGTGGAATATTTTGGTATGGCATATCTCTGTTCTGCTTCGGAAGTCTTAGTAAATTTGTAATATAATTGATATATTTGTGACAGCATGGACTGATTTTGAAGACAGTATGCTAAGTGAAATAAGTCAGACAAAGAAATGATGAATAACTTCTTTCTTATTTTAAACACACACACACACACACACACACACACAAGTTCATAGATACAGAAATCAAACTACTGGTTGCAAGATTTGAGGGTTGGGAAGTGGGACAAATGGGTGAAGGGAATCAAAGGTACAAACTTCCAGTTATAACATAAATAACATTTGGGGATCTAATTGAGGCCTATAGTTAATAATACTGTTTTATACATTTGAAAGTTGCTAGGAGAGTAGATTTTGAAAGTCCTCATTACAAGAACATTTTTTGGTAATTTTTTAATGTTAATAAATATTTGTTAATGGCTTGGTTAATTATGAAACAGTCTGGTAGACATTGCTAAACAGACTTTTAGAGGTTTAGTTCTAAGAACACTAAAGAACTTATTTTTAAAGTATGTTTTTATTGATTTTTAGTGAGAGGAAGTGAGAGGGATAGAGAGAGAGAAATATTGATGAGAGAGAAACATCAATGATTGGCTGCCTCCTGCATGCTCCCCTCTGGGTATTGAGCCCGAAACCTGGGCATTTGCCCTGACTGGGAATCGAATCATGATCTCTTGGTCCCTGGGTCAATGCTCAACCACTGAGTCACATCAGCCAGGCTAAAGGACTGTTATTTTATTTATTTATTTATTTATTTTTATTTTATTTTATTGTTTAAGGTATTATAAACAGTAGTACATATGTCTTTTTTTTCCCCATTGACCTCCCCCAAGGCTCCCCTACCCCCCCAGCACTTGCCCTCCCCCCCCATCCAGTGCCTTGTGTCTGTTGGTTGTGCTTATATGCATGCATACAAGTTCTTCGGTTGATCTCTTACCCGCCCCCCAACCCTCCCCTACCTTCCCGCTGTAGTTTGACAGTCTGTTCGATGCTTCTTTGCCTCTGTCTATTTTTGAAGAACTGTTATTTTAACTCACCAAATTCTCCTCTTTCCTGAGGGGAAAAAAATTCATTAAATCAATGCAGTCAGTTGTAAATCACATTTTGTGTCTTTGACTTGGGTTTCAAGTAGTCTATTTTGCAGGTGGACAGCAGGTGCTTCTGTCCTTTGTAGATGTGTAAGTACATGCTGTTTGTCTTTACATTTATTGCTGAAGTTGGTGTCAAAAGAATGTTGTTCCATTCTAGTCCATGCTTGGGGTTTACTCCTGTAAATTAATCTTGTCATAGTAGAGGTTGTTTGAAAGCCAACTGAGTGAATTTTCAAAACCTCTTTCATCTGGCCATATGTATAGAAAATTGAACCCCATGTAGCCATCAGTATAGTATATTAACTACAGAATGTGTTTGTGAGGTAGTTTTGTTTGTAACTACTCTGAGTCTCTAGATCTAAGATCTTATCTTGTCTAAAATCCATAGAAGACCAAATGGTCCAGTAAATTTTATCTATTTTTTTTTAAATCAGGGGTGTGCTTGCTTTTGATTAACCAAGCGTGTAGTCCTCAATGGGAGTTGAAGAGAATCACAGCACACTATATGAGAGAAATCATCATTACTTTCTGACTCACTGTGTTCTAGGGGGAAAGCCTATATATAATAATAATACATAGGCCTTGTGATCTGGTTTAATGGAGTTTATATTAGACTAGCTTTATGCAAAATGGCCATTGGTGTAATTGAAGCCAAGGGACAGATTGTTCTGTCCCCATATAGTTTTGTGTGGTCATATAGTTTTGATCAGTTGCTAAATTTGTCTAGAGGACAGGGAATACATCTGTCAACATATTACTTTGAATAGAAAAAATACTTAATAACTGTTTTTAATGATGGTGATGAGAATTGTATTGCAATAAAAATACACTTCAAGAAAATATTATGTGTGAATGAGTCTGCTTTGTTCTTACCAAAGGGCAAGTTTCTACCAGTTCTTTAGGCAAATCACATGGACTATTTCCATCTACATCACAAAACACCATGGCCAGGTGGGGCAGCAGTATTTCTTTAGTTTTCCACTCTCAAGAAAATATGCCTACTCACCTGAAATCTATATGTTTATGTTGACCAATTTCAACCCAATACATTTAATTAAAAAAAAAGTAAGAAAATATCCCTATTGCTGGTCCTGATTGCCTCCTGCCCAATTAAAAATAAAAGGGGCTAGTGAGCACAGAGATTTTCACCATATGATTGAACCTATACATACTGTAGAGATAAAAGCTTATGCTGAGTACAGCTTCCCTAGTATAAATTTCACCTGACTTGGTCTCTCAGCTTTTCTCATCTATTGTCTCCCCAAGCCTTTGATCTTATTGGCCTGTCTTCTTGCACTTGTACTTCTACTGCTGTCTTCCAGAATCACTACCCTGACTGAAGTGAAGCCTGCTGTCAAAAGTAAGCTTCTCTAAAAATTAAAAATAAAATGTTTAAAAATAAAAAGAGTAAGCTTCTCTACCCATGTCAGTCATAGGACTTAGAAATAACTGATGACTTGCCTCAGAATTCAAGGTGAATAAGATCCAAAAGGGTTGGTATGTGAGGATATTCTAAAGTGAACTTAATTATGTATATCTAAGACTGACAGCAAGATTGTTTAAGGAATAAGAAGATACATGTTAAAAATGCCTGAGTCAAGAATCTTCTTTATATTTCCTTGAAATCATTCCCGCCCCCCCTGCCATGGTTGACTTGATTTCTGATCAATGATTTTTACTTCAGTTAAAGTTTATCACAGAAGGTTTCTAACTAGAGAGGTGACTGCTTGATTTGAATTAATTTTAATAAGCACTAAGAAATTAGACTTTATCAGAGCAGCTTGATGTAAAACAGTGTTTCCCAGTGAATTTCCTTATTCCATATGTATCAGAATAACTTAAGGTCCTCAGTTTGGGATGAAGCTTAGAAATTTTCTTTTTATGAAGTATCAGCTACTTTGCCCACTAATGTCTGTGACCAATCTGTATAAAAAGCCTAATAAGTACTATAGAAAAAGAAATCTGAATTAAACACTGGTGTGTGGTGCAGAACAAGTCACCTCAAGACTCGCCTCTGTAGTGTGCAGGTTATTTTTAAAGGCAATTTTAGCTTCAGGCTCAAGGTAAATTTCTGTTGCCCCCACCCACGACTACCCAGAAGAATTTGGAGCCTTGCCTATAATAAGCTATTAGCAGAAATAAGTTCCATTGAATTATCTATAGGGCAAACTTCTATTTACCAAGCCTCTGCTCTTACATCCTGTAAAGACTTTCTGAAGCCCCGCAGGTGCATTACCTCATCCCTAGTTCAGAATGTCTTACATACCCACTAGAGACCCAGTGCATGAAATTTGTGCACGGGTAAGGTCCCTAGGCCTGGCCGGCGATCAGGGCCAATCAGGGCATTCCGGCTGCCAGCTGGGGCCTTCCTTCATTTCACGCCGCCCCCTGGTGGTCAGCGCAGGTTATCGTGAGCAATCGAACTTCTGGTCTCCCAGTCAAACTCCTGAGGGGACACTTTGCATATTATCCTTTTCTATATATACTAGAGGCGTGATGCATGAAATTGGTGCAAGAGTAGGCCTTCCTTCTCCCGGCTGCCAGCACCGGCTTCCCTCTGGCACCCAGAACTGGGGCTTCCCTCCCTTCAGCCACCGGCAGGCACCTGGGACCTGGGCTTTCCTCCAGCCTCTGGCAGGCACCTGGGACCAGGCTTCCCTCACAGCCCCGGCTTCATCTGGAAGGACAGAAGGATGTCCAGGAGGATGTATGGTCTAATTAGCATATTATGCTTTTATTATTATAGATAGATGTTCCCTTCCTATCCCTAGCTTAGGATGTCTTATATACTTATGTTCTCTTCCTGTCTCTGAACCTCTCATGCATGGTTCCCATACATATGTATGTATTAAATTTGGTTATTTTCTGCTACTAATCTGTCTCATGAGACCAGTTTGTTCTTTCCCTACTACTTGCAGAATCTTGGGGATCTTGTAGCTTAACTGAATCTTTGATTTTTATTGGTAAAATAGGAATACTTACAAAACTTGTGAGATTGATTGAGAATATAAATAAGATATGTAAAAAAGCCCTCCAAGTGCTTAAAATATCATGTATACACAAGGGTAGATTTAAAATGAAAGTCTCTTGTATACAATCTTTTCTAAAATTTGGAATAAGACATAGCATTCTGCTCATATGGTCATATGTATTTGCCAAATTTGTAAAATTAAAATAATCAGTTAAGTTCACTGCTCCTTGTACTGTAACTTCTACAATGCTGTACTCCTACTTGTGTTTACTGGTGTAACATGACTAGGAATTATAAGATTTAATTAAGAGATGTTGAATTGAGAATACTTTTAGTTTGGCTTGAGTGAGGAATATTTATGTGGTGTGCAACTGTCCAAGAGCAGGCGTGGCTTCCAGGAATATGCCTACTTTTCTCTGTGAAGACACCCCCAAAATTGCAGGGCTGGAAGTTATTTGGAATATGATTGTTTTCCATAGTAGTAGACACTCCTGGGAATACATGGGAAGTGGAGATGAAGAAGGCATGAAATGTATGGAATCATAAACTACTATATCAAACATTTTCTTATCAAATGTATAAAATTGTAAGCAAAGGATAAAATTCTTAAAGTTGCCAAATAAAAACAAGTTCTGTCAGGAATATAAACACATGTAATTTTAAGTTCATGGTGCATTGTTTTTATTTTTGATATAAAATCACACTCAGCAAAACTATCACAATTCAGCCCTAGCCGGCTTGGCTCAGTGGATAGAGCATCAGCCTGCGTACTGAAGGGTCCCAGGTTCGATTCCGGCCAAGGGCCTTTGCCTGGGTTGTGGGCTCAATCCCCAGTAGGGGGTGTTCAGGAGGCAGTCGATCAATGATTCTCTCTCATCATTGATGTTTTTATCTCTCCTTCTCCCTTCCTCTCTGAAATCAATAAAGAAATATATTTTTAAAAAAAACTATCACAATTCATAAGTTTGTGAGCCAAAATCTATAGTAGTACTATAAACAAAAAGTATATCTGTGTGGAAGTTGATAAATCTGAACTGTCAATAATAATAATCTACATTCCATCCAGATATCATTGCTGACATGTACACATAAGGAACTGTTTGACATTGAAACGGGAACTCAGAACTGTTGGACATTGAAATTGGAACTCAAACACTTTTTGTTATTATATGTTTATTTCTAGTCTGCAGAGGCAAGATTTTTTAAAGGAAAGAAAGGGGGCCGAAACCGGTTTGGCTCGGTGGATAGAGCGTCAGCCTGTGGACTGAAAGGTCCCAGGTTCGATTCCGGTCAAGGGCACGTACCTTGGTTGCGGGCACATCCCCAGTGGGAGGTGTGCAGGAGGCAGTTGATCAATGTTTCTCTCTCATCGATGTTTCTAACTCTCTATCCCTCTCCCTTCCTTTCTGTAAAAAATCAATAAAATATATTTTAAAAAAAAAGGGGGAAAAATAGATATAGAGGCAAAGAAGCATTGAACAGACTGTCAAACTATAGCAGGAAGGCAGGGGAGGTTGGGATGGGGGCTGTAAGAGATCAACCGAAGGACTTGTATGCATGCATATAAGCATAACCAATGGATACAAGACACTGGGGTGGGGGGGGGGATAGGTAAAGGCATGTACTGGGGGTAGGGGAGGCCGGGGGGAGGTCAATGGGGAAAAAAAAAGGAGACATATGTACTACTATTTGTAATACTTTAAACAATAAAAAAATAAATAAAGAGAAAAAAAAATAATCTACACTAATAAAAGAGAAAGATGCAAATTGACTGTACCTTCACAATGCTCACCAGCCAATCAGGAGTGAGTATGCAAATTAACACAAGAAAGATGGTGGGTTAATTTGCATACACTCGCACCCAGCGGCTGGGGGCAGGACGCTTGCACTGTCGCCATCGTGACGATGCAGGTGTTCTGCACCGCCCCAGCTGCTCTGGGCCTCTGTGCAGCATGGGAAGGTGGAAAGGTGGCTCCGGGCCAGAGCGAAGGCGATGCTGGCAGCCAGGGGAAGGAAGGCCCGTTCTTGCATGAATCTTCATGCATCAGGCCTCCAGTAATAATAATAATAATAATAAAATTCAATCAAGCAGTATCGAGAAAAAACTGAACTCCATTTATATTCTCTTTAGGAAAAAAATATTGTAAAATAATTGTTTTATCCAAAGGCAACCAAGTATTTGCAATTTAAAAAATACAGAAAAATAAATTTTAAAAATATGTGGACACAAATAAAAAATATTATTTTGGCCAAAACCGGTTTGGCTCAGTGGAAGAGCGTCAGCCTGCGGACTGAAAGGTCCCAGGTTCGATTCCGGTCAAGGGCATGTAGCTTGGTTGCAGGCACATCCCCAGTAGAAGGTGTGCAAGAGGCAGCTGATCGATGTTTCTGACTATCTATCACTCTTCCTTCCTCTCTGTAAAAAATCAATAAAATATAAAAAAATAAAATAAAATAAAAATTATTTTGTCTTTTTTTCATATTTGCAGTAAATCAGTTCTTTTTAAACTTGCTTTTTTATATTTCTTTATTTCTCTAAATAACAGTCATGTTTGTATTTAATTTTTATTTATAATTTTTGTCCTTTAATAAAGTCCCATGCTTTTTTAAGCTTCAGGGTGCAGAAAATATGCATGCACAAATATGCAATGTGCACGGTGATAAAAATATATTTGTAACCTGGCTCGGTGTGGCTCAGTGGTTGAGTGTCGACCTACGAACCAGGAGGTCATGGTTTGCTTCCAGGGTACAAGCCCGAGCTATGGGCTCTGTCCCCAGTGTGGGGCGAGTGGGAGGCAGCCGTCTATCATTCTTTCTCATCATTGATGTTTCTATCTCTCTCCCTCTCCCATCCTCTCTGAAATCAATAAAAAAATATATTTTAATAAAGAAAAATGTATTTGTTAGTAAACAAAAAACCCCACTAATTCAGAATAATGATTTATATTCTACAGTAGAAACTTCTAACTAGTCTATCTGAAGATGTGAGAATTAAAATCACTGTATTTTATTTCAGTTAGAAAATTAATAGAGTGATCATATTAAGATAAAAATTGGTAAAAATTGACTTTCCTTTGATATAATAACTATTGGGTAAAATAGGAAAGATGACACAATAGTAACTCTGGGATTCATTAGATAGGTCAGTAGTTCACATACACAAGTGGACACACAAGATAAAATATGACACTGGAAAAGGGGGGATAGGCATGGATTAAAAGGGGACCCAGAAGGTCAAAAACATATTCTGATCTCCCATTTAAGATTTCCAACATTATAAAATTACATCAGCAGCGAAAACCAGAATTTCACAATAAGCTTCACCAAGGTTTTTATTTTTTTCCCCAATTCTTAACTTTCTTAAGAATTTTTCACATTCTTCTAAGTAGTTAAACAAAAGTTAAACATCTATTTTTTTTTCAAAGTTGACTTAAAAGTCATCAGATCTTGTGGGAAAATGCAAGTTCTTAAAAATGACTGCAGTTAGAAGCCAAGCAAATGTTATTGAAAGGTAGCATCAAAGAGTGAAATTGCCTTAGAGATATAATTTCAGTCATTGTGAAACCATTAGATACAATTAACCTTAGACTCATTGTGACCCTTCTGAGGAGTTATTTTTGAGGTAAGTACTGAATCTGGAAGCAACTGGAAAGGGTAACAAGTTTCACCCATTACGAAATTTATTTTAAGACAATAATACAAATTATGTTACATTATTAAAAGTGAATGAAGTAAACTTAAAAGTATTTATTTCTCATTTATGGTTTTCATTCAGTTCTAAAGGATGTATGTGTGCAGAGATAAACTCTTAGCAGTTAACATTACTTTGATCATTGCTAAGCTGAATTGTAAGTTTGTCTTACTAACTTTTGAGAACTTTTAAAAGAGATTTACTCCATCAAACCTCAGAGGGAAGGTAGGGGAGGGTGGGGGTAGGGGGGCGAGATCAACCAAAGGACTTGTATGCATGCATATAAGCCTAACGAATGGACAGGGACACCAGGGGGGTGAGGGCATGAGTGAGTGGGGGAGGGGGGGGTTGGGAAGTTAACGGGGGAATAAGGACAAATATGTAATACCTTAATCAATAAAGAAATTTAAAAAATAAAATAAAATAAAAGAGATTTACTTTGATTTTACTTAATTGCAGTATAACTCTTTCTGAATATTATTGGCAATTATAGTTTTCTGCCATTTGTAAGAAGTAGTCATAGCTTTTTAGTAAAAATAAATATAAGAAAGTTTGAAATAACATGCACTATTTTTCCCCCAAAAGTTCAGAATTGGGTGGCAAAGCTTTGAAGTTTCTAGACATGCAAACTTCATGTATAAAAGAGACTTTAGCACCCTGTGTGAGGACAGATTAATTACATCTTATAAAACATTTTCTAGGCCTAAATTGTAAGGATAAAATTAATACACTGGGGAGACTTAAATATATTCAGATGACTATGTTAATAGATAGTGTAGATTTCAATAACAAATAATTAGATTTCTAATTCCATTAAAATTCTCGTGATTATTATTGTAAAAAATAATAAAAGTCATAATTATCATGCCAGCCATCTCTAGGAGTGGGACTCTAGTCTATTGTTTAATCATTGAAGCTGAGTTTTGTTTACTCATTTGTTAAGATTTATAGAATACCTGTAGATATGCAAATTGATATTCTTAGAAACTATGATGATGGCGTGAAATATAATTTATGTTAACTACTTTAAGGGATTTTAGTTTGTTTAAGAAGATATGAGGCAATCAATTTAAATTTTATATACACAATTGGGAAATAACAGACATTAGAGATGTGAAATAAAAGAGAATACAGGTGTCCTCCAATTTCTGAAAGTTCACATTAAGCCATGTTAACAAAAGACCTACATTAGTACAATAATGGCTTTTTTTTTTTTTTCATAAAAGTGAAAATCTTCTTTGGATATTTTTCCGTTAGTAAAAACAACTACTAAAGGAAAATGATGTAACAAACTTTCAGAAAGGAACAACTTTCACTTTACATTATTTCAGCTTACCAAATACTTCATAGGGAATCTCTACTTTAGGATAGAGGGGGACATCAGCAGCCAGAATTAGTAGGTTTCAGGAAAAACGCCTATAACTGGAAAATTGATTTTTACCCTGGACATCATATAAAGGAAATTTCATTTGTAAACTCAACGAAGGGCTTCAACAAAAAGTCTTAATAGGTAAGGAAATTAGAAAGGATTTCTCAGAAGTCCTCAATCTCCATCACTTCCAATAACACCTTCTCCATGTCAATCCAACATCCAGTTTTTGTCATTTGGTAAATTCTATGATTTTTTTACATGATTAATTAATTCATTTACTGCTAAGGCAATAGAAATGTCTTTAGCTTCTTTTGGAGATGGTGGAATTGGGTTTGACTTGAACAGCTTTCCCAACAACCTCACAGACTCTTTCCTTAGCTGCAATGCCACACATTAGAGCTCTAATGTTTCTGGTTCTCCTGAGCCTCAGAGAGAATTAGGTAGTACCACCGTCCCTGTGTGTTACATGCACAGTGTGCACAGTCTTCTCCCCTTAGCCCTTCTGAGAAATGAAAGTCATGCTTAAACATTTTATTCCTCATTCTTAACTCAAGAATGATTAGCAGTTTTCCGAACATAATACCCAAATGTATGCCATTTGGTTAAAATAATGAAGCAACAAGATACTTCATAATGCATTTTTATGTATTACATTAAATATTTCATATTTACTAAAATGGAATTGCACCATATATGATTTTGTAAACTATCTTTCCACTCAATAACATATTTTTATGAAATAACTACCTCATTATTTTTAGGAGCATCATATATTTTATTGTTTCAAAAGGGCAATATTCATTAATCATTCTGCCTTTTATTCAGCAAGCATATACTACTATATGCCTGACTTTATTCTAAGCACTTTATGAATATTAACATATTTGATTATCATCACTACTATATGATGTAGGGTTATAACAAATAAAATTATATTAGCATCTCTAGACTTGTATATTTGTACAACCTTCTGGAAAGATTCTCAGGTGAGGAATTTTCAGATCAGATAGGAATTTTAACATTGATAGCTACCACTGAGCTGCGCTCTGAAAATATCTTATCAATTAATTCTACTAGGAGTAATTAAAAGTGGATGTTTTCCCATTCCTGCTAACACATGCATTCCTTCTGTTTAAAAAATATATATATTTTTAATATATATTTATTGATTTCAGTGATGAAGGGAGTGGGTGAGAGAGAGAAACATCAATGATGGGAGAGAATAATTGATCAGCGGCTTCCTGCATGCCCCCTACCAGGGATGGAGCCCACAACTCAGGCATGACCGTGAATCGAACTGTGGCCTCCTGGTTCATAGGTCCACACTCAACCACTGAGCCACACCAGCCTGGCTGCATTCCTTCTCTTTGAAGTCACTAATGAATCAGCAAGTACACCCAGTCAGCTCTGTGAGTCACTCTGTGAACATGAGAAGTTAAAGATAGCTAAATATCAACATAATATCAATGTTGGAAGCTGCTCCATACAAAAAGGTCTGGATCATTACCCACATTTTTAAGAGCTCCTTCTTAGCAAAAGGACAAAATTTCATTCTGTTGAGGAGAAATTAAAATACAAGTCAATATATTATGTACTAAACTTTAACTTTCTAACAGTTGTTCTTCATCTTCATCTTGATTACTTCCTCAGTACTAGGTGGGAACTGCCATATTGTTTTCCACAGGAGCTGCAGCATCCTATCTAATAAAGAGGGAATACACTAATTGATTGTCATGCCCTCACAAAGATGGTGGCACCCACAGCCAATAAGGAGGGAACATGCTAATTGCCATGCCCTCAAAGATGGCGGCACCCAGTCCCCTTTGCCCCCCAGTCAACCAGGGCTGGCCCGAGGTGCAGGCAAGCCCCAGATGGCAGCTTCCCAGCCTCCCAGCAGACACCCAAGATGCAGGCAAGCCTGGGATGCCAGCTGCCCAGCCACCCAGGGCTGGCCCAAGGGACGACCAAACGACTGAACAAGTAGGCTGCATGGGGCGACCAGGCCAGCAGAAGGGTTAGTGAGGGATGACCAAACGACTGAACAAGCAGGTTGCGTGGGGTGACCAGGCCAGTGGGGGGGGGGGGGCATGAGGGGTGACCAGGCTGGCAGGGGGGGGGGGGGAGCAGTTGGGGTGACCAGGCCAGCAGTGGAGCTGTAGGGGGCAACCAGGCTGGCAGGGAGGGGGCAGTTGGGGGCGACCTGGCCAGCAGCGGGGGGAAGTTAGGGGTGACCAGGCTGGCAGGGGGGGCAGTTAGGGGCAATCAGCCCGGCACACAGAGGCAGTGAGGGGAGACCAGGCAGGCAGGCAGGTGAGCAATTAGGAGCCAGCAGTCCAAGATTGTGAAAGGGATGTCCGACTGCCAGTCTAGACAGGCAGTTGGACATCTCCTGAGGGGTCCCGGATTGGAGAGGGTGCAGGCTGGGCTGAGGGGACATCGCCCCTCCACACCCATGCACTAATTTCATGCACCAGGCCTCTAGTTTTACATAACCACCAAAAGTGCATGGGGTTCAAATTTCTACACATCCTGTCTAAGACTTGTCATTTATTTTCTTTCTTCCTTTTTTACCTCCCTCCCCTTTCATCCATCCCCCCTTTCTCTCTTTTTGTTCTTTCTTTTTTATAATAGCCATTCTAATGGTTATGAAGATATCTCATTGTGGTTTTTATATTATAACCCAAATGATTTGTAATGTTGAGCTTTCATGTGCTTAATGTTTTGCATATCCTATATAATAAAAGCCTAGGTGGCGTCACACATGACATCATCACAAGATGGCTGCCACAAGATGGCCACTCTCATGTCGTCACAAGATGTCCACACATGATGGCTATCACAAGATATCCACCACAAGATGGCTGTCACAAGATGGCCATCACAAGATGGCCACCATAAGATGGCTGGCAGGAGAGGGCAATTGGGGGCAAACAGTCCAGCAGGGGAGGGCACTTGGGGGTGATTGTGCTGGCAGGGGAGGGCAGTTGGGGGTGATCAGGCCAGCAGGGGAGCAGTTAGGTGTCAATCAGGCAGGCAGGGGAGTGGTTAGGGGGTGATCAGGCTAGCAGGCAGGCAAGTGGTTAGAAGCCAGCAGTCCCAGATTGTGAGGGGGATGTCTGACTGCCAGGGGGTCCCAGATTGGAGAGGGTGCAGGCCACGCTGAGGGACAACCCCCCTCCCATGCACAAATTTCATGCACCAGTCCCCTAGTCTTTAGAGAAATGTCTATCCTGTCCTTTAGCAATATTTTTAAATTGGGTTGTTGTTTTTGAATTGTAGGGGTTCTTTACATTATTCTGGATGTTAATCTCATCAGATACATGATTTGAAAGTATTTCCTCTCATTCTATGGGTTACTTTTTCACTGTTTTGATAATGTTCTTTGATGAACAAAATATTTTTAATTTAGATGAGGTTCATAATTTTTATTTTTGTTGTTATTTTTGCCTATGTCATTTGTATCACATCCAAGAAATTATTGTCAAATCCATTGTCATGAAGCATGCCTCCTGTGTTTTCTTCTAAGTGGTTTAACTCTTGTGTTTACCTCTTTGATCCTCTGAGTATTTTGTGTAAGGTCATGGTCCATTTTCAAACTTATGCATGTGAATAGCTATAGTTTCCAACAACATTTGTGGAAAAGACTGTCCTTTTTGCATTGTATTGGTACCCTTGTAAAAAATCACTTGACCATGTATGTAAGGGTTTATTTCTGGAATCTCAATTCTATTCCTTCAGTATATATCTCTGCTACACTTTTATGCCTCTACTACATTGTTTTGATTACTATATCATTGCAGTAAATTTTGAAATCAGAAAGTGTGAGTTGCAGTTGGGGGCAACCTGGCCAGCAGCAGGGGGCAGTTAGGGGTGACCAGGCTGGCAGGGGGGGCAGTTAGGGGCAATCAGCCTGGCACACAGAGGCAGTGAGGGGAGACCAGGCAGGCAGGCAGGTGAGCAATTAGGAGCCAGCAGTCCAGGATTGTGGACTCAAACTTTATTCTTTTTTCCAAAATTGTTTTGTCTATTCGGGGTTTTCTGAATTTCCATGTGAATTTTAGCTTGGATTTTTATATTTCTGCTAAAAGAAAATGCCAAGGGAATTTTGATAAAGATTGCATTGAATCTATAGACTGCTTGGGGTAGTATGGTCATTCTAACAAAGTCATCCAATCCATAAACACAGGTTGACTTGTCTGGCTTTGGTATTAGGGCAATGCTGACCTCAGGAGATATGTTAGGAAGTATTCCTTTCTCTTTAATTTGGAAGAATTTGAGAAGGATTGGTGCTAAATCTTCTAAGAATAATACAATTTACCCACAAAGTCATCTGGTCCATGACTTTTTTGTTGTTGTTGAGAAAGTTTTTGATTACTAATTCAACCTCCTTAATTACTGATTCAACTTTACTAGTTATAGATCTATTCTGATTTTCTATTTCTTTGTGATTCAGTCTTAATAGGTATTGTATTTCTAAAAATTTGTCCATGTAATATAGGTTAAATAACTTTTTGGCTTACAAATGTTTATAGTATATAATCCATTTTTTGGTAAAATTGGTAATTTTGTCACCACTTTAATTTATGATTTTAGTTTTTTGAGTCGTCTCTTTTTTTAATCAATCTAACTGAAGTTTGTTGATCTTTTCAAAGGATCAACTTTTAGTTTCATTGATTTTCCCTATTGTTTTTAACTATTTATATTCACTATAATCTTTATTATTTCTTTTCTTCTACTATCTTTATGCTTAGTTTACTCTTCTTTTTCTTTATTCATTAGAATATAAAGTTAGGTTGTTGTTTTGAGACCTTTCCTCTTTTTTAATGTTTTACAGCTATAAATGTTCCTGCATAATTTTGCTGCATTCAATACATTTTAATAGATTGTTCTTTTATTTTCATTTGTCTCAAGGTATTTCCTAATTTCCTTTGTAATTTCTTCTTTGACTCATTGGTCATTCAAGAGTGTGCTCTTTAATTCACACATAATATTGAATTTTCTAATTTCTCTTCTGTAATCGATTTCCAGTTTCATCCACTGTGATCAGCAAATATATTTTATATTATTTCAGCTTCTTATAAATTTACTAGAACTTGTTTGGGCCTTATATATGATCTTTCCTAGAGTATGTTTCAGGTGCACTTAAAAGAAAAATGTGTATTCTGTTCCTCTAGGGAAAATTATTCTGTAAATGATCAAATGTGTTCATAGATATAAGTCCTTAGAATAGTTCTAGTCACATATTTATCTATCAACAAATAATTAAATATTATTGCTATTATGTAAATTCTGCATATATCAATGTTATAATAATATTTGTTTAATTGATCTTCTGAGCAGTTTTAAAATACTGGTAAAGCTCAATTATTGTTTTGACTTTTATGTATGCATACATTAATGAATCATGTACATGTTGCTTAAATATTTACATGCTACTTTATCAATATTCTATTACTGTGGAATCTCATAAGACAAAATTTATAATTAATTTTAATTGAAAATATTACCTAAAATGTTTAATTATGCCTTCTATTTGTCTACTCTTTCCAATGAGCACTTTGATACACTGACAACAAAAATAAAAATAATTATGTTTACTATTAGTTGAGGCTATTTATCATTCTACTACTTGATTTACAAGTATTTTACTCACAGATATTATGTGAGATATGCAAAATTATCATCTTTCCATTATATTTGAAGAAACTATAATTAATACATAATTTTATCAGACTCATATCTCCATCAGTGAAAGATTCTTTTGTAGCTATATGATTTAGCAAAGCTAAAATATTTTTGCTAGAATACTAATCAAACTCATTTTGCGAGAGAAAGATTAATGACTAAGAGGATTTTTATTTTATAATTTTCTTCCTAGCCAATTTTGCTTCATTTATTTAACCTATAAATCAGAGTATAATTCAATATGTAAAATATCATTACCAATGAGTTTGTCAAAAATATGCAAACAATATACAAGAAACTTATTTCATCATATCATTATAATTTTTGCTCTGCATATGCCTATACTGTTCTTAAAAAGAGAAAATTCACTCTTTTCATATGAATAAAACTTCACTTTATCAAATTGTAAAAGTTTTCTAAGATTTATTCTTTATCAAAATAGCCTACCACTTTTTTTAAATGACAACATACATGCTTGCCCCCCACCTTGTGAAACTGACAAACAGATCCAAGCTGAATAAGAGGTACCTTATCTTCATTGTTCCAATGATGTAGAAGTCACAGGCAATGTTTAGGATGCCAATGACAAATCTCAGGATAGGTATAGAAATAGCAATTATGATCATAATTTCCTGAAGGGTAAGAAAAGCACCTGGGAAAAGTCTACTTCAATCTTTCATTATAAAAACCATTTTTGCAGAAATACAGCCTTAAAGTGTCCTTCACTTTACCTTTAGTGTAAAGAAGCAAGTGAGCAAAACCCCAGCTAATAATAGGAGATTGTATTCCTTTTTTGAAAACAAGTGCCTGCCTATTCCTAAGGTAAGTGCTCATTTACTCCAGTACCTGACTAATATCTCTAGCACAGTATAAATATTGCACTTTATAGTGGAAAAAACACACACACAGGTGATATTTTAAAAAATCATCAGTTGAAATCAAAATCACTTTGAATATGCTTTATTAAAGATGGCAGAAAAAATGCATATTACAAAAAGGTTGATATCAACTGTTTTAAGGAAAAACTTAAATGAACTGTGTGAAGTGTTAAACTTCAATTTCTTTCAAAATTCACATATCTAGAACTAACTACTTTTTTTTCAGTACTACTATCTCTGCAAGAATTGGAAACCATTTTCTGTAAAGGGCCAGAAGGAAAATATTTTAAGATTTGTGGGCTATTTGGTCTCTGTTGCAACTATTCAGTTCTGCTGTTTTAGCATGAAAGCTGCTGCAGAAAATACATAAATGGGTGAGCGTAGTTGTGTTCCAATACAACTTTGTTTACAACAGATGGAGTACTGGATTTGTTGCATAGGCTGGAGTTTGCCTACTCCGTTTATGAGAGTGTCACTAAAGCTTTGGTATACCTTGGGAATCGAAACTTGTAAGTTCAATGACAGTGAGAAGAGTCTGGGGAATTTCCATTAAGGTGTGCATTTCCGTGGCACTGTTTATTATTTCTTCCACTGTATTTTATTCATTGTAATACCAGCTATCTGAAATAATCTCTAAAATATCCATTATGTATTGTATCCTTATTCTAGGTCAGTGTTGCTTAAATTACAATCAGTCATTAATTCAGGAGCTCCGCCTTTACTATGGCAAGTCACTGGTCCCCTGGATCATCTCAGGGATTTTAGAGAAAACGGTGTGACTTCCATTTGAGGAATGTCATGGGGAGAATCATGCATTCATTACTGTCAGCAAAAACTAAAGATTGGTGAACAGCTTTTTTCACAGCTCTCTAAATCTGATTAAAAACCAATGGGCTCATGTCTAATAAACATACCCTTTCAATTCCCGCATGTAATTTAGAGATCACAGCAGGAAAATACCTATCAGTGTGCTGCTGCACAGGCTGGGGGTGTAAGGAGCTCACGATGGATTCCACAGCCTCCTTGACTAATGTCTCCAACATGACTTGTTAATCTCTGCAATGATCAAGTGGCTATTAACGATAAAGCCATGCTAACCTTTTCAAGAATTAGAAGAGCGTGACTACAAGGGAAGCAGCATGGCTTCCTGGAGAGGCATCCTTACAGGTGAAAGATCGGCCCATCCGGCAGGGGTATTATTTATGCATTATTTATACAGTGTGTCTGGGGTCTGCATGAAATATGGAAACCCCGTCCAGGAAGTGCCTTTCTCAGCAGGACTATTTCAGTTAAAGTGCACAATGGAAGGGCTGAGTTTCCAAAGCTGATTAAAAATGAAGACAATAGGAGTGACAGGATTTCTTCTTCTCTCTGGGCTTGAGTCTATGCAGAAACAGAACTAATGAAGAATGTAGGTGAACATAAATGGGCTGTGACACTGGAGTTTATTGTAGAAAAGTAACATAATTATTTACATTATTAGCTTCTTTCTCTGCACCTTCTCTTAGATTTACCGTTATGTAGTGCATATTCTTCTACCTTAAAGGAAAAGAGCTGTTTCTTCACAAACTCGGTTACTTCTACTTTTTACCTTGACATGAACCTTCCTGGAAATATTAAAGCACTAACCTTAGTACCCAATTGAATGGGTGAAGGGCAAAGAGAAAATTTTTAAAAATATATTTGTTAATATATTTAAAAATTTGCTACAGTGCTTCAGCTAGCATCTTAATATCTCATACCCTAAATTAATCTGCTCAGTGTTTTCTAACCAGACAAACATTCTCACATTTCTCTGATATCCACTAATTCTTTTTATAATTCCATGACTTTGAAAATTCTGTCCTCGGTGCCTAGGATATATTTTTCCCTTCCATGCCTGAGAATTCAGGGACTTTCAGAGTAGTTGTGTGTGGTTTACAGTGTACACCTGTGCATGGGTATATAATGAATTAACTCATTGTTACGTCCTCTCTGAAGCTTTCTCCAGCTTTGAGTTGGCAGATGCCTTTCCTGTGTTTCTATAGCTCTTTGTATATATCTCATTCTAATTTTAAATGCATCACTTCAAATTATACTACCTATCTCCTTACAGTGGAAACAGAAAAATTATAAATCTAATTACAGTATCATAAATTCCACCTTAGAAAATAAGGCTTCCGTTGGCAAGCTCTTAGTAAAGAATCTTGAGGGAGACCATTTGCAGTAAATTAAAGATGAGCACAAATTCTTTGTTTACAGAATACTTTTCCCATTTAGAGGAGCTGGACTTCCCCTTTGAATGTGGCTGATTTTTGTGACTTGATTCATTAACAGAATGCAGTGGATGTGGCTTTCTGGGACTTCTGATGCAAGACCACAAGAAACCTTTAAAAGCTCCTGCCTGGCACTCTTGGAATGCTGGCTTCTCAAGATTCCACCTTTGGAATACTCACCCTTAAAACTCAGTCATCATGTTGTGAGGGAACCTAAGCAGTTTTGGGAGAGAGCTACATGGGGAAGAATCAAAGCCCCCAACTGACAGTCTGAAGCCATTTTGCAATCAACAGCAGCACCAATTTTCCCTCCATGGAGGGAGCAGTCTTGGAAATGGGTCCTCCAGCCTCAGTCAAGTTGCCCCAGCTATGGCCACATGGACCAGAGATAGCTCTGCCTAACCAGTGGGCTACTGAGAACAACTAGTGATTGTTGTTGTGGTTGATTAAGTGATTGATTAGGCCTCTAATTTTGGGATATTTTGTAATTTAGCAATAGATAACTAGAACAATGATGGCACTGATGTTTAAAGAAAGTCTCCCCTTGCCATAAATAATCTTACATATATGAGAGAAAAGTTAGTAAATATTTACATTACCCTTATATTAAACATCTTTGATTTTCCTATAAATAGACCTTAATATGCCAAACCAAAATGAAGCAGAGAAAAAAATATAAATATATTACATCATGAAATGGTAAAACTTAGAGAGGTCCCTAAGATTATCTACCACTTAATAGAGAAAGAAAAAACGAAGTTCACATAATTAGGTGACTTACTCTAGGTCACACAGAAACAATCAAGATAGTTCCCTGATTCTAGGTCTGGGTTATTAGAACTCAAATGCAAATTTTTAAAAAGAATAAAAAGATATATATATATATATGGCATGCAGTCAGATTTCTATTTTTTCAAAACTTTCAAGTAGAAATAATATATCAATGAAAGGACCTTTGAACATACAAGCTTTCCTGTATCAGCTTTAGCCTATTACTATTGTAGTACTATGTTCAGTGACAGATGGCTGGGTCACTCAGTTACTAGGGGATATAAATATTTCAAACTGATTATATATGGGCCTTTAAATAAGAAGATAAGATATTTTTATAACCTAATGTCCCTTGTATTATGCAACTCCCCTTAAATGTCCATAACTAAATGTATTCATCGAGGACATCTAGGCCCATTTATATTGCAGAAGAGTCTCACAAAATAAAAATAAAGCCACAATAAATCACTTTAATGGGTGATAGTTTCAAGAGTGTCTCTAGAATAAGACATCACTTATTGGCACATTATAGGTGCCTACAAGTATTCTATTGCTACACTATGGAACTTGAAAGAAAAGCAGTTGAAAAAGTTGAATGCAATGATGATGTGAGAATTGAAGGGAAAGGATTAAAGATTAGAGTCCCTTTCCCCACCATGGGAGCTACAACATAGTCTCTTGGACTTTGAGGCAACCTGTTAGTGAGTAGCTGTGTGTTGATGTGTGAGGGGTTCTGGTAATACAGAAAAGCTTCTTATGTGGTTAAATTTGTAGGCTAAGAATCATATCAAAAGCAGGTGTTTTAGAAATACCTTGAATCTCAAGTCTCAAAGACTATTTTCCAAGTCCAGCGTTCCACCTGTTGTTTTTGCACCATACAAAGGGCCTCATCTCCTTCCTGATGCTCCCTCCTCTGGACCACATAAACCATCTACTCTCAGATGGGTCACCTCTTTGGTAGTGCTCTCTTCCTCCTCAAAGTGCTGGCTTCTCTTTGGTATAAAACCACAATTAGGTAGCTATGAAAGACAAAAAGAGGCATCATCTTAGATCAAATTCTTCTTTCAGTCCTAAAACAAACATTCCTAAGGATGAAATAAAGAGCCTTGCTTGAAGTAGGAAAAAAGGAAGACATATGAACAAATACTTTAAACTATTTATATTGTTACCCTACTGGAGTTGGATATAAGTTAAGGGAAATGGTAGGCTCAGGAGTATTTACCATATATCTGGGTTGCGAGTCTGGTTGAATGGCTGGGCTTCTACTAAGATGAGGAGGAGTAGCTATGAACCATATTTGGAAAAAATGATCAATTTTATTTTGTATATGTTCAGTTTGAGATGATGGACAGCTAAAGGGAGATGCCAAGATGGCAGCTCTGTAATTGTGTCTGGAGCTCTGGAACAAAGTCTGGACTAGAGATAAATTTATGTCAGGTTTGTATAATGGTGATGCCAATGAAAGCTTTGGGGAGTAGGTGAGATTATGTAGAGAGATGGCATATGGTGAAGAATGATTTAAAGGCTGTGTAAAAAGGGGTAACATGACAAAAATGATGAGTGTAGTCGGGCCAGTGTGACTGAGTGGTTGAGCATAAACCTATGAACCAGGTCACATGCACAGGTCGCAGGCTTGATCGCCAGTAGGGGGTGTGCAGGAGGCAGCCGATCCATGATTCTCTCATTATTGATGCTCCCTTCCTCTCTAAAATTAATTAAGAATTTACTAAAAAGATGATAAGAGTGCAGACAGAAGAAAAATGAGAAGAGTATGATATCAGAAAAACTAAGGAGATAATGTTTCAAGAAGAAAATGGACACTGGCATCAATTATTCCTCATAAATAAAGTAAGGAGAGAACTCTAACCCATTTTAACTCACTAGGCTACTTTCCAGGGATGCGTTTGTTAGTTTCCTAAACATGCTACCATCTCTTTCTTCTCTGAGTTTCACACTGCTGGCTGCTCAGTATGCCAGAAGTGAACTTTCTCTCCTTATCACTGGACTAGTCATTTTTCAGCCTTCAAAGTTTTAACTTAAAAGTTACTTTTTCATCTCTCCCCAAGGTAGGCCAGGATTCAATTTACAAGCTCATGTTATACTTTGTATTGTATTGTTATTACTTAAAAAAAAACTGTTATTCCTTCCCATTAAACTATAACCTCCATGAAGATTGGGATCATGCTTATTTTGTGTACTACTATATGTCCAGGATATAGCAAATGCTTTTTAAGTGTGTGCTGAATTAATAAATAAATAGAAGAAAAGTTGTTTTGTGATTGTTGCTTTTTTAATTAAAAAATCATTCATCTTGCCTCTTCCCCCCACCCCCCTACCCCCTCGCCAGGCTTCTCTGATTCCTCTCTGAATGCTCCTCGTTTTCTTTTGAGGCATCTGTAAGTCTGCCTTTAAATGTTGGTCTTCCCAGGGTTCAGTTCTTGCCCACCTTCTCTTGTTAAACAATATCCATACACACATTTATGCTTTATTTACTATACTCTGCCCTAACCGGTTTGGCTCAGTGCGTCAGCCTGCGGACTCAAGGGTCCCAGGTTCTATTCCAGTCAAGGGCATGTACCTTGGTTGCGGGCACATACCCAGTAGGGAGTGTGCAGGAAGCAGCTGATCGATGTTTCTCGCTCAGCAATGTTTCTAACTCTCTATCCCTCTCCCTTCCTCTCTGTAAAAAATCAATAAAATATATAAAAAGTATGAAGCTGATATTTGCTATAATATGATCAATATTATGTATTCATCTTTGACCTCAGTTCCTTCCTATGATATTACCTAAATATCCTTCTATTTATTAAATATTTTAATTTGATGTTTCCCTGGCCCCTGGATTCAATATAACCAATAATATAAGAATAAACTCTAATACATTTCTCCACCTGTATGCACAAACCTCAGACATTAGCATCAACATGCTCCTGGTCACCTAAGGAAAATATCTGGAACTCATCATAAACTACTGTGGGTTTTTGCCCACCATATCTCAATCAGCTACAAGTTTGAAAAATCTTTTGAAAGTTTTTGTTCTATGTCTCAATTTTTTAGATCCAGTGCCTATTGTTCATCAAAAAGTTTTTGGAAGAGCTTCCTTTCCTAATTTCTTAACCCCCCGCTCACTTGTCCCTCCGTTTATTTTGTATATTGTTGAGTTACCTTCTAAACAGCTTGTTTCAAACTCTCCTGCTTCAAACTCTTTAGTGAGATTCCTTTCATAACTCTCTCTAGCAAGGCAGAAGAAGCCCTCCCTGTCATGGTTCCTGCCTCCCTCTGACATTCCTGTCTTAGTGCACCCTCCCACCATCATTACAAAATTGTAATTCCTTGAATGTGCATGTTGTTTTTATACCATTATGACTATGTCACCTACTTCCTCTCCCTGAAACAGTCCTTGCTGTAACTCTTGTCAAAACTAAACAAACAAAAACCTGAAAGAGTGATCAAGTTTTAATTTTTGTGTGTGAAGCATGCCACTCCCATATCCAGACAATAAGTCATTTCTGAGATAACACTACTTTCTAATTAGATTTGTTGCTACATTTTATCACTGAATTCTCATGGTTTCCTTACCTTTGTCTTTTACTTCTCTACTATATTGTAATCTCTTTTGCATTCATGGTACTAGAGCTAACTTCATATTTTTAAGGCCTACCACAATATCTATACACAATGTTTTATAAATTTAAATTATCAGCTTCTCAAAACATAATTATTAAGAGTTTTGAAACTAATTCCCATCCTGTTAGAATTCTGGTCTTCCTAAAATTAGTCTCATTTCTAAAGCAACCACGCTACTGTATTACCAAACTCAAAATTAATCAGTGTTCAATTTAGATCCATTTATGTCATAAGATATTGGTATATAAGTAGGAAGTATTTGTGTTGTTGGTGGTGGTGTTACTAACTGAATTGATTATCTTGTTGGGAAAATATTAGAGGCATCATGTTTGTGCTAAACTAAGTAAAAATTTAGGAGTACGTGACTTTCATTATATGTAAAATATTGGAAATAAGATAATGTTAAACTATCAACTAGAAAATTACTTTAGTACTGTAGCATATCATCTTCTCATGCATGAACTCTATAAAGTCACTTATGAAAAATACTCTATAAACCTCTGTGGCAATGGGGAAAGGAATTAAAACTCAAGTAAAATTAAATTCTAGAAGATTAATATTGACTGTTATGTTTGATGATAACAATAAACATAATGCAAATTTAACTTACTTCTTTAAAATACTAGTTGATAACTAACAATGGTACCATTTTAGCACAGGTAACTACTTGTGTTTGAGTGTCCCAAAAGGTAACATGAATTGCAGTAATAAAGAGGTGCTTAGTTCATTGATGTTTTATATAATGTCTAAAGTAAAATTATAATTTCTTTCGAGTCCCTGGAATATTCAGCGACTGCATAAAGAATCTATTATTCATTTCAGGCTACTTTTCAGTGATACATTTTTTAGTTTACTTACACACCTATCTTTATTTTTAATTAATTGTTATTTCCTATTGGGGTATTAAGCATATATAAATAAGTCTTCAATTACACAACAAGGTCTCATAAGCAGGAGATGTTTTTGAAGATATGTTGTTTCACAAATATTGCTCAATAAGGAGGAGGATGCCCACTCACTTAAATGAAGAGCCTTCCTTTATTTACTAGTTGAAATCAGGTAAATTCATCTGCCATTAACATGACAGTTGTGAATCTGGTGTGTTAATAAGGTGAGCATCCTCCTGTGCACCAAAGGGTTGCCTCTTCAGTTCCCAGTCAGGGCACATACCTGGGTTGCAGATTCCATCCCCAGTTGGGGCACACACAGAAGGCAACTGATCCATGTTTTTCTCTCTCTCCCTTCCTTTCTCTAAGCATGTCCTGATGTGAAGACTAAAAAAATAAAACAAAATAAAATAACACATTAGTGGAACCCTTCTGAATTTGTTTCCAAAAGATAGTTCCTACATATACTAGTACATCAGCATCACCTTAGAGCTTGTCAGAAACGCAAATTTGTGGGTTTACCTCCAGAACTTCAGATTCAGAAATTCTGGGGTGGGGCTCAGCAGTCTGTGTTGTTTTTGTTTGTTTTTTGCTAATCCTTACCTGAGGATAGTTTTCCATTGATTTTTAGAGAGAGTGGAAGGGAGGGGAGATACATCGATGTGAGACAGACACAATATTGATTGCCTACCACAGGAGCCCCAACCAGGACTGGGGATTGAGCCTGCAACCGAGGTATGTGCCTTTTGACTGGAATCAAATCCAGGACCCTTCAGTCTGAGGACTGATCCACTGAACCAAACCAGCTTGGGCAGCAGTCTGTGTTTTAGTAAGCCTTCTTAATGATTCTGATGCAGACTAAAATTGAAGAAGCTCTACCTTCAAGTAGATGGGTTCATGGAATTTTGGAGTCTAAAGGAAACTTAAGAACTATTTCATTTTCTAGATGATGCCAATGGTAATAAAATAAAAAAAAGAAAAAGAAAAGAAAGAGAAAAGCTCTAGACAGCTTCATAGCTAAGTGAATTTTTAAACTCCTGGTCCTATGCAAGCTTCTAATCCTTGGGAGTCAAGCATAGAAGTACTCCTAAAATTGGAGCATGCACACACAACACACATTCACACACACTCATGGCTGCATCCTTAAAGTATTTACATTCTAGCATTTACTTTTTCAAGTAGTTTTTTAAATTTTTATTAACCTCTCAAGTGAATTAGACTTTGTTACTTTATAAGCAATGGCCAATTATTTCATATTTTAAGAGGTAGATTTAATAAGGCTTAATATTCTGAGCCATCAGATATGCCATAAATCTAGAAACAGCTTGGTCAATATCAATCAAATTCATTAAATGGTTTATATGTGGAGAAACAGTTAAGAGAGAGACAGCAACAAGTCTCTTTCATCATAAATCATTCTCAAAAGATATTTTAAAACAAAAATTTGCATTCTAACCCAGGTATATTTGATTAAACTTACCTATTTAAAGCAGAAACATTAAAATTTTGATTCTGTTTTAAAGACTTCACTGCAGTTGCAATCATTATTTTATATAATAACTTTTTCCTAGTTCAGTCATGTATAAAAGTACTTTCTTAATTTGTCTATCTGTGTGAGTAGACATGCTATTCTTCAGAAATTAAAATGTTCACAGTGCAAAAGCTTTGTTTTCCTAAAGAAAAGGTAGGAGAAATGAATGGAGACAGATCCCCTATAAAGAGTTGAAACTGCGCCAAAAGGAAATTGCATTTTCCAAAAAAGGTCTCATTGTTGGGGAAAACACAAGACACGGGCCAAATAAATCAAAGTCCTATTTCAATGAGCCCATCTGAACAAAACCGCAGCACTAGATTCATTACCTTGGAAGATAGATCAAATCCATGGGGTTTTCCAAAGGAGTTCAAGTTTAATTTTCAGTCTTATTCTGGTTATTAATATGTTTGGACAAAGAGGGACTTTAAATATCTGCTTGAGAATAGTCAGAAATATGTATGTTATTGAAGGGGAACGCACTGAGGTGCTATATGACTCCAGCAGCAATGGTGGCTGGGGAATGTTGGACTCAACTCTCTGTAGCCTCAGGTTTGGCTGACTACCCAGAAACTGGAAAGCCGCCCAAACACAAATGCCGTGCTCACAGAAAGGAGGTTAATGAATGTATAGAGTGTGATCAATGCTGATGTTATCTGTTAACTTAGAAATGCATTGTCCTTTCTGGTGGTCTATGTGACTGCACCAGAAGCTTTTACTGTTAACCCCTGTAGAGAGAGACCCTGCCCTGGGAGGGGTATGCATTCTTCCCAGCTGGCCACCACTGGGAGCAGCTGCTTTACCAGTGTACGTTGGTTTCTCCTATTAAAGCTCCCAGGAATTTGAATAAGGCTATGTGTCAGCTCTTCAAAATCAATCCTGAATTTAAGACTTTTAGGGCTTTCCCCCAACAGTTATACTTAAACCTATGGCCACCTCTTCACCCACCACGCCCCCCAAAAAATTCCAGTAAACAACAGCATGAGCAAACTATACTGTGTTTTTGCATAACTTGCCATTCCATATCAAGTCATATACATACAGGCTGTAGATAGAATGAGCCAGATAGTTTCCTAGAATTAGGTTAAATAACGCTGGAACTGCCAGTAGTAAATTAACACAACTTCTGTAGGGCCTACTCTGCTTTTAATTAGGTTAGCAGCTGTAAATCTGACTGAGAATGTTTCTCCTTGAGCCCAGTTAGGACCTGTCACAATACCCTAGGATCCTAATCTGGTTTTTATTTAACAAGAAAGGTGTAAAGGGAAGGCTAGATAACATAGGCATGCCATTTACACAGCTTTTCTAGAAAGCTTGAGATTAACACTCTCCAAGTCTGATCCCCACTGATTGAAGGGGGAAGGGACAAAGGTAGTTTAGACGCATGCCCATTAAGGTCTGAGTAGCATGGGAAGGCACCTACCTGCCTGTCAATCACACCTGGGAGCATGTCGGTGGCCAGAATGGGCGTGGCCACTGCGAGGATGCAAAACCTGAATATTTAAACTTCTGAACCGCCATAATGGACTAATGGACTTTTAATTATGCCAAATGCTGAACTGGACCTGGCTGCAACATGGAATAGACACACGCTGGCTTTCCTTTCAGCTCTGCTGAACTCCCAGCTGCTCCTTTTCCAGGACTGGTTTAAGGGGCAGGGGACTTTGCAACCCAAGTAATGTAACTCCATGCAGATAAAGCCTTTTACCACATCTCACTCTCCCATGGGGGCTTCTGAAAAGTCTTATTTCAGCAGCGCCCCAAGAGCCAACCCCTCCCATGGGCGAGACAGGAATCTGATTCTCTGGTAACGCTATGACTGAACTTCCCTTTAGTAAACCATGATGGGAAAACTGTCTAAAAGATTTCAGAAAATTGGAACCACTGTTTTCTACATCTAGTAATGCACAGCACTGCAACTAAAAAATAATTTTAATTCAAGTATTGAAGTTATAAGTCAATTATGACCCACTTTAAGATCAAACCCTTATGATAATAATATACTGGTCTGATGAGGGATTAGATCTTGTTATTCTTAAGATTGATGGGATCTATAGTATTATAGTTTCTCATGTAGTGTAATACCCTTGAGTCTATCTCAAAGACAGACTCTGTCTAGTATCTCACAGAGCTGCAGATGTTTGAACAATAAAATAGTATGCATTAACTGTTTACAATGAAACTTTTAGAATTTATATCATGTATTAGATAGAAAACATGAATAAAGAAAAATCCTGTATATTTCCTCCTCTTTAGAAAGAATATAGCAATTTAAGCTTTCTGCCTGTATATGGTCCCATAAAATTTATAGAGAAAGAAATTAAATGTATAAAATGATTTATAGGTGGATTAAAAAAGCTTGCAAGTTTGGGATTTCATACATCTTCATGAAAACTGTTATAAATCTCTGTAACTTATATTGCTTATTTTACCTCAACAGAAGCAGCATAAACAGAACAAGCAATTATCTGTAATAAACTTTTTCTTTAATATTGCGGCAATCCCATTTTTTAACACACTTGTCATAATACATCTTGTGCTCAGAAACTGCTTGTATCTTTTGCAGACACTGTAGTTACTATGGGTAAGTCAATGTGGCTGTAATGTTGACAGTAAATTATTAACAGGAATGAAATCTTAGCTATAACTTTTGAGAGCTAGCTAACCTTTTGCATGAACCAACTCTTAGTTTTAGCATTTATAAAAAAAAAGTCAAGAGTAATATATTCTGTTTACGGTTTTAAGAACATTTGTTAAATAAGTTCCAGATTCTATAGAGCATTGTATACAATCTGAGATATTAGATGAGTTGAACAATATCATAAATATGAACCACTCATAAAAGTGTTCAGCCTGTGTTGCTAAGAATTAACAATAATCTATTATTTTAAGTTTGAAATTTAAAAGCATTAAATTATTAAAATGACACTAATTTTAATGATGAAATTCCATTGGCCAGTCTGCAACAAAAGTTAGAAAGTAGACATACATTTTTTTTAAAGGAATACAGGCATACTTGGAGATATTACAATTTGCTTCTGGATCACCACAATAAACTGAGTCCTTATCTTTTTGCTGATGAAAGGTCTTGCCTTCACTTTGTGAAAAATGCAGTATCTGTGAAGTGCAGTAAAGTGATGCTCAGTAAAATGAAGTATGCCTGTGTTTTAGTAAATTTTAAGGAAATTTAAAGATTTGTGCAAGAAGATGATATTAGTAATGGAGACTAGATTTTTCAATATTCTGGAAAATTTAAAAATCCATATTTAAATTGTATGTCATGATTTTCCAATGTTCACTCAATTTAAAAACAAAACAAAACAAAAAAACGTGTGCTGGCCTAACAACGACAAAAATTCTACCTGTTTTTTCTACTCTCTGAGCTAGTCTCAGCCTCCTTGGGGCATACAAGTGAAATTTTTATGGCATTGTGTACTGTCATTATATTCTAATGAAATTTCCTTTAGATCAATACCCATTAGTGTATTCACACTCATACTGAGTTGGCCTTGAATCTAAAGGTTCTTTAACAACAATAAGCACTTACTATGTGTATGACATGATTCTTGGTGTTATAGTTGAGAACAAAGAGAAGCTTTAGTATCTGGCATTCAGGTTGAGAAGTTTAATGCATAAATGTAAGCCATAGATCAATATATGTTTTACAATTATAAATTATACACTAAATATACCAATACATGCAATGTCTTTTCCCCTTTTTCTTTAAGTGGTTGCCTGTATTTTATGGATAGAGTATTGTCTTTGGTTAATCAAAACACAAAATATTCTGTAATCACACAATAATGTTTATGAAGTACCTGCTTTACGTACTAGCAGCAGTTTATCTATATTTAATAAACCATTTTAGCTTCCAGAATTCACATAATAATATAGAATAAAAATAAACAGTTTGGAGTAAATGATTCCTGTTACTATTTAAGATTGCTGTGTGACTTTGGGCAAATATATTAATTTCTGAGCCTTGGTTATCTAAGCTAGTAGGTAAAGCCATATGTCTCTTTTCTAATATGAAACAATAGAGATGACTATTATATGTCAAATGTACAAAACTATGAAAATATCCATTATTATCTTAAATAAATCATTTAACAAAAACTCTAGAGAAAACAAAAATAGAAATGGATGTGTCCATTGACTTTAAAAGATAATCTCACTGGAGAAGAATCTGCAAATCTTTCTGTCAATTGTTTTTTAAAAAATATTTTTACTGATTTCAGAGAGGAAGGGATAGGTTGAGAGGGATAGAAACATCAATGATGAGAGAGAATCATTGATCAGCTGCCTCCTGCACGCCCCCAATTGGGGATTGAGCCTGCAACCTGGACCTCTACCTTTAACTGGAAAAAAACCCAGGACCCTTCAGTCCCCAGGCTGATGCTCTATCCACTGAGTCAAACCAGGTAGGACCTGTCAATTGTTTTTTAAGTATAATTAGCTTTCTAATCTGTCATATGCCATCATTTGGGGTAACTTTTTAAAATCAATCCATAATTCTTAAAATTACTTCCTCAATATTGACTAAATAATTTTGTGGAATCTTCACATTCTCTAAATTATTATCTAAACTAGAGGCCCGGTGCACAAAATTTGTGCACGGAGGGGGTGTGTGTCCCTCAGCCAAGCCTGCACCCTCTCCAATCTGGTACCCCTTGAGGGATGTCCGACTGCCCGTTTAGGCCGTATCCTGGTGGGATCGGGCCTAAACGGGCAGTCGGACATCCCTCTCACAATCCAGGACTATTGGCTCCCAATAACTCGCCTGCCTGCCTTCCTGATTTCCCCTAACCACTTCTGCCTGCAGGCCTGATCACCCCCTAACCACTCCCCTGCCAGCCTGATCGATGCCCAACTGCTCCCTTGCCAGTGCGATTGCCCCTATGGCTCTCTCCTGCAGGCCTGATCGCTCCAAACAGCCCTCCCCTGCAGGCCTGGTCCCCCCAACTGCCCTCTCTTGCCAGCCTGGTCCCCTTCAACCACCCTCTCCTGCTGTCCTTCTCCCCACAACTGCCCTACCCTGCAGGCCTGGTCCCCCACAACTGCCCTCCCCTGCCGGCCTTGTCCCCCATAACTACCCTACCATGTAGGCCTGGTCCCCAACTGCCCTACCCTGTAGGCCTGGTCCCCCCAACTGCCCTACCCTGCAGGCCTGGTCCCCCCCAACTGCCCTACGCTGCAGGCCTGGTCTCCCCCAACTGCCCTCTGTTGCAGGCCTGGTCCCTCCCAACTGCCCTCCCCTGCCGGCCATCTTGTGGTGGCCATCTTGTGTCCACCTGGGGGCAGCCATCTTGTGTGTTGGAGTGACGGTCAATTTGCATATTACTCCTTTATTAGATAGGCTGTATTTACTACAAATGACCATTTTTTACATTGAAGAGAAGAAAATTAACTGAGTTGAATGCACTACATGATCCTCAGGCTTTTTCCCTTATCTCTTTTTGTGACAAAATTAAGTTCTTATTACACTGCTTTTGTAGGACCATTTTAATCTACTTTATGCAGAACTTGGCTTCAGATGTATGAAACTGATTTGAAAAGCTACAGTATACAGACTGCTACGGCTCATTCAGATTCAGCAAGATGTCAACTCAAAACCATAACAATTCATACATCATTGCAGACAATGTTACTGACTCCATATGGAGTTTAATAGGCCTTCACTCTTAGCCTGCAAATCACTGACATCTATCTTCTCATGTTTATAACTTTAAAAAAAAGGAAAAATTAAATTAAAAAAGGTGTTTGGAATCATTTTTCTTTCACCAAAGTGTATAACAGAATAGAAATTGTGCATGACAGTTTTAGTTCAACAAAAATTAATATTGACATGTGATAAATCACTGCAGACTGGAACCTTCAATAGAAAGCAGTGAAGGATTTACTATCTGCTCTTGGCTTTGTATAATTAGAGGATGAACCCATCCAAAGGTGGATCTGGTAGTTGTCAAAGTCAGAAGCTACATGACCTGAGAATATCTGGAGATGATGGATTGTGACTGTTTTTCAATTCAGGTGTTTGGTTTTAGTTAGGGAGCAACAGAAAGGTTTTGAAAATATACTGAGTTTTTCAGACTAGAATTTCCTGGGTGATTCAAATCAATATTAGCAAATTGTTCACCCTAGACACCTCTCTACTAAGTGAGGAGAAATTACTGGTGAAATCATGTGTAGATTTTAGCTACTCTCGCCTAAAGAAAGCAGCCTGGTTTGGGTTCCCAAAGCTGACATTTACCAGCTACAAAACCATGGATAAATAATCTCTCTGAACTCAAATGTCTTCAATTCTAAAAGGGGAGAATAATAATAATAATAATAACAATAACAATAATAAAATACATAGCTCAATAGGCTATTTAGACTTAACAATAAAATTTACCAAAAAAGTGTCATTCAGTAGTATTGGCTATATGGCAATGTATTATCATTGTTCTTACTCCCAAATGGAGGCAATAATTAGAACTAGCCCTAACAAGTTCTTCATCATAAATTTACCACAATTACCACAAAACTCAGGCATTTCAGTTCACTTTTGTCTTTATGACTCTCTCTGTATATTTTTTAAATTGATTCAAACTGCCACCAATCGGACTCTGGCAGTAAATGTTCCACTGAGCCTTATAGAACCCATGGCCTGTCATGGGCAAAATTCCTATATCATCAGTGTAATGAGCATCTGAATTCATTGTTAATATTCACTAGCCTTCAGGTCTCACACCTCTGCCTTTTCCTTTGCACCACAACTGACAAGATGGAGTAGGGCCCAGGTGCTCCTTCCCCCTGACACCAGCATGGAAGTGCAGACCACTCAAATCCCCACCGCGTGGGTGGTATCAGCCAGTCCCAAACCCTGCACTCCTCCCACCACCCACCACCACAGTATATACCAATGCCATCACCTCTCTCTTCACCTAAGTTGCTAAGGATCTGCTCGCTCCAGAAAGTTCCATTCGATAAGCAATAAAAAGATTTTAAAACTTCTTGGTGCATGTGTGGCATAGTCTTGGCATTCAAACAAATTTATTTTATTTTTGTTGTTGTTAATCCTCATCGGAGGATATTTCTCCATTGATATATATATATATATATATATATATATATATATATATATATATATTTTTTTTTTTTTTTTTTTTTTGAGAGTGAAAGGGAGGGGAGAGACAGAAACATCCATGTGAAGAAACACATCGATTGGTTGCCTCCTGCAGGTGCCCTGACGAGGGCCTGGGATTGAGCCTGCAACTGAGGAATGTGCCCTTGACCAGAATCGAACCAGGAACCCTTCAATTCATGGGCCAACACTCTATCTACTGAGCCAAACCTGCTAGGACTCAAACAAATGTTATGTGTGTGTTTGGGGGATATTGATCCTGCCCTTCATGGGGCACCCACGAAATGCTCAATTGCCTCTTTATTGTTCCATTGTGTTTTTGCTCTAACTAAAACTTGGCAACTTGAGCCCTAGCTGGTTTGGCTCAGTGGATAGAGCATTGACCTGCGGACTGAAAGGTCCCAGGTTCAATTCCTGTCAAGGGCATGTACCTTGGTTGCGTGCACATCCCCAGTAGGAGGTGTGCAGGAGGCAGCTGATCGATGTTTCTCTCTCATCAATGTTTCTAACGCTCTATCCCTCTCCTTTCCTCTCTGTAAAAAATCAATAAAATAAATTTATAAAAAAATAAAATAAAACTTGGCAACTCGAGAACCCTAATCCAATAAATCCTCTCAAGTAGTGGCTGTTCTTTGTCTCACAGTGTCTTACCACTGAAGATGGGATTGTGTCATAAATATGCATCAGTGCCTCATATAGAATATTGTTTCTTATCCTCCCTAAGAAAAAAAGGAAGAAAAATAAACAAAGAAACTAAAACCCCTCCACATCCTGTCACTTATCTGGCAAAAATTATATCAACTTTTCCCCTACCGCTATCTCCATCAATATTTCTTATTATGTTAACAGTAAAATATATTATACCCTTCTTATTCAGTGGCACCTACAATCACTCAGTTGCTCAAGTTAATAACATTGGCATTACTCGCACTCCTTTGTAACTGACCTTCTACATCTATTCACCAAAGAATGTACTCCACATTACAAAGATAAGTTGCCAGGAATATTCCCCCACCTCCTATTTCCATTTGACTTGGTCTTCTGAAATAGCTTTCTGAGAATTTTATTGTGGTGGTCTGTATAATGGCCCCAAAGATATCCATGTCTTAATTCCTGTAACATGTGGATGTTACCTTAGATGTCAAAAAGGACTTTGCAGGTATGATTAATGAAGGATCTTGACATGGGGACAGTATCTTGGAACCTAGATGTAAGCACAAGGGCCCTTGTAAGAAAGAAACAAGAAGATCATCGGAGGAAGTAGGAGACAATGGAAGCAAGAATTTGGATTGATGTAGGGAAATGGACTATAAACCAAAGAATGCTGGTGTTTTTGAGAAGCAAGAAAATGCAAGAAAATGGATTCCCTCCTTTTTATTAACCCCATGAAACTGATTTTGCATTTCTGGTCTCTAGAACTGTGAGGATTAATTTTTATTATTTTCAGGTGTCAAGATTTGGCAATTTTACAGCAACAATAGAAAATTAATACATTTGCCTTCTGTTAGGTTTGATGGAGCAATTGAGTTGATACTCTTCCCCTGGGAACTGGCTTTTCAGGTCATTTCACTATGGACATTCCCTTTGCTGAAGACCACTTTTCACTTGTGGTGACCACATTCCATTCTCTCCCCTCCGGGTATGCATAAAGAAGTCTCCGCCCAGAAAAATCCCGCCAAAAGTCCTTTAAAAGCCACTGACTCCCCTCATTGGGTGCTAGAGCCATGCAGGCTCAGCCACCTGGTGTGTGGATGATCTAATAAATTCATAATCCCTCACCACTCTGGCCTCCTGGTTCCTCCTTCCTCGACCTAACACCTTCCTCTGCACTTCCACCCTACAATTCACTGGTAGTAAGTTATACAGTGTGTTCCTTGTAACATGCAGATGCTGTCATTCCACTTCTCTGCTCAAAATGCTCCAATAACATTCCATTTCAAAATAAGATCCGAACTCCCTACCATGGCCTGGAAGGCCTCAAATGGTTTGGCTACCTGTCTTTTATTACTCTACACTCTTTCAGGCCACTCCAGCCACACTGGAGTCCTTGCTATTATTTGGACTGGTCAATACTGTGCTCCTGCCTCAGTATTTTTTCCTCATTTCATTCATAGCTCAACTATTTCTTTCTTAGAGGGCACCTCTCTGACCTGACATCCACACAGTAGCCTCTATCACTGTCTTTGACTAGCTTTTTTGTGTGTCATTTCCTCTTTTATTTTTTAGCTTTAGTTGCTATTATATTACTTACTAATTTGTCTGTTTTCTTCTTTATCTTCTAGAATGTAAAACTCTAGGATGAGGTGAGGGGCTTCATTTTTTAACACCTCTACCACCAGCACTTAGAATAGGGTTTCCTTATAATAGGCAATTAATACATATATGTTGTATGAATTACTTAAGTCCTTATAGTAACTACTGTCTGTATTTTTATTTATCTCATATGCTCCTTGTGATGTTCTACCAGGGGTGGGGAACCTTTTTTCTGCCAAGGGCCATTTGGACATTTATAACGTCATTTGTGGGCTATACAAAATTATCAACGTAAAAATTATGTTGCTATGAAAAAAGCTCCCAAATGTATTGAATTTTGAGTCCCATCTGTGGCAGGGCCAGACCCAATGATACAGCCTTAGGGCTGGGTATTCCCCATTCCTGTAAACACTGTTCATATGCCTTAAAAATGGAAGATTATTTAATCCTCATATGAACTCTATGAGGTAGGTTCTATTTGTTTTTTATTTAAATTCTTTTTTTAATTTAAATTCTTTATTGTTTAAAGTATTACATGATTCTCCTTTTTCCCCCATTGACCTCTCCCTGGCCACCCCCACCCCCCAAGCATATGCGCTCATCCTCCTAGTGTCTGTGTACATTGGTAATCCTCATATGCATGCATACAAGTCTTTTGGTTGATTTCTTACCCCCTCATCTCCCACCTTCCCTCATAGGTTGGACAGTCTGTTCAATGCCTCTATGTCTGTGATTCTATTTTTGTTCATCAGTTTATACTGTTCATTATATTCCACAAATGAGAGAGATCATGTGATATTTATCTTTCTCTGACTGGCTTATTTCCCTTAGCATAATGCTCTCTAGTTCCATCCATGCTGTTACAAATGGTAATAATTCCTTCTTTTTTTACAGCAGCATAATATTCCATTGTGTAGATGTACCACAGTTTTCTAATCCACTCATCTGCTGATGGGCACTTAGGCTGTTTCCAAATCTTAGCTATGGTGAATTGTGCTGCTATGAACATAGGGCTGCATATATCCTTTCTGATTGGTGTTTCTGGGTTTTTTTTTAGAATATATTCCTAGAAGTGGGATCACTGCGTCAAATGGGAGTTCCATTTTTAGGTTTTTGAGGAAACCCCATACTGTTCTCCACAGTGGCTGCACCAGTCTGCATTCCACCAGCAGTGCAAGAAGGTTCCCTTTTCTCCACATCCTCAACAGCACTTGTCATTTGTTGATAGTAGCTATTCTGACAGGTATGAGATGGTACCTCATTGTCCTTTTGATTAATGTCTTTGAGTATTTTTCATATGTTCCTTGGCCATCTGTACTAGTATGTCCACTTTGGAGAAGTGTTTATTCAGGTCCTTCACCCATTTTTAAATTGGATTGTTTGTCTTCCTTTTGTTGAGTTATATGAGTTCGTTATATATTTAGGAAATTAATACCTTATCAGATGTACAATTGATGAATATGTTCTCCCATACAGTGGGTTCTCTACATTTTGAGGCTGGTTCTTTTGCTATGCAGAAGCTTTTAGTTTGATGTAATCCCATTTGTTTATCTTTTCCTTTGTTTCTCTTGCTTTAGGATGAATTGGTGAAAATTTTGCTTTGTGAGATGCCTATATTTTTCTCTATTATTTTTATGGTTTCATAACTTACATTTAAGTCTTTTATTTATTCTGAGTTTATTCTTATGTATGATGTAAGTTTCATTTTCTGGATGTACCTGTCCAATTTTCCCAACACCATTTATTGAAGAGACTGTCTTCATTCCATTGTATGCTCTTGTCTCCTTTGTCAAATATTAATTGACCATATTGGAGGGGGTTGATTTTTGGGTCTCTGTTCTGTTCCACTGATCTAAATGCCTGTTTTTGTGCCCATACCAGGCTGTTTTGCTTTGTACTATAGTTTTGTATCCGGCATGTGATCCCTCCAACTTTGTTCTTCTTTCTCAAGATTCCTGTGATTATTCAGGGTCTTTTTTGGTTCCATATACATTTTTGGAATATTTGTTCTAGATCTGTGGAGTATGTTAATGGTATTTTAACAGGGATTGTGTTGAATCTATAGATTGCTTTGGGTAGTATGGGTATTTTAATTATGTTAATCCATCCAGTCCATGAACATGGTATATGCTTCCACTTGTTTGTATCTTCCTCTATTTCTTTTTTCAATAAGTTTTTTCAATATAGTTTTCCGAGTAAAAGTCTTTTAGCTTTTTATTTAAGTTTATTCCTATGTATCTTTTTTTTTATTGCAATGGTAAATGGGATAGTTATTTTTTTTTTGTTTTTTTTTTCAGTTTCTCTTTCTGAGAGTTCATTATTGGTGTATAAAAATGCCATTGATTACGGTATGTTTATTCTGCCAGCCAGAATATTACTAGAGGGGGCTCCAATAAATGAACTTTAGAAAGACTTAGTCTTGGGGTCCACAATTCTGGGTGATGGGATGAGAAAGGTGTAGGGTTCATTGGAAAGCTGTCTATAAAACAATTGCAATAGGGTTTTCCTCCCTTGCCCTTTCCCATCCCTCCCCTATCACCTGGTAATTCCAACAATAGCTACCAGCATTTTGGTATTTTACCCTAAGCAAAAACCAAAAGACATCCCACTAAACATATTTAGCTAACTGTGGGGAACTAGGGCTCCCACTGTTAACATGGACATCAAGGAATAAAACTCTCTTCATTCTAGTATTTTGGGAGTAAATAGTCAAATGACTAGTTCTATATCTGCTGAACTTATGCTGGTTATCAAACTGTGTACATGCAAATGGCATTTTTCCCATCTTCTAAATAAAAGTGGAGGTTTAACAAGAGCACAATTCCAGGCAATCCACATTAGAGCTGGATTAACACTACTAGTATTAATACAATTCCCATTTTCAAATGTGAATGGATAATGAAGGATGGACCACCAGTAGAATCAATGAGAAAGTCATATAAGCCATCCAAAGAAAGAAAATGAGTAATCTGGATGGAAGGATACTTTTATAGCATATAGAAAAGAAAAAAGAAATGCAAATTACCACCATTAAAAGAAACAATACTATGAAAACCAACAAAAACACAATAGAGTGGATCATTAAGTCCAAAAGCTAGTTCTTATAAATACTAATAAATTAGACAAGACTCTAAATAGTTTTATCAAGATAAACATAAACATGAAAAAAAATTTAAACATACACACATAAACACCTGCTTTGGAAATAAAAAAGAGCAGGCCTATCTTATAAAAACTAACAAATGAAAGGAATGCGAAAATATAAGCATTCTAATATCTTGGTAAATAGGAAACCAATTGATAATATTAAAAGTAAATGGAACATTAAGTAGAAGTTTGATTATATAAGACCTTAGACACACTATATGAATGGTAAGAGGAGGGAGGAAGAAGGAAGTGAAACATAATATGTTATTGCCTTAATAGCAAGAGGTTTTATCTGAATTAAGAAATAGTAGTTCAAGGTTACCCTTTAAAATTACTTCAGTAACAATTAAAGATTAAAACAGAATGATGGGGTTGGGGTTGGTGGGACAAGTATTAGGAGAGAACAAGTGTTAATATTGTAAATTCTCTTGTACTGGTTTTTGTTTTTACCCTGTGCATTTAAATATTTTAAAAACTAAGATGAAAATTATATTTAAGCAGATACATTTAAAACAGTAAAAATGAGTCAGTTAAACTGGTTACATTTAACATGGTTAGACAAAATGCCTACTAATTTGACATTTAACTGACTGAGTTTTCCATTAAAGAGACAAAATAATTACATTTGTAGACTCCATAGCTATAGCTCAAAGCTATGTTTTTATTGTTCATTGTGTAGGTTAATGAATATTTTCTGGTATTTAGATACTTTTTGTTGTATTTCATTTAAAATGTGCTATTAAAAATTGCTTGTTTATTGCAAAGACTCAAACAAAACAGGAACAATAAATTTACTTTTACTATGATGGCTTAGTCCTTTTAAACTACTATTATGATTTAATACACATTTTCTGAGGAAGAAGTCTAAGAAGGAAATCAGACATTTTATATTACTTTGTGCATAAGCTCACATATTATTTACAATAAAATTGCAAAAGTTGTGTAGGAGACCTAAGAAAAGTGGGGAAAGATTAAAAAAAAAATACAGGTTATTTTTTATTTTAGACATATATGGCTTTACTTGTTCACTTTATTTTTATTTTTTTTTAAATATATTTTATTGATATTTTACAGAGAGGAAAGGAGAGGGATAGAAAGCTAGAAACATCGATGAGAGAGAAACATGTATCAGCTGCCTCCTGCACACCTCCCACTGGGGATGTGCCCGCAACCAAGGTACGTGCCCTTGACCGGAATCGAACCCGGGACCCTTCAGTCCGCAGGCCGACGCTCTATCCACTGAGCCAAACCGGTTTCGGCTTTACTTGTTCACTTTAAAGTTCAATTTCCTTTTTAACCTTCAATAAACAAAATAAAGATTATGAAAATATTGAAATTTAGTCTAATTCTTTGAAATTCAGTTATTAGTTTGTATGCCAGTTTAAAGACCATGAACAGCTAAGGGATATAATGAAAATGGAAACAAAGCAATCGTCATCATTATAATATAATTTTGCAAATTTTGAATGTTGATTGAATTAGCATTTTCAATAAACCTTTTTATTTGTCATCATGGTCTTGCATTATCATGATTTGCTATTTTTGAACAGATCATTTGATTTCCAGATCATCTGGATTTTTTCAATTCTTATAATTTTATAAATCACCAATTCTAAGGAAAACACACCGCTGAATGCTGAAGATATAAATGTACATAAACATGGTATTTTTTTCCACTTAATAAAAAAGCATGAATATAAATTAATGTAAAAAAAATATCTAATTAAAACTTACATACATTCTTAGCAGAGGGGGGTTACTGGAACCTCGTTCCCTAGGAAGACGTCATACAAAAGATGGGATCCAGAATGGAATCTAGGATTGGGGGAACAAGCTAGGAAGAGAGAAGTCACATTGTGACTGCTTTGTAACTGAACTGACAATTTTTTAGTGCTAGCCTCTCAGACTTGTATGGAAATGTAAGTTGCCTGGGCTCCTGGTTAAGCTTCAGGTTTGAATCGGTGGATCTAGGGTGTAATCTGAGATTCTGCAATGGGAACAAGCTTCCACAGGAGGCCTATGCTGCTGGTCAAAGCACCATAATTGGTTTAGCCAAAGCTGGTTCCATAGATATGCAAAGCAAATGTTTTGAACTGTGTGCATATTTACTGAAGCAATGAAGAGAGTGATGTGTAGCCAAATGATTCAGGTTGAAAAGCTGTTCCTCCTTCTTAGCTCTACAACTTCCCTAAGTCATAAGGCCTCCTTGTGCACTGATGCTTGACTTTGCCTTTCCTCTCACCCTTTAGAAAGTGGTTATGCCAGTCTCCAGGAAGCTATGGCTTGTTTGCTTTATAAATACTTGTTTATTTTATCCCTATGTAGTCAAATAGGTGTTACTCTTCTCCTCAGCTAGTTCAATGCCACTGTCATTTTACCTAGGCAGGACACCTCTCCTCGATGGCTAATAGAGCCTTTTCCCTTGCTGTGTGACATTTCCAAGTCGTCTACATGTGCTGCTCATAACCAAGAAGTGAGAATATGTGATTCAATGTAGGTGTGTAGGCTAATGAATATTTTCTGGTATTTAGATAGTGGCATGTGACTTAGTGACATGTTAAAGATCTTTGACAGAGGATGTTTCTCAATATGGGTACATAACCCACTGACTTTACCATTTATGTCTTTGTGCATAAAAAAATGATTACCTTTAAAATATTTAAAATGCAGATTTTGCTGCTCTGCATTCAAAGATTTATATTCAGTACCCCTGGTGTTGGGTTGGAGAAACTAAATTTTTTAATTAGCATTTGGATGAGTCAAACTTCATATGAACCTCTGCCAGGAGTGACCTTTTCCTTGCAGTCCCAGGATGTGGGCACAGCTGATGAGTGTGAATGGGGACAGCTAATATCCCTCTGCAGGTACTGATTCTTGAAAATGCAATGTTATCAATTTGAACTAATTGAAAGGATTATAATTGAGATTCCATTAATGATCTGATCATAAACTGGATGAGTTGTTTTGTTATTAACAAAGAAAGAAGAAATTGACCTTCAAATTATTTTCATTTTGGTCTATAAGGTAGATTTCATTCAACTCAATGCTCATTATACCTGATTTTTAGATGAAAGCTAACATTTCCCCAAAAGATATAAAAATGTTAATTTAATATGTTCAATAATGGATAATGCAAAGATGTCAAAATGTCCCTGGAATAGAAAAGTAACTAATGTGTATACCAGAAATATTGGAAATAAGAGATGATTGCTAATGGAAATTTGCATGAACCTGAATCTCAAATAGTTCTTCCTGTGCTAAAGCTGCTCTCTAAAAAAGGCAATATGAGAACAGAGAACAGGGCCCCTCTGAGGTCTTATGCTAAATTAAACTAATTAATCATTAATTTTAGAAACACAGATCCAAGATAAATCCCTTATTAGAGTAGTACTGGGTATGAAAACTTTGTAACTATGTATCAATCACCAATTGCTCTGCAAATGGCTACTTACAAATTAATGGCCATTCAACCAATTAAAAATTATAATTAAAATTTTTCAAATATAGTCAATCCACACATTTTATCATTATTATAGCTAGACATAAATTTAGAGTTTAAAAAAACCTTTTATGAATAAAAAATAATGTTCTTACTTTGATTGCTGTGAAGAACTAAATGAATAACTAATATTAGTTAAATAAAAAATAACATTTTTCTCCTTTCAAGTCTATTTTAGAGCTGTTTTTCTTGTGTTGATTTCTGCAGATCAATTATGTACAATTCCACAGTGACTATGAAATATATTTCATATAGATGGTTGATGGATGAGAGATTTAATGATGGTTTTTGTTCATTTATTTATTTTTAGAATTTTAGAGAGAAATTATTTTAAAGGAAATAAAATCATTGCTATGGAGACTATAGCATAAAAATATTCATATAACATTTGACCACATTTTTATATGGGAAGTGCTTTTTATTACAAAAGTCAAAATTCCCCTCTTTTAATTTAAATACAATTATCAGAATACTTCATTCAATTAAAATGTAGACTTGAAAAAATTGCTGTCACTCCAAGGTAATAGAGCTTTGAAGAAAAGTTATCACTAGAGAAAAAGAATTGCTCAGTGGGTTTCAAGAATAGCAAGTCAGTAAAGCAGGACAACAAAACACTTAGAAATAGGAATAATAATACTAGTAGTTAAATGCTTTGCCAATACAGTGAGCAGCCTATGATATAATACTTACAAAAATCATTAAAGGAGCTATTCTCTATCTAATTTCTTCATCTAATCTCCCAATAATCCTATTACTATTTCCATTTTGCAGATAAGAAAACTGGAGTCCGAAGACATTACCTAACTTTCCCAATTTAACTGTTAATTTGTGAGAGAACCAAATGTTGACCCATATTTATCTGATCTAAAAAGTTCACATTCTTTTTTAAAAAAACATATTTTATTGATTTTTTACAGAGAGGAAGGGAGAGGGATAGAGAGTTAGAAACATCAATGAGAAACATCGAACAGCTCCCTCCTGCACACCCCTTACTGGGGATGTGCCCTCAACCAAGGTACATGCCCTTGACGAGAATGGAACCTGGGACCCTTCAGTCCACAGGCTGATGCTCTAATCACTGAGCAACCTGTTAGGGCTTTTTTAAAATATATATATATATATATATATATATATATATATATATATATATTTTATTGATTTCAGAGAAGAAGGGAGAGGGAGAGAGAGATAGAAACATCAATGATGAGAGAGAATCATTGATCGGCTGCCTCCTGGGCATATGCCCTGATCAGGAATCAAACCGTGACCTCCTGGTTCATAGGTCCGTGCTCAACCACTGAGCCATGCCAGCTAGGCTAAAAAGTTCACACTCTTTATCACTAGAGGGCAATTGAAGAAATCTATGGAGTCAAATTATTCTTGAACATTCCTTAAATCTCTTACTAAATATACTAAATTGGGAGTCAAAATACCATTTTTGTTTTTATTTTTTTGTTGTTAATCCTCACCCGAGGCTAATTTTCCATTGATTTTTAGGGAGAGTAGAAGAGAGAGGGAAAGGCAGAAAGAAACATTGATGTGAGAGAAACACATGGATTGGTTGCCTCCTGCAGGAGCCCCAATCAGGGCCCAGGCCGGGGAAGACCCTGCAACCAAGGTATATGGCCTTGACCGGAATCAAACTCAGGACCCTTTGGTCCATAGGCCAAAACTCTATCCACTGAGCCAAACCGGCAAGGGCCAAAATACCATTTTTAAAAACTAACAGCCAGACAGTATTTCCTGTGTATTAGATAAGACCATCAATCATTTCTTTTGTGGTGGAAGGGGTGGGTTTCTTATTGGTCTTTCTCCTAGATAGACAAATAGATATATAATTAGCTAGTTTATTAATATTAATAATAGGAAAAGAGCAAAGGGGAGGCCAGACATTATAAGCATGGTCACTGGCCAGCTTCACCAGGAAGCTGAAACTACACACTCCCCAGGAAACTACCAGTCCATTCCCTGCGGATCACTGGGGGAGATGGGCATAAGCATAGTGAAGTCGGGGTGATATAGGGAAGGTGCTAGCGGCAGGGGTGGGCAAACTTTTTGACTCGAGGGCCACAATGGGTTCTTAAACTGGACCAGAGGGCCGGAACAAAAGCATGGATGGAGTGTTTGTGTGAACTAATATAAATTCAAAGTAAAGGAGCAGAGGGGAGAGCAAGAGAACCCTCCGCTCTTTCGGCTCCACGGGCCGGATAGAACAGCCGAAGGGGCCGGATCCGGCCCGAGGGCCGTAGTTTGCCCACGGCTGTTAGCCTGTCAGTTTAGCCTGGGAACAATGGATTGCCTAGAAAGTTGGAGCCACTGGCAGCATGAAAAATCTTAGAAGGTTAAATTCCCCAAAGAGTTCCCTCTCTCTTAATTCTCTCTTGCTCCACAAGTGCACTGGCCATGTGTATCATGTGCTCTCTCCACAGCTGTGTGGCCTTAAGCAGTCGCATGGCCCAGGGCCATGTGAACCTCATATCCAATGGACACAGCTGGGAACACAAGCGAAGCTAGCCAGATGCTGGACTAAACTGTGCTTAAATATGGAGCAGAAATTCTGGGCAGTGGCCTTAATTCTGACCCGGCTGAAGACATGGCTGGACTTCTTCCATAATGGATGAACATAGATGGGACCTTAGAGGGGAACCTCCTTAATTTTATATCATCAATAAAGCTTTCCACAAAACCCATCCTCCCATGGGGACCTCTGGAAATTCTTTTCCTTGCAGCACCCCAAGAACTCCACTTCCAGAACTCTACTTCCACTGATAACAGATAGATGATAGATGATAGATAGATAGATAGATAGATAGATAGATAGATAGATAGACAGATAATACATAGATGATAGATTAGATAGATATTTAAATAATAGAATCACACACTGTATAGCAAGATGTTCACATTCTGGGAGTCAAGTGCAATCTGAGGCAAACTATAGAAATCACAAGTGAACATCTCCCATCACATGCTTATTCTGGGGTTGAATGCTCATTAAGTGCTTTATCAAGAGAAGTCACCGGCATTAAGTAAATACTTTCTTCTCTCTATAATACCCAAATCCATTTGTTTCATTGGCATACATTTTATACCCATATAAAGTATTTCTACTAAAGCCTTTATTTGGAGCACAATACAAAGCACCAGAAATAAGAGCATGGGAGAAGAATCTCATGCTAAGGCAAAGCTCTGACTTGCCTAATATTTGTAAGAAGCTCAACAATACATTAACCAACTTCTGTATTCTAGGTAATGTCCAAGGTACTGGCAATGTAATCAGATAGTCCCTATTTTAAGAGACAACTTAGTTCAAGTGACAGCTATATAGAAAAGATAATTTCAAGTTCAAAGTAATAAAGTCTGTAATAGGAATCTGTGCATGGTACTAAGAAAGTACAAAAGAAGATCTCTTTTATGTGGGGTGCAATATACCTTACAGAATTGAATATCACCATAAATATTTCAAAAGATAAAGGGCGAGAGGCATGCACTTTCTGTTAGGACAAGAATCAGTCCTGAAACTCAGGTACTTGGTGATTATATCAACTGTACTTTAATAGAAAGGTATGTAGGCTGAAGCTGTGGGTAGTATGGATGTATGGAAGTTAGTGATTAATTCTGATTAAAAAGTGATTAAAATATTAATTCAAATTATGTTCAAAATAATATTTTGAACACATTGTTTTGAACATAATTTAAAAGTAATAATATAAAGTGGATTGGCAAACACATCAAAGCGCTTGGGAGGGTATCCAGAAAGGGCATGAAAGTTCCATCGATCCCTCTCCCACTACACCTTGCCCTATACATATCTTCCATTTGGCTGCTCCTAAATTCTTGTTTTGTTTTGTGTTCTTTGGAGAGAGAGGAAGGGAGAGGGAGAGGGAGAGGGAGAGGGAGAGGGAGGGAGAGGGAGAGGGAGAGGGAGAGGGAGAGGGAGAGGGAGAGGGAGAGGGAGAGAGAGAGAGAGAGAGAAACATCCATGTGAGAAAGAAACATCGATGGATTGCCTCCCACATGTGCCCCAACCAGGGATCAAACCACAACTTGGGTATGTGCCGAACCGGGAATCAAACCAGAGACATTTTGGTGCTCAAGTAACTGTGCCACACAGGCCAGGGTCTAAATTGTATTTATAATAATGGTAAGGGTAAGTTTAAAAAACTCTCCATAAGTTGCCAACCATATGAAAGTATTGCTTATGGAATTTATTTTGATTAGAAAATATCAGTATCAGTATAGACTCAATCTACATGCAGAGTATAGTACTAGCCCTAACAAGAGGGGTCAAAAAAATACAGCAGTAGAAATGCTTCTATTTATTCCAGTATCAATGAGGGGGAAACTCTTATCAAAGAAAAGTAAAATTCCCAAAATTGTGCTACAGGAACCAAAGCCTAGTTTATAGTAAACCACAAAACCCCTTCGGTGCATCACTGACTGGAGAAACAAATGGAAATATCGGTTTCCTCTTGCCAGTGTATACATACTGTATATATTACGTATTTACATATCCTATATAATAAAAAGCTAAAATGCAAATGGTTGTAGCGCCCTTGCACCCTCGCGTCAGGACTGGGGGACCTGTGGCCGCGCCTCCCACCCCAGTGCCGGGGCCAGGAGACCTGAGGCTGTGCCCCTTGCCCTGCAGGGCTTGACAGAGGTGGGGCCACCCGGGTCTGGGCCTTGTGCGATTTCGAGGCGCGTGCTGGTGGGCGGGGACTTGGCTCTGGGTCCCTCAGCGCACCCCAGACTCTGACAAGAGGGAGATTTTCATATACATTTTATTAATTTTCTTTCATCTCTGACACTTCTATTATAGAGAAAGGGCAAATAGCAATATTAAAATATTTCCTCTAATTAATTCCCTATTAATGTGCACGAATTTCATGCACTGGGCCATTGATATGTGTATATATATATATATATATATATATATATATATATATATATATACTTAACATGTATATTAATTTACTTAGCTATATTTGCTATTAAATGGTACCAAACTAGGCAAATTTTATAAAAGATATTGAATGGTTAAGTTCTATTGATGCTTTGGCTTTCTTTATTGTTTCTTCTCTCCCTGTTCCTCTGCATCCCCAAACTAATGCTCTCTTTGATGACTCAATATTTTATTCTATAACTGAAATGGCAGTATTTTTCTGCCAAAAATGTAGTCAGTGGGCTTATTGTGGATTAAGTAGCTTTTGAATTCCAAGATTAATTAAGAATGCAGTCAGTAATCAGTTTCATTCCCCCCAGCAGTGTCAGCTTCTATCTCCACAGAGGCCCAAATCCTACAAAATGAATACTCTCTTCTCTCATTGCCTTTACAGATTCATGACACAGCCCATCCCTATCTAGAGCAGTGCTATCATATAGAAGAAATATAATGCAAGCCACATAGGAAATTTTAAATTTTCTAATTGTCACATTAAAAGTAAAAAAAGACATAGGTGGCATTCACTTAAAAAATATATTTTATTGAATCCAATATAGCCAAAAGAACATCATTTCAGCAGGTAATCAATATAAACAATTACTAATGAGATACTTTCCCATCTTTTTTTTTAATTAAGTCTTCAGACTTCAGTGTGTATTTTACCTTTCCAGTACATCTCAGACCAGCCATGTTGCAAGTGCTCAATAGTCACATGTGCTGATGGCTCCCGTACTGTACAACACAGGTTCAGAGCAGCCTCATATTCTTGGAGAACAGTATTCCCATGAATTTAAGAAATTCATAAAATCTTTTATCTTCAAATCATCTATATATATAAAAAGCCAGCAACCAGAACGCAGTAACAATTGGAATGACCAGTTGCTATGATGCCCACTGCAGCCAGTGAACTGGCCCAATCAGGGGTAAGGCCAGCCGGCCAACCTCCCAGGGCCCCTACCCCCAGCTGCCTGCCCCTGATTGGCCTCTCCCACTCTGATTGAGGGTGGGGCGCAAGCCAACCGCACGCCACCCTTCCCCCCAGCCCCCTGATCACCACCCATACCCCAATAGGGGGCGGGCCAGCCAGACAACCTTCTTCAGCCCTCCGCCCACCTGGCCAGCCCCACCCCTGATCACCCCCCCACCCCAATAGGGGGCAGAGCTGGCCACCCAACCTCCTGCAGCCTTTCCCCCCAGCTGGCCCCACCCCCAATGGGCCCAACCCACCTCGATCAGCCCCAGCCCCTCCCCCCAAACCAGCCCCACCCCTGATTACCCCCTCAAACCAATAGAAGGCCAGGCCAGCCAACCTTCTGCAGCCCCTCTCCCTGGCTGGCCCCACCCCAATGGGCCTGACCCACCCCATTGGCCCACAGCCCTTCCCCCTGGCCAGACCACCCCAGATGGGCCCCCACCACCCTGATCCGGGGCAGGGCCAGCTGGCCAGCCACCTGCAGCTTCTCCCCACAGCCAGCTCTGCCCCAGTCGGCCCCCCCCACTCTGATCAGGGGCAGGGCCAGCCAGCCAGCCAACCCCTATGGCCCCTCCCCCAGGCCACTGGCTCCCGATCAGCCCCCCACCCCATTCAGGGGTGGGGCCGGCTGGCCCACTGCCCACAGCCACTCCCCACAGCTGGCCCCACCCCCAATCAACCTCTCCTACCCTGATCATCCTGCAGCCCCTCCCCACAGCCCACTCTGCCCCTGATCGCCTCCCCCACATCAATCAGGGGTGGGCCCACCAGCCAATTGCCCGTGGCCCCTCCCTCCAGCTGGCCCAGCCCTGATGGGGGGGGCTGACTGGCCGGACCCCACCTGTGTACGAATTCATGCACTGGGCCTCTAGTCTTCTGTAAAATTATAGAATTTAAAATAACAGCAAATCAGATTTATTCTATATATCTAGTACATGCCCATATGTATAGGGATAAGTACCAAAAAGTGTATCACCTAATTTAATAAGAGAAAAAGAAAATAAACAAAAAACTAAATCCAAAGTGCCATTCATTTTAAAAAATATATTTCTTACAAAACAATAAAAGTAATAGCATTATGTTATGATATATCATCTTTCTCTCTCAGACTTTAATTACTAAAAAATTATAAATAACTCATTTTGAAGTTAATGGTTATAAGGCCACATGTACTTCTATTAAAAAAATTTTCCCTCACCTTAAACATTTATTCTTTTTTTTTTTTTTTTAAATATTTTATTGATTTTTTACAGAGAGGAAGGGAGAGGGATAGAGAGCCAGAAACATCGATGAGAGAGAAACATCGATCAGCTGCCTCCTGCACACCCCCCACTGGGGATGTGCCCGCAACCAAGGTACATGCCCTTGACCGGAATCGAACCCGGGACCCTTCAATCCGCAGGCCGACGCTCTATCCACTGAGCCAAACCGGTTTCGGCTGAACATTTATTCTTTCCCTCTCCTGACTCTAACTCTTCTGCCACCACTCCCTGTATTATTTCTGTTTTCCTCAAGCAGCAGTGTGGGCCCAGAAGATAAGGAAGACACATTCGTAATTAAGTATTTTGTGAAATGGATAGCCACATCTGTGACAGAGAGAGAGGGAGAGATGTTGGTACAGAGTTGTTCATGTTAGTCAAAATAGATATTTTGTTTGCATTGGAATTCCCTGGTAATTACTTTTTAAATGCGTATAATTGTTTTAAAGCGGTGCTACCACTCATTCATGGAGAGAGTAATAACCGCACAGGATGCATGAAGCATCTGAGAGCCACCCAGAGCTAGCTCAAGAGATGCTCTTATCACAATAATTCAAAGGCTGTTTCTATAAGACCCTGAAGCAACTAATCTGCTACTCCCACTGACCAGTCAAGTCAGTGGGAGGGGAAGTCAGTTAAATTAATTGTTTGACTGAATGGAGTGAGTCTTCATAGGCATAATTATGGCTTCAGCTATAATGTGATTGACAGTATTCACAGGACAGATGCTATGGAAAAGGGGAGATAAGACACAATTGGATAGTTCAGATTTGCCAATACATTCATCGGAAACATTTGGATAACTGGGTTAGGATGCCCATGTAGGTTTGTGTATGAAGACCCAACCTCCTACTGAGGGGTGGGAGGAAGTATCCAGGGGGCTGTGAACTTCAGTGAAATAGGAACCAAAAGCTAACAAAAGAGCAGAAATGAAAATACATCAGTGCGGAGAATGAAAAGCAAACAGAACGGACCAGAATAGTTTAAATTGAAGGAAAGGTCGATAGGATTGAGCTGACGGGTAGAAAAATAACATACCTGTTTCTCCAAATGTTCTCTGCCTCCTTTCTCTTTTCATATTATTTCCTTTCCTATCTAGATTGTCCATAGGATATATAAGGCAAACAATTCAGATACAACCTCCAAGCCAATAATTTATGCTAGAGTGATTAATATTTCCCAAGATTTTAGTTTTAATTCTGCCCAAAACAGTTTTAGAGAGAAATTCTATAAATGTTCACATATAGATATTCTATTAATAATTAACATTTTGAATAACAAAAAATTATATCTATCCATCTGTCTACCTTTCTCCTCAAATGTAAATATTGTTTGATAAAATAGCCACTTCAGTGGTGTTTTATTTAAGAGAAAAGAAGATAAGTCCACTTTGAATAAACTGATTCTCAGTTTTGGTTGCTTTTTCCAAATATTAAACTTAAGGACCACACACTTCACATCAACTATCAAACCTTCATTTCTTCTTATAGATTCTACTATCTCATGAATATATGGCTTAAATATAAACATAGTTTGTTGTTATTTTCATAATTGGCAATAAATTAATTTTGCAAATCTCATCCTAACTATATGCAGGACCTTTTAAAATCTTTCTAGACCTCAATTTCTTTACTTGTAAAATGGAGGAAATATGTACAATACAGAGCTGGGGTGGGGACTCGGTGATATTCAATAAAAAACACATACATTTGCATGGCTATTTACTGGTTTTCGGTGCTCACATGAATCTGGGACATTCTGCCCTGTGCTATGGTTATTTGCCATGTGTCTCATCTTCCCCACACATAAGCTCCCAGAGGGCAGAGACTGTATCTCAATGGTGTGTTTGTGCTGAATGCGTTTTCCTAGTATAATTCCACGGCCTGTCTCCTCTGCCTAGAATTGCTTCCTCTTACTTTGCATGTTAAACACTCCTTTTCCTTACTCCAAAATCACCTTTAGCTCCCTTTCTGTGAAACTCTTGATTCTCTCAGCAACTGAGGCACTCCTTGCACTATGCCTCTATTTCACCTCATCTATACCCCCATATACACATTAGCCATGTGATACATTGGTACAATTTTCCCATAATATTTTAAAGCTATTTAAAAGTATTTTAATAGGATGAATTTAATAATACTAAAAAATTAATAGCTAATATTTACATAGTGCTTGCTAAGTACCAGGTACGATTCTAACTTTGCAAGGTAAATTACTTATTCCTAATACAACTCAGTGATGTGAGTATTGTTATTACTACTCCTATTGCAGAGATGAGAAAACTGAGGACCAGAAAGATTAAGTAACTTACCCAAGACCACACTGTGAGTAAGTAATGAAGCTCATCTCCATGGTTTGGATTAGGAGCACTTGTTTCCTATTTCCTCAATCTAATGTTTCTATTTTTTTAGTACCTGTTACATAATATGTTTTATGTATTTTTTGTTGAAAGAATGAATCAAAGCAAGGAGTTATGAGTGTTTAGGCACAGCCAGCTAAAAAAGCACTCTGCCCTGATATGGTGAAAAAGTCCAGAAACACATGCTCAATATGTGGTTGAGGCAGGAATTGGAGACACAACGGTTTTCATTGTGTCTTGCCAAACATGTGGGAGCATATCTAGGATGTCATCTGGTCTTTCCGCTGCTTGCTAAAATCAGTTCTGACAAATGGGCAGCTTAAGAATGTCAAGTTGAGAGGAGCCAGGAGCCAACAGTGATACATAGAGAGGAAATCTGTTTGTTGTTTCATAATATTGAATCTGAATCTCCAACAATTTCTGATGGTTGTGTGTTTATGTCTGTTCATGTACTTTACTATACAAAAGTTTTGTTTTTCCTGTTCTAGACAAAAGAAGAAAAATTTCATTAGAGGCTATTAATCAATTAATGTGTATCATTGACCTAAAGGGTTTTACAGTATAACAAGAAAGAGTAAAACATATGAATCAATTGAAAAATAAATTAAACCTACAGCTAACTTACATTATGGAGTCTGATTACAAACACAGAAATAGATCAGAGGAGAGATGAGTCTTCTAGGAGAGATAGTTTTAAATTGTCCCTTCAGGATGTGTCATGCTGGGTCAGGGAAAAGGTTGGTGGGGATAGGTGAGAAGGAAGCAGTGGCAAGGTTGCTTGACAGGTTTCTGAAAGGAAGCAAAAGCACTCACGAAGGCAGAATTCTATTAATTGAGGGCTACAGGTATTTGAGTCTTTGTTTGATAGTTAGTCAGTAGCCAGACTGTTTTCATGACATATTTCACAGGTGTTTATCAGAGAGAGTTGCAAAGAGGTTGTCTATCACCTTCGATGCTAATTATAATAACAATTCTGCATAAGGCCCGTATTTTGAATCCAAATCACTACATATGTATTCCTTTCCATCACTTTGAAATGCTTCATTTCCTTTCTCTTACACTCAGACTTTTTAAAGCAGTTATTAAATGAATACAGATGGTGCAGGCAGGTTCCTGAGTGCTTGTGAACTAGACGGCATTTTTAAAATATTCTTACAATCCAGACAGTGAAGGGAAAGGAGGAAACAGTGATCAATAGTGACATAATTTTACAGAGGACTAACTAAGAAAAAATGGACTAGACATACAAAGACATTTCTTGATGGCCAGGGAAATTAGACACTGAAATAGATATCAGTGAAGCTAGTGGAATCTCTGTTCTGGGAACTCATTGAATACACCATATGCTCCAAGGAGTTCATTCACTGAGTTGCCGGGAACAGGTGGTAGACCTCTTGGAAGCCAAGCATCTGTGGTATGACCAGATTTCACAAATTGGCTGAGAGAAGGTTCATCATTTTACTTAGTATAGATTCTCACATATTCTGATTAAGTAGCAAAAACTGTGCCTGATTGTTTCATTTTAAATGGAGCTAACTATTATATATAAATATAGATGCAGATATCCTAATATATAAAATCCCTGGGTTGTAACGACCAGTAACGACTGGAGGCTGACCAACTGGAAGTCAGTGCTGGTTCCACCCCCAACCAAGTGGTAGGGGGCAACCAGGCAGGCAGACAGAGGGGTTAGGGGTGATCAGGTAGGCAGACTAGTGGTTAGGGGTGATCAGGTAGGCAGACCAGCGATTAGGGGCAATTACGTAGGCAAAAGGCCCCTTGCAGGGCTGGCCCTGCCCCCAAGCAAGTGGATAGGGGCAATCAACCAGGCAGGCAGAGTGGTTAGGGGTGATCAGGCAGGCAGACCAGCAGTTAGGGGAGATCAGGTAGGCAGACAGCCCCTCACAGGGCTGGCCCCTCCCCCAAACAAGTGGTTAGGGGCAATCAGGCAGGCAGGCAGAATGTTTAGGGGTAATCAGGTAGGCAGACCAGTGGTTAGGGGTGATCAGGTAGGCAAAAGGCCCCTTGCAGGGCTGGCCCCGTCCCCCAGCAAACAAAGAGGGAGGCCCAGGCCAGCCAACCCATTGCACCCCAGCCTGTCGCCTACAGAGGGAGGCCACAGGTGGCAGGGGAGGGGTGGCAGCACTGTACAGATGGCAAGCAGTGGCAGCGGCAGGGTTGGGGCCAGCTGCCTGCAGCCCGGGGAAAGAAAGCCCCGATAGGCTCTGATCTCAGATCAGGCCTAGGGACCCTACCTGAGGGGTCCTGGATTGTGAGAGGGTGCAGGCTGGGCTGAGGGACTCTCCCCCCCACCGAGTGCACCAGGCCTCTAGTAGATATAATAACATTATATATATCTATATATTATATCTATATCTATATCTATATCTATATCTATATCTATATATCTATATCTATATCTATATCTATATCTATATCTATATCTATATCTATATCTATATCTATATCTATATCTATATATATATAGACTAGAGGCCCGGTGCACGAAATTTGTGCACAGGGGAGGGGGGTGTCCCTCAGCCCAGGCTGAACCCTCTCCAATCTGGGACCCCTCGAGGGATGTCTGACTGCCTATTTAAGCCCGATCCTGGTAGGGTCGGGCCTAAACGAGCAGTCGGATATCCCTCTCACAATCCAGGACTGCTGGCTCCCAACTGCTCGCCTGCCTGCCTTCCTGATTGCCCCTAACTGCTTCTGCTTGCCAGCCTGATAACCCCCTAACCACTCCCCTACCAGCTTGATTGATGCCTAACTGCTCCCCTGCCAGCCTGGTACCCCCCAACTGCTCTCCCTGCAGGCCTGGTACCCCCCAACTGCCCTCCCCTGCAGGCCTGGTTACCCCTAACTGCCCTCCCCTGCAGGTCTGGTTCCCCCCAACTGCTCTCCCCTGCAGGCCTGGGTCCCCCCCAACTGCCCTCCCCTGCAGGCCTGGGTCCCCCACAACTGCCCTCCCCTGCAGGCCTGGTCACCCCTAACTGCCCTCCCCTGCAGGCCTGGTCCCCCCCAACTGCTCTCCCCTGCAGGCCTGGGTCCCTCCCAACTGCCTTTTCCTGCAGGCCTGATCACCCCCAACTTCCCTCCTCTGCCAGCTTGGTCACCCCTAACTGCCCTCCCCTGCAGGCTTGATCGCCCCCAACTGCCCTCCCTTGCAGGCCTGGTCCCTCCCAACTGCCCTCCCCTGCTGGCCATCTTGTTGTGGCCATCTTGTGTCCACACGGGGGCAGGATCTTTGCCACATGGGGGCAGCCATCTTGTGTGTTGGAGTGATGGTCAATCTGCATATTACTCTTTTATTAGATAGGATAGAGGCCTGGTGCACGGGTGGGGACCAGCTGGTTTGCCCTGAAGGGTGTCCCGGATCAGGGTGGGGGTTCCCTTGGGGCATGGGGCGGCCTGGACGAGGGGCCTGTGGTGGTTTGCAGGCCGGCCACGCCCCCTGGTGACCCAACCGGAGGCCCTGGTATCTGGGGTTTATTTATCTTCTACAATTAAAACTTTGTAGCCTGGAGTGGAGCCAAGCCTTCTGCTTGCTCCGTGGCGGCAGCCATTTTGGGGGAATTTATGTATCTTCTATAATTGAAACTTTGCAGCCTTTAAGCGAGTCCTGGGCTGGCCAGGGCTGCGGAAAGTTTGGCTTCCTCCATTGCCGGGGGCAACCCTAGCCTCCTGCTCTTTCCAGCTCCGTGGCTGCCGCCATTTCTGTTTGATTTTATGCATCTTCTATCATTGAAATTTTGTAGCCTTGAGTGGAGGCCTAGGCTGGCAAGGGCAGGCGGAAAGCTTGGCTTCCTCCATTGCCGGGGAAACCCAAGCCTCCCTCCTGCTCTCTGTGGCCGTAGCCATCTTGGTTGGGTTTATTTGCATATTCGCTCTTGATTGGCTGGTTGTCGTGGCTTGTGGGTGTGGCTTGTGGGTGTAGCGGAGTGATGGTCAATTTGCATATTACTCTTTTATTAGATAGGATAGATATAGATATAGATATAGATATAGATATAGATATAGATATATACACACACACATATATTCTTTTGAATGAACAAAGTAACATTTATAACACACTAAATATTAATTTACTTAGATAATTTATCATAAAGCACAATTTCAGACACCTTCAACCTTGGTTTGTGTTTGAAACGATTGAATAAGTATTTAACACCTACCAAGCTCTCAGGGCTGATGGAAAAACAAAATATGACATAGATCCTGCTTTAAAGAGTATTTTAGACAGATTCTTACAATGTTGAAATGTGTGTAGATCAAAATGTTTAAATGTAAGTAGTTATATTTTGGTTCAACCTCATAAAACCTAATGAAGGGGAAGTAAGACAAACACACCCAGAGCACTTAGTTCATTCCTGATAGAAGAGAGCACATGAGTGAGCATTCTGTTGAGTATTAGAGATAAGAGTGCTCAGAATTTGGAGAAGGAAGAGATCAATGTGGCCTCTAACATTCTAGGTAATAAATGCTCATTGATCTGAATTGATTCAAATTGTTTTTCCAGTTCTGCTAAAAAACAAATCTCTCTTTCCTCTTTGGGTCACTGTCTCTCCCAGCTCAATGAGGGTCATCTAGATCCCAAAGGGAGTAATAACGTGGCACTTGATTCAGTGAATTCTTCAACAGAGTACTTCCATGACTAAATACCCGGGAGAATATGAAAAGCAAAATAAGGTCTGTCTGATCTCTGCCCTTGAAGATCTTACAATTCTGTTGATTAAATAAGACTGAATATATGGGTCTAAGTAAAGAAACATTTAAATACTATTGAGCAGTGTGAGTCAGAGAATGATGCTGGAGTTTAGTGGGAGAGAAATCATTGTGGATTAACGTGATCAGGGAAAGTTTCCCAGAAGTTTGACTTATCTGGGTATTGAAGAATGAACATAGTTTAATTGATAGAATGCAGGAAGCAGTGCCCTTGATAACTGAATGACCACACATCTGACAATAACCCTCTTCTTGAAATGAGCAGCACATTTTCAAATTATCATTATTTTTGAAAAAGGTTGATGTAGTTGTACCATTTTTTACCATTTTATGTGGCTCAAGTGAGTTTTTTGCTACTGGTTCCTCAAGGGCATTCCAATTACCTGGGTTTCACAAATAATCCCGTAAGCCAGTTACATTTCAGATTCTAAGTGTGCATATCATAACTGCTTTCAATTTTACTTTTCTGTACCTTCCCCATGTTCTTTCCAACCATGCAGATTTCTTTACAAACACTTGTTATTTGCAAGCTACTCTCTTAGGAAATCCTTAGAGACAAGGGCCCACAGAATGCATCTCTAATCGTGATTTTTTTGTTAAGTCTTTGTACCAAACAGTCACCCCATGGTGCACACATATTGTTTATTGTATATCCTTGCATATTTTAAATTAGTGCACATCCCCATGAATGTTTCTAAGACACAAGTTAGTTTCCTATTCATTTCAAATCAGATGTAATTTAGAAATACAGAACTTTATTAAAGTAGTAGAATATTAAGATTTTCCCCATTTTTTTAAATGTATTTTTTATTCATTTCAGAGAGGAAGGGAGAGGAAGAGAGAAAGAGAGAAACATCAGTGATGAGAGGGAATCATCGATTGGCTGCTTTCTGCACGCCCCACACTGGGGATTGAGCCTGTAACCCCGGCATGTGCCCCCAACCATACTCGAACACGGGACCTTCAGTCTGCAGGCCACGCTCTATCCATTGACCCAAACCAACCAGGGCCCCACTTTTTAAGGGTGTGGAAAATATGCTTTAAAAATGGTCTGGGTCTAACATCCTATACATTGTAATTAAAGGGCCCCAGGAATAGAGGTCGAAGCACCACTCTGCTTCGACCTCTATTTAACCTCTATTTAACCACGGTTATTTAACCTCTATTTAACCACAGTTATTTAACCTCTATGTGATTTTGTCTTTTTATTCATAAAATGGGCTTAAAAGCTATATTACCTGTTTCACATGGTGATTAAAATAAGAAAATAGAAATAAAATACCTAGATTTTCTTAAAGTGCTTGGAATAGAGTAAATACTGAAAAGTTAACAGTTATCATTGATGTCATTCAAAGTGCTGCTACTGTGTTTAGCAACTCCTCCTAGTTCCTGAATGTTAGTCTTCAATGTGCATTCAGAGTGGAGGGGCTGGGGGATGAGGTTTTGGAAACTGAAAAAGTGACAAGGATTAGAAAATCTTTTGAGAGAGTTAGATATCAATAAACAAAAAGGATTTGTGTTCCAATACAGTTTATATCCGTCAGCATCCCTTGGGACCAAGGCTATGAAAGCGCAGGCAGGTAATTATTAATAACACCGCAGTTGCATAGTGCTTTGAACTCTTTTTCCCAAGGAACCTGTTCAATTTTCCAAATGAAAAGTTATGAAGAGCCAGGCTGGCATGGCTCAGTGGTTGAACGTCGACCTATGAACCAGGAGGTCACAGCTCCATTCCAGGTCAGGGCACATGCCTTGGTTTCAGGCTCGATCACCAATGGGGGCATGCAAGAGACAGCTGGTCAATGATTCTCTCTCATCATTGATTTTTTTCTCTCTCTCCCTCTCCCTTCCTCTCTGAAATCAATATATATATATATATATATATATATATATATATATATATATATATATTTAAATGTTATAAAGAAATAATAGAGTACGCAACATTTGCTTCATATTTATTTAGTGTTACAATGTAGTTCTAAATATATTACTTCCTTTGCATTAACAGGTGATATTAAATGAGGTAATACATGAGGGAATACCTAGCACAGTGCTAGTTACTAAGTTCATGCTTACTATGGTGATAGTTTTCTACATCTCTTTCTAGATGAAAGTCAGAGCCCAGAGCTCACACAGGAGGCACTGCACTTCAAAAGGCTTTTGTGTATGGAGGAAGGATAGCCTGTCCCAATCTGGGGCCTTGTAGACATTCTAACTGTGCAGATGGGTGCCACAGGTTTATATTTTTCATTAAGAAACTGAAGTTTAAATTTTATTCTATAAAAAAGTCTCATATGATTTTTTTCCAAAAGAAATCCCAAACTGAATTAGAAATGAGTACCTTGTGCATACAGCTACCTTATTATATTTTATTTTGCAAGTGAAGCAACCATGGTCCAGAATAGTTAGAGAGACCCAGTAGAGTTGAAAGCTGTTGTCAAGAGGCACATGCCCTTCATTAGTTATTTGTATATTCAAACTATTCCCATTAATTCTGACGAATTAAAATAATTATCTACTCTTAAAAGTATACTTTATAGCCCTGGACGGTTTTGCCCACTGTATAGAGCATCAGCCTAGGGACTGAAGGATCCCAGGTTTGATTCCAGTCAAGGGCATGTACCTTGGTTGCAGGCACATCCCCAGTAGGGGGTGTGCAAGAGGCAGCTGATCGATGTTTCTCTCTCGTTGATGTTTCTAACTCTCTATCCCTCTCCCTTCCTCTCTGTAAAAAATCAATAAAATATATTTTATTAAAATATATATATATATATATATACTGTATATCTGTGGATATGAAATCCCTGTACCTTGTGGATATAAACAACAAATAGTTATGTAGTAACCCAACATAATTCTCAATGCCACTATCTGTGAATAAAAACAATATTTTTAACAATGTTTTTTTTTTTAAATATATTTTATTGATATTTCACAGAGAGGAAGGGAGAGGGATAGAGAGCTAGAAACATCGATGAGAGAGAAACATCGATCAGCTGCCTCCTGCACACCTCCTACTGAGGATGTGCCCGCAACCAAGGTACATGCCCTTGACCGGAATCGAACCCGGGACCTTTCAGTCCACAGGCCGACGCTCTACCCACTGAGCCAAACCAGTCAGAGCTTAACAATGTATTTTTATTTTATTTTATTGTTGACAGTATTACAGATGTCCTCCAATTTCCTCCCCCGCTTCAGCTCCCTCCTCCCAGCTCCTGCCCACCCCAGGCCTTCACTATTTCTGTGTCCATTGGTTATGCATATAGGTATATAGTTCTTTGGTTAATCTCTTCCGGTCTCCCCTCATTCCCTCTAAGATATGTCAGTCTGTTCCATGCCTCCACGCCTCTGGACCTATTTTGTTTGTCAGTTTATTATGTTCATTAGATTATATTTATAAGTGAGATCAAGTTCTAAAGATGTATTCTTAATTGTTACCAACAACAAATACAAATGTTTTTTGGGTACTGAATATATTAGAAAAGTTGCATTGTGTACTCTGACTTTGGGTGGTGGACATACAGTGCAATATGTATCATGTATCATAGAAATGTACACCTGAAACCTACATAATCTTATTAACCAATGTCACCCCAATAAATTTAATTAAAATTTTTAAAAAGCAAAATTATTTTTAATTAACAATTATCTTTTTAATGTATTTACAGATTCAAAACACTGGTCATATTTCCATATAGTCCTGCTACCATAAGATGTATCATAATCGTGTCTTGTTTCATCATAATGTAGGCTGAATTCCCAATTCTTGAAAAGTGTTCATACATTCATTTATCTGGTTCACATTCTTTGACACTTCACCCTATACCAGGCACAGACTTCCTTGAAAATGTTTAAAGCCATTCAGGTCAGAGCCTTTAAAACCCTATTTCAGTGAAGTTATTTCACACAATAAATTTGTTCACTGCTGTCTTCTAGAGAGTGTTTGCCAGTAATATCAGGTCTTATCAAGTTAGTGCCTAAACTTTCATATCAGCACACCAGTGTATCTGATAGCAGGTAATGAGGGGATGACCTTGTTCTGCTAAGACTTCCTGAGGTGCCTATGCTGAAATAAACCGTAGCCTTGATACACATTTCCTTTAGGCAAAAACAAAACAAAACAAAAAACCCAACCTAGAAACAGATCTAAGTCTTTGGAGGCATGAAAGGAAAATAACTTGAAAATAGAGGTCAAAAAGTAGATGAAATATCATGAGAAAGACCTGACAGAGTGGCAAAGATGAAGTACACCTGTGATTCCTTAAGACCTGACCTATGGCTAGGTAGATTTTTGAGGCCTGGGGTATCTAACACAGCTATACGAAGTTGAGGGCCATTTCCAAGCAATGTCTCTCACAAGATTTTACTGTAAAGTTGAAATTTAGAATTGCAGGGGAAATCAAGCTATTACTACATTGAACAATTGCTCAAATCCTGCTTATACACAAAAAGCAAAGATGTGTAGTTAATCATATGTCCTATTTATTCCACAAAGATTTATGATGAAGCAGTAGTTCTCAATAGTTACCATGCATGAGAATCCAAGAACTTGGTAACTGCAGATTTCTGAGCCCCATTCTGAGATTCTCTGACTCAGTAGGTCTGAGGAAATAGGGAATTTGACTTTCTAGCAAGTTCACAGGCGATGCTGATTCTGCTGGTTCGGGGAGGACACTGAGAAATGCCAAAGTAAAGTGACAAATAGATTTCACTAAAGATTGATTTCACAAGAGTGGTGAGAGTGGACATCCTTGTCTTGTTCCTGATTTTAGAGGAAAAGCTTTCAGTTTTTCACCATGGCGTATGATATTGGCTGAGGGTTTGTCATATATGGCCTTTATTATGTTGAGGTACTTCCCTTCTATACCTATTTTATTGAGTATTGTAATCATAAGTGGATGTTGTATCTTATCAAATGCTTTTTTTGCACCAATTGATGAGACCATATGCTTTTTATCTTTTGTTTTGTTAATATTCTTTATTACATTGTTTGACTTGTTCAACATAAAGGATGTTTATGTTGAACCATCCTTGTGCCCCTGGAAAGAACTTCACTTGATTGTGAATTATTTCTTAATGTGTTATTATATTTGATGTGCTAGTATCTTGTTTAGGATTTTTGCATCTGTATGCATCAGATATATTGGTCTTTAGTTTTCTTTTTTTGTGTGTTATCTTTGCCAGGTTTTGGTATCAGGATTATGTTGACCTCAGAAAATGTGTTAGTAAATATTGCCTCTTCATTAATATTTTGGAAGAGTTTGAGAAGAATAAGTATTAAACTTTCTTAAATGTTTGGTAGTATTCACTAGTGAAGCCATCTGGTCCTGGACTTTTATTTTTTAGGAGGTTTTTGATGGTTGCTTTAATTTTCTCACTTTTTATTAGTCTATTTAGATTTTCTATTTCTTCATGATTTAGTCCAGGAAGGTTATATATTTCTAGGAAATTATCTATTTCTTCTATTTTATTGAATTATAGTCTTTGATAGTATTCTAGTAGGACCCTTTGTATATCTGTGATGTCTGTCGTAACTTCTCTTTCATTTCTGATTTTGTTTATGAGTCTTTTCTCTTTTTTTCTTAGTGAGACTAGTCAGGAAATTGCCAACTTTATTAATCTTTCAAAGAACGAGCTCTTTGTTGTATTATTATTTTTTTATATAATGGAAGTTAGTAAAGGGTGAAAGGGGCAAATAAATGATGATGGAAGATAGTTGGGCTTTGGTGGTGGGCACATAATGCAGTATACAGATCATGTATCATAAAAATGTACACTTGTAACTTATATGACCTTATTAATCAATGTCACCCCAATACATTTAATAAATAAATAAAAATAAAAATTTAAAACAGGAAGTTAATTTCTACCATAGTAGAAATCAATCTGAAAGGTTGTAAAGATCATTTATTCTGAAGCCAGAAGAACCTGAACTAGATTTGTCATGTTTCAGTTGCTGATGACCTTGACCTCAAAGAATGACAGTTACTTCATTGAAAATTAAGATTGCAGTGCAGACATGCCTTGAAGATATTGCAGGTTTAATTACAGACCACCGTAATAAAGCAAAACTCACAATAAAACAAGTCACGCAAATTTTTTGGTTTTCCAGTTCATATAAAAGTTACGTTTATAATATACTAGTAGCCCTGTGCACGAATCTGTTCACCAGTAGCTCTCTGCGGGGCCTGGCCGCTCTGCGCCCGCTGCCCAGAGGCTCTCTGAAGCCCAGAGGCCCATCCAAAACTGGGCTCAGAACGCTTGCCTCATCGCTGGGGCGACAAAGCAAACATTCCACCAAGCCAGTCACGCTGCCTGCTCCTACTGGCTGCTCCCCAAGGTCTGAGGGACTCCAGCAGGGCTGAGAGGACTGGGCACCGCCATCTTGTGGCTATGGGCATTGCCATATTAGTGACAGAGTGATGGTTAATTTGCATATTACCCTTTTATTAGATAGGATTACAGTCTATTAAGTGGGCAATAGCATGATGTCTAAAAAAATGTACATACGTTAATTTAAAAATATTGTATTGCTAAAAAATGCTACCCATCTTCTGAGACTTCTCTTATTGTAGATAGAGGCCCTTTCCTTCAGTTTGTAAAAAAAATGCAGTATCTCTGAAGCACTATAAAGCAAAGCACAATGAAATGAGATAAGTGGGTATTGTAAGAACTAATTAAGTATTATTTGCAAAATGCCTGACATATATCAAGTGCTTAATACATGGTAGTTAAGATTTTCATGGTGGTTGTCATAATATTATTTTTATAAAATATGCATTAATCAGTTTGAAAATAGGTGGAACTTATAAATTTATAAAGAATAATTGTACCCTTTGCTACAGGTACAATAGGGCAGAGCCTATGATCCCACACAGGCTGTTGCCTGCCTTACCTACTGAAGGCTGTTACCTCTTACATATTTGCAACCTCCTAACATCTTCAGTCTGGAGGATCATGTTAGTCATAATGAAATCTTCTCTCCTCTTGTTTTTACTAAAAGTGGAGGTCTTAGGTCCATTGTGTTATTAATAACTTCTTTCCTTTCATCCCCATCTTCATGCAAAGCCCAAGATTCCTAGATGTTCAGTCATCACATACACATTTACTCACATATGGCTTTGAATGTTATCTACTAAGACTCATCTATTCTCACCTTTCCTCTCCATGCCTGTTTTACTATATCCTGGGGCTGTATGTCCCTGTAAAACAAATGCTGGCCAATTTCACAACATATTCACCATCTAGGATCAACCGACTTCTCTACATCTGTAAACTGTTCTCTAAATATCTCTTTTCTAACTAATCATCTAGGTCATCTCCTGAGGTCTGAGCTCCCACGCCCCTTTTTTTTTGTTCCTTCTCATACTCACTTCATGTACCTCAAGGCTTAGGCTAAACAGTTTTATACTTTCAGTTTTTATACTTAAATAAATTTTCCTCTCATTTTCACAAATTCTTACTTCTTTTGCAATATATATGTCCTCAGAATTTGCCAGTGTTGTTACATCTGTGTCCTCTCCCAAGATTGCTAAGTATTTTTTTCTACAAAATCCTATCATCATTCTTAGAAACTTCAGCTTTGAATCACATGGCTTAAGAAGTAGATCTCTTTTTATTTTAATCCTCACCTGAGGATATGTTTTTACTGATAGAGAGAGAGAGAGAGAGAGAGAGAGAGAGAGAGAGAGAGAGAGAGAGAAGCACTGATGTGGGAGAGAAACATCCATTGGTTGCCTCCCACACATACCCCAACCTGGGATCACACCCACAACCTGGATATGTGCCCTGACCGAGAATGGAACCCGTGACCTTTTGGTGTACAGGACAATGCTCCAACCAGCTGGACCACACAGGCCAGGGCTATATCTCTTGATTGCCTTAGAAATAAGGCTTATTTCCTCTACTCCCACCAAGTCACCTGCTCACAGGATGGCAACCTGGATCTTGTCAACACCAACAATGGCACCACACTCAGAAAGTGTTTCCACCTTTTTATTTACCACCTTTTCATCATCTTATCTCTTCTGTCCTGTCCATTTACTCCCATTCCTATTCAGCATTGAAGTTCTGTAAAAATAAATTTTATAAAAAACACTAAAGCTTTCTGAAGGTAGAGCCTGTCCCATCTTCTTAGTTAATGTTCCAACTGTGGAAGGAATTGGGAGAAAAAGCTCAATTAACATGTAATGAGCTGACTTTACACAACTCTTCTTAGTATTTTATGGGAGAGGTTTGAAAATCAGAAAATTTGTTTATGTTTTCAACAACAGAAAACAGGAAATTATATAGTTTTGTCTCTGGCTGTATGTCCCTGCTTTGTTAAAAAAAATTGCTGGCCAATGTTAGAACCTCTAGGGGAAAACAAGCAAAATAAATATTACACATTAATTCTTCCTCTCTCCCTCCCTCTAACCCCCAATAGTAATAGGCCCTGGCTGAATTAGATCAGAAATATCAATCACATAGATGACTTTTAAAGGAAAGGAAAAGTAAATATTTTAGTTTCTTAAATCTCCACAACTTGCTTTTTTTTTTCTTTCTTTTTTCTTTTTTTAAATTCTTACCCAAGGATATATTTTTTATTGAGTATTTGGCCTGACCAGTAATTGAAATGGTGACCTTTTGGTGTAAATGACACTTGAACTAACTAAGCCACACCAGCCAGGGTCCCACAACTTGCTTTTTTATACAAAGCTCTCAAGACTAACCATGGATATGATGGAAATCTTTACTGATTTAATTCAGCAATTAGATCTTCAAATCATATAATTTCTTAATTTCTGTGACTACATTAAACCATTCTACACATGGAAATGAGTTTCAGGGCTCACAGAGGAAGGTGCTCCTTCTCTTGCTGTTTATGCCAAGTCTAGGTCCCACAGCCTTGAGCCAGAGTAAGTGGTCACAAAGATTTGCCAGAGAAAATGACATGACTCTTCCTTTGTTTGAACATATGGTTCAGACCACACACATGACCAAAGAAGAGACCAGCACTGCTTCTGAGGTTGCTGTGGAAGGAGGCGTTGGCGCAGTCCCAGAGGGTGGGTGATTAATGACTGGACTGCAGCCTCTCTTATTACCACCTAACCCCTTTCTACTTTTTGGCAAGAAAACAAACAAGAACAAAGACTATAGAAAAAAAAAAAAAAAAAACTACCTTAAAATGATAGTTTGGGGCAACTAACATTTCAAAGCTGTCGTCTAGTTTCCTCAGGAAAAATTATTGGAAAAGAAAAATAAAGTTGTTTCTTCTTTACAAGAAGGGGTAGATCTGGGGACAGAGTTTAAAGCGACCTCACAGAAATACCTAGGAGGACAGGTTCCTGGTGGGAAACCACAAACCACAGCTCTGGCAGGGATTGATAGACCAGGAGGGGTGTGTGTGGGGGGGTGGGGAGTGGTGGAGGGTGGGGCCTTGCCCCAGAAAGTCATGGTCAGGACTGAACCAAGGTCCTCCCTCTTTTTTTTCTTCCCGCCCCCTCAAACACCCTGCCCCCACAAACCCCTAAACTTGGTTCCAACAGGGGAAAAACAAATATGCACCACATCATCAGACACATCGCACACTCCTCTACTCCAGCTTCCCCATGCCATACCATTTGGCCACCATAAAGATTCCTTCCCACTCCTCCCCTTGCCTCGGATTTGTGTCTCTGCCAAGTGCAAACAGTGGGGCGGGGCTGTGGCCTACTACAGAGCCTGTGTATGTGGTGTTTGGGGAAAACAAATAAAAAAACCACTCGGAATAAAAATAAGGAAAAGAGAAAGAAAAGAAATACCTAGGAAGACATATGCTTGGTGATCAGATTTGGTTTGGTGGACAATAGATTGTCTGGGTATATGCTAGGAATACAAAGTAGAACTCACTGCTGCTCAGTAACTATCAAATACTTCACTGAACTGAGGGAAACCGTACTGAAGAAATTCTAGAATCTATTACAACTGATCTTGGATCTTCTAAAATAACCCATCCTTGAATTTAGCCGAGAGCAACAAATAACTGTGCACCTGGATTGTATGACATCGCTTTTGCAACCTCCTCCCCTCCCCCCGCTCCCACTGCTACCACCACACTGCCTGGGAGAGCAGCCATTACTTATTCATGCTTTGGTACATTGCCCTTTTTCTATGTTGAAAAATGTGAAAAGATGTAACCCAAAGAAACAGAATAATATCTAGTGTGAGGACACTGTTCATAGTGCTAATTATGAATATCCTTGGGAAATAAAAATCTTTTATCTCAGTGCCAAGAAAAAGTTTGCTTGTGTTGAGTCACTTATATTGTTTTTATATTTTGGATGTTATGGATCATGCAATGGATTTTATTTCCCTTTTTACATAGCCTGCTAAAAAGCTGAGAATTAACTTTGATGCCTACCTGTAACAAGCATTGCAGAATTGCCTTACTTATTTAAAACATCTTTCTTGTTGTCAATAATCTGTTTCTGGTTCAAAAGAGAATAAAAGTATACTAATATTTTAAAATAAGATAAACTGTTTATATTGATAAGGAAAGTGTTTCAGGGTGCTATGCAATGAGATGAGATGATTCACCATCCCCCTCTGTATTTCTACACAACCTCATAGGAGGTGGTCTGGCCTAATAGTTCAGAAACGTGCCTGGAATTGAACAGGATTTTGATTCCCAGATTCTTGATGTCTTACCTGTGTTATCTTGCATTGGTGCCCTATTTTCTCTAAGTTTCTCTTTCTAGATAGTGCAGATTATAATTTGATTAAATAAGGATCTGATTCAGTGAGATTTTTAACAAATACAGAGTCAGGGCAAAAGTAAGTTACAGTTGTTTATATTAAAATAATGCAATACTTAATAAATAATGATACAAGAATAAATTGTTTTGCATACTCACAAATGTAAACCTACTTTTGTCACTCCCTATATTTGGTATCCCCTTCATTTATACATACATTTAACAGTGACTGACACACACACACCATAGATTTAAATTATGAGATGATACAGGGTAAATAATACAAAATTATTCAACAAATGATAGCTTCATTACATTATTCCTCTTCTTTGCCATTGTCACTCTTCCATGCATGAGCACTGGGTGAGTTGAATCCATTCCCAACTCCTCCAGATGGAGCGCCCTAAGGAAATGCAATCTTCATTGATGGGCAATGTTATTTATTTATTTTTATTTTTTATTGATTTCAGAGAGGAAGGGAGAGGGAGAGAGAGATAGAAACATTAATGATGAGAGAGAATCATTGAACAGCTGCCTCCTGCAAGTCCCACACTGGGGATCGAGCCTGCAACCTGGGCATGTGCCCTGACCTTTTTGGTTCAGAGATCGATGCTCAACCACTGAGCTATGCCAGCTGGGCGATGGCCAATTTTATATACAAGATAATAGGACAAGTTTTATGGGGAAACCAGAGGTTATGAGATTAGATATTTTGTAAAACACTATACAAAACAAAGTAAAAACTAAAAACAAAGTAAAAATATATTTTTTATTGATTTCAGAGAGGAAAGAACTAGAAACTTCAATGATGATAGAGAAACATTGATTGGCTCCCTCCTGCACACCCCTCACTGGGATTGAGCCGACCTGTGCCCTGACCTGGAATCGAACTGTGACTTTCTGGTTCATAGGTCAATGCTCAACCACTGAGCCATGCTGGCCAGGCAAAATAATCTATTTAAGAAAATGCCAGTGCTTTTAATATGTTAGTATGTGCATGAATTCTTCAAACCAGGGACACAGAATACAGCTTTTAGCAAATTTATTTTATCACAATAATTTTTTTCTCTCTCTAGAATAATTTGGGGAGCTGGATTTCTGGAGAATCAGTTTGGGGAAATGCTACACTATTCTAAAATTTCTCTTTTATTAACTTATTAAGGTGCTTAAAATTCTCACCTTAAATTGCTACTTGAAGAACTGATGAATCACACCTATTTATATCAAAACTCTTAGGCATCAAGTGTAATCACCTAAGCAGTTTATAAGCTCCCATGTAGGAGAAAAAATAGACTCAGGCAGATGGAAACACCCCATGTTGTCCAGGGTAGGGGCCATGGTCAAGAGAGCAGATCCAGATGGAGGAACCACAGAAGTTGAAGCACAGCATGGGGGCACCATGGGAAGGAGCTGGTGGAAAGAGGGATGGGGAGGAGGTACAGAAGAAAAGCAGTAAATAGGAGTGTCTTGGGCAAACTTGATGAGTCTGCATGATAGTCATGGACAGATGTGAAAGCTAATGTACCACATATTAGATGGTAAGGAAATGGTTAAACATCTATCCTTCATCTTTTGAGAACTCCTTTTCCATAAAAAAGGGTCATGGCGTTAGTTTGAACCACAGATGCTAGGTGACAAGTAGGGAGAGTCTAAGATAGCAGTATTGAATCCAATGTTTGTTACCTCATGCTGCACATCATCATCACCCAGGGCATTCTGGGAAAGAACCAACTCCTGGCTCCAGTCCAAGTCATTTACACTAAGATTTGGGAGGTCGAGACTGTGACACTGGTAATTTTTTAAGCTTCTTAGAAGATTCTAATGTGCATCCAGGGTTAAAACTACTGCCTTAGAGCAAAGACCATTCAGGCAATAGTGGGAAGCAGAAGATAGTTTCTGTAAGCTACTACTTAGGGGCGAAGTTTCCTTCCCACCAAAAGCAGTTCCTAAAATAAATTAAAAATAAAGTTACCATATGACCCAGCAATCTTCTTCTGGGTGTCTATCCAAAATACCAAAACAAAACAACAAAAAAAAACCTCAAAAAAACATTTATTTGAAAAGATATATGCATCCCTAAGTTCATTGCAGCATTATTCATGGTAGGCAAAACATGGAGACAATGAAAGCGTCCTATGATAGAGGACTGGATAAGGTAGCTGTGGTACATATGTCTGGGCATGGGCCTCTTTGGGGAGTATTATGCTAAGCTAAATAAGCCACACCTACATGTTCTTTTAACCAATGTTACTCCAATAAATTAAATTTAAAACAAAGCCTATTTATGATTGATAAATCCTTACGTAGGGCTAGTAAGAATTATGAAATTCTTTGAAATTATTCCATAAGCCTTTATCTAGTTATATCTTACTTTTATTCTCTTACCATTGTCAAGGGAAATTTCTCTGTGGTGATTAACTATTTCCAGTCTCACACTCCGCAATTAGGGATCTTATTTACCTTGAGACTAGTTGCTGGGGTGCAGATAGAATTTCTCCCCAGAATTTTGTCATCAGCCTTGCATGAGTCAACTTGTTTGATTACTCAAGTTGATTACCAAGTAGCTTCAGTTTTATTTCAGATCTTGCTGAATTTTCTCTTTCCTTCTCCAGATAAAGTTGCTATTTCCACTAAGAGCACCTTAATAGATTTGGGGACAGTATTCAAGTGATGATGAGTTAAGGTAATAGGAATATCTAGGAGGAATGGGAATCTCTGTCAAATATAGGACCCTTTTTGTAGCATACCTAAGGCTGTCATCAGGGCTGATTTACTTTTTCAAACAATCCAAGGGGAAAGGGGAAAAATATTCTCAAAGCTGAAGGCAATGAAATGGTCTGCACCATGATAACAATCTTCTGCCTATTATCTAGATCAAGCATGTCAAACTCAAAGGCTAACATGGGCCAAATAAACAAGGTTTAAGTTTATATGGGCTGCAAAAAACCAAAAGCTTCAATTTTCATAGAAATGTAGAGATATACTGAATACAAAGGGCTGAAATAAATGAGTAATTGATAACATAAAATAATAGAACATTTTAATAAAAATTAAATTTTTTCTTGAACATGAACTTACCAGACACTGAATAACTGCACAAATTAATAAGTGTAATGCAAATAAACCTATTTTTCTTGTTCTCTGAAAGTGAAATATTTCCTGCTGCGCACACCAAACAAGTCAGTGCAAGACTAATGCCGTGGCCATCGGCTGATAAAATATTCTCTGCTAGTATTAGTGGAGAGAGATGGTGTGCCTGCGTGTAAGGGAAATGAATGCAACATGATTATAGTAAATCAGTCATTAGCAAAAGTTGTAGTTTGTTATTAATAATTATGTGTAACAGGATATTGTAAAAATTAAGTTACAAAATTTTTATTAAAACGTTTCTTACATGTAGTTATATTGTCTGGGCCGCAAAAATATTCATTATGGGCCACATGCGGCCCGTGGGCTGCAAGTTTGACATGCTTGATCTAGATGAATTTTGATGTGCTGGGTTTCTAGCCAACTGTAGTTGAATCTGTTCTCCCTGCACTTCCCCCTTTGACCTGCAGTGAGAAAAAAATAGCAAAGATATAACTATACAGAATCCTATTACTCAAAATTTGAATAAGAGAAGTATATTTTTTCCACTTCAAATAGTCATGAAACTTTATACAGGCAAAATATTCATCAATTTACATCACTGGAAGTTTGCACCATGTCCTTTTATTTTTCTTCTGAGTGATTCCTACCATGGCAAGTATTTCTCTTTGGGAAATGGACAGAATATCAGTATAAATACTACATTAGTTGAGATTAAAAACATTTTTACTTGGTATTAACATAAATCACAATCAAGTGCAGAATGGCTCCTTTGATAATTCCTAAGTAGCTATGCTAACACAGAAACTCCAGTGACTTGTTTTTCCCCTTTAGAATTATCTTCACATCTTCCTTATTTTAACATGACCTCTTCAGTCTCTTGGCTGCAAAGTGGTATGTTCTATATTAATAAGATGTGGGCAAGCAAACCATTTTGTTAGTATGCTCAGACAATTCAAATAGCATTTCTATCTAGACTTCTCATTTTTTATTTTTATCTTAGTACTAGCACCCATTTTATCGGACTGACAGGATACTCCCATCATTTCACTGGCTGTGATTTTAAATAATAAACATTTTTCTCTTTCTGTTCACAAAAGGAGAGACATAAAAGGAGAGAGAAGCATGATGATACAATTGCTTTCTCATCTTTCATTACAAAGCACTAAAATGGTATAAATCAATTCAGAAATATTTATTAAGAGCCTATGACATACTTGGTACCATTTAAGGTCCTGGTTTCAAAGCAGTGAACAAAATTGACCAAAAAGTGCTTTCCTTTGAAACTTACTTCCTGGTAGTATTTTTTTAATGGGAGATAAAGTTAAAGGAGTTGAAGGTAACAGGTCTCAAGAGAACTGTTGAAGTTAAAAGTATGATGGTGATGGTATGATCCCACATTTTAAAGGATAATAATAGCATTGTTAATAATAGTCAATTGTTATTTAATACTTACTGTGGGCCATAAATTATTGAATGAAGTTTTCTACTTAATACTCACAACTTCTTATGAATTTGGTACTTTTAAATTCCCATATTACAGATAAGAAATGTGAGAGAGTTTTAGTAACTTGCTCATAGGCACACAACTGAGATGTGGTAAAGCTGGGACCCAAATATATGGCGACTGGTCTCCAGATATGTGCCCTTCACCCCTTCGCTTCATGCCTCTCTTGTACACAAGATCATAACCAAGATACAAAACTAAGTATTTTAAAATTAGCTGTGTTTCATCTTCAGTGCCAGATCTCAGTTATTTAAAAAGTTAACAGTAGAGTTCTTCTTAAAAATTTGATTGCAGATGAGGATGTGGGCAATTAGAAAAAGGGTTCATATATTTCACCCCTAAACATCAAAGAAATACCTAAATTATTGTCATTATTTTATGGAGTCCAATAACATGACAGAGAGCACAAGCTTTTTATACAACTTAGTATCATATGAAATAGGCTTACTCTGTTTTTTCATTATTATTCAACTTATAATCCAAATATTGAGACTGTAAATAAAATTGACTAGTATTTATATTTCCAATTTGCACCTTTCAGATGATATTGTTTCTTCCTGCTATCTACTTGCAGAATGAAGTGAGGGAAAAATTATAGAATGATTATGATTTATGTAATAAGTTGCCTCTGCTGGGCAGCCCTGCTGTTAGCCAATTCTAGTATTTAGCTCAAATTAAACCCCATTTCATTTTTCCTACTGGGAATTCCAAACACTCCCACACTTATTTAGCCCTCAATCTAATTTCTATCGTTGTTCTCGCCAACATCATTAATTGAAGTCATTTGACATAAATCATAATACATTTATTTTGAAAATGTTTTTTAAATGCACCATCTTCTGTTTGACACCACATTCTAACTCTTCTCAATTATTTCCCCCTAATTCCTTTTCCTTTCTTTCTTTCCTCTCTCGCTCTCTCTCTCTCTCTCTCTCTTCCTCATATTTAAACAGATATTGGTAGAGTTACTCTTATTAAAGTAAAGTAAACGGATATTGGTGGTTCTGCCTCCCTGGACACTTTCTTGGACACCTTCTTCCATCTTTCATAATAATCACATGCCCTCGAGTCATTCTTGTAGAACCCTCTGATGCTGAGGACCAGAGTTTGAACACCACTGCATCAGACCATTTTCAGATGTAATCCGATAGGCTTTCTCTAGCTTTTCAGAGGGATCACAATATGCAGTAAATACATTATGAAGGGCACAGTGACAAATTCTGGGGATGAGCAGGAGTCCAATCCAATTTCCCAGGAGAGAGCATCCTAAAACAATCCTGTCAACAAAAGAACTCTATTTAGGAGGCTCAATCTTTCTACTTCTCTACTATGTGCCATTTAATTTTCAGAGCTGAAATTCTGCATGGGTCTTCTCCCTCGACCATGGTCTGCAAACTGCGGCTCGTGAGCCACATGCATCTCTTTTAGCCCCTTGAGTGTGGCTCTTCCACAAAATACCACGGCCTGGGTGAGTCTATTTTGAAGAAGTGGCGTTAGAAGAAGTTTAAGTTTAAAAAATTTGGCTCTCAAAAGAAATTTCAATCGTACTGTTGATATTTGGCTCTGTTGACTAATGAGTTTGCCGACCATTGCCCGAGAATGATCATTTAGAAACCAAGTTGAAGTCCCCTCAAAATAGCTGGAAAAGGTATATGTGAACACAGCAGGGGGAGGAACTGTTTAAATTATGCTTGCCTCTTGCTCTCTATTCTGAATTTTCTGAAAACTTGACTGCTACAATCCCCTGTATTTGTATAAACCACTTCAGGTAACCAAGTAGACTTTCAGCTGCTGGTTAAACTGATCCTGTGAGATAAATAAAGCAGAGGATGAAACCAACGTGAAGTCAGTAAATGTTGCTGGTGAACTTGAAACCAGGACTCTCTGTGTTTATTCAACTCAGTGCTTCTGCCTCCACAAGAAAGAACTGTTTTTGTTGGCACTTGCTCATCTCCACAATGATGTTTTTCTTGCTCACTATCACTTTTCTGGTCCCTGGGCTTTCCTGGGACATTCTATAAGCAAGTATTCTTGTTAGAGTAGAATACCATTAAACATCATTGATGGTTTCAAAATGAGACTAAATCATTAGAGAGGATAAATATGTTTATTTTCTTTATTCTCAAAGAAGGAAAAATTATATGATACATATTTTAAAAAATTAATAACATTTTGGCATTTCAAAAGGAAATCCTTTCTTCCTTGAAATGCATTTATATGAACTTCTACATTGCCAATAGCATGTGAATGAATTATATCCTTTTTCATATTAATGATAAGAATAATAGTTGCCATTAACCACCAAGCCTTACAATAGGTCTAGAATTAAGTATTAATGTCCTTGACTTACAGATGGAGCTTGTATTTTTCTTAATGTTTTTCTACAAAGTTTTTGTTGGTTTTATTTTTGTTTGTTTTTTTGTGGGGTTTTCTTCTTCATTTTTCTCCAGTTTATCTTCCATAAACTCTTTACGCCTTGGCTTAAGACACAAAAGCTTTTAAAATCAGACTTTATGCTAAAATATCCTTTTCCTGATTCTACTTTACTTTCAAATGACTTCCTCCTTTATTGCCAGTATCTCAATACAGGACTATTTCACTGTGGTTTCACAATACACTCAGCCACACCACAAGCTCCTTTCCCACAGCTCTACTCCACAGATAATGCTCTGCCAAAGGTGATTAGTGCCCTTCTAATGGGCATATTTAAGACTTCAATTCTTAAAATTATTGAACACACCTTATTCTTTTCTTTCTTAATACCCATAGGCATCAAATTTTTCTACTCGTATGATTATTCTTTTGAAGATGCCTTTGTTGCTTCTTCCTCTAGTTGCTTAAGTGTAAGTTCATTCACTAGTTGAATACCAATCTTGTCTATTTTTGCTTAACACTTTCCCCTTGAAAGTATTTACCTTCAGAGTTTCAACTTTCAGCTTTAAGTTCATGACTCCCAAGTCCATACTATCAAGGCCTTGATGCTTAGCTACTTTCTAAACATCTCAATGTAACCATGCTGCCAGCTCCACAATCAGCCCAGGAGTGACCTCATTATCTCCCTTTCCCATGCTGCTTTCTGCCTTTACGTTGTTTTGAGTCACCATCAGCTTTTCTTTCTAATCCACTTCTTAAACTCTGTCACTTCTGTCTTAACCATGCTGCTTGTTTCCATGATTTTTCATCTGTTCCCAATGCTGCTGAACCAACAGTCCAGAACTGTGTGCTAGGACTATTGCAATAACTTCCTGATTGGAATATTGACTTCCAATCTTTCATTTTTTTTTTCAATCTATGATTCCTATCACCATCACCCTTCCCTTCCTAAACAAAAACTGCATAACAATTTCCTTTATGAAATGCCTACACTGCCCTCTATTATAAAGAAAGTGAAATACAAACTCTTTAGCCTGGCATTTTACTTACCAAGTCACCAAAAACCTCACTACATATCTAACTTCAGTCATCAGAGTCTTTAACCATTATCCCTTATATTGCACCCACTTTCCTACCTTACTGATTTCATTTACAGCCATGCCTTGGTAAGGACATTTTGGTCAACAATAGACCATGCGTATGACAATGGTCCCATAAGATTATAAAGGAGCCGAATTTCCTGTAAGAAATGGAATGATGTGTGGCTCAGGAAATTGATTTTTCTTTCTGATGGGAACAATATCTGTGGGACTCGGCAATGGATTATCTCTCACTCACGGCACCTCAGTTTTGAGTGCACAAATCACATCCCAGTTAGTCAGCCACCAACCTGCTCCAGCACAGAGGAACCTGCTCCCCCAGTGCCTCCTACTCAGAGGGGGCTCCAGCCCTCCCAGATCTAGTGTATGGTCTTCAGAGTACATGGCCGTAAATTTTTCATTGAGGGCCTAAGATCCTATGCAATAAACAGGTTCCCAGAAAGCTGCCTTTACAAGCATTAAGTGTCACGGTCATTTTAGTAAAAGCTTTCTGTGGTAGTGTGATGCTTGCCTGTCCCTGTACTTTGGACATATTTTTAGATTGTAGTGATGTAAAACACTTAAGTTTATTTCTTCCATCAATTTAAAACCAGAGAGAGCCCTTTGTGCCAGATAGGGTTAGTGGAACAAAAAAAAAATTTTCAGAGACATAATATTGGGTCCTCAGTTCTATACCTTTTCCATATTTAATGCCCTCTTTTTAAATACCATGAATATCCTTAATCTGACCACTACTCCAACATGTAATAGCTAAAACCAAATTGCCCTGCCAATCCCCTGTGTTTCTTTTTCTCTCCATCTTGATTATTCCTATTTTATTTCAGGCCACCTTTCACTTACTCTTGACAGTCTCTATTACAGTGACCTATGCCTATCCATCCAGTGTCTCCTAGCTATTTCCAATCAATCCAGCCTACATCCCTGTGAACAGAATATCGACAGTTTTGATGGTCTATTTCTGATCTTATCAGAAAGAAGCCATGGGGGATGTTTGTGGGATAGTGTTTTTAAAGTCCTCAGCAGTGTCCAGTAATGTCCTAGGCCTTCACATTCACTCACCACTCACTCAGTAACTCACTCAGAGCAGCTTCCAGTCCTGCAAGCTCCATTCATGGTAAGAGCCCTACCTTTTATACGGTATTTTTACTGCTTATTTCTATTTTTAAATATAGAAATACTTACCTTTGTGTTGTAATTGCCTAAGTATTGAGTACAGTAACATGCTGTACAGGTGTACAGCCTAGGAGCAATAGACTATCCATATAGCCTAGGTCCGTGGTCGGCAAACTGCGGCTCGTGAGTCACATGCGGCTCTTTGGCCCCTTGAGTGTGGCTCTTCCACAAAATACCACGGCCTGGGCAAGTCTATTTTGAAGAAGTGGCGTTAGAAGAAGTTTAAGTTTAAAAAATTTGGCTCTCAAAAGAAATTTCAATCGTTGTACTGTTGACATTTGGCGCTGTTGACTAATGAGTTTGCCGACCACTGGCCTAGGTGTATAGAAGGCTAGACCATGTTGGTTTGTGTCAGTGCACTGTATGATGTTTGTACAATGCGGAAACTGCCTCACAACATATTTTTCAGAACAATCGTCATCATTAAGAGACACATGAATGTATGTTATTTTCTCATATGGTTTTATTCCCTTAGCTCTTCTCATTTTTTCTGTCATACCTTTTTCATCTTTTAAGACCTAGTTAAAGCTCTTTGACATTAACTCACTTTTGACCTCATCATATTTCATATTTTGTTGAATAAAATTGAACTAAAAAATTCTTGAATACATTTTGAACAGTGAAATAATTTTTGTCAAAGTGATAAAATTAGCTAGGGGTTAGTTGTCAATGAAACAGTTGTGATTTTAAAAGCACTTTAAGAGTAACTTGAAGCACTTGAAGCTTTATATTACTACAATTAATAGTTCATAATAAGTAATTATTACAAATGTGTTAATTTTTTAGATACTGATGTGAAAAATGCAGAGAATGAAATTTAAAGATTATATATATGCAATTAAATATTTCTATATATAGTTGTGATATATTTAAGATTAATAATAATATTGCTTTATTATAAAACCTAAATTTATGTTAAAAAGATTGTTTTCTACACTTTATTTTATATGTATATATTTTTATTAATATCAGAGAGGAAGGGAGAGGGAGAGAGAAATAGAAGCATCAATGATGAGAGAGACTCATTGATCGGCTGCCTCCCACAAGCCCCACAACCTGGACATTTGTCCTGACCAGGAATCGAACCTTGACCTCCTGGTTCATAGGTCAATGCTCAATCACTGAGCCATGCCAGTCAGGCTGTTTTCTACACTTTAAAAATGAATTTGAAATTTTAAAATGCTAGCAATTACATGCTAAGAATAGAGTATACTCTGAAGCAAAGTTTTGTTTGCCACAAAAACTCAGTCTATCTTAAGTTTCAGTAGAGCTAACTCTGCTGTACTTATATTCCTCACAAATCACAGAAATATATGCAGTACTTTTATTATTACAATTGTAGATAGATATCACAAGCAATAATTAAGTACAAGTAATCAGCACAACTGGAAATATATTCACTGGCCTTCCTTTTTCCCCTTACCATTAGGCAATTAAAATTAATAACACCAAATAAATAATTCTTCCCCCTAAATTTTATCTCCATGAATAGAGATTCTCTATTTACTGCTTTAATCATTTTCCTCTGTCTTGCATTCATTTCATATGCATAGTTTCAGCTTTTTGCATAGCAGTCATAGTTTACAAGCTTGGGTTCTAATTTTAGATATGTCACCAAGTTACTCTGAACAAAGCATGTCATTAGTCTGTATGTAGGTCGGTTGCCTCAACTATGGTAAGTCAAATGTGAAGATGAGGCTACGAGGAATAAACTGGCTTCAGTAAAAGTCTTTAAAACATTAGTCAAATTGTGTGTGCCTGTGTGTGTGTGTGTGTGTGCATGTGTATCAAAGATAGAGACACAGAGAGACACAGTCTGGTGGAGACAGAGAGAAATAGATGATAGGTGATGATAGATGATAGATAGATGATTGATAGATAGATAGATAGATAGATAGATAGATAGATAGATAGAAGTAGATAGATATCAGTGAGAAAGTTACAATAAAAAATGAGAAGTTTATAAAAGGAAATTAATCAGCTAAATTAAAAATGCATATCTAACAAGAAACACCTCTTAGTTGACCTTAGACATTCCGCCAGTGTTTTATATAGTTACGCAAAGTCACACTCAAGCAGCTACTCTGTCAGATCTATCCTAGTTTGCCTTCTCATATAAATCATCACGTGCCCATTTTACACAGACACCCAGTCACAGTGAGATTAAGTGCTAGAAGTTGAGTTCCATTCCTCATTTACTTTCTACAAGGACCGAAACCCACTGCTTTTGTGAAGCAGGTTCTGTTTCTTAGTAGCCTGGAGGACTTGCATGTAGCTATAAGTAAAGCAAGCGTTAGCTGACATTAAAAGGCACTCTGTGTGTTGTCTAAGCACAGTTTAAGTTGAAAGAGGGCTTAGGGAATAATCACTGTATGGACTATGTTTTTAGGAAATTACATTAAAAACTTTATTAGTACTTTAAGTCCCGAGTCATGTTTCCATTTGTCTTTGTAGTTCTATTCTCATTTATGGGAAGTATAATAACATTTACCAGCATGGTCACTTTCAAAGAACATTTTCAGATTCCTCCTCTGCTCATTTTACTCTCAATCTCTTCAATAGCTCTGTTTGCCTTTCATGTTTTAAGGAAGTCATAACCCTATATTCTCAATCGAAAGTCAAGGATTGAGAATAGAGAAAATGAAGCTAAAAGAATTAGAAATGCATTCTTTCAGTCTAATTTATACAATTGAAATTATTTCTTCCTCCAGTCATAATTTGTATATTTTTATACCCAGAGTCATATATTTTGTTTTCTACCACAGAGTCATCAAAATTTCTTCCTTGTTGTGTGCACTTACTTCTAATAATCTCCTGTCCCCATTCCCCGAGACAATGTTAAATTTTATCTGAGCTCTGTGCTCCCATTTTTTTGTGTGCCAATTAATGGCTAACAGCAAAGGATCACCCAAGCCTTTTTATTCCCAGATAAGACCCACTTTTATACTTCAATAACTCATCTCCATCCATTTTCATGACTCCCATGATGTTTATAGATGGCTCACTTTTTAAAAAAATATATTTTTTATTAATTTCAGAGAGGAAGGGAGAGGGAGAGAGGAATAGAAACATCAGTGATGAGAAAGAATCATTGATCGGCTGCCTCCCCACCCGCATTGGGGATCAAACCTGCAACCTGATCATGTGCCCTGATGGGAATCAAACCTAGACATCCTGCTTCATAGGTTGGCACTCAACCACTGAGCCACCCGGCTGGGCAAATGTCTCACTTTTTATCTGCCTTCCTATAATTCTAGATCTCTGTTTTTGTTGTTGAATCTTCCTCATTAAAAATGTTTTCCATATTACAGTAGTCTGATTACTAAGTGCAGCATTTGATCTTTTATAGCTGCAAGAAAGATAGATTTTTTTTCAAAAATAATTTTTAACCAAAGGTTGTCTAAACACATCTATAGCAAAAAGATCTTTGTCTTTTGTCTTCATGAAACTTATTAGGCTGCTCTAATGGCATAAGAAAAAATTTCATTGAACCAGTAAAATACAGACATGTGGGAAAACATATTTTTGCATATATATTTGTGGCATTAGATAATCCTATGTAATAAAGAGGTAATATGCAAATTGACCATCACTCCAACACATAAGATGGCTGCCCCCATGTGGACACAAGGTGGCCGCCACAAGATGGCCGGCAGGGGAGGGCAGTTGTGGGTGACCAGGCCAGCAGGGGAAGGCAGTTAGGGGCAATTGGGCAGGCAGTGGAACAGTTAGGCATCAAACAGGCTGGCAGGGGAGTGGTTAGGGGGTGATCAGGCTGGCAGGCAGAAGTGGTTAGTGGCAATCAGGCAGGCAGGCAGGCGAGTGGTTGGGAGCCAGCAGTCCTGGATTGTGAGAGGGGGTCCCAGATTGGAGAGGGTGCAGGCTGGGCTGAGGGACACACGCCCCCCACCCCCCGTGCACAAATTTTGTGCACCGGGCCTCTAGTATAAAAATAAGTAGATAAGAAAGTGGAAAGAGTGAGAGAAACTCACATATTAAACTAGTACACTATTGTTTGAAAGACATGTGCTATTTTTCTGAAATTAATGAGCTTTAGCAAGTATTAATGCACCTTGAACAGGAAAATTAGATGAAAATCTTGCTAACTATAGGGGGTTTATGACTTTTTATTCAATTCCTTTGTAGACTTCTGACAAGCCCATCATGAATGTGAATGTTTATTAGACATTTCTTAAACCTAATATGGAAGAGATGATTTTGTTACTAATTCTCATTCAAGGATATTTTTCCATTGATTCTTTTCACTATTTTTATTTTACACTATAAAAAACAACAACAACCAATAACATACTGCTTTTCTTTACATTTGTATGGTTTTTAGCAATTATTGCCTTTTCCCCTGGAGAAATAACCTACAGACAAAATATAAAATAGTACCACACTGCAAAATGCACAAACCCTAGAAGTCAGCATCTTGAAGACTATCTCCAGGGATAAGGGAAAAAACAAATAAAAAAAAAACAAATGTCACAAGAGATGAGACAAGCACATATAAGAACAGCCAGCTGGGGAAAAGACTGTGTCAGTGACACTGAGCCAGATAGTAGGTACCCCTTTTTCTCCTGGCAGCCATGGCCACCACCTCAAACGGGTTTTTTGGTCTATGGTCTAAGGCAGTGGTCGGCAAACTCATTAGACAACAGAGTCAAATATCAACAGTACAACGATTGAAATTTCTTTTGAGAGCTGAAAACCGACTTCTGCGCATGAGCCACAAAGTTTCAATTGCACTGTATGTGTGCACCAGCACGTGGTATTTTGTGGAAGAGCCACACTCAAGGGGCCAAAGAGCCGCATGTGGCTTGCGAGCCATAGTTTGCTGACCACTTGTCTAAGGAACTCTTCAAAATGATACAAGAGTGGCTTTGAACCAAGGTGTAACAATCAAAGTTCAAGTATGAGTAAGAGTCGTGCCAACATCAAGTCATACCCCACAGTGGAAAGGCAACCCAGAAGTGTCAACATCTGGCTACTTCAACAAACTGCCTCTGTGGAACCCAAGAGGGAATCTCAAAAGGATATGAGGGTTCAAATCAGCATACACATTGAGTCCCTACAAACCCTGTAGGATTACTTTCCTGACTAGATGATCAGATTAGTCCCTGAAGCAACAGAGACAGACAAGGAGACTGCCAAAGTTCAAAAAGAAAGGTGGACATTGTGCTTCCAGAATGAATTGGCTTCTTACTTGCCTTTTCTCCCGGTCTAGCAGCTGCTTTCTCCCATGTTGCTGCAGGTGTTTGCTGCCTTACACTTGAAATGAGAGGTAAACTTTGAGGTGCCGAGACTGAGCAGTTCTGAGAGGGCAGGGGGTCTGGAGCACAGGCTGCACTCTCATAATGGCTTGGCCTTCCTTCGGTCTGAGAACCTATCCCTGAGGTCAGTCTCAAGTTTGTTTGCAAGTCTGGGGACCCCTCACTATCCCGTGGGGACAGTGGGACAGAGGGGGTCTTCAGTATTGCACAGGTATGAAATGTCCACGAGTTTAAAAAACAAAATCACAGTTGTTCTTGGGGCTGGGTGGGTTCCCATCCAGTTTTAGGAGGATGTGGCTGTGGCCATGGGGCTCCTGCTGAGCTCTGAGACTGTGGAGTGGGTGGGCACTGGTACCAGCACCGAGGGAATGAGCAGTAGGAACCCTGTACATCAGGGCTCAGTGTCTACAAATGGGCTCTGGAGGAAGAGCTGGCTGCTTCCCCTTGGCAGGAGGGAACTTGGGGAGTGGGCGTGGAAGGCAGGGTCTCAGATTCATATGCAGGAGCTGGCCCAGGAAGCCAGAGTTGGGTGAGACCACACTCCTCCTCTGTTTGATGTAATGGAAGGCGTCCTTCAGGTGCAACTGCCTGGTCTTCAGAGGTAAGCCTTGCAGATGGTGGGTGACTGGGAGATCCCAGCCTCGCAGCGGACCAGGACCTTGCCTCCCTTTTCCCTGACACAGTCAATGAAGTCTATTGCTTCTTGAAAGTGCAATTAATGTCAGCCGTGTGGCTGTCTCCCATAGGGATCCATTTGCAGTGTAGGTGGCACGTGCAGGCTTCGGAGGTCCGGAGGCATTCAGCAGGGCCTGATGTGCAGCTTGGCCAGGAACTCGCACTTGGATGCACCGTAGGCACTTCCAAGGCAGAAGAACAGAAGGATTTCAAATGGGCCGCCCTGGTCACAGGCTGGCCTGCAGCTGATGCTGAGCACAGGTTTCCCACACTGGCTGATGAGGGCTCTCTGTTTCAATCTTCTCTTGAAAAATGGGTGCGCCACCAGTGCCCACTGCCAGATATACAGGAGATACAGGGGACCTGGCCTACCGAGATACAGAAGACCCGGCTTGCCGAGCCAGGGTCAGAACAGTTTCTCATCTCTTCTTTCTCGCCCCTAACACTTGCTGCCCCAGAAGCCAGGCTCCATTGATTTTCAGAGAGAGTGGAAGACACACAGAGAGAAACATTGATGTGAGAGAGACACAGGGATTGGTTGTCTCCCGCATGGCCCCAAGGCCAGGGATTGAGCCTGCAAGGAGGTATGTGTCCTTGACCTGAATGGAACCTGGAACCCTTCAGTCAGTTCATAGGCTGATGCTCTGTCCACTGAGACAAACTGGCTAGACTGGAAGAGATGATTTTATATTTAAAGCATATATCATTAGTACTTGATAAAAAATAGGGGTTAATTCGATTAAAATAACAAAGTACTGTAGATATCCATTAACTTCAGTAAATGTCAAGAAATATGTAATACTCTTATTTCTCTTCCTAAAAAGGTATATCTAATTTGTCATGTGAAAACAGCCACCTGAGAATAGATTGTGTTTGAAGTAGCCTCACTGGAATTACACAATCACTAACAAAATTAAATTGCATTACAGCATTTAAGCACCTGATTGATATAATGAAAAGAGCCAATGTTTGAAGCTACCTATAAATTCTAATAGTCTTTAGCTGGATTGTTTCTGATATATTGTTATTGACCACCTATTATGTTCAGTTCCCTATATAAATATTCTAGAAACACCAAGGAAAATAAAAGAAACAAAATCCTTGTCCTTCATATTGAGCATTCAAAGAAATAATAATGGTAAAAAGATAAACAATACAGAAGGGTAAGATGTGGCAATTGCCAAATGGTTGGCATAGAATGAATTTGAGGAAGTGAATTGATACTTGATATTGAATTTAAAGAAATAAGCAAAAATGCCTGGCAATAGGTGAGTAGTCAATGTATAATATCTGAAGGAATGCAAATGCTACTTTACAAAAAAGAATTTGACTCATAAACTCAGAGGAAGCACAAGAAGACAGTTTCCTAGAAAGGGTAGGAAAAGCAATGATATTGAGGAACAATGACTATAACATTAACGTTTAGAGGTTTTTAATTAAACCTGTGCTCTTCATTGTAGTTTAAGGTGAGCCATAAACCCATCAGCAACACTGAAAACTAAAGCAGTGCTTCTCCGGGGAGTGCTTGGGTTTGAGGTGGACTTCACAGAGTAGACATGTATGTAGCATTAAAATGACCCTGGAGACTCTAGTTCTTTTCTCTTGAAATTCACAGGATGTAGTAAACAGTTTGCAAGTTTAGTTGGAAATAAATGTGTATGTGGAGGTGAAAGAGCACGAAGGTCAGTAAATATCCATCTAAAGATTGTGGGACATATTGAAGAGATATGTCAGTTGTATAACTGAGGCCGGGGTGTGTGTGGAGAGAGTCAAGGAAGGACACCAACTAGGAGACTAGGAACACTAGAAGTGTCTAAGACTAAACATACTTGCCTGAATATTCTGACAGTTCATGATTGATAATGTGATTGCAATTTATAATCCAATTCTGGTTTCCAGTTGCTAATTTCTGAGTAAGAAATCAGCCCACTATACTTAGCAATTCTGTGGTTGCGTATTCCAAGTGGGCACAGTGAGGCTTCAGCTGGAAGGTTTTGAATGTCTTGGGTTGATAAAAGTTCTAAGATCTCCTAAAGTAAATTAGTGGGCCTGAGAGTGAGAGAAAGAAACAATAGTTAAAAGTTAATAGCTGTGAGCCAACTAACAAAAGACAACTCACATTCCTGAATGTATGTTAGAGTTTTGAATCAACTTCTGCAGAAAGCACTAGAAGCCACCACATTCCATGTATGCTTGAAGTTTCAAGGCTGTCAGCCACCCCAATCAAAAGTAGTAAATATTTCTTCCTAACAGACTGCATCTATCATAAAATTGTCCCACTTAAGCTTTTCTCTCCAACCCTGCTTTTCTGTAGCCAATGTAGTAAATTCTTTCAAAATAACATATCTTTATTTTCCTTTTCCAAACCATAATGCATAAAGTGCCTGTCAATTCCAGGATGGTGGACATGTTGCCTTTTCCATTTAGCACTGTATCGGTGGGGAGAGGTCCTCGTCCCCTCCAGGTGCTGGGGGAAGTGGACTTCTTGCAATACCCCCCAAAAATTATTTTTCTGAGACTTGAGGATGAAATATTGTAGAGAGCTTTATTTCTGTGGAATTAAACTCCTGAGTTCCCAAGGTCTCATTTCCCTTTGTCCTGCCGAGGAAGAAGTCCCATTTGCCTTCAGCAGGGCTAAGATCAAAGCCAGTGTCCAGAGTTTCTGTTCCATATTGGAGCAGTCCAATCCAGCATCCAGCTAGCTTACTTTGTGTTCCCCACTGCAGTCCCTCAATCCATTGAGGTCTCCATTGGGGTCTCCATGGCTACGTGGCTATAGAAAGAACAGGGCAGAAGCAAAGCCAAAGGAACCAGAGAGCCAAGAGCTAAGAACCAAGAGTAATAAGTGAGATAGCTCCTTTATTTTGGGATTATGTATCCCCAAATTTCCACAGGGTTGTAGTGGCCCCATCCCCTGTGGCCAATGATCTCTGTTCTCAGGTTTGACTGACAGGCAAGTACCTTTCCTATGTCACCCCACTCACTGTGCATGCGTCTATCTCCCCTTTGTCCAGGCCTTTCCCCCAGTAATCTTCAGGGAATGGGCGGGTGGTTTCCTGGGGAGTGTGAAATTGCAGCTTCCTGGTGAAGCTGCCCAAATGACATGCCAATCATGTCTGCCTTCCCTTTGCTCCTTTCCTGTTATTAATAACTAGCTGGTTACAGTGATATCAGTCCTGCTGCTGATGGCTTAAACTTCATGCCCTGGGACCTGGTGCTTCTCAGGCTACCATCAACTCAACAAACCCTTTCTTTTAAAAGAGCTTTTAGCTGTGAACATTTCTTTGTTTAACAAGGTGATTCAACATCTGGGGACAGGAATTCTTGGAAGTTTTTTATTCATTTTGGTACCTAGGCTAGGATGACGGAAAGACTAGCCTTAGCTGGGACTGTGACCCAGAGAACCTAATCCAGGCCTGACCTCTTCATGCAACTGGGACTTCTCAGGATGTGAGATCCTGTGTACATGGATCCTGCGGGAAGGGAGTGAGCATTCCGAGAGACCAAGGCAAAGCTTCGAGGCTTCTTATGATTTTGTCTTGAAGTCAAAGTCATGCAACATCATTTCTCCTGCATTGTATCAAAGCAATTACCAGATTCAAGGAGAAAGGGCATAGACATCACTTTTCAATGACAGTGTTACCGGGACCCCAAAGTTTGCATCTGGCTGCCTGCGTGCAGTGGCCTAAAGAAATGCACGAGCAGAAGTTTGCAGTTTAGAAATAAAAATAATTCAATATTGAATTGGCCAATCTGGAGAACAAGGAGCTCATGCTCTAAATACCCCACTCCTGATTGTGTGCAGGTTACCAATTATACAGGGCAAAATCACTAGACACCAGGGGTTACAGTTGGAAGTTGTGCTGGGAGCTGATTGGTCAGAGGTGAGGTAAGGGTAATAAATTATTTTTCAGATCCTGAGGATAGTTATGAGATGTGTTCCAGTGTTCCTCTGTCTGGTTTCATGGGAAAGTAGCCAGGAGGTCATTCCATTTTAGGCTCAGGAGCTGAGACCTAACTTAGGTCAAGATGCTATCTTCATCCTTAGAGGTTTGGGCCCCCTAATCATGAGTTAGGTCTCAGCAATTGTCTTCTGCTGCCTCCTGGGGGTTGCTGATTATTGGGGGAAAGTTTAGGTCTCTGAGGTGAAGATATCAAGGGGAATATGCTTTCTAGATCTAGGACTTAAAGCTAACTTTAATCGTAGTCATGAGGACCTTCAGTTTCAGTGGGAATGTCCAAGAATTTGAGGCCGTGTTTAAAACTGCCACATATAGATAATAACAGAAAAAAAAAAAGAAACACATGTTCAATATGAAATAAAAGCAGTTCTAGCAAGTATTTTCAAAGAACCTATTAAATATTAGATACTACTTATTTTTGACATTATTCATGCAATTATGTAACAGTCAGGATTAGGGGGCATAGAACGGACATGAGCAATGCTGATGGAACAAAACCAGAAGCAGAATTGTTAATCAACAATGTAAAAACATTTTCAACTCAAAATGAAACTATTAGGAGGTTTAGGGTTAAAAGGGATACCATCTAAAAGTCTGAAAGTTCTTAGAAATGCATGTTTGAAACTATCACTGGCTTTCAAATAAAAAATCACAGAGACTTAAAATGATGCAATTAATTATTCAGATGTTTTAAATGTCAGTGTTTGCTATTGCTCTCGCAATATCAGCAGTCATTTGGTTTAATTTTTTTTTCTTTACATTTAGGTGTTCTGAGTTGCAAATTTATGTAGCGAATGTCGATCATCCTTAAGACAGCCCATCACCATATGTTTTGTCTAGGCATGAAAAATGAGAATAACCTAAACCTTTGCCATGAGACAGGTAAAGGATCCCCATCAACAGCCATTATCTCTGAGTGATGGGGTTTTAAAGAGACAACTTGTAGTGTTGCTCTTTAGGAACCTCGACAGCAATTGTGCTTTAGCTGCAGGTTTCGAGATCCAGCAGAGTAGCTTTGGCTCCACTGGCCCCTTGCCTGTGTCACCACTGTTTGAACCCCTCTAGGGTATCATCTGTTACCAATTCCCTTTCAAAGAGCATCTGCCACCGGTAGAGGCAGGCTTTTAATATGTTGATTTATCATTGTCAGGTACTTGGGGAGGGGGGAGGAGGGGGGTTTTTGCTTGCATTTGAATATTGTATTTAAGGTGCTTTTGTGATTACAGATGTTTTACATATAAATTGCTTTATATTAGAAAAATCTTTTTTTCAGTATTTTTAAGAAAACTCCACATTCATGTGTTTTACATTTTAATATCTTCTGCATTGCTGAGCTCTTGTGAATTGCTTTCTGTCTGAACTAGCAGTAGGCATGAGCAACAGAATCGGCATCTGTTTCTGTTTCAAAGGAGAAAATTAAATGTGGGCATAGTTATTTCCAGGGAGACAGAACTTATTAATTACTGAGGGAGGCTTTGATTGTTATTTTACCCCCAAAGGGACAGAATAGGTCACTGCATAAAAGTAGCTTCCCACTCCATAACCTTTGCAAACCAGAAAAGTATGTTAAGGTTTCACACTTCTCTCTCATTTGTTTCTGTAGTTTTAAAAAATTCTGTGTCTTTGGGACTGTATAGTCTTTGAAATAATAGCACCATCTACTGTCTGATCCTGGATTCATTTGTCATGCTAAGAAAATAAGGAAGACCACAGAGAAATTATTCTGAGTTATTTAATAATATGGCCCTAAAATTACATAACTGAAAATTGTAAAAATTGTTACCTAATAAGAAAATAAAACTAATCACATCTGGACTTAGTCACATTAAATACATTGTAAAATACTCATTTTCCTCAAGTATTAAAACTTACAAATAAAATAATATTGTTATATTGTCATTGTCATCATCATTATTTTGGTTTCCCAAACTACATTAGATCCATTTCTTAAAACTTACATTATGTTCATTTAGGTAAAGGGGAGAGGTGGGTGAGATAGACTTAAAAAGAAATATTTAAAAACTATTCCCCACCTCTCAGCAATGCGTGACAATGTAAGTACAATTGCTTCATTTCTGCCTGGAGTGCCAGCCAGCTCACAGGGAACCCCTCTCATAGTGGGCGTTACTAGGAGGCCTGATTGCTTCCTATCCTCAAATTTTTTTTCCCAAAGGAGTAATGCTATTTCATTAAAGAAACTCAACTGTCTGGATAAATGATCAGTGAAAGTAGGTCTCGGGGCTCTCATAAAATACGCTACCAGCTATTTGAAGAACATAGTGTGAAATTTAGGACATTCTCCAAACCTCCTTCATGCTGATTTCTTTCAATGAGCGAGAGGGCAGTTGTCACTGTGCCTCATGCACAATTATTCCCTTAACTGTACAGCTCCCAGGGGACTGTCTCACCTCCCACACATCCATTACAAACTGGATATGGCTCTTCCTTCTGGAATTGCCATCAAGCTATTCCACCTACAGCAGGACTTTTATGCTTTCTGTCCAGTTTATCATCTTTTTAAAATCAATTTGGAAGGTTTATTTTCTATATCTTGCTTCCCACTCCCTTTCACTCTACTTCCATTCTACTTCCAGGTTTTTATTTCAAAATGAGACCTGAATTTAAATTCCTTACTTTAAAAAGGTTTTATTTCTACAGTTTGTTGTTGTTAATCCTCACCCTCACCCGAGGATATTTTTCCATTGAATTTTAGAGAATGAAAGGAAGGGAGAGAGACACAGAGAGAGAGAGAAACATCTATGTGAGAGAGGCACATCAATTGGTTGCCTCCCACACGTGCTCTGACCAGGGTAGGGGATGGAATCTGCAGCCAAGGTAGTGCCCTTGACCGGGAATTGAACCCTGGACCCTTCAGTCCGTGGGCAGACTCTCTATCCACTGAGCCAAACTGGTGAGGGCTACAATTTTTTTTAAGTACTATTTCCATTTATTTTTTTCTCCCAGAGAACTTTTCTTCAGGCATTAAAGATTTAGCTCCTTACATGGGCTTTGGTGGACATCATGGGGCAGCACCCACAGGTCTAAATCTGGGTGGGGGTGTTCGGCCCTTCGGGCTTCATCAGCACGGTTCCTGAACATTTTGCTGTGAGTGGCCAGCTCACACGGTAATGTGGTTTCACATACAGCTCGGGAAGCACATAGGCATCGAAGACACTCCCTTCAGAAATGCCCCTAATGGCTGAGGTCCCTACTATGTTTCAAATGACAAACTTCTTTTTTCTTCTTCTAAATACAGTTTATTTTTTCATTTTTATTGGGTTGTCAAGTTTCCCAATACTTTTTATTCTTCAAGTGATCTTCAGATTTATTTATTTCAATCACAGTTGCCTTACAATATTATATCAGTTTCAGGTGTACAACATACTTTACGAAGTGAAGTGATCACCCTGGTAAGCCTAATACTCATGACACCATACACAGTCATTACAATATTATTGACTAGTAGAGGCCCGAGGCACAAAATTGTGCAAAAGTAGGCCTTCCTTCCCCTGCCTGCCAACTCCTGCTTCCCTCAGGCACCCGGGACCTGGGCTTCCCTCCAGCCCTGGCTTCCTCCGGAAGGACATCCAGTCAAATTAGCATATTACACTTTCATTATTATAGATAATATTTATGCTGTACTTACATCCTCATGACTATTTTTATAACTGGCAATTTGCATTTCTTAATCCTTTTCAACTTTTTCATCTCCCCCTCCCAAATACCCTCTCCCATAGAATGACCATCAATTTGTTCCCTATATCTATGTTTCTTTTTCATTTGTTCATTTATTTTGTTTTTGATTCCACATATAAGTAAGACCATATTGAATGACAAACTTCTTAATGGCCTTGTTTTTGGGCACGTATGGGGCGCAGTTGGTGCAACAAATAGGAATGAATAGGCTGCACGTGGCCACAGCCTTTTTTGGCATGACTTCTATTCATTCTTTTCTTGGTCATCTTGGAAATGAGGACCCAAGAGCTATTTCTACAGTTGTTAATAGCCAATAGCCTTTGCATAAAATAGTTGGAGAAACATCTATTCTTATTATTGACTTTTCTTATTCTGCTCAACTTTTTTAGATGCCACAAAATATAGTAGATAGGAAATAAACAATGCATTATTAAAATGTGAACTATGATCCTATACTTATCAGCCAAATATGTGTTAACTCTCCCTCTCTACCAAAATACATGAAACACAATCCTTACCTTCATAAGAGCTAACATTCAACTAAATATTTTCTTATCTTGTCTTTTTAAAAGGGTACTATTATCTGTTCATCTCCACTGTAGCAGCTAAATACTGGCAAAGTGCTCAGTTTCCTACCTGCCTAACCTTATCTTAGTTATTATTGCAAAACTATAGAAGGCAGTATTTTGAGATATTAATTGTGTTTTTATTCACTGGACAAAAAATCATGGCTTTATTTTTGCAATGTATATTTAGGGGGAGAATGGATGAAGGTGTCAAATAATAATAGTAGCAGTAATAATAATAATAATCTTTAATCTCATGGAAGAAAACAACAATCATGAAAGCCAATACATTTAATTCACAGGAGTAGGACATCTTTTTTCTTCCTTTTTCTTTCCTGAATGAGGGGAAAGCATTTGAGATTAAAAAAACAAGCTCCAAATTAAGCGGAGTAGTGAGATCATCTATAACAAATGCAGGTAATGCTTAGGCAAGATAATGCAAGCGCTGGTTTCCCACTCAAATGGGGTTATAGTTCACTGCCTTTCGAGAGGGAGGAGAAAATAGGCCATATGGCTGGGATTAGAGTGAGGTGAGCAAGGCACTCACATTGGTTGCAAAATGTAAGGGGGTATAAAAAATCAGTAAGCAAGATAAGTAATATTTTAATGCAATTCTTTTAAAATAAAAAGAAATGCAAATAAAAGCCCAGGATGGAACAAGTAGAAAAATTTTAAATAAGACAGGACTAGATAAGTGCATGAATGTCTCTGAAAGGACCATAGTCATGACTTTATCCTAGGTGAGTCCAGGAGAGGGATGGTCATAATGGAATTTGTAGTTTGGCCTTACAGCCCCTTCTCATTCCCATCATAGTCCAGGATGCGGAACTGGTTTTGGAGAAGCCATGCATCGTGTAAAGGGCTAGTTTGTTGATTTCACAGGAAGCCTCCAAAAGATCCTAGCTACATCATCAGGAGGGTACACGTCTGGGACTTGATAAGGTGCAGAAAGGTGAGAAAGACCAGATGAAACAAAGGTTCTGAGCCTGGGATAAGAAGGCCTTCAATAGGGTGGACCAAGACACTGGCCTCGCTGCAAGGACACCAGCCTCAGCAGCAGAAGCCCAAGCAAGTCAAACCTGAGCAGACGCCATCAGGATACAGAGAATGGCATGCAAGCAACATGTAGACACATGTAAATTTCCCCTAACCTCAGAAGTGAAAACCCCCTTTCCAAGAGAGAGAGAAAAAGAGAGAGAGAGAGAGAGAGAAAGAAAAGATGAGGAGAGCTATGCATTTGACTCAGTTGTTTCTGAAGGGTGGTGCTATATGTCACCCCACATATCCCTCTTTGGCTTAAGGATTGTTTTGAGCTGATTATTTTGAGAAACAGCAGACACAGGAGAAATTTTAAAAACAAAGTAAAAGTTACCCTTTTATAAGGAAACTAGAGGCCTGGTGCATGAAATTCATGCACGGGTAGAGTCCCTAGACCTGGCTGGCGATCAGGGTTGATCTGTGGGGCAACCGGCAGTGTGATCAGGGGGCCTCCACTGACACCTGCCTTGGCTGGCCTGGAGCAGCCCGCTCACTGCCCCCCCCCCCCACCACCGCCAGTCGCTTCCCTCTGTGGGGCAACCGGCAGGGTGATGGGGGGAGGGGACCCCCACTGGCACCAGCCTTGGCTGGCCTGGGGCCTGTGGGCTGGGCGCAGCTCCTGCATTGAGCGTTGTGCCCCCTGGTGGTCAGTGCGCATCATAGCAACCGGCCGTTCTGCCAGTCGTCCCGCCATTGGGTTGATTTGCACATTAGGCTTTTATTACATAGGATTTCACATTTATAAAGGAAATCTCCATGGGTAAGGATGCCTCCCTCTCCTTACCAAGAAGAGAGGGATGGCTACATCAAGAAAAACTCCTAGCAATGGTGAAGGCATGGGCTTAAACCTGCATGCGAAAGCTTACCCTTATTTTCATACTTTGTCTGGTCACCTTCCCATGACTGGACTCCCTCATTTGTCTGTAGTTGAAGATGGTATGTAAGCCTGAATTTTAAGCCACTTCTAAGATTTACTATTTTTTTCCTTGGTTATCTCCCATGTGTACATGAGAGATATATATTAATAAATTTCTGTTTGTTTTCCTCATATTAATCTTTTTTTATTACAGTATTTCCAGTTGCAAACTTAGAAGGGTAGAGGTAAAATAATATTTCCTCCACTACATTACCCAAAAGAGACTGAATTTTAAATTGCAAGTGGCGGTGAGTAGAAACGGGGTTTGACAAGCTACATTTAGTTTAGTTTTAGAAAATCCAAAGATAATTTTTCTATTTTCATTTAGTTACTCAAATGTGTGGTCCTTGTAGCATCAGCATATGCATCACCTGGATGCTCATGAGAAATGCAGAATCTTGGCTGCTATGTGAAACCTGGAAAGAAGAATCTGCATCTTAGTCAGTTTCCTTCTGTAAGAGAAAGAAAACCTTCTAATAAAAGAACCCTCCATCCTAATATAAAACAAGAAAGAGAGAGAGAGAACATCATTTTAATATCGGTTCAGCATTATTAGAGTTTCACTCAAGTAAAGTAGGGTGTATGTACATAAGAGGAAAAATAACTTTCTTTACCCTTCTAGGTTCTTGGCTGAGACCCCCTTGAAATAGAAAGACAGATTAACAGGAGTAAAACAAACAAATGTTTAACAACATGTATAACTCACATACACATGAGAGATACCCAGATAAAATAAGTAAACTCTCAGAAATGGTCCAAGCCACCACTTTAAATACCATCTATAGCTAAAGATGAAAGAAAGATGTTGGGGAGTGGGGAAGCCAGTTAAGGGAGTTAAAACACACACACACACACACAAACACACACACACACACACACACACACACAGGAAATGAGACTAAGGTTTGTTATGCATATTTCATGCCTTCTTCGATGAAAAACATTTCTTCTGCCCTAGCTGGTTTTGCTCAGCGGGTAGAGCCCACGACTGAAGGGTCCCGGATTTGATTTTGGTCAGGGGCCTCTCTCACATCGATGTTTCTCTTTCTTTGTCTCACCCTCCTCCCTTCTATTCTCTCTAAAAATCAATGAAAAAATATCCTCAGGTGAGGCTTAACAAACAAAAAATCCCATTTCTTCAGATTTAGCTATCCTTCTCTTCCTGCTACAAAGAAGAGAGAGACACCCTTAAAGTGGACATTTCCCTTATAAAAGTAAATTTTTTTTCTTACAAAAGCGTAGCTTCTATTCTGTTTTCAGATATTCTCTTATGTCTGCTCTTTTTAAAAAATAATCAGCTGAAAATAATTCTTATGCCGAAGAACCATATTTTGGCATATTCTGCTACATTTTGTATAAAAGTGACCATAGCCCTGGCCAGTATGGCTCAGTTAGTTGAGCTCCCTCTTATGCACAGAAAGGTCACTGGTTTAATTCCTGGTCAGGGCACATGTCCAGGTTTTTGGCTTGATCCCTGGCAGGAGGCAGCCAATCAATGTTTCACTCTCACATCGATATTCCTCTCTCTTTTTCCCCTCCCTTCCCATTTCCCTAAAAATCAGCACCCCCCCCCCCCGCCAAAAAAAAAGTGGCTACAGAATCTAGACGAAATTTTACACAAATTTATATAAAAAGCAGAAAAAGAACAATTAAAACTTTTTTACTCCATTGAGAAATAAGAGGACAAACTTATTAATGATGTCACCTATGCCTGTGAGAGACCCTGGAGGTAAATGTTCATAGTTCTAAGGGTCAAAAGGCCCAAAAGCTTACATTGTGTAATCAAAAAGCTAACCCTTTCTTACCACACCTCTTGTGTTTCAAGGAAACACCCTCAGGCAGCAACTCCCTTCTCAAAAAGAATTTCAACATTCTTCCCTTATACTACACAGGTAGTGTTCATATTCCCATTTGAGGGATATTATGTTATATCAGCAAACTAAGTCAGCATCCAAGTATATGTATGACTGTAAATATGAGTTTGTGTCTACCATTCTTCTCACACAACTTCTGGGAGGTTTCCAATTACATCAGTGAGACAGTGATTTAGGTCCCAGTCAACAACATTTTTGTAAAGGGCCAGATAATAAATATTACATACCACAAAGTCTGTTTTGCAGCTACCCAACTGTGCTATTTCAGTACAAAATTAGCCACAAGAATGAACATAATTATGTTCTAATACAACTTCATTTACAAAAATAGGCAGCATGCCAGATTTGGCCCCCAGGCCATAGTTTCTCAAATCTTGTTCTAGAATGTTCTACAGAAGGCTCTTTTAACTATAGGGCAGTGGTAGCTAAGGAATAAGGTTTGTAGCTCCTCTAAGATCATTTCTTCATAATTCATAAATTCTCTCACAGTCTTTTGGCACATGGCCTCTGCCACTATGGAGTCATTCATGTCTGTGTTGTGCAGTCTTAGCACATAAGGACATGGTTTGCTCTTCTCAACCCTCGATTAAGTGCCCTTTTGCTTACACTGATAATGAAATTCCTTGCTGTGAGATTTTTTCATGTTACTGATGGATTTGTGGCATCTGTAAAATCAATATAAAAATATTTCAGGTGTTAAATAAATAAATAAAGTGTGCCAATTGTAGAACACTTGAAAAAATATGAGCTTAATAACTTAAAATAATAAAGTAATAGTAGTGGTACTATCTTTTGAATATAAATAATTTTTTATCTCTCCTTTGCTTCTTTGTCCTTTGATTGCTAAACAATAGGGCCAGCTATATAGAAAAAGTATTTCTGGAGCTTTGAAATATTAATAAGATGTTCAAGGTCACATAGCAAATGAAAGTTAGATCTTGGCTCAAGCCTACATTTCTACTTCCTGTTCTAGTGCACTTTTAACCACAATATAATGTCTTCAACAAGTAATAAAACGATATGTTCATATGGTTGATAAATCTGTAATTAGAACCCATAATACTCTTTTAGAAATGCCCTCAGGTTCATTAATGACCTAGACCAGAGGTGGGGAACATCTGGCCCCAGGGCTGTATAAGGCCCAGGAAATCATTTGCTCTGGCCCTGACAAGGCAACTGCAGGTGGGACTTGAAATTCAATAAATCTAGGAGCTTTCTTCATAGCAACATAAATTTATATTAAGTGAATTATATTAAACAGATTATGTTATAAACATCCAATGGCTGTTGGCAGAAAAAAATGATTCCCCATCCCTGACCTAGACAGAACTGTTACATGCATTTCTATTCTTTTATCACACCCTATCTCATTGTGCATTTCCCCTTTGCAAAAACTTTAAAAATTTGTTTTTAAGAAACTATTATGCATATTTTATTTTATTTTATTTTTCATGCAGACACTTTTCTGTATTCTTCATATGTTTTAGGAGCATTTAAATCTTCAGTTGCTTTCATAATTTCAAAATTTCTAAAGAATTGTCCTGCATGCATACTCCCAATCATTTAAAATAAGGCTTTAACATTGAAATGATGAACATTGGAGAGACTACATGTATAGTTAAACAGTAAAAATAATTTTAAAATAATTAAAAAATAAAAGTAACATGCACATTATGCTTTAAACTTTCTCAGAGCTTATTGTGGCTATTTGCTTCAACTCCCCTGAAGCAGGGGGATATATAGCATCTTCACTGAATAGATTGAAAGACAGACCTAGAGAAGCTAGATGATTGGTTCAGCTGGTGCAGGCACTGGGAAAAGAACCTAGACTTGGTCACTTTCAGGCTTATAATTCTAGAGGTTCTGAACTCTAGCTGCTATAGAACCACTGGGGGAGCTTTAAATTTTATTTAAAAAAATTGTTTGGGTGCCATTAAAATCCAAATCCTTGGGTGTGGGGTGTGAGGGCTCTGCATCTAGATTTTTGTTTTATTTATTTATTTTTATTTTCTCCTATTTGCATTTTATTTATTTTTTATTTTTTTAAATCTTTATTGTTCACATTATTACAATGTTTCTCTTTTCTCCCCCATAGCTCCCCTCCACCCAGTTCCCACCCCACCCTTTGCCCTTACATCCCCCCACACTGTCCTCATCCATAGGTGTACGATTTTTGTCCAGTCTCTTCCTGCACCCCCCATACCCCTTTCCCCCTGAGAATTATCAGTCCACTCCCTTTCTATGCCCCTGATTCTATTATATTCACCAGTTTATTCTGTTCCTCAGATTTTGAATTCACTTGATTTTTAGGTTCACTTGTTGATAGATATGTATTTGTTGTTCATAATTTTTCTCTTTACTTTTTTCTTCTTCCTCTTCATAAAGAATACCTTTCAGCATTTGATATAATAATGGTTTGGTGGTGATGAACTCCTTTAGCTTTTTCTTATCTGTGAAGCTCTTTATCTGACCTTCCATTCTGAATAATAGCTTTGCTGGGTAGAGTAGTCTTGGTTGTAGGTTCTTGCTATTCATCACTTTGAATATTTCTTGCCACTCCCATCTGGCCTGCATAGTTTCTGTTGAGAAATCAGCTGACAATCGTATGGGTGCTCCCTTGTAGATAATTAACTGTTTTTCTCTTGCTGCTTTTAATATTCTCTCTTTGTCTTTTGCTCTTGGCATTTTAATTATGATGTGTCTTGGTGTAGTCCTCTTTGGATTCCTTTTGTTTGGGGTTCTGTGTGCTTCCTGGACTTGTAAGTCTATTTCTTTCACCAATTCGGGGAAGTTTTCTGTCATTATTTCTTCCAATAGGTTTTCAGCATCTTGCTCTCTCTCTTCTTCTGAAACACCCATAATTCTGATGTTGGTACGCTTGAAGTTGTCCCAGAGGCTTCTTACACTATCTTCAACTTTTTGGATTCTTTTTTCTTTTTTTTTTTTTGCTTTTCCAGTTGAGTGTTTTTTGCTTCTTTGTATTTCTAATCTTTGATTTGATTCTTGCGTTTCTCTAGTCTGCTGTTGGGTCTCTGTATAATATTTTTTATTTCAGTCAGTGTATGTTTAATTTCTAGTTGGTCCTTTTTCATATCTTCGAGGGTCTCGTTATATTTATCGGCCTTTTCTAGGAAACTCTTGAAAAGCCTTATAACCGTGGTTTTGAATTCTATATCCAGTCGTTTGTTTTCCTCCATTTCTTTCATTTGTGATCTGTTTCTTCGTCTCCCCATTTTTCACTGCTTCTCTGAGTTGGTAGAGTAGCTTTGTGTGCTAGGTTTCCTATATAGCCCAGTGGGTCGGCCTCCCCAGTTAACCTGAGGTGGATACTCTTGGTGCACCCCTTTGTGGACTGTGTGTACAGCCTTGTTGTAGTTAAGTCTTGATTGTTGTTGGTATCACTGGGAGGAATTGACCTGCAGGCCAGTTGGCTGTGAGGATCAGCTGTGTCTACACTGGGAGATTTTTGGTGCTGAAGACAGCCTTATAGGATTAGCCTTGCCAGATTGTAAAAACCTCTGTGCTCAGCTTGGAAGGGGTGGAGTCTCAGGGTGGGTCAGACAGTCTTGGCTTCTAGTCGACCCTGCCCTTGCTCGCGAGTCTCCAGACCTCTGCCTTCCGCGGTTCCCGAGTTTCCGCCTTACAGTCCAGATTTCCCCTGTAAGAGCGTGGGTCCCCAGGGGCTCGCCTGGAACTGCAGTTCAGTGCAGTCGGAACTAGGGTTCAGTGCCGTCAGGAGCTTCCCACTCCCTTCAGCTAGGGAAAGCCTGCGGCAACCTCCACAGTCAGTCTTTGTGTACACTCGCGCCTCCAGACCCCTGCCGCCGCGGCTCCCCTGAGTCTCCAAGTCTCCGTGTGCCTATCTCTCTACCTGACAATCCAAACTCCCCCTGTATGAGCCTGGGTCCACAGGGTTTCACCCGGAACTGAGGTTCAGTGCAGTCGGAACTGGGGTTCAGTGCAGTAGGGGGCTTCTTTCCCCCTCCCACCAGAGAAAGCCAGCCAGGCACTCAGCCGCCCTTCCTCTCTGCACACGCCTGTCTCCGTACCTCAGCTCTTCACCGCTCTTTCTCCGTGAGATTTCCTCTTTCCTTCTAGTTGTAGAATTTCTACTCAGCCAGCTTTCCTGTGGTTCTGGATGGTGTCATTCTATCTTTTAGTTGTAGTTTTGAAATTGTTGTGCGGGACAGCAGTTTAGGTGCTTACCTATGCCGCCATCTTGGTTTCTCCACATATTTTATTTTTATAAACAAATACAATTGATCAATTTGTTTTTATTATCAATTGGCCAATAAATTTTCCTCTTTGAATAAGTTATGTTCTTTGAGAAAATCAAAAATTAATTAATTTACCCAGTGAAGTCCAGAACAAAATACTAGTCTTGAATATCTCTTACAGGTGTATTTGACCTCTCCCATTTACACCCATTTATTGGAGATCATCTGACCTAATTACCTTGATCTTTTCTAAGCAAATAATAGTTGCACCTGAAAGTATATATTACTGAGTTTTAAATTCCATTAGGAGGGTTTCAATTTTTAATCTTGTTCTCTTTCTTTCTCCAATTCTGCCTTATATATCTTTGGAAGATATTTAATAAAGTTATGAGAAAGAATTTTTTTAAAATTATTGGCATGATAGTCTTCCTTCAGAAATTAGGAAAGCTTTCAGGCAAATAGGTAAATATGGATAAGGTATGCAAAGAATGACTGGGGTTTCTTTTTGTTTTGCTTCATACTCCCCAAAATATTCTTAATTATTTTAGGAAAAGAACAAGTAGGTACTGAAAAATTACATTGTGATTCTTTTATTTTTAACTTCTTTGTTTTTATTTTTTTTAATTTTTTTCTTTATTGATTAAGGTATTACATATGTGTCTTTATCCTTCCATTGGCCCCCCACCCCTCCATTCATGCCCTCACCCCCCTGGTGTCTATGTCCATTGGTTAGGCTTATATGCATGTATTCAAGTCCTTTGGTTAATCTTTGATTCTTTTTTTTCTTGTTAGCAATAGTGTGATTCTTTGATACTTGCTTATAAAAGTTTTCCAATATGTTTTTGCTATAATGAATGGAAATGTAGTCCCTCAAAAACCTTTTAACTTTCTGCTTAATAGTGGGATTCAAAAGGAAAGTGAAACTGAAGACAAAGTGGAAACAGTAAACTAGAATTACGCGCACAGGTACACAGCTTATACATTATATTGAATATAGGTTGTGTTACTGAAATTATTCAAGCTCTCTGACTTGACTTTATTGACTACTCATTTTCTGTTATGTATTTTTGCTTTGTTTAAGACAATATTTGAGGCATCTCACAACTATAACGTGAATAATAAAATGTTGGCAAAAGTAAGTAAGAAGTAATAATGAAAAATATGGTAAAATATAAACAAAGTACATAGTCATTACCAGGTATGGTCAATGAGATGGGAATGGAGGAGGATCCAAGATGGCAGCGTAGGTAAACACCTAAACTGCTGCCTCGCACAACAATTTCAAAACTACAACTAAAGACAAAACGTCTATCACCCAGAACCACGGGAAAGCTGGCTGAGTGGAAGTTCTACAACTAGAAGGAAAGAGCAAACAGCATTGAGAGGTGCACAAGCGCTGAAAAGCTGAGGTACAGAGGCACGCGAATCGGGCTAGCGAGGGGCGAATGGATGTGCTGCTTTTTTCAACCCGAAGGGAGACAAGCTCCTGATTACTCTGAACTCCAGTTTCTGGGGAGACGCGGGGGACCCAAACTCCTACGGGGAGAAGCTGGACTGTCTTCGGTGGGATCAGAAAGTGAGGGTGGCTTGCTTGCAGGGCTGCACGCAAGTATAATTGTTTACTGTGCTGGGGTGTGGGACGCAGGGAGCCAGGCAGAGACGCAGAGCCGGCTAACTGGCAGCCATCTCTGTTTGCCATGCCCTAGCCTAGTCACGCCCTGAGATCCCACCCTGCACAATCTACAAACCCACCCAAGCTCCAAGCAGCGGCTTTAGCATATGAATGACCTGCCCTATCGCAGCTTAACCTAGCAAACTTGCAGCCCGGGTCAGACAGCTCCAAAACCTCCAAACCCCAAGTAAAGAGGAGAAAACTGTAGTTCTCACTGTAGCGCCTGCTGGGTGGCCTCAGGCAGTAGCTGACCTGCACCCCATTGGAGATCCAGAAGCCAGTGTACCTAGTGGTCAGTGTGAGACACCAGATTTCAACTCCTCACATCCATAAGTGACACATTCAAGAGGCAGACTCAGTGAGCACTAAAGCCCCACTGAAACAAGTCCTGCACCATAAGCGTGTCTTCAGCGCAGCAGTTCTTCCATTATAGACACAGAAGGTCCTCACAGCCAATTGGCCTGGAGGTCAATTCCTTCCAGTGTACCAACAGCAATCAAGGCCTATCTACACCAAGACTTCGCACTCAGCCCACAAAGGGGTGCACCAAAGGCGTCCACCTCAGGTGATTGGGGAGGCTGAGCTACTGGCCCTTATAGGTCACCTACCACACAAAGCCACTCAATCAACACAGGGAAGCAGCAAAATGCGGAGACAAAGAAACATGTCACGAATGAAAGAAATGGAGGAAAGCAAACTACTGGACGACATAGAGTTCAGAACCACATTTATAAGGTTACTCAAGAATCTTCTAAAAACTGCTGAGGAACTTAGTGAGACCTTTAAGGATCTTAATGAGAATGCCAAAAAAATGGAAAAGGATCAGTCAGAAATTAAGCATACACTGTCTAAAATAAAGAATATACAGAAACTCAACTGTAGATCAATGTACCCCAAGAATCAAACCAAAGATTTGAGATATGAGGAAACCAAAAACACCCAACCAGAAAAACAAAAAGAAAAAAGAATCCAAAAATATGAAGATAGTGTAAGGAGCCTCTGGGACAACTTTAAGCATACCAACATCCGAATTTTTGGGGTGCCAGAAGAAGACAGACAGCAAAATATTGAAAACCTATTAGAGGAAATAATGACAGAAAACTTTCCCTACCTGGTGAAAGAAATAGACTTACAAGTCCAGGAAGCACACAGAACCCCATACAAGAGGAATCCAAAGAGGACCACACCAAGACACATCATAATTAAAATGCCAAGGGTAAAAGACAAAGAGAGAATCTTGAAAGCAGCAAGAGAAAAATGGTTAGTTACCTACAAGGGAGCAACCATACGACTGTCAGCTGATTTCTCGGCAGAAACTATGCAGGCCAGAAGGGAGTGGCAAGAAATATTCAAAGTGATGAACAGCAAGAACCTACAACCAAGATTACTCTACCCAGCAAAGCTATCATTCAGAGTTGAAGGTCAGATAAAGAACTTCACAGACAAGAAAAAGCTAAAGGAGTTCATCATCACCAAACCAGGATTATATGAAATGCTGAAGGGTATTCTTTAAGAAGAAGAAGAAGGAAAAAAAGCTAAAGATAAAAATTATGAACAACAAAATGACATCAAATACATACCTACCAACAAGTGAATCTAAAAATCAAGTGAATAAAAAATCTGAAGAACAGAATGGACTGGTGAATATAACAGAATCAGGGACATAGAAAGGGAGTGGACTGACAATTCTCAGAGGGAAAGGGGTGTGAGGGGTGCGGGAAGAGATTGGACAAAAATCTTACACCTATGGATGAAGACAGTGGCAGGGGGTAAGGGCATGGGGTGGGGTGGAGAATCAGGTGGAGGGGAGCTATGGGGGGGAAAAAAAGAGGAACACCTGTAATAATCTGAACAATAAAGATTTATTTTAAAAAAATGAGATGAGAATGTGGAAGGAACAGGAATGGCAAAGAACCAACCAAATCCATGCCCTCAGGTTTTATTGTCCACAGAGTTGTGATCATTGAACCTTCAGTTAGACTCCATATTTACTAACAACTAAAGCAAAAAGTAGTATAATTATGGTTATCATAGTGGAAAACTGCATTATTCTTCAGGTCATCAAAGCTGCATTATGATACTAAAATCTAAAAGCAAAAACAAGGTACCTTACAGTTATAGAGTGACTTGTGATTCCCCAAAATCCATATGTTGAAGCCCTAACCCACAACATGCCTGAATTTGGAGTCTTTAAATAATTAAGATTCAATGAGATCATAATGGTAGGATCCTAATACAATAGAACTGGTATCCTTTTGAGAAGAGGAAGAGATACAAGAAGTATGTGTGGGCCAGCTGCTGTGGCTCAGTAGTTGAACCAGGAGGTTGCAGTTCAATTCCCAGTCAGGGCACATGCCTGGGTTGCAGGCTCGATCCCCGGTGTGGGACATGTAGGAGGCGGCCAATCAATGATTCTCACTCATTGATGTTTCTATCTCTCTCTCCCTCTTCCTTTCTCTCTGAAGTCAATAAAATATATTTTAAGAAATAAAAAAAAAGTAGTATGTGTGCACAGAAAAAAGGCCATGTGAGGACATGGTGAGAAGGTAGCCATCTGTGAGCCAGGAAGAGAGTCCTAATCAGGAACCAAATTTGTAAGCATCTTGGTCTTGACCTTCTAGCCTCAGAATTCTGAGAAAAATTCCTGTTGTTTAAGCCACCTACTCTATGGTATTCTGTTATGGCAGTCCAAGCTGACTAACACAATTGGAAATAGCAATATGAGCAATGTGGTAAATGAGTTCTGTTAGCATTGCTATACCTCATATAGTAATATTTTTCAAAGGGCAGAATACTGAGATTCTTTTATAAAAGCCATCTATAGGGAGCAATTTTGCATGAATCCTAGTAAGTATAACTCCATATAAGATTTTTGCTGGTCTAACTTCACCTAAGGATATAACTTAGATGAAAAGGTAAAGGATGTCTGAAAATAGAGTCCCAGTAGGTAGATAAATAGGTAAAGATTACATGACTAGATCTTAAATGTTCTCATCACAGAAACAGATGGTAATTATGTGCAGTGATAGAAATGTTAACTGGCCCTAACTGGTTTGGCTCAGTGGATAGAACATCAGCCTGTGGATTAAAGGGTCCCGGATTCGATTCTGGTCAAAAGCACATGCCCAGGTTGTGGGTTCCATCCCCAGTGTGGGGCATGCAGAAGGCAGCAGATCAATGATCCTCTCTCATCACTGATGTTTCTATCTCTCTCTCCCTCTCCCTTCTTTTCTGAAATCAATAAAAATATGTTTTAAAAAAATGTTAACTGAATCTGTATGAATCATTTTGAAATATATATCTATATCAAATAATCACCTTGTGCATCTTAAACTTACACAATATTATGTATCAACTAGAGGCCCGGTGCACAAAATTAATACACTTGGGAAGGGGGCGTCCCTCAGCCCTGCCTGTGCCCTCTCGCAGTCTGGGAGCCTTTGGGGGATGTCTGACTGATGGCTTAGGCCCGCTCCCCCAGGGTATCAGGCCTAAGCCATCAGTCGGGCATCATTAACATGCTGCGGAGGCAGGAAAGGCTCCCGCCATAAGCCTGGCTTCTGGCTGAGCAGAGCTCCTCCTGTGGGAGCACACTGACCACCATGAGGCAGCTCCTGCGTTGATCATCTGCCCCTTGATGGTCAGTGCGCATCATAGCGACTGTTCAGTCAATTTGCGTATTAGCCTTTTATTATATAGGATTATATCTCAAAAATGAAAGACTAAATAAAATAATGACAAGCAAAAATGATTAAATGTATAGATTTAAAATGTAAAATTTTTATCCAGCCTCAAAAGCATAGAGAAAATTATTTTCTATATCATTACAAATGACATATGTTATTTAAATAATATTATAATGTAATATTTTAATATATTAATAGTGTTTTATCTGTTGAAAAATTTATCAAATTTTTGAGGAACTGGAAAACTGCTTTTCAAAGTGGCTATACTATTTTAAATTCCCACCAGCAATATATAAGGATTCTGATTTTTTATTTCACTACTAGAAATATACCCAAGAAAAATGAAAACACACATCCATGTAAAAACTTGTACATTAATGTTCATAACAACATTATTTAGAATTGCCAAAAAATGGGAACAACTTAAATATCTACCAACTGATAAAAGGATAAACAAGATGTAATATGAGATATTATTAATAATAAAAAGGGAATGAAATACTGATCCATGCTACAACATGGATAAACCTTGAAACATTAAGCTAAGTGAAAGAAGGCAGATACAAAAGCCATTTCTTGCCATATATTTGAAATTCCCAGAAACGAATTCTGGAGATAGAATGTAGTTAGTGTCTGCTTAGGACTGGTTCAGGGGTAAGGGAATACTAAAAAATGATTGCTTATGGGACCAAGTTCCTTCATACTTTGGGGAGGTGACAGGCCAGAACGTTCTAAAATTGATTGTGATCACTGCACAACTCTGTAAAGAGCCTTAAAAAACATTGAGTTTTACAGTTTTTAAATGGGTGAATTGTATGGAATATAAATGATATCTCAAAAAAGTTGTTAAAATAATGTTATATAGAATATCTAAACATTTTATATTAAAAGTTATCTGTAATTTCAACAAGACACAAGTAATCACTGTTTATATTTAGTCTCATTTTTGCATACATAGATTATTTTTTAAAATTTAGATTATAACACACACAACATTTTTAGCTTTTCTTTTCTTTTTTATGAATATACCAAAAGAATTTCTGATACCATTGACCATTCTTCTGCAGAAATTTATGGTGAATTTTTCAAAGAAATAGAAGAATCATTTGGAAGGGTAGCAATTCATACTAGTTCTTCATATTCAGAACTTCTTTTCCCTACTCTCTGGGAATCTTTTTTTTATATGTATTTTTATTGATTTCAGAGAGGAATAGAGAAAGAAAGATAGAAACATCAATGATGAGACTCGTCAACTGGCTGCCTCCTGCATGCCCCTCTTAAGGGATCGAGCCCAAAATCCTGTGCATGTGCCCTGGCCAGGAATCAAACCGTGACCTCCTGGTTCATAGGTTGACACTCAACCACTGAGCCACACCAGTCAGGCTAAGAATTTTGTTAAGTGGGCTATGGTTACTAAGGGAAGTGTCAGATCTTTTGGGAATACTTAGAAAAAAGCTTGAGCACCACTAAAGAATAATTATAGAGCATGGTTATTTTGATCAGTCTGTCTCCAGGGGTGGGCAAACTTTTTGACTGGAGGGCCACAATGGGTTCTTAAACTGGACCGGAGGGCCGGAAAAAAAAGCATGGATGGAGTGTTTGTGTGAACTAATATAAATTCAAAGTAAAGGAGCGGAGGGAAGAGCAAGAGAACCGGATAGGACAGCCGGATCCGGCCCGCCGGCCGTAGTTTACCCAAGGCTGCGAGGCACGCATGGAATTTACCAGTATTTGGGTATCCAGACAGGTGACACAATACATTCCATAATAAATATGAATAACATGTATTTAGTACTCAGTAAGCTGGATGTTGTCAGAAAGTAAGGAAGAAGGAAGGCAGGGAAGGAGGCAGGAAGGGAAGAGAGGAAGAAAGAAAGGAAGGAAGCTCAACCTCACCAAAGGTTAAATCTGATTTCTATTTTGATAAAAATAGAGCCCCTCACTCTTATAGTATAACTAGAGGCTCAATGCACAAAATCCGTGCGTGGGTACAGTCCCTAGGCCTGGCCTGCAATCAGAGCCATCTTCCCCAGCTGCCCGCAGCCAGCCCCGTCCCCCGCTGCCACCCACCCCCAGTTCCCCATTCACCATCAGGTGATCAGAGCCTGCTGGCTGGGGAAAGGGACCAGAGGTGGTCAGTGAACCTCATAGTGACTGGTCCAGTGGTCGTTCTAGTCATTCTTCCATTAGGGTCAATTTGCATATTACCCTTTTATTATATAGGATAGAGGCCTGGTGCAAGGATGGGGGCCAGCTGGCCTGCCCCAAAGGGGGCCCCAGATTGGAGTGGGGGGGGCCCAGTGGGGGTAGGGCTGGCCTGAGCGAGGGGCCATGGGCAGTTTGCAGGGCAGCCACGCCCCCAGCTTTGTCAGGAAGGATGTCCAGTCTATCTGGTCTAATTAGCATATTACCCTTTTATTAGTATAGATTTTACTCTTTTCTTTCTTCCAAATTTAATTCTTATTCTCAAGTCCATTCTACATCCAACTAAATAAATAAAGGTGACCTAAAAAACTCTTGCAATTTGCCCCTATACTTTGTAAATTTCTACCTTTTCCATCTCTCTATTACCACAATTTGCTAAAGGTCCCACAAACAATTCACAGGTTCCTTGGGGACCACTGTGCCTTCTTTGGGGATTGAGGTCTCTGTGTATTAAATCTCTCTCTCTCTCTCTTTTTTCTTCACTTCCCCCCATCAATCAAAGCTTGCTTTTCTTCTGACATATATTGAAGGGGTCATCTCTCAGCACCTTGTCTTGGTGAGAAATGCTCTAACTTTAAACCTCTTCATACAACATACTGCCCTCTGGGTCCTTTGCCTGAAACAAAGGAAAGGATTTTAAAGGAGGCATAAGCTCAGTGCCCTTAACCATGCAATAGGAGATAATTTCCAAATTTGTAATATTATTTATGTGGGGTATAATCTATAATGCTGTTTTGCTATACAATAATCTTATAATAATAATAGCCACTATTTATTGAGTATGAACATATAATTATACTATGTGCATGAATAATAATGAGTACATTTATATATCAACTAGTGGCCCAGTGCACGAAATTCATGCATGGGGGGGGTGTCCCTCAGCCCGGCCTGCACCCTCTCCAATCTGGGACCCCTCAAAGGATGTCCTACTGCCGGTTTACAGGGATCAGGCCTAAACCAGCAGTCAGACATCCCTCTCGCAATCCGGGACTGCTGGCTCCTAACCGCTCACCTGCCTGCCTGCCTGCCTAATTGCCCCTAACCACTCTGCCTGCCAGGCTGATCACCCTCAACTGCCCCCTGTGCTAGTGTGCTCGCCCCCAACTGCCCCCCTGCCAGCCTGCTTGCCCCCAACTGCCCCCCTGCTGGCCTGCTCACTCCAAACTGCACCCCCGCTGTCCTGATCACCTCCAACTGACCCCCACTAATGGCTTGCTCGCACCCAACTGGCCCCCCTGCTGGTCTGCTTACCCTCAACGGCACTGCCCCCCACCAGCCTGATTACCCACAACTGCCCTCCCCTCTTGGCCTCTAACCACCTCTACCTCAGCCCTGCCACCATGACTTTGTCCAGAAGAACATCCGGAAGTTCTCCTGGAAGGTCTCCCAGTCTAATTAGAATATTACTCCTTTATTAGTATAGAGGCCTGGTGCACGATGGGGGCCAGCTGGTTTGCCCTGAAGGTTGTCCTGGATCAGGGTGGGGGTTCCCTTGGGGCATGGGGCTGCCTGGGCAAGAGGCCTGTGGTGGTTTGCAGGCCAGCCATGCCCCCATGGGGTGAGGGTTCCCGTTGGGGGGCGTGGCCAGCCTGGCTGAGGGGCTGACTGTTTTTAAGCTGGCCACACCCCCTTCAGGGTGGGGGTCCCCGCTGGGATGCCTGGCCAGCCTGGGTGAGGGGCTGATGGCTATTTGCAGACTTGCCAAGCCCCCAGCGGGGACCCTCACCCCATGGGGGTGTGGCCAGCCTGGGTGAGGGACTGAGGGCTGTTTTCAGGCTGGCCACACCCCCTTCAGGGTGGGGGTCCCTGCTGGGGTGCCTGACCAGCCTGGCTGATGGGCTGTTTGCAGGCTGGCCACACCCCCTGGTGACCCAAGCTCCCAGCCCCTCCTGTTTTTCTTTTTTTTTTTTTTTCAGTGCCTCCTTGAGTGAAGGCCAGGGCCAGCTAGAAGCAGGTATCTGGGATTTATTTATCTTCTATAATTGAAACTTTGTAGCCTTGAGTGGAGGCCAGGGCTGGCCAGGGCAGGCGGGAAGCTTGGCTTCCTCCATTACGGGGGCCAACCCAAGCCTCCTGCTTGCTCCAGCTTTGTGGCCGCAATATTATTTGTTGGGTTAATTTGCATACTTGCTCCTGATTGGCTGGTGGGCATGGCTGGTAGGTGTAGCGGAGGTACAGTCAATATGCATGTTTCTTTTTTTTATTTAAAAAAAATATATATATATATTTTATTGATTTTTTACAGAGAGGAAGGGAGAGGGATAGAGAGTTAGAAACATCGATGAGAGAGAAACATCGATCAGCTGCCTCTTGCACACCCCCTACTGGGGATGTGCCCGCAACCAAGGTACATGCCCTTGACCAGAATCGAACCTGCGACCTTTCAGTCCACAGGCTGACGCTCTATCCACTGAGCCAAACCGGTTTTGGCTGTTTCTTTTATTAGTGTAGATAATTGCAATTATCTATTCTATGCTAGCATTTAGGGTACGTCCTTCACGCCTATTAACTCATTTAAAGTTCACAACAACCCTGAAAGATAAGAACTCTTCTTCCCCACTTTATGTCTCTAGAAACCAAGGCCAGCAGAGATTAGTTTGTTTTAACTCACATAGCTGATAAGTGGCAGTACTGGTATTTAAACCAGGGCCTTTCTGGTTCCAAAGCCCTATACAATACCAATGCAGGAATTTTAAGAAATCATTGGCCAACTGACCACACAAGGGCAGTAAACTCATTGACAAGCCTCAACACTTCCAATGTGTGGTACCCTCTCATAATATATCTCAACTCTTTATTTTCCCCAGGCATTAGTCTAAATGTATTTGACTTCCTTCACAGTTTCTTTTATTTTTTTTAAATATATTTTTATTGAGTTCAGAGAGGCAAGGACAGGGAGAGAGAGGTAGAAACATCAATGATGAGAGAGAATCATTGATTGGCTGCCTACTGCATGCCCCACACTGGGGATTGAGATTGCAATCCAGGAATGTGCCCTACCCGGAAATCGAACAGTGACCTCCTGGTTCATAGGTAAATGCTCAACCATTGAGCCATAACAGCTGGGTGGCTTCTCTTTTTTGAGCAGGGATGTTCTGTTTACAAGCAAGACATTTCCAGCCACGCATGGCTGTGACACTAGCCTTGGTTGGCTGTAGCTTATTTAATACAATTTGCTGTTGAGATGGCTCACTCTTTTGATTTATGTAAGGTAACTTCATTGTAAATTTTCATTAATCTATGTAGTTATGTAGCTCTTAATTAAAAAAAGAGAAAATTGGAAGTCTGCTTCTAGAGATCATTACAAGTTGTATTATTATGAGTTTAAATTACTTACTATTTCTAGTGAACACAATACTTATGATTAAGAATAGTTTTAACTTGCAAAACTTTAGTAAACATTTTTTGTCAATAATATTTAGCCCAAGTTTGTTAGTTTCTCATTAATTTTCTAAGGTTTTCTTAGTTATTGTTTTTTTTTTTTTTTTCCCTGAATTATGCTTTGTTTTGATATTTGTTTTGGAACAGAAATGTTTAAGTTATGCTAATACATATGCTAACATTGATATTTACATTTTTTTTCCTTAGGTTATGTTTCACACTTTGAAATGTTTTGAATTGGTTTTACCTGTTTATTCATGTTTTTTTTCTACATTTGCTAGCAAAGTTGCTATTTTGTCACTTCAGTGCAGAAACCAAACTAGTTGGTGTTTTTTAGAATCTTCTCTTGATCTATCTATTAATAAACCATTACTAAGTGGTTAAAATATAGGTTCTTTATTCTGTTTAGTATTTGGTGTTAGCTTCCTTCCCCCGTTTCTCTCACTTTTCAGAGTTTGCTTATCTTTTCTTGGGTATTTACTTTTCTATATTAACTTTGGAATTGAATTTTCTACCTCCAGGAAAAAAAAAAAAGAAATCTTGCTGAAATTTTTATTGAGATCAAATTAATTTTATGTACTGATTTGGGAAAACTGGAATACAAGCTAGACTCTTAATCATAAAAAAGTGCCATAAGACCTCTTACTGTTTCAGAGGTAAGAATTCCCCAGCTAGCTCAAAATGGATGCTTTCACTGATAATCATAAAGAAGCCAATGCTAAGCAAGGCATTAATGTTTGTTTTTTTATCATCATACAAAACTAGAGAGCACTATATACTGAATTCCCTAGAACCGACCATCCAGCTTCGACAATAATTAGCAATGATTTCTTCTCCTCTGCCCACATAGCCTGTGTCCCTTGGGTGTTTTTTGTTGTTTTTTTCACTTTCATGTGATCTAGCTTTGCTAAAATATCATCATCTCTTCAAAAATCATCTAGGTTTAAGTCTTCTTAGTTTAAATTATGGCTATACTAGTCAAAATTAAAGTGCAAAGCAGAGCATTAAATTAAACTAAAAAGTAATTGATTTATTAAATAAATAGTTCTTTCCACATAGTAGATTAAAATGACCAGGTGTTGGGATAGATTACATAGATAATCCATTGTTTCAAATCCTTCTTAGAGATAAAATAAAATACAGATTACAAATGGAGGTCATGTTGGGAGCCTTCCATAGATGTGACCACATTTTGCTTAGAGAAATGTCTTTAACAGCAGGATGCCAATAGGGAAGCAAAGACATTTTTAAGAATGTCATTGGCATCTATCTGAAATTTTGCATTTAAGCCAGCACTGGTTGAACACTTATACTGAATTAATGGTGCTTATTGTTCTCAGGACAAAGTAAAACTAACCCATTCCCCCTCGTGACCTCTGCTTAACTTTCCAGCCCATCTCATGCTACTGCCTCCTCACACTCTGTGGTCCTGCTGTTCTGAGCTGCCCATGGTTCTTCAAACATGCTGGTCTCTATTTGCCTCTAGGCATTTAAGTGTATCCTCACTATCCACCCTTTCCTTCTTTTCCTCCACTTCTCTCATTTAATTTGACTGAACAGTTTCTCACACAAATACCTAGATTCATATCATTCCTCTTGGAAATCATCCCTAACCCTGATATTCTGATTTAGCACATTTCAAGTGTCATTACTTGATATATATTTATATGTTTTCTTTTTCTGTCTTCTCCTTGAAGGAAGAAGGTGTATCTAAGTTATCTTTTTATTTTCATAGTCTAAGTAAATTTTCATTATAAAATAGAGCTTATAAATATTGTGTATAAACACTATAATGAAAACATTTTCTCTCTATGGAAATACAATGCATTGACTGATTCAGAGACTAAGAATGGATCCTGTGATTTATAAGGCATTTTTCTATGTGTTTTTGGTAGCTCTAAAATGATAATTCTAATATCAGTCATGCATAACATAAAATTACTGTGATAGTTGGATGTATGACAAAATACAAATGTAAGAATTTTGGAAAACTATAAGAGGAATGGTATTAAACCTTAACCTGGAACCTCTGACCCATTATACTATAAGGAACAAACACAGTACCCAACATATATGCCAGTTCATGTCCCTCATGTAACACCTCACAGCTAAACTAATGTATTTAATTTAATAAATCTTTATTTTTTTAAATTTAATAATCTTCAGATTATTAAAATTGTTCCTCTATTTTCCCCCCATAGCTCCCCTCCACCAGGTTCCCACCTCACGCTTTGTCTTTACTCGCCGCCACTGTCCTCATCCATAGGTGTACAATTTTTGTCCAGTCTTTTCCTGCACCCCCCACATCCCTTCCCCCCAGAGAATTGTCAGTCCACTCCCTTTCTATGCCCCTGATTCTATTATATTCACCAGTTTATTCTGTTCATCAGATTTTTTTATTCACTTGATTTTTAGATTCACTTGTTGATACATATGTATTTGTTGTTCATAATTTTTACCTTTACCTTTTTCTTCTTCTTCCTCTTCTTAAAGAATACCTTTCAGCATTTGATATAATAATGGTTTGGTGGTGATGAACTCCTTTAGCTTTTTCTTAACTGTGAAGCTCTTTATCTGACCTTCAATTCTGAATGATAGCTTTGCTGGGTAGAGTAATCTTGGTTGTAGGTTCTTGCTATTCATCACTTTGAATATTTCTTGCCACTCCCGTCTGGCCTGCATAGTTTCTGTTGAGAAATCATCTGACAATCGTATGGGTGCTCCCTTCTAGGTAACTGTTTTTCTCTTGCTGCTTTTATTTATTTTTTTAAAATTTCTTTATTGATTAAGGTATTACATATGTGTCCTTATACCCCATTACCGCCCACCTCCCATTCATGCCCCCACCCGCCCTCCTGTTGTCTGTGTCCATTGATTAGGCTTACATGCATGCATATAAGTCCTTTGGTTGATGTCTTCCCCTTACCCCCATCCTCCCTTACCGTCCCTGACATTTGACATTCTGATTGATGTTTCTCTGTCTGTGGATCTATTTTTGTTCATCAGTTTATGTTGTTCATTATATTCCACAAATGAGTGAGATCCTGTGATATTTATCTTTCTCTGCCTGGCTTATTTCACTTAGCATAATGCTATCCATCTCCAACCATGTTGTTGCAAATGGTAAGAACTCCTTTTTTACCACAGTGTAGTATTCCATTGTTTAGATGTACCACAGTTTTTCAATCCACTAATCTGCTGATGGGCACTTAGGCTGTTTCCAAATCTTAGCTATGGTGAATTGTGCTGCTGTGAACATAGGGGTGCATATATTCTTTCTGATTCGTGTTTCTAGTTTCTTGGGATATATTCCTAGAAGTGGAATCACTGGGTCAAATGGGAGTTCCATTTTTAGTTTTTTGAGGAAACTCCATACTGTTCTCCACAGTGATTGCACCAATCTGCATTTCCACTAGCAGTGCATGAGGGTTCCTTTTTCTCCACATCCTCACCAACGTATGACATTTATTGATTTGTTGATGATAGCCATTCTGACAGGTGTGAGATGGTACAGCATTGTTGTTTTGATTTGCATCTCTCTGATGATTAGTGACTTTGAGGTTTTCATATGTCTCTTGGCCTTCCTTCTGTCTTCTTTCGAAAAGTGTCTATTTAGATCAGTTGCCCATTTTTTGATTGGGTTGTTTATCTTCTTTTTGTTAAGCTGCATGAGTTCCCGGTAAATGTTGGAGATTAAAACCTTATCATTGATATCATTGGCAAATATGTTCTCACATGCAGTGGGCTTTCTTGTTGTTTTATTGATGGTCTCCTTTGCTGTGAAAAATCTTTTTATTTTGATGTAGTCTCATTTGTTTATTTTCTCTTTAGTTTCCATTGCCCTAGGAGCAGTATCAGTGAAGAAGTTCCTTCAGCATATGTCAGAGATTTTAGTGCCTGTGGATTCCTCTAGTACTTTTATGGTTTATCGTCATAGGTTTAAGTCCTTGAACCATTTTGAGTTTATTTTTGTGTATGGTGTAAGTTGGTGGTCTAGTTTCATTTTTTTGATTGTATCTGTCCAATTTTCCCAACACCATTTATTGAAGAGACTGTCTTAACACCATTGTATGTTTGTGCCTCCTTTGTCAAATATTAATTGAGCATAGTAATTTGGGTAGATTTCTGGGTTCTCTATTCTATTCCATTGGTCTATATGTCTGTTCTTGTGCCAGTACCAGGCAGTTTTGAGAATAGTGGCTTTGTAATACAGCTTGAAATTTTGTATTGAGATCCCCCCTACTTTGTTCTTCTTTCTCAGGATTGCTGTGGCTATTTGGGGTCTTTTTTTATTCCAGATGAATTTTTGAAGAGTTCTTTCTAGGCCTATGAAATATGCCATTGGTATTTAAATGGGGAGTACATTGAATCTATAGATTGCTTTGGGTAGTATGGACATTTTAATGATGTTGATTCTCCCAATCCATGAAGGCGGTATATTCTTCCATCTGTTTACATCTTCCTCTATCTCTTTTTTCAGTGTCCTGCAGTTTTCAAGTATAGGTCTTTTACCTCCTTAGTTAAGTTTATTCCTAGGTATATTAATTTTTTTGGTGCGATGGTAAATGGGATTGCTTTTTTAGTCTCTCTTTCTGTAAGTTCACTATTGGTGTATAGAAATGCCATAGTTTTCTTGGCATTAATTTTGTATCCTGCTACATTGCCAAATTCATTTATTAAGTCTATTAGATTTTTCATGGAGTCTTTCGGGTTTTTTTATGTACAATATCATGTCATCTGCAAATAAGGACAGCTTTACTTCTTCTTTCCAATTTGGATGCCTTTTATTTCTTTTCCTGTCTAATTGCAATGGCTAATACTTCCAGTACTATGTTGAACAGGAGTGGTGAGAGTGGGCATCCCTGTCTTGTTCCTCTTCTTTGGGGAAATGATTTTAGTTTTTGCCCATTGAGTATGATGTTAGCTGTGGGTTTATCATATATAGCTTTTTATGATGTTAGCTGTGGGTTTATCATATATAGCTTTTTATTATGTTGAGGTATGATCCTTCTATTCCCACCTTGTTGAGAGTTTTTATCAAGAAAGGGTGTTGGATTTTGTCAAATGCTTTTTCTGCATCAATTGATATGACTATGTGATTTTTATCTCTCAATTTGTTTATGTGATGTATCACGTTTATTGATTTGCGGATATTGTGCTATCCTTGCATTCCTGGGATAAATCCTACTTGGTCATGGTGTATGAGCTTTCTGATGTAGTGCTGGATCCAATTTGCTAGAATTTTGTTGAGAATTTTGGCATCTATGTTCATGAGGGATATTGGCCTGTAATTCTCTTTCATTTTGTTGTCTTTATCTGGTTTTGGTATTAGGCTAACGCTGGTTTCCTAGAAGGAGCTTGGAAGTGTTCCTTCCTCTTGAATTTTTTAGAATAGTCTCAGGAGGATAGGTTTTAGTTCTTCCTTGAATGTTTGGTAAAACTCCCCTGTGAAGCCATCTGGCCCCGGGCTTTTGTTTGCTGGAAGCTTTTTGATGACTGCTTCAATTTCTTCCATAGTTATTAGCCTATTGAGATGTTTAGTTTCTTCCTGATTGAGTTTTGGAAGGTTATATTTTTCTAGGAATATGTCCATTTCCTCCAGGTTGTCCAGTTTTTTGGAATAGAGTTGTTCATAGTATTTTTTAAACAATCCTTTGTATTTCAGTGGGGTCTGTTGTTATTTCACCTCTTTCATTTCTGATTTTGTTTATTTGGGTCCTCTCTCTTTGCTTCTTGGTGAGCCTGGCTAGAGATTCATCAATCTTGTTTATCCTTTCAAAGAACCAGCTCTTGGTTTTGTTGAACTTTTGTATTGTTGTTTTGGTCTCAATGTCATTTATCTCCGCTCTGATCTTTATTATTTCCTTCCTTCTGCTTACACTGGGCTTTTCTTGTTGTTCTTTTTCTAACTCTTTGATTTGTAGGGTTAAGTAATTTATTACCATTGTTTCTTGTTTTTTGCAGTAGACTTGTAGAGCTATGAACTTCCCTCTCAATACTGCTTTTGCTGTGTCCCATAGATTTTGGATTGGTGTGTTTTCATTGTCATTTGTTGCCATGATGTTTTTTTATTTCTTCCTTGATCTCTCTGGTAACCCAGTGATTGTTTAATAGCATGCTGTTTAGTCTCCATATGTTTGATATTTTTGGATTGTTTTTATTGTAGTAGATTTCCAGTTTTATGCCACCATGATCTGAGAAGATGCTTGATATGATTTCTATCTTCTTGAATTTGAAGAGACTTTGCCTATGACCCAACATATGGTCTATCTTTGAAAATGACCCATGTGCACTTGAGAAGAATGTATATTCTGTGGCTTTGAGGTGAAATGTTCTGTAGATGTAAATTAATTCCATCTGGTCTAGTGAGTCATTTAGGACTGATGTTTCTTTGCTGATTTTTTTTGTTTAGAGGATTTACCCAATGGTGATAGTGGGGTATTAAAGTCTCCTTCTATCATTGTATTGCTGTCAATCTCTCCTTTGATATCCTCCAGGAGTTTTTTTATGTATTTTGGTGCTCCTGTATTGGGTGCGTATATGTTTACCAGAGTTATTTCTTCTTGTTGGATTGCTCACTTTAGTATTATAAAGTGGCCTTCCTTACTTTGAGATCTAATTTGTCAGATATAAGTATTGCTACCTCAGCTTTTTTTTTTAATTTCCATTTGCCTGAAAAACCTTTTTCCATCCCTTCACCCTCAGTCTTTGTGCGTCTTTTTTTCTGAGGTGGGTTTCTTGTAGACAACAGATATATGGGTCGTGTTTCCTTATCCACTCAGCTACCCTATGTTTTTTGATTGGGGCATTTAATCCATTTACATTTAAGGTTATTATTGATAGGTACTTATTCGTTGCCATTTTTATTCTTTACCCCTGTGTTCCTTCTTCACTTCCTATTTCTTTCTTTCTTTCTTTTTTCTTTTTTTTTTTTTTTACAGCAGACCCTTTAGCATTTCTTACATTGCTGGTTTGGTGGTAATAAATTCCTTTAGTCCCTTTTTGTCTGTGAAGCTCCTGATTTCACCTTCAATTTTAATTGATAGCCTTGCTGGGTATAGTATTCTTGGATTCAGACCCTTCCTTTGCATGACTTTGTATATTTTATTCCATTCCCTTCTGGCCTGATGAGTTTCTGTTGAGAAATCAGTTGCTAGTCTGATGGGGGTTCCTTTGTATGTAACTTTCTGTCTCTCTCTGGCCGCTTTTAAGATTCTTACTTTGATGTTGGTGTTTGCCAATTTAATTATAATGTGCCTTTGTGTCGGTCTTTTGGGATTCATTTTGCTTGGGACTCTGTGAGCTTCTTGGATTTGTGTGGGTTATTTCTTCCCTATATCAGGGAAGTTTTCTGTCATTATTTCTTCAAACAGGTTTTCTATTCCTTGCTCAGTTTCCTCTCCTTCTGGAACTCCTACTATGTGGATGTTGTTTTGTTTCGTGTTGTCCCAAAGTTCCCTTAGGCTCTCCTCCTGATTTTTAAGTTGTTTTTTTTTTTTCTAGAAGCTGCTCTACTTGGGCATTTTTTTCCTACCTTGTCTTCTATCTCACTAATGAGGTCCTCTGCTTCTTCTTGTCTACTCTTGATGCTTTCTATTGAGTTCTTTGTAGCAGCGATGTCATTTTTTATTTCTTCTTGGTTCTTCTTCATTTCCTCTTGGTTCTTACTCATATTGTCGAATTTGTCTTCCATTCTTTTCAGCCACCTTATGACCATTTCTCTGAATTCTTTCTCTGGACGGTTGCTTGCCTCCATTTCGTTTACTTCCTTTTCTGGTGATGCCTGCTTTTCTTTCATATGTGGGCTATTTCTTTTTCTCCTCATGGTCTCTCTTCTCCGGGTGTCTGGTTATGTAGTTCTCTCAATCCTGGATTGATTTAAAGGCACAAAATACAACACAATCAGGTACAACACACAAGGCACTGAACAGAAATGTATCCACGATATTAATAACCTCAAATAAAGGTGATCACCAGAGAAAGGCAAATTAGGGTATAGGAGAGAAAGAAGAAGAGAAAAAAAAGTAAAAAGAAAGGAGTGCAAAAATGAAATTGGGAAAAGGAAAAAAAGAGTAATAGAGAAAAGAAAGAGAATAAGAAAGAAAAGGGGAACAAACTATATATATGGGGAGAAAACTCCAATAGAACAGCCACTAATCCCAGCAAATGCCAGCAACAAGTACCTGGAGATGAATACAAGCTACAAACAACAATTAATATCAAGCCAGGCAAGGAAAAACAGATGCAAAAAAACAAATAAAAACAAAGCAAACAAACAAACAAACAAAAAAGAATAAGGAAAACAATCTCACAAACAAGCATAAAAATTGATATAATCAACATTCAAGTAAACAACAACAAAAGGACAGAGAGAAAAACAATTTTTTGGATAGTGAAGACAGAGAAGAGAGAGGTGTGTATGAACTCGGAGCAGGGGATTGGAAATTAGATATATAAGTATAAGGGTGAAATTTTAATAGGAGGTAAAAAGAAAGAATAGGGAAAATCTAAAGCAGGAAAAGGGTAAGAGAAACAGGACAACAAAAGGGCAAAAGTTAGGATGAGAGTGATGGCATAAAGGTAGAGTTGAGATAGAGTAGAATGATTCTAAAGGAAAGATTAAAATAGAATGTAGAACACTAATCTCAAAGTCAAATAAAGAGAAAATAAAATGACACATCTTAAAGAAAAGGTAAAATAGTAGTAGTAATAATACTGATTGAAAATAAAAATGTAATAATTTAAAAGGTAAAATCAAGTGAGGAAAAAAGAAAAAAATAGTTTCTTAAGTAAAATATGAAAAAGAAAAATAATAAAAAATAAAAATAAATAAAAAATAAAAAAATAAAAATAAAATGTGCAGGTCATTCACTTCCTCTATTGTTCTGTTTGGCATGCCTGTTTCCCAGTCAGGACAGTATTGCAGTTCCCTGCTTTCCACTGCTCCTCAGTGTTCTAAGCCAGTCCTGATTTTTAAGCAGGCAGTGAGTCTTACTTTCTTGTATTCCTTTATTTGTGATTACACAAGAGTCAATTTGTGATTCAGCCCCTGGATGGCAGTATTTTGGGTTGACCTCTGGGTCTATAGGTCTTCCCTAGCCTGTGCTTAGATCCTGCTTTTCCTGTGGCACTCAATACTGGTTCGTGGGAGTGGGCTGCCCCAGAGCTGGTTTTCTGACCGTCACTCCCCACTCTGATTCTCAGGTTCCAGAAAAACAACTTTCCTCTGCAGTCTCCTAAGGTGTCCCCAACTGGGTGATCCTATGTATTGGGCTCCATAATCAGAAGCAAGGATTCAAAGAGGAGAAAGCGCAAGTGTGTGAACTCCGGATCTTCGCGCAAGCCTGTGCAATCCCCTTTTCCCACTTGTGTCCAAGCAGCCGGCACACTCCCAAAATTTTTAGGCTGTCCTTCTGCGTCAGATCAAAATGGGTTGCTTTTTAGAGATCTCCTCTGTTTGCAGTTCTGAGGACCCCCTTCCACATTCATGGATCACACCAGCCCTAACAGCCATGGATTTTCTAGGTGCAGATTTCCCACAGTCCTCCAGCTCCCGCAGTGCGAGCGTTTCTCTGTCCTGCCGGGACCAGAGACCTCACCTTATCCCAGGCGAAATCTGACCTTTCTGTGGTGGAGTGTAGAGCTCCTCTGAATCTGCGTGTTTGCGCCAATTGGGGACTGGTGCTCTGGGGTTAGCAGCTGTTCGGCGGGTGCCTCAGTTGTAGATTTTCAGGCTTCAGATAACATCCACTTTCCCCTTCAAGATGGCATGGTGTCCGCATCTGAGCCAGTGGCTTCAGAAGAGAACCCAGCAGCAGTGAGGGCTGCCTGGTCAGGGGACCCCCATCCAGCAGTCCCCCACCTTCTCCTGGAGTATAGCTGTCCCTTAACTCTCCAACAGACACTCCCCATGCGACCCTCAGCTGTTCTTTCTATCTGTTCTGGGACAAGGCTCAGGACACATCTGTCTATTCTGCAGCCATTTTTCCTCTCTCTTGCTGCTTTTAATATAAACTCTTGGTCTTTTGCTCTTGGCATTTTAATTATGAGTGTCTTGGTGTGGTCCTCTTTGGATTCCTTTTGTTTGAGGTTCTGTGTGCTTCCTGGACTTGTAAGTCTATTTCTTTCACCAGGTGGGGAAGTTTTCGGTCATTATTTCTTCCAATAGGTTTTCAGTATCCTGCTCTCTCTCTTCTTCTGGCACCCCCATAATTCGGATGTTGGTATGCTTGAAGTTGTCCCAGAGGCTCCTTACACTATCTTCATATTTTTGGATTCTTTTTTCTTTTTGCTTTTCTGGTTGAGTGTTTTTTGCTTCTTTGTATTTCTAATCTTTGACTTGATTCTTGCGTTCCTCTAGTCTGCTCTTAGGTCTCTGTATAATATTTTTTTTTATTTCAGTCAGTGTATGTTTAATTTCTAGTTGGTCCTTTTTCATATCCTTGAGGGTCTCAGTAAATTTATTGGCCTTTTCTAGGAAATTCTTGAAAAACCTTATAACCATGGTTTTGAGCTCTATATCCAGTCGTTTGCTTTCTCCATTTCTTTTGTTTGTGATCTATTTCTTTGTCTCCACATTTTTGCTGCTTCCTGAGTTGGTAGAGTAGCTTTGTATGCTAGGTGTCCTATATGGCCCAGTGGCTCAGCCTCCCCAGTTACCTGAGGTGGACACTCTTGGTGCACCCCTTTGTGAACTGTGTGTACAGCCTTGTTGTAGTTAAGTTTTGATTGTTGTTGGTATCACTGGGAGGAATTGACCTCCAGGCCAATTGGCTGTGAGGATCAGCTGTGTCTATGCTGGGAGAACTTCTGTGCTGGAGACACCCAAATGAGACAAGACTTGCAAAAGCCACTGTGCTCAGCTTGGATGGGGCGGAGTCTCAGGGCAGAGCAGACAGCATTGGTTTCAAATCAGCCCTGCCCTAATAGGCCCCTGGGTCTCAGTGTCCTGTGGTAATCGCCACTATCACATCTGAGAAAGCCACCCTCAAGTTCCGCCCATTGCCAAACAGTCCAGTTTCTCCCCGAATGAGTCTGGGTCCCCAGAGTCTTGCCCAGAACTGGAGTTCAGTGCAGTCAGGAGCTTTTGTCTCCCTCCCACTTGAGAAAGCCAGCTGCATACTCAGTTGCCCGCCCTCTCCGCGTGTGTGCCTCAGTACCTCTACCTTCCGCAGTTTCTCTGAGTCTCAGTGTTCTTTTCTCTTTCCTGACAGTCCAGTTTCACCCCGTATGAGTCTGGGTCCCTAGAGTCTGGCCCAGAACTGGGGTTCAGCACAGTCAGGAGCTTTTGTCTCTCTCCCACTTGAGAAAGCCAGGTGCGCACTCAGACGCCAGTCCTTTCCACGCGCACGCGTCTCAGTACCTCGGCCTCCTGCAGCTCCTCTGAGTCTCAGTGTGCTTTTTTCTTTCCTTCTAGTTGTAGAATTTCCACTCAGCCAGCCTTCCTGTGGTTCTGGATGATGTCCATTTTGTCTTTTAGTTGTAGTTTTGAAATTGTGCGAGGCAGCAGTTTAGGTGTTTACCTATGCCGCCATCTTGGTTTCTCCTAAACTAATTTATTTTTTGAGGAAGTCATTGAACTTGCAATTATTGCAATATATCTAAAAAGCTCTGCTCCAATGAGCACATTTTATATGAAGGCTTTTCAAGGATAAACTTTAAGATGTCACCCCATAATATAAATTAGCACAAAGAAGCAGCATTAAGTTTCAAAGATCTTTGAATAATTATCCAATATGTTTGTACAAAAACAAATTATTTGGGGGAAAAAATAGTGGCACAGGTGAGGAGAGCTTGGTGTATATCGTTTGGAAAAGCAAAATATTTCATGGCTGTATTTTTACTTTGTAGCTCGAGGAACTGGAAGAGCATTATCATGCTTGATGAAACAGTATGTCTCCTGCTCAAACAAATGTAAATCAAAATGAAAGTAAGTGGAGAGATTAGTGCTTTTTAGATTAGTGTCTATTATCTATAAGCAGAGAGCTTCAAGTGCTCTAGCTAATGTGATTTCTTTTCCATTAAGGATAATTTATTGTTCTATTGTATGAATTGTTGTCAAATCTTTATACAAGGAGTCAGATAATTCTTTGCACAATATTTAGTACCTCTGTAAAAAATGAGATTTGAAATGTATTGAGCAAGGGACTACTTTTTAACATTTCTTCTCAGATAAAATGCTTGCTGTTGGAATATTTGATACAGACATAATCAGGTAGTATCTGCATGTGGCAGAGTGCCCAGCAGCTATTTACATGTGGCTGCCATCTTTTGAATTAATCACTCTTGATTTGGATGAATTAATGCATCTGATATGACCAAATTGGTCATGTCACCATTACTACTATGAAAAATGAGTTTCAACAAATCCAAGTATTTAATTCTGGAACTGGCTGCACACACATTTTTCTGGCAGTGAGTAAGATCAATGGGATGTGTTAGTGTGTCTGTGAGGGTGATGCCGTGAGGGTGGGCGAACCACAGAGATGCAATAGAAACACATAGTAGACCATGACAGCATCTTCTGGCTAACACTTGGTAAGAATGGTCCAGGCAAGCGGTGCTAGAGTCAAGAGATAAAGAATGACTAACAGACTATTATCCCAGAAGGCTGGCTGAGAATTAGTAATACATGATGCAGAGGTTCTAGCACGGCCCGTTTGGCTGTTCTATCCGGCTCGCAGAGCAGAAAGAGCAGAGGGTTCTCTTGCTCTCCCCTCCCCTCCTTTACTTTGAATTTATATTAGTTCACACAAACACTCCATCCATGCTTTTGTTCCGGCCCTCCGGTCCAGTTTAAGAACCCATTGTGGTCCTCAATGGGTTTTTTGAGTCAAAAAGTTTGCCCACCCATCTAGCAGGATCTGTTACAGAGCTTAAATTTTGGGTTAAACTTTTGAATCAAAAGCAAGGCTATCATGAGTAAGGCAAACCAAAGTCTTATAGGAAATGTACATGGCTTGATACCATGGTATAGATCCATGAATAGAAAACACAAATTTGGAAGCTGATTAGCAGTCCTAGAATGGGGCAGGAGCTTCATGCATTTCAAGGAATAAATGGACAATGGCTTCTAACACAATCCTGAACTAAGAAAGATTTTCCCAGGGGTCTAGGTTTATGAATAAATCTAGAAGTAAGATTTAGAAAAATATAGGGAACCAGGTGAGATATGCACAATGTTGAAGATACTCTAGCAGAAGTTTGCTGATAAATGTTTAACATTTGTAACATTTCTGGTATAAATACTCCCCTCATGACTGATTTCCCACTATCATCATGTCATCAATTTGCTCACAAAATTCCTGAAAATATTAACAATTGGCTATTGTGATCCAGTAAATCTAGTTCCACGCTTACCATGGATGAGTCTTTAACAGACTAAACTTATCAATTTATTGAACTTTTAAAAACTAAAATCACAATATTCTTGTGCTTAACCTATTTTGACATATCATATATACTGTAAACCCAAATTCTATTCTACTCCTTTCTTTGAAAGTAGAAGTTGGTTCTGCTTTCCTTATATCTAGTCTGGCATTAGTACTTGGTTGGCCTAACTTGGGGCCTGGTATGTCATAAACATTTAATAAATCACTGGTAAAAGTGTTTTTTTGTTTTGTTTTTTTTTTGCTTGGGTCTCTAATAACATGCAATTCATCTCCAAATAACATGCAACTATTCATAAATTTACTCTGTGTATATGAATATGTACATTTTTTTTGCATAGACAAGCCATCCTGTTTATCAGGTTTTCATATTGGAATAAATAAAAAATAAAGTTTATTTTTATCTCCTTCTCTCTCCATAGCATAAAAGCTGAAAGTAGTCTTCCATTTTTTATATTTTCAAAGCATTGCATGTGCAATTTTATCATAACCTCACTGTTTTAGAGCTGTGTAAGCCTGTATTTTCTCTCCAGGGTCCCCTTACTTTTTGGAGAGCAGTTTCTGTGTCTTATTGCCTCTGGGATCTCAAGCCTCAACTTTTATTGGGGAGCCTCATACATGGTGTGTACTAAATAGCTTTGTCAAATTGATTTATAACTGCATGTGTACTACATTCCAATCTCTAACCAATAAAAAAATAAAATATAAAATGAGTAAATGTGGTTGTCCAGTTGATGTGCTTTATTTTCTTAGAATTTCCACCGCTTCAAATTATATTAATTTGATAGTGGTATTCATACTCTGCTTGAAACATTTCTACAGTTGCATATCTAGGATGCAAGTTTATATCAAATTAATATAAAGTTTTCAGGTAAGTTATTTAAGGAAATTGCATAAGAAAAACTTACTGAGATCAAATTGAAAATCATGAAAAAGTGATAGGTGGACTTATTTGTACAAAGTTGGACTAGGGATTCAGTGAGAATCTGTTACAGTGGAGACCCACTGATATGATCAAATCAACTTTACCAAAAGAATACAGGTCACCAACAAGAGGGAAACTCTGGCCTTCATAGTCTTTCTGTAGCTCCACACACTATCTCTGCTAATGTTATTGAACTTTTGGTTACAGATTGATATAACCTCTCACCCAGCAAAGTATCTTCATATGATAAATCAGGACATTATTTAAAGTCTAATTCTTCACATTGGTTATTTTCACATAGCTCTTTAGGCTGAATAGAAGAGTCAATATCAACATATTGGAAATGACATTTTCCCTGAAGAGGTGATGACAAAAGGAGAGGATATAAAAGAACACCCCATCTTACAATTCTATACTTATTTCATAAAAGGTTAGATCAACATTTAGATCTTGAAGCTCTGGAGTTCAATTTTAATTTAAGCATTCTTTTTCAGTGACCTTTCCCTTTTACCACAAAAAGACAGTGTTCAGTTTGACACTTTTGTTCTTCAAAATCTCCCTGCCTCTTTGACTTTTAAGAGAGATTCTGTTATAAGGTAGTCATTTCTTTTTCTTTCCTCCAGGGCTTTTCTATTGTCTTTATTGGAGTAGGCATTATTCGGCCTCAGGTAAGAACGTCCTAAGAGCAGTGTTTAAGGGAGTTAAATTATTAATGAAGGGAAGGGAATGGCACCTTGTCAGTGATGGGTCTACAACCTCACACTCCCTACTCCTTTCAAAGCCTGTCAGGTACCATCAGCCTGTTAAGCATACTTTCTGATAAAAATAGATGTTAATTTTAACTAACACATATTAATTTCTCTAAGGGGTGGAGATGAGTGACAAATTACTCAGTAATAGTTACAGCATGTATATTAAATTTATGTTTTCCAAGGTATCGGGAATTTTCAGCAATTCAGTAAAATACACCATTAATTTTAAGGCAGACTGATTGGAAAATGTGAGTCCTTCAATGCAACTACTACCGGTATACTTAGTTAATACCTAGTCTAATAATGGCAAATAAATGTTACAGTTTGGGTTATCAAATGTGTTTTTCAAATGACCTCTGTATAAAATACCATAAAATTAAAAAAATTTTTTTCAAAAGTTTTACCAACAATATTAATACTTATTTGAGTACAAAAATGATCCAAGACAATACTGATAAAAAAATCACAATAAATATGATTGACATGACAGATGCTTTCAAAGCCATGTGCCTCTGATGCTAAAATAAGTTTATTCATCTGAACCAATCAAATTCCCAGAGGACTAGTTTTATCTAATTTGGGAGAAGGCTGATTGGCCAAAAGGAAACAAACAAAAACTACATAGCATTTTTTCTATGGTGATGATTTTCTAGTAGACATTTTTCTAGTAAACATTCTTTCCCTCATTCTTCCTCTCCTTTTCTTCCCTCCCTTTAACAAATATTTAATCAACACCTAACATGTTTTAGGCATTATGTTAAATATTTAAAATACAGCTCCTGGCCTTATGGATCCACTATCAAGTTGAGATGGGATGGGGAGACCTCTTTGAAAATAATATGTACTTGATTAAAATAATTATTTATATTAACCTCATTATAAGGATTTGAAGTGGAACAGTGGGGAAGTGATGAATTCTGCATGTGAAATGGAAGAAAGCTCTATAATGGTGTCTTCACTAATGTGTTCTGAGAGATATATGGGAATATTCTTTATCACCAGCCTTACGTCTTATTGGGATATGGCTGGGGCTTTATCTCTGTCCACTTCCTCACTCCCTTACACACACAGAAACCCCACAATTGCCTGAAACAGCCTTCTCTCCTGCAGCAACTTAACTACCCATATTTATTTTTCATTTATTTCTAAATATATTTTAATTGATTTCAGAGAGGAAGGGAGAGGAAGAGAGAGCTAGAAACATCAATGATGAGAGAGAATCATTGATCAGCTGCCTCCTGCACACCCCTTACTGGGGATCAAGCCTGCAACCCAGGCACGTGCACTTGACTGGAATCGAACCTGGGACCCTTCAGTCGCAGACAGACGCTCTATCCACTGAGCCAAACAGTCTATATTCAAAGGTGCAGTTCAATTCTAATTAAGAGTTCTTTAAAGCTCACAGAAAATGCTGCCTCCATCTCTGTAGTTTCCTCTTAGATATAGCCAATACAATCTCACACTAGTTTTCTAATTGTTTGTCTCATCAATTAGACAAGAAACTGAATACATGATGTGTATTCATGGAGTCTTTTGGCTCTCTCAACAGGAAATTTAGTAGTTGATAACTACATGCAACTAGTTTTCTTTTCCCTGAGAGTTTGACAGATTTCTAATAATTTCTACTGATTCATTCCCTATTCCCAATTGCTGGGAACCAATTCCAGCATGCAATAATTACAAGTGTTTCACCAAAAGGTTGGTGAAGCTTGGGTGGCTCAACAAGGGTGAGCCACATATGTAGTTTACCTGTTGGAAATGGCTAAACGGCACTTCCCCCAAACCTGAATAGGATTGTTTGCTTCCAGACAGCTCAGGGCATTTTATTGCCTCCTGCTGGCCAAACACCTGAACAGCTGTAGGCTAGTCCCCAAACTGACAATGATTCTGTAAACCCTTTGAAACCTTACCCTTTGAAGTGTATATTTCCACCTTGCCTTAGGACAAATTGTGTTTAATAAATACCACGGGGTCCTGAGACAAAAGAGTCTTAGCTCCTTCAGCTGAAGATCCTCTGATCCCCAATGCCTTTCAAAATTATCTTTCATCACTGGACTCTTTAATCATCTATGCGCAGCCCCTTTCTCCAGAATGCTGAACCCTTTATAAGGCTGGGAAAAGAACCCTGGCATTATGACACCCGAATGAGGGACACCAATATTTATGGCGACCCGACCTGGGGCTTAACCCTGGAAAAACAAATGTCAATGGAAAACTTCTGGAGAAAGGATTCACCAGAATGGTAATAAAATTCACTGTGCGTAAAGCCCATGTCAGCTTTGGAATGCCACGGATCTGTAAGTGCATGAGTGATACTTTGTGTTTAAGTCAGATTATAATGGGGAAAATTTGGTCAAAAGGCAAAATTATAAAGAAATTGGATTATCAAAAGGTACTTTTTTAAATCAGGCTGAAAAAAGAGGGTTGTGGTCATCTTTAATGTGGTTTCTTGTTCAAATTAAAATCTTAATTTGAATTTGGAATCTAAAATCTGTATTAAGAAATGAAAGCCCGCTGCTGAAACCACTTCTGGTGCTGAAAAATTCAAAGGTGGCAGGAGAGGGCAGAGCTATTAGCTCTCCCGCAATGAGATTACTTAAAGTTTTGTTTAAAAATTATAGAAGAATATCTTATGATAACCAAATTTTGGCCAAGATAATTTAGGTGCTAGTAATTGCTTTGGAAAGCGAAAAAGAAAAAAATTTAAGATCTGTCTTTATCTATTGAGCATGAAAAGATACACGGCCAGATCTCTTACTGATAACTTCCCCCAAAGCTAGCAGGATGTGGGGGAAGGAAGAAACACGTGGCAATCCAATATGGATGCCCACTCTCTCGGTATGCTAATTTAAAATCTCCTTTCACCATGAAAACTTTTACAAAATTTAGAAATGTGTCTGGGATTTCTGTGCTTGTGGGGAGAGAAGCTAGCTTGAAACAAATGTGTGCAACTGTCCAATTTTTGGACATATTAGATAGGTTTTAAGCTGAACTTGACTCTGCAAAAACTACAGAAATGAAAAACCCAGAACTGGTTTTTTTCCTAAGAAAGATGGAGAATTTGACCCAGAGAAGACCCAGGCTAGTTCCAGCAGCGAGATTGGCATTTCCATAATAAATAGTTTTAAAAATGCTAATGAACCATGTTAAAGAAACCTTATTTTAAGGCCTTCAAGAAAATCAGTAAATTGTCTGTTACAAAAATTTGCCAAAGAAAATGCTTTAAAATAATTATAATTGACTCTAGAATCTCAAAGAAATTGTTGAAATGTAGATAAATAATGTATTAATTATAAAGATCAAGTAGCCCAGGTAAAGACTGGCTACACCATTTGTTAATGGAGGAAGGGGCTGCTTGCCCTTCCCCCAGCAGACAGGTAAATCAGTTTCCCACCAGCAACCATCTTTAAGGAATGTGGTAATTTACGTTTGAATAGACCAATCCTGTTTTGCCATCTTTAAGAAAAGTAGGTTTGGTGGCTTAAAATTTTGGAAGTTTTCTTCCTTATGAAAAAATCTAGAGGACAGAATTGAATCTATTAATTGATTATGTCTTGTATTTTTGAAATTTATTCTTAAAAATATAAGTTAATACTAATCTAGAAATGCTAAATATTTGACTTGCCAGCTCTAAAAGTTCAAGATTCAAATTAAATTGGGAGAAAATATAATTGTGGTAATTAAATGCCTAAAGTGTAAAAATTTATTTTTGAAGAAAATAAAATTTTGTGTTTTCTTCTGAAATAATTAGGAATTCAAAATATGTTACTTATTGGTCTAATTAAATAAGAAGGATTAATTCTGTGATCCCAACTGAAATTTTTAATATAAAGACCAGTTTAAATTTATTTGATATCTTAAGATAATTATAAAAAGTATATAATATTTAAATCATATATAGATATTTGTTTGATCGTTTTTCCAAGTTAAAATTTCAAGACTTTAGCTGAGGGATGACTTTAAAGCATTTTCATGGGCCCTGAAATGTTTTCAAGAAGTTATTCTCTCTTCTTAAAGAAAATGTTTTAAATTTAACCAATCTAATATACTTGAAATTGCATGGAAAGCTTTGGCCAAATAAAACCTAATAACTATATTTTACTTGTAAATGTTATGAAGGTTTTGGCCTAAAAGAAGGGAAAAAATAAGTAACTAAATATTTCTTAAAATCCAACAGAGAAAATTTAAAATAACAAAAGCCTCCGGCCTCCTGCATTTTTAAATAGGCCAGATGTGGGGCAACTTTTGTGCCTTGTGAGTCAAATGTAAAAGTTTACTAAATTCGCTTTGCTTTGCTTTTTATTAAAGATACCTACTTAAATTACTTAATAAATTAGCTTTTTAAAAAATATAATCAAGGTCTCATATAATTTCAGTTAAATGAAAAGCCAATATTTTTATAAACAATTAAATTCTAATAAAGCCACCAGAAACAGCTAGTGAGATTTCTGTTTGTCTGCAATATAATTTTGACTGTCTATCTTTTAGGGTTTTTGGTTTGCTCTTCCCTTGTTTATTGTGAGAATAAACTAACCATCTTTTCTGACAAAGAACAGTTTAGACAACCGCCATTTTAGACTGCCTGACTTGGAAGCCGCCATGTTGGCCACATGGCTTGCCACTCCCCTGGGGGCCTCCATCTTGAAACAGCAAAGGCCAACCCCTCCCTTTGAATAAGCCAATGTCTTTGTAAGCAATTTGAAATTAAGTCTTCTAAGAAAGTTACTGAGACCTCCCATGATCCCTCTGTATATGCAAATTAGTCAAAGGGGATACTTTAAAAATATAATTCTAAATTTAATTAAAAAAAGAAATTTGAAAATTTTGAAATGTTTTCCACTAATATTTACAGGGTAAAATAAAGATTGATAAAGTATTAAATCTGACAGTAAATTAGTAGTCAACCTTAATGTAAAGTTACTTGTAATATAGCTAGCTATTCAGCTGTACAAGCCAGGATTAAGCAGCACCCCTATAGATTGCTTGGCATAAAGAAAGACAAAGATTTTTAAATGAAACTCTCTGTAGTGTGAAAATTATTTTGGAAGGAAATAGAGGTTTTCTTCAAACATCTGAAGAACTGTAATTAAAAGTCAATATACTTGGCCTCATAAACTAAAGTACCGTGTTTTCCCGAAAATAAAACATCCTCCTAAAATAAGACCTACTTACAGGTTTCCTTCTGAGTGAAATATAAGGCATCCCCCGAAAATAAGGCCCCCAGGCTCTGTCTCAGAATGAAAATTAATTTACCGTAAACTGGTTGCTAGGGCCGCCCAGGCTGGCGTCTAGCAACCAGTGACGTTACGCGGGGTCCTGACGTCACTGCTGTCTAGAGGCGGAGCGGAGGTCGGAGTGAGCGGTGAGCACGGGCGGGAGAGAGGAGGAGACTTTCGCAGATGCGTGTAGAAGAACAGGAGGATTAGAGCGGATGGGACGTGGCGAAGGTGGTGAGTGTTGGTCTGTCTCTGGTGACACTACCTGATGCTCGCGGCCGCCTTCATGATGACTGAAGGTGCTCAGTCAGTGGCAGACCCTGCTCCAGCCCAGATCCAGGCCCCAGCAAGCCCAGTGACAGTCCCAAGGCAGGCCCCAGGGGGTAAATGTCTGATAAAGGGGTAGGGGGGATGTCTGGTGAAGGTGTTCAGTGGCACAGGGGTGGGCGGAGGGGGATCACTTAAAATGACACAGGAGGATCAGAGGGGGCAATCAAAATGACACAGGAGGATCAAAAGGGGTTACTAAAATGGTAATCCCCCCTCTGATTCTCCTGTGCCATTTTGATTCCCCCCTCTGATCCCCCCTGTGTCATTTTGAGTGACCCCCCTCCCCCCACCTTGATACCCCAATTCCTTTTTTATTACCCCTAGAAGTGAGCGCCAAAAGAAAAAGCTACTCCGTGGAGTACAAGAAAGGAATCGTGGAAGACTCTTGGGGCCAAAATCTTACTGCTCTCTGCAAAGAGAAGATGTTGAGTATCCGATTGGTCCAAAAATGGCGTGCAGAGTATGGTAACCTCATTGAACAAGTGGACAAGGGAAATGCTAAAAAGCACAAGTGTGGATCAGGTCGGCAACCATTATTTTCCGAGCTGAAAGACCTGATCTGTGAATGGGTTGTTGACAGGAGAGCAAAGGCTTTGGTTGTGAATAGGGCTCAGATTCAAGAATTTGCCCTTGCAATGGCACCACAGTTTGACATAGCCCCCGAAGACTTCAAAGCATCACAACACTGGCTGGATAATTTCCTTCAGTGAAGTGAACCGTCTTTAAGAAGATCTACAACATTGTTTAGGTTGGAAGATACTCAAGTTATTAAGCGAGCACTTGCATTCAAGTCCTTTATGGATGATGCTGACTTCTCTAAATACAATCTTTCCAACATGATTGCTATGGATGAAACTGCAGTGTTTATGGGCTAATCATCTCAAACAACAATTGAACAGCGGGGTGCCTCCTTGGCATACATTCCCTCCACTGCTTACGAAAGTGCACGTGTTTCCTGTATTTTGGCAATTCATCTGGATGGCACTAAAATCCCACCTTTAATCATTTCTAAGGGCAAGAAGGAAAAGATTGAACATGTTTTGGGTGTTTTTATTCTTGAAACTGAAAAAGCCTGGGCCACACAAGCAGTTATAAGGAAGTGGGTCGATTTAATGCTGCCGCTTGTTATGCGAGGGAGCCAAAGAGGTCTGCTAGTCTGGAATGCAGCCAGCACTCACTGAGCTAAAGACATGAAGACATTTCTTCATGAAAGAAAAATAGATCAGATAATGATTCCCGCAGGAATGACGGCCTATCTCCAGACTCTTGATATTGCAATAAACAAGCCATTCAAAGACAATTTGCGCATGGAAATTAATGACTACATTGAAAATAGAATGGAGAGAAATCAGCGTGGAAACTTTGTGAAACCTAAACTGCAAGAAGTTGTGACTTGGGTGAAGAATTCATGGAAGAAAATCACTGACAGTTGCATTGCAAATGCACTGCGAGCAGGCTACCTTGACAAGAAGTACTCATTTAAAGACAGTGCTATTGCTAAACATGAGAGATTTGGTCCAATGATTCTGAAAGAAATGGAGTCACAAGAAATTCACCAGGAAATTCAGGAATTGGATTGTTATGATGATGTACCAGAAGATGATGACATGATTGTCATTGAATAAATGAGTAAATTCTTGATACTGTAGGATTCACAGTTTGTCTGGTTTGTGTTGACAACTACCGTACTACCGTACCGTATACAGGTAATAAATTTCCTTTATTTTCATTTAACAATAAATGTGTACCGTATTCTTCTTCATGGAAAGATAAGACATCCCCTGAAAATAAGACCTAGCGTGTCTTTGGGGGCAAAAATTAATATAAGATACTGTCTTATTTTCGGGGAAACAGGGTAGGTAATTCATGATTTTTCCTTCCTGGCAAAGTTTATGTTAAATTACTCAAAGACTAATTGCAATTAATGTCATTTACTGTCCATAACCTAGCACAAGTGAAGTTAAAAAATAAACTTTATTTCAAACTAATTTAAATTGGCTAATTGAAATAAGTTAATATTCAAGAAAACTTAATTGTACTGGACAGAAAACCTGTTCCTAAAGTATTAACTAAAATTTTTTATTATGGTTCCTCTCATAGCAAAATTGTCAAACATGCTATTAATCCAAAGTAGTCATATTTTTGTGCAAAAAATTAAAATTAAAAGTTATCAAGACTGCATTATAAAATCTCCAAAAGCCTCCTAATAATTAAATCAAAAAAGGAGATGTAGTAGAATAATATCCTGTAAGAAATAATATCCTGTAAGTAAATTACATCAAGAAATTTTTTACTTTGAAAATTAATTTTCATTTGTAATGTTAACATCAAGACACCCATGAAAAATTACATGGTGTCAAAATAAGCCAAAGGAAAATTGTTTGGGCAAAAATGAAAAGGATCCCAAGTCTAATTTATAGAAAAGATTCCTTTATTAATCTTTGGTCGAGAATATGTTTGTGTACTTCCAGAATACTCCAAGACCATGTGGATTCCTGCAACAATGGATCCCAGAGAGGAATTGACATGACTACTCAAGTCACAGAATAAGCAGTGGCCCCCAAGAACAGAGGAGAAACAATCCAGAAATGAAGATGGTGAAGATGCCTTGCCATGCTAGCAGACAGCAGCTGTGCATCACTGCAGGTTGCCCAGGACCAAACCAGAGAGGGTTGGACCTGCATTGCCACCATTTGTCCACCAACCAGAACTGAAATATCATTGCTGACATATACACGTAAGAAACTGTTGGACATTGAAATTGGGACTCAAAGAACTGTTGTCCCAGAAAGAAACTGACTGCAGGCTAATTCCTTTAATGTCTGACAACAATTTAAGGGACTTGATAGAACTCTGTCCTTTCCATTGAATTTAAAAATCTTAAAACATACATTCTTGTTAAATTTAAAAAATCAAAAAGGGTGAGATGCTGGGAACCAATTCCAGCATGTAATAATTAAAAGTGTTTCACCAAAAGGTTGGTGAAGCTTAGGCGGCCCAACAAGGGTGAGCCACATATGTAGTTTACCTGTTGGACATGGCTAAACGGCACTTCCCCCAAACCTGAATAGGATTGTTTGCTTCCAGACAGCTCAGGGCATTTTATTGCCTCCTGCTGACCAAACACCTGAACAGCTGTAGGCTAGTCCCCAAACTGACAATGATTCTGTAAACCCTTTGAAACCTTACCCTTTGAAGTGTATATTTCCACCTTGCCTTAGGACAAATTGTGTTTAATAAATACCACGGGGTCCTGAGACAAAAGAGTCTTAGCTCCTTCAGCTGAAGATCCTCTGATCCCCAATGCCTTTCAAAATTATCTTTCATCACTGGACTCTTTAATCATCTATGCGCAGCCCCTTTCTCCAGAATGCTGAACCCTTTATAAGGCTGGGAAAAGAACCCTGGCACCCAATCATTACCACACATGTTCTGACATTTTATTTTAGGCATAAGTAATAAGATTTCCAACCAATTAAAGAGTGCCATATATGTTTTTGCATGAGAAGATATACAAAGAAAAAGGATGGAGACATACTGGTTGTTATATCACCAATTAAGAGTATGGTCTTGGTTATTTGTAATTTAAATGCCTTAAAAAACATTTTAGTGGAATTTATTCTCAGTGATAATAGAGCTTGTTTTGAATTTAATAGGATTCTTTGAGAATGTTAAAGACAGTCTGAAAGAAAGGTGATTTATACACAGAAAATACTGTTTGTATCTAGTCATTAGACATCCTGTGTGCTTACTGGTTTGCCAAAGGACACAGAAAATGTCCCCTTTGTGATGTATTTTCAATTTTTTATTTGGGCTTTTAATCAATGTCTTTCTAAAGTACAGGGAAGAAAAATAGTGAAAGATGTTTAAAAGGATGAAAAATTGACTTCAGGTCTCCTTCTCTCCTAAAGTTTCTAGTCTTTTAATGATCTTGTTTTAAAATAGATGCACATATATTCTGCTAGGAAAAACCATGACATTTTGATATCATGTCCTTCCCACATCTATTTGCTTCCCTAAGGAGAAAGTAAAAAGTGCTTTTTGGACTTAAGGGGTCAGTTTATTATAGTGCCTTTATCTCCCCCTCCTTCATTCTGCCTACACTGAACACAAAGACATTTCCTCAGAAGTTTAGGAGGAAAATGACATTTCCTTTGGGTTGTCCTTGAGCTAACAGCTGCAGACTTCTGATTTTCAAGATAACTCAGACAGCAGCACATGTAAGAAAACAGGTCCTGCCCTCACTTAAAAGTTCAAAAGCTATGGTAGAAAATGTGCCTGTATCAAGTGGCTTCTGAGCATGCAGGACCTGTACTGAGCTATCAAGGTTAAAGGTTGACAAATATTAGGAGGTTAGGGTAAAAAGACTCAATAAAGATCTACCATAAAAGTTGCACAAAAGAGAGATGATCTAGAGAAGGTCAAAGAACAGAAGACTTGATCAGCATGAAACATAGACAGTGATCCCAAATCAAAAAAGAGAGAGGAATTTTTGAATGAGATGCTAGCTGATTTTCCCCCTCAAGGTGTTAAAATGTAAGTATATAAATGGAAATAAAGTATTTTTAAAGCCACGTAACAATTACCTATGCGAGTTCAATTTGTGTATGTTAGGTCTGTTTTGCTCTAAGACAAACCATCAGGAAAATGCAGCATCTTTAACTTGGGATCTAGATCTTAGGGCTCCCTTTTGAAGCTCCCTCATTGCTTTTCTTTCACTGTTTAGACAATATTACCCTTGAAACACTAAAAGTAAACCTACACATCAATTTGTACTGTCACCTAATAACATATTTTCAGATTAATAAAGAGTTGTTCATTTTTTACAGCCCTCCAGGCACACTAATTACTTTACCATGTTGCTGTAAATTATATTAAAACAAACATATTTTTAATCCTCCTCCCACATTAGAGAAACTAAGCCATGTGGAGCATTGAGGGAGGCCAAAAAAAGTTCTTCAGATAGCTTTCAAAATGATCTCTCTAAAATTACATTTATTACACTAGAGGCCCGGTGCATGAAATTCGTGTGCGTGTACAGTCCCTAGGCCTGGCCTGCGATCAAGGTCATTTTCCTCAGCTGCAGCAGCCAGCCCCACCCCCTGCCACCACCCACCCCTGGTTCCCGTACACCATCGGGTGATTGGTGCCTGACTGCCAGGGGAAGAAATTGAGAGGTTGGTTGTTCCTGCCTGCTCGCTGGCCCTGCCATGCAGCAGGTGACCATCAGGTGATCAGAGCCTGCCAGCTGGGGAAAGGGACCAAGAGGGGATCAGTGCGCCTCATAGTGACTGGTCCAGTGGTCATTATGGTTATTCTGCCATTAGGGTCATTTTGCATATTAACATTTTGTTATATAGGATTATTGTTAGTGATACCTTCCATCCTCACTTTTTTTTTTAATTCAAAATTCTTTTTTTTAAAAAATATATTTTATTGATTTTTTACAGAGAGGAAGGGAGAGGGATAGAGAGTTAGAAACATCGATGAGAGAGAAACATCGACCAGCTGCCTCCTGCACAACCCCTACTGGGGATATGCCTGCAACCAAGGTACATGCCCTTGACTGGAATCGAACCCGGGACCTCTCAGTCCGCAGGCCGACGCTCTATCCACCGAGCCAAAGCAGTCAGGGCTAAATTCAAAATTCTAACAAATTTTATTTTAGACCTATAAAAGCAGGGCCAAATCATTCATAAAAAGGTTAAATGAGTAGGAATAATTAGGGCATACTAATAACTATTAAAGGACCCATGTGCAACCAGATATTAGTGTGCTATTATTTAACAGTAAATAGAATAGCATGGTACTGCTAAAGAGAGAAAGAAATAGGTTAATAGGTCAGAGTATGAAGCTGTCCTTTTCATATAAGGAAACTTAGGATAAGACAGGCTTAGCCTAGAAAAATCAGTAGATCAAGTTTGAACCATTTAACTAATGGTCCTGATAACACTGGTTTTACACATGGAAGAGATAATATTGGATTCATATCATATTAAATATACACTGAGTGGTCAGATTATTATGACTTTGAACGCATAATAATCTGGTCACTCAGTGTATATCCTATATAATAAAAGGCTAATATGCAAATTGTCCCCTCAACCAGGAGTTCGACCAGCAGGCAGGCCGGCCAACTGCCTATGTCCCCTCCCTCTGGCCAGGCTGGCCAGACTCTATGCATGCACGAATTCATGCACTGGGCCTCTAACATATCAGAGATCATAATAATCTGGCCACTCAGTGTATATCAAATGGATTAAAGATTTATATGTACAAATCAAAAGTTTTGGAAGAAAATATATGCAGACATATTTATGACATAAAAGTAGGAAATAATTTCTTTCTTTTTTTAAAAAAATATATATTTTATTGATTTTTTACAGAGAGAAAGGGAGAGAGATAGAGAGTTAGAAACATCGATGAGAGAGAAACATCGATCCGCTGCCTCCTGCACACCTCCTACTGGGGATGTGCCCGCAACCAAGGTACATGCCCTTGATCGGAATCCAACCTGGGACCCTTCAGTCCACAGGCTGACGCTCTACCCACTGAGCCAAACTGGTTTCGGCTAGGAAATAATTTTTTACACAACATGCAAAAATGCCAAACCATAAACAAAATAATGGATAAATGTGCCTGCATTAAATTTAAAAAAAGATAAACTTCAGAAACAACCTATAGATTTGGTAAGGTTTTGTTTGTGCAACACATTTTTCTGATGAAATACTATTTTTCAGCCTAGAAATCAATGTACAGAGATGAAATAAAAAAGAAATATGAGTAATGGATATTATTCAACATTTCTCAGAAAAGTAATGCCAAGTGGCCAATAAACATATGAAAAGAAATTAAATCTAATTTGTATTCAGAAAAATACAATTTTAAACTAAAATGAGAAACAATTTGTCACATTTCAGGTTGGAAACATTTTAAAGCACAAAACACCAAATGGTTATGAAGATGCAAAGCAACTAGCAACTCTCATACTCTACTCAACTGGGTGTAAATTGGTAAAATCACCATATAGAAAACATTTTTGCAGGATCTAATAAACTTAAAAAGGCATATCCTCTATATTCTAGCAATTTATCTTTAAATTTCCATGCTGGAGAAATTCTTACACATAAATTCAAGGAGAAATATACCAGAATATTTATCAAAATGTTATATTTAATAGCCAAAAAAGAGGGGATACAGAAACCTACATCAAAGGAGAATGGGCACATACATAATTTGAGGTATATTCATATATCAAAAGAATACTAAACAGGTAAAAAGAACTAAAATATGTATGAACATAAATAAATTATATATCTACATCAAAAGTCAAATAACATTTATCAAAATTGGGGAAGAGTGTCATAGAATGAGATATACAACATAATACAAATACATTTCATAATCACAAAAGAATTCTATATGTTATTTATGTATATCTATATACTAGAGGTCCAGTGCATGAAATTCCTGCAAGAGTAGGCCCTTGTGGCCCTGGCCCTCGCAGCCACCCTGGCTACTGCCTTGGCCCTCACAGACCCAGCTTTGTCCGGCAGGTCATCCCTTTGGTCATTCCGCTGTTCAGTCATTCGGTCAATTTGCATATTATGCTTTTATTATCCTATTATAATAAAAGCCTAGATGGCATCACACCCTTGCGTGACATTGTCACAAGATGGCCACCACAAGATGGCCACTACAAGATAAGCTTGGTGGCCACTTCGCATGGTGAGGCCTGGCGGTCTTGTGCCTCTGCATGGCGCGGAGGAGCCCAATCCCAGTGTCTCCACTGCCTCATGCGGAGGAGGCAGGTCCCGGCAGAGGAGGCAGGTTGAGACAGGGGAATTCAGTAGTGGGTGATCAGGCTGGCAGGAGAGGGCAGTTGGGGGCAATCAGGACAGCAGCAGAGGGCATTTGGGGGCGATCAGGCCAGCAGGGGAGCAGTTAGGCATCAATCAGGCCTGCAGGGGAGGTGCTAGGGGGCGATCAGGATGGCAGGCAGAAGCAGTTAGGGGCAATCAGGCAGGCAGGCAGCTGAGTGGTTAGGAGCCAGTAGTCCTGGATTGTGAGAGGGTGTAGGCCGAGTTGAGGGACACCCCTCCTCCCCATGTACAAATTTCGTATACCGGGCCTCTAGTTATAGATATAAAAGCCTAAGTGACCGGCCAGTAGGTATGACATGCACTGACCACCAGGGGGCATACACTCTATGCAGGAGCTGCTGAGCAACAGCAACTTTGCAGAGTGCCTCTCATATTCTGGGACCCCTCAGGGGATGTCAGACTGCCCGTTTTGGCCCAATCCCTGCAGGCCAGGCCAAGGGACTCCACCTGCCAGAGGGACCCCTCTCACTCCACAGATGCACTTTGAGCCCCAGTGTTGCCTCAGGTGTGGCCGGCTGGGGAGGGACCATGGGAGGTTGGCTTCAGGGCGTGTTCGGCCCATCTCACCCAGTCCCGCCCTGCTGTCCACCTTCTAATTAATTTCCTTTGAATGTGCACAAATCTGTGCACAGGGCCTCTAGTGTATAAATAAAATTGCATGGGAATAAGAGCTAGAACCTTCAGAATGATGATATTCCTGGGCAGTAGTGGAGAGCAAGGGAAAAGGTAGGAGATTTCAAAAATTTTAAACCATTTCCTATAGTTTTTTTCTAAAGGATCTCAAGTAAACACAGCAAAGTGCTTTATTATATGTGATGGGACCTTTGAATGTCTACTACACTATTTCTAAGCTTTTAATATTGAAACATTATTTTAATTTTGAAATTTAGTAGCAGCAACAACAACATCAATAATAAATGTAAGGGTGGTACGGTATTCCTGGTTTTTAGTATCTTAACATCTTAAGGTTGAAGGCACTGATTAAAGGCTGCAAAATCCTGAATTCTCTTGTTATTAAAACAATAGAAATTCTATGATTAGCTATTTACAAGTTGTAAAAAGTTATAATATTTATATGCATTCCAGAGTTTTAAAACATCAAATCTTTCATGTAATCAGCACTAAATATATTTTAATTTTTTTCTTAGTTTAAACATGCAAAGCTTCCAGTGAGATTTCTTGTGGGCTATTTTCACTCTCAATTATATCATTTGACTTTATGAAAAAAAATAGGAATCATAAAAAATAGCTAGCAATTTTAGTTTTATGAGAAACTCTAATATTTGGCTAAATGTTCTAGCAAAGTGAAAATGTATCTAAATAAAAGAAAGAATTTAATGAGGTTTTTTTTACATATTACAATCAATTCAACCAACTAGGAATGATTATATTAACATTTCAGTATGTCCTTTTTCCTCAAATAGACACATTTTATTCAATTCAAGAAATATTAATGGAATGGGGAACTTCAAAGTAAGAAGTGATTGAACATATACAGCTAAATTTATTCCAATCCCAACTCTCACTAAAACAACTATGAAGAGATTCTTCTAAAATGGCATTAACCCGTAAAAAAAGTAAAGGGAGAATATGAAAGAAAGCAGTAACAAGAAAATTTTGGAAACTTGCAAAAAAAAAAATAGGGAATAACAACTAACTTTGCAGATTCAAGGAAGCTTAATGCAAAACCAATAGTGGAGAAAGCTGAGAACTAACCCAGTTTACATCATAAAATCCTCAAAAACCTCAATAATGAAGTGGAGGGTTAAAAGAAAGATGACAGGATAAAAAATGTTTGTGGAACAGATTCTTACACCCTATTTTCTTTATTGAACACAACGGTAGATGGTTGGATGTTTATCCTCTAAAGATAATAAAAGAGAAGAGCTTTTATATGAGGACATAGGGCTCAGCTGTATGTGTAGGTACAATATCAAAAAGAAAGGTTTAAGTTGTTGTATATATTCTGACTCTTGAGTGAATGTTAAGGCCCCACAGTTTTCCTCCTTGACTTGGATTCCAAGAATGCTGCAAAATGTTGTACTGTATGCCTAATATTGGAGATATCTGACTAACTCAAAAAGTCCTAAACATGTTAATATTTTGATATTTTAAAAAATGGCCCAAGTGATTGTCAAACTCACTAAAACTCAAATGTCAGAAGATGCCTTTAAATGCTCAGAGTTTTGCAATGAACTTTTTAGTTCCCCACTGGTGAACATGAGTGGACAGCCAAGATTCCTCTAATATGAATACCAGAAACTAAAACAATAGACAAAATCAGGAGAAACAATTATTTGTGGAGAAAAAATTATATATATATATATATATATATATATATATATATATATATAAATTATATATGTATATATATAAAAAGCCAGGGTCTGCATCTATCCAAAACGACCAAACGGATGACAGAATACCGGAAGTTAGTCAGTGTAAGGTGTAAGAAAGCTGTTCAATTTTTTAATGACCAGTTTGGCAGTATAGTGTATATGGCTGACTATCAGTCTAGATATAGGGATTATGTATTTTTGTCTGCCAAGAGCATCTCCTCCTTCTGAAAAAGGCTTTTCTCACCCATTTAAGCAATCCTATCCTATATAATCTATACTAATAAAAGAGTAATATGCTAATTAGACTGGGTCTACCGGCCATCTTCTGGACGTCTGACTTCCTTTCGGACAAAGCCATGATGGTGGGGGCCGAGGCAGAGGCAGTTAGGGGCGATCAGGCCAGCAGGGGAGGGCCATTGGGGGCTAGATCAGGCTAGCAGGGGAAGGCAGTTAGGGGTGATCAGGCCAGCAGGGGAGAGCTGTTAGTGATGATCAGGCAGGCAGAGGCAGTTAGGGGCGATCAGGCTGGCAGGGGAGAGCAGATAGGGGTGAGATCAGGCTGGCCAGGGAGGGCAGTTAGGGGTGATCAGACAGGCAGGCAGAGGGGTTAGGGGCAATCAGGCAGGCAGGCAGAGGCAGTTAGGGGTGATCAGGCAGGCAGGCAGGTGAGTGGTTAGGAGCCAGTGGTCCCAGATTGCGAGAGGGATGTCCCCCAAGGGGTCCCCGATTGGAGAGGGTGCAGGCTGGGCTGAGGGAACCCCCTCCCCATCCATGAATTTTGTGTACCTGGCCACTAGTATATGTATATATATGATTTTGATGTGTAATGCATATTCAATGTGTAAGCTTACATCCTTATATGTATATTACATATGTAAAATTACCATTAATCTCCCCAGAAAGATAAAATTAGATATAGCCATTACAAAGAAAAGGTGCTAAAATATTCAAAAAACAAAATGACTTTTTAGAAATTAAAAATATAATAGCAATGATGTTCATTATAAGACTTGAAAAATATAATTGAGTAGTTTCTTAGAGAGTGAGTCAGAAAATTAAAGAATGGATAAGAGGGATGTGATAGATTAAATATGGTTTCCAATATTTTGGGCAATTTTCTCATTGAAAATGCAGTCTAATTTCCCTTGAATCTGGGCTGCATATAATGACTGTTTGACAAATAGTACAGCAGAAGTGATGTGGGAAGAAAAGATGAACAGAGCTCACTGTGATTTATTAACTTTTTTTACTAGTGGCATGTCCCTGGGGGAACAAGTGAATGCGTTGAACCTGGTCTAATGTCCTGCACCTCTAGGTTCAGGACCTACTATTATTTGCTGAGAGGAGGAGACCCTGTGTATTGAAAGCCTTCAGTAGAATGTTCTCTAACTAAAAGATAACTTTTTTAAAAAAGACAAACTTTCAAACCTATAAGGTATGGTTTCTGAGAGAATGTCACATAAACATAACTCTCTGAAATGTAAGCTGGCTAAAACTCAAAAACGATTCAGCACTCTGGGAATCAATCAAAGATAAACAACAAGCCAAGATATTCATGGAAAGTACTGAATTTTAGATAAGAACAGCATGAATCTGTTGTATTTTTTGCCCAAGACTGCTCCTATGAAGAGATTACATCTATTATTCTGAATTAGAGGTGCATTTCTGATTCAGGAATGATTCAGAGGCATACCCTTGATGCCTCAGACCTCTTCATATACAGCATGAGCCTTTGGATTGCCTATACTCTTGGCATGATTAGTGAAGCTCAGCACTGGGTGAGATGTTTGACTGATGTGAGTCTCAGTTAACAACTTGATCCTGTGCATTAGTTCAAGATGTTGTACTGGTTTTCAGGCCCAAACCATAAGAAACAGACAGCTTCCCATTCCTATCTATTGGAGCAATCTCTGCACAGTAGTGAAGGGGGTCAAAAGGGGAAAAATAAAATATGTAATTGAAAGCATGTATACATGCAGATGTATATAAATGTATGTAGATCGTCATCAGCCGTCATCCCCTTTTTCCGCCTGACCCAAACCAGCTCTCAGCACAGCCAGTCTCATAAGGGGAAATTCCCAGCTGCTGAAATAACTGTTTATTGCAGGAACCTTCAAGGTTTGGGTTTCACTGGAACTAAGAATATTTTTGACTGTGGCATCGCTGCACAGAATGCACTCCCAGACTTGGGATGATCTGGGCCATGTCTGAGAGCCAGTGTCTGACCCGCCTGGGAGCGCCAGTGGGTTGAGGGGTTTTATTTGGGCTCTGATTTCTTTACATTTACTTTGAAGTACCTGTGTGGGACCAGGCCCTGGCCTTGTCTCCGTTCTGAGACTCCAGGCGGAGAGCCCTTGAGGATTTATTCTTGCAGAATGTTGTTCTCCTTGCTTCTCTTGATCTATTCTTCAAAGAGAAGCTAGAGTGATTTCGAACTAAAAAAAAGAAGAAACGAAACTTTAAAAAAGTTTAACATGGGTGAGGGGACACCATGACATTCTTAGATTTGGCAATGGTTTGTGGCCCCCAAAATTCAACCCTACAGAAAAAGGTCTTATTCCTGAGTGTTTAATTTCTTTCAGTTTTTCTCTCTTGAGGGGGGTGAAAATAATAATAATAAAAAAGATGGTTAGATGGTTGAGGAAATAAATGTTTAACATACTAGAGAGGAGTACACACTCATTCGTGTACTAGCAGATGCATTTTGATAGGGTTCACTCATGCATGCAGTGGCCCCAGATCAAGCTGCAGAGCCTGACCAACCCCTCCACTTCGCCCCTCCCCCGCCCCAGGCGCACCTCCCAGCCCTTATCAAAGAGTGCCCAGTCTGTGGAATTGAGAAAAACGGAGGTTCAAACTGATCTTTGGAAATTGATGACTAAGGGGACAATTTATTTGAGAATAAAATAAAAGGTTCTTGAGAAAATTTCTTGTTTCAGCATAAGTAGCCAAACAGTATTAATGATGAATTTAAGAGTGTTAATGATGAAATTATAGTATTATTGTAGCTAAATTGAATGTAAATTGAAACTTTCTTGTCAGTCATAGTTGTAAATGCAGTCTGAGTTACCACCGCGTGAGTGAGCAAAAGGTAAGCAAGTCAAGGTTTAGAAAAGAAAGCTGATAGAAAGTTTAAGGTGATAATTTCTTCTAATACTTGCTTTAGCTAGTGTCTTTTATACTTTAAACGCAGTCTGAAAAATTTAAATCATGTTATTGTCTCTTTAAATAGTATATTTTATTTCATTTTGAAGGAGAAAAGTGTTTTCAATTAAGTGAATTATCCTCTTAAAAAACCCATACCTAATTAAAACTCACTCACACACACACACATACACATGCATGCATACTTGTGCACAGATGCACACACACACACCACTGCAGGGCATATCATTATGTAAATGTGGAAGCAACTTTTATTTCAGTGAAAATCCAGAAATATTTCCTTTTAGCATAAGAAATTCCAGAACATCAGTTTCCCTTGGAGACTGTGTGTGGATTGGATAGAAATATTGTACTACTGCTAAACACTCCCACCCTTTTATGAACAGGGTATAAAAATATAGGAGACTCAATAGCTATACCTCTGGGAATACTGCCCTACATTCAGAATGTGAACAGGTCCCATACCAATCCACTTGTGAAAGGATATTTTTACCTGAAATAGAATAGCAATTTGGTTACCGTGAGTGAACTTTTCCTGCAAGATGTTAGCAGAGTACATGAAAAGACAGAGAGCTGACACTCCACTGAGCTGAAGGGCTAGTGTTATGAATAAATTTGCATGTATTTGCTGATCAATGCCTGTGAGTAAGAATTTATTCTAAAACTTGCCCTTTTGCTCCCTACTTGATTGTGAAGTTGAAGATAGGAGCTACTAATCTTCACCTATCTTTAACTATGGGAAGAGTCCCAAATTCTGCCAAAATCTCCCAAACATAATCCAGAAATTGTAAATGACTAAATTTATGAACATGCAACATGATTCTACCCTTACATCCCCAATCATTGGCCGTCACAGATATTGCTAGCCTGGAACACACAACGTGGTACCTATTACAGAAATACACCTGTCCTCCTCCCTTTCCCCACAGTAATCTAACTATATTTCCCCCAAACTTTTTGGCTCTCATTGATATCTGTTTGATCTTTCTTTATTTACTTCACTTCTTTAAGTTTTCTCACCATCAAACTAAAGCAGAAAACATAGTGTGGTAAAAACAGTATAAACATTAAGACACGTGGTAATAGATTCAAATCCTGACTACACAATTTCCTAGATATGTGACCTTGGGAAATTTACTTATAGTACTTTGGTTATATTCTATGTAAAATGGACATAACTATGTCCAACTTACTTGAGCTTTCTGAGAAATAAATGCAAAGGGGTATGCAAAGTGCCTAGCATAATGATTGACAAACAGTACATTCTCTAAAATTATTGTTTACCTTTTCTATACTTAAGCACAAAGTAAAAACTCAGTGAATACTTGCTGACTGATCGATATATGTAAAAAATTTTGTTTAATATCGATTAAATATTATTTTAATTTTGGTTAAACACATTTCATTATTACCTCCAATATCTTATCACAATTTTCATGTCAAATGATATGATCTCCATGTGAATAAACATAATCTGTGATTATTTACTATCCAATTAATATTTTAGAAGAAGACATTGCCACCATCACAAGCCAAATAAAAACACACACACACACACAAAAAAAAAAACACACAAAAAAACACCACACACAGATATGAATGACCAGTATTATTTTCAAACACTTAATACATTCAAGAATGACGTGCTTGCCCTGGCTGGTGCTCTAGTGGTTAGAGCATAGACACATTCATCAGAGGGTGATAGGTTTGATTCCTGGTCAAGGGCATGTACCTAGGTTGCAGGTTCATTCCCTGGCTCCAGTCAGGATGAGTGCAGGAGGCAACAAATCAAGGTGTCTTTTTCACATGGATTTTCTCTCTCTCTTTGCCTTTCTCCCCATCCCTCCCACCCTTTCACTCTCTAAAAATCAGTGAGAAAACATCCTCAGGTGAGAATTAAAAACAACAAAAAGAATGATGTACTTAGGATCATAATCACTAACAATAGTCAATATGTTCTTTCTTCAAGGGAATATTCTCCTCTTGGTTGTTGTCATTATGTTTCTCAGCTAATTTCAAAAATGCAATTAAAACTCTAGATATAAAAATTAAACAATGAATCTATGTTAATTATACTATAAAATCAATTAAGAGAAAAAATATATAATTCATATAGAATCAAATAGTTTAAATCACATATCATTTATGAGAAGGCAAAAGAAAGAAGATGTGGAAAATTTTTACATTAACACCAACCTAAGTTCAAGTATATACAAGTATACAAATCTAATGTTGAAAGAGCAAAAAAAGACATAAACTCAGATTAACAAAGTACACCATATTTCCAATTTGCTTTCTTGTTTAGTGGACCACTAGTCAGTTATAGGCTACAGTCTACATCTAGCATCAGGCCAAAGGTTGTTATCTTCAGAGCTAACACATCTTTAGCCTTGACTGTTTCATATTCCCTCACTCACCTTTCTCTGTTTGTCATTCAGGCCCAAATTCAAGGAAATTGTAGCTGGGAATCACACTAGGAATGATAAGTTTGTGTCACTGTGGTGTGTGCTGTTTCATTCATTTGTAGCTACATCTTTGGAACTGACATCTTGGGGTGAGAACATTTATGTATGCATGCAGAAATGAATCACTTATTTGGCTTCTTTCTTATATATGTCTAAGCCACTTTGTAATTTTTAATAATTTGCATGCATTCACTACATATCAGAAATGATTAATTTTAAAAATTCCTTAAAATGAACCATGTCTTTGATATTGATATCAATTATGGAATTGTATTAAAATTATCAAACATAGGATATGTTGATTATGATCTTTACTGTAGTTGAAGTTTCTATCAATTTTGCATTCTGAAATACAGAGTGTTGTGACAATCAACATACTGCAAAAATATTGGCATTGATAAAGCAATACTCAATATACAGAAAGCAAACTGGCCAAGACCAAACACACAGTTGGTGTAAAAAAGGAAAATTTTGTTTTATTGCCTATAGGCCAAGAACAGACTCTGTGTACATGTGTGTGTATGTTAGTTGGTTTTTAAGCAGTATTAAGAATGGTACTTTAGTTGGTATGCTGAAATTTAAAATAATTCTCAGATCTTGTTAATGTGCCACTTCCCACAGAATTTAATGTAGAAATAAACATATTTAAAGTTCACCAGATAAGAATCTATTTCAGTATTAAAGAATTCCTAAATGTATTTGCCTGGCTATTCATGACACCGGATCAATGGATCAAAACACTCTGGGGTCAGCCTGGCCCATATGGCTCAGTAGTTGAGCATCAACCTATGAACCAGTAGGCAGCCGATCAATGATTCTCTTTCATCACTGATGTTTCTATCTCTCTCTCCCTCTCTGGGTTCAAATCCCAATTTCTCCCTTATTAGATGTGTGATGTAGCAAACACTACTAAAATCTCTCTCTTTTTCACATGTAAAATAAGCATAAGAGGAGCATGTGCCTCATGGAGTTTTTGTGTAGATTAGCTGAATCAATACATGTGAAGTACTTATATCAGAAATGTAATATAGTAGGTTCTTAATAATTATTGGCTATTATTATCATGGATTTATTGGCTTTTTCCAATAATAAACATTTCTCCTTATTAAAGTTAATTTGGTTTTCAGAGTACTTGCAAAACAACTTCTTTCTAGACCAATAGAATATGGCATTTCATATGAGTTGCTTTCAATCTAATATAGAAAAAATATATTTTATTAAGTATTCAATGTGTACCAATCAAGAAACTATATATATACACATATATTAGACTAATACTCCTTTAATTCACTAAATTAGGTGCTGTTATATGTCTCACATTATAAAGGACACATAACATTTTGCCCAAATGAGCCATGAAACAGATCTAAGGTCAATACTGTGCTCTTATCTACAACCATCAGTGAAGTAGTATTCTACTGGAAAAACTATGGCTAACAGTTGACCTGCAAAAATTTATCTTTCTAAATGCTAAGAGTACTTGCTCTGTGCCTAACTCATTTTTCATATTCTCTCTTATATAAGATATAATCATGGAGAGTGAAAAGTCACACTTAATATCTGATTGTGGAATTAAATTATTTATATTAAGCTATATAGTCACTTTGACTTTTTCCTCCAAGTTCTTCATTTACAATTTTTTAATTACTTTTGTGACTTTTCTTGACCCTCTCCTATTTCTCAAACTCTCTTTTAAGGTGTGAAAACCAAAAATAGATATGGTATTCTAGTAGAAGCATGACTAATGCACATTCTAATAGATGTTTCCATTTTGAGAAAAAAAATTTCACTATTACATTTCAGCTTCATTTTTCCTATCATTCTGGGAAAGCATAGCCTTGCTTTAACATAGGAAGGAAAGTGATTTCCTACTCTTACCATCCTACATATATTTATCCTAATTTACACACAGCCAGTTTCTAAGGTATGAGAGAATGCTTAATGCCACAAAATGTATTTGAGCACACTAGTCCCCAAAGTTAGGTCTTAGAAATGGGTTTTAGGCACAAAAAAATTAAACAAACTATATAGCTTTATATTTTGTGGAGTCCCAGTGCAAATTTAGAAATACTCCTTGGTGACAGAATTTCCCAGGTTGGTAGTCATAGAGACTTTTTTCTCAAAGCACCTATGTTCACCCACTACCATCTCTAGCAGGAAGCATAGCTAATTTTTGGTCTCATCTGCTTTTTCTACCTCCTACCCTGCCAACCCTGCTAACTCTTACATTGCTAAATATGGGCACCTTACAGAGAAATGAAAGAGTTTTGGGAAAAAAAAAAACATATCTAGTTACTTGGCATAAAATATAATTTAATTTGTGACCATACTTGTGAGAACCAACATGGGTTTGGGATTTAAGATCGCAGAAGAAAATGAGTTTTTAGATAAGTTATGGGAAGAAGTTTCTGGGTTATCTTTTCTCAATCTTGACTATTATCATCTAGGACTGGAATCAGTACTAGACTTTATTAGGGTTAATTCTTTTAAGAGGGGGGATATCATGTTAAATCTGAGTAAGTATATTTCATTAATTGTAAAGCACTGAATTGAGTTCTGGGAGGTAAATAAAAATTAATCAGAGAAAACATATACCTTTATAATCTACACTACAGGCCTGGTGCGTGAAATTTATGCACAGGTAAGGTCCCTCGGCCTGGCTGGGGATCAGGGTCCATCAGATTCCCCACATTTCCCGCTCCACTTTCCATCATTGCCCATATCCACCTCTACCCAATTCCGGTTCCCCATGCCAGGTCAGGGCCCGGCCCTAATTCGGTGATCAGGGCCTGCTGGTGTGGGAGAGGAACAGGGAGAGGAACCAAGGAGGTTGGCTGGCAGGCCCCATTGGTGATCAGAGCCTGCAGGCTGGTGGCAGCTCCTGTGTTGGGCATCTGCCCCCTGGGGGTTAGTGAATATCATGGCGACCAGTCATTCTGGTCATTCCAGCTGTTCCATTGTAATGGTTGCTTAGGCTTTTATATATATAGATCGTAACCTATCTGTACATTAATAACCAATGTATTAAAAATGCAATATGAACCATAAGAACAGTGTAAATAAAATGCTGAGATAGTTTAAGAAGAAAAGTCATTATTTTATCTTGTTTTTCAGTGTCAAAGTTGTATTCAGAGACTGATTCAGTCTTTGCCAGCAATTTACTTAGCACAGGTTCACTGTAGAAATTACAACAATTTCACAAACCAATAGCATACAGAATGACATTTTTTAATAAGCCAAATTTAGAAATAATATACTCTAAACAAATGACAGATTGTTCACACTATTGTTCCAGGCAAGGGGAGATAAAAGGAATAATGTCCAAATTTAATATGAGGTGTACCTTTTCATATGAATAGGCACTTGGAAGAGAAGGTTATAACCAACCTTGAGCTGATTTCCAGCTGCCAATGAAAAAACAAAAATATCCCTTTATGCTAATGAATGTTGCTAGGGAATGAAGAACATTGGTCTATTGGTGGGATGGTCAGGGAGGTTGCTGATCACTTTCAAGGGCCACTGCCTCGTTTTTCACCACAGCCAACCAAAGAGTTGCCTTGGCCATGCAGGAGCAAATGCCCCAGAGAGAGTTTTTAAGTTAGCAGAGTCCTTGCCCAAACCAAAACTTTTGAATAGTCCTCATAAACTCTCAGTATTTATAGTCTAGCTGCTTTTCCACTTCATTTCTCATGGTAAGCCTCCAGTGGAGCCCTCAGCAGCTGGCTTCTGACTGCATAGCAATGGACAATAGATGATGACATCTTGGCACAGCTTACTTCATTCTTATAGAAAACAACTTTACTTCTAAAAACAACATTGTTTGTCTTGGTTCAAACAAGTGGATTAAGACAACTTCATTTAAGTCATAAATTAGTGGTTTCGACATCATATTAAACTAATGAGCACAGTAATGCTGTTGCTGGAGAAGTCAATGGGTTCAATTTCCCTGAAACTAGTGGGAGTAGGGCGGCTTTTGGGATAACTTCATAAAATGAATTTTCTAAGACTTGCATGAGAGAATGAATGGTTTTTATTGGTGTGGAATTACATATCTTGGGTTGTAAAGTCCCGCTGTCTTTAAACCAGTCCTGGAAAATATGTAGGTGAGACTCCAGCAAAGCCAAAAGTAGGGCCAGTGTCCAGAGCTTCCATTCCATGGTAGAGTTGTGCAGCATCAGGCTAGTTAAAAGTCCATCAATCCATTGTGTGGGTCTCACATGGCCGGGAGCCATGTGGGTGAACGTAGGGAGTTGCCCCCTGCAACAGGAGTCCCTGGAGCACAAGCAAGCAGGGGAGCCGAGAGAGAGAGCCGAGAGAGTGCATTTCCTTTGTTCAGGAGTTTAAATATCTCAGGTCTCGTGCCCTTGCAGTGGCCATGCCTATTCTGGCCACTGACTTGCTCTCAGGTGTGACTGACATATAAGCACTTGACCTTAACGGGCATTCATTTATTGTCCAGTCTTTTCCCCCAGTGACCTGTGGGGAACAGACTTGGAAAATATTAACTGCAGCTTCCTGGCAAAACTGTAAAAATGTCATGTCTATATTATTTAGTCTTCCCTTTACTTCTTTCCTGTTAAATAATAATAACAAGGTTACTAATGGTATTAATGCTTTCAATACCAATAATTGATAAGAGATACAATTTCAACTAGCTTATAAAGGATGGGTAGAATTTTGATACACCAAAATAAAAATAACTTACTTTAGCTAGTAGAGAGGTGTTCCAGATAGTAAGGGAGAAATACAAGTAAAGATATAGAAACAAGCTATTAAATGGAACTAATGAAGAATAGTACATTAATGAACTATTCATACAGTTGAAATGAAGATTAAAGTAGATAATAATAGAGACTTCTGCTTTCAGTAAATCAGACAATATAATTTGGGTCAACCATTCCACTTCAATGAAACAAACTAGAAAAATATTTTTTAAAAGTATAAATTATTTTGTTAACTTCCTATTTCTGATCTCACATGTAAGGAGCTTAGAAGTTATCAACAACAAGCAGAAAGTTAGACAAACTAAAAATCAACAACTATTCTTACATTTAAATCACAGGGTAAACTGCTGTCTTCAAAATTCGAGGAACAAGCAAATACAAGAAATTGCAGTTCACCAGACTGGAATTTACACCCACCAGCAGCTCTCTGCTGCTAGGACCAGTGAGGGATCAAACAGAATGTGTAACTGATGAATTGCTGGAAGGCTCAGAATGAGTAAGCTGGAGAATTAAAAACTTTCCTTCATTGTACCTCCAGGAGTCCCTCCAGGTACTCGGAGTCAAAGTCAAAGAAACATCGCCTTATACTCTGGTGGGGAGGTGGGTGTGAGGAGAGGAAGTAACCTTTCTGAAAAATGTTAGAGCATTCTGTTCACTTTAACAAAAGCTTATCCTCAAGGAAAACTATTTGCCAAAGTTTTGGGCATGTTGGGTTTTACTGGAGCTTAAGCATCCTCAGGGAAGGTAAAGACCCAACTCCAGCCCCTCCAGCCTTCCACCTGGAGAAAAGAACAGGCTCTCTGAAGGACTGAGGCATTCTGGAAAACGCAAACTATAAGGGCTGTAAAAAGACTGTAGTTTTGAGGTGTTTCTAGGATAGGAAGGAGAAAAAGAAAGAAGAGCAAAGGGAATCTTAGGGCAGTGAAATTATTTCTGTATGAGACTGTCAAGGTGGGTATATGTCATTATATATTGCTAACACCCATAGTATGTAAAATATCAAGAGTGAGCCCAAATGTACACATTTAGTTAAGAATACTGTATCAATATTGATTCACCAATTATAATGAACTTAGCACATTAATTCAAGATGTTAATAAAAGGAAAGACTGTATATGGGTTGAAGAGGTATTATATGAGAGTTCTCTATGTTATTTGTTCAATTTTTCTGCAAATGTAAAACTTTTCTAAAATAGAAAGTTTATTTATTTTAAAAATAGCTAAATTATATGCTAAAAAATCATCAAACCGCACATTTTTAGAAGATTCAATTAGTTATATGTAAATTACAATTCAATAATGTTGATTTTTCAAAAAATAGCTATATATATATATATATATATAAAATATTTAAAATAGCACTTAACAAAAACAATAAAAAAGACCTGTATACTAAACACATGAAAACATTGATGAAAAAATTAAATGAAATGTAAATATATGGAGAAATATACCATGTTTATTTGCTAAAATTAAAATACTGAATATTTTTAAGATGCAAATTATCTTTAAATTGATCTATAGGTTCAATGCAATTATAATAATCCTAGCAGGGTTTTTTTTTTTTTTTTTTTTTAGAAATAAACAAATGTTTGTGTGGAAATACAAGGGAAATGTAAATGTCTCTATTAGAATATACACACAACCTTGAGTTTAAAAAAAGTTGAAGAAGACAGTATAATGCCACTGTAATTAAGACAAAATGATTCTGGCATAAAGATAGACAAATAGATTAATAGAGTTAAAAAGAGAACTCAGAAAGAATCCCTCAATTGTACGTTCAACTAATTCTCAATAAAGTTGCTAAAGCAATTCAATGGGAGGATGAAAGTCTATTTAATAAATCATGTAGAAATACTTAGAGCTTGAGATAAAAAACAAAATAATTTCAACCCTACCATATACAAAAAAATTGTTAGATTGATTATAGACTTTAGCATTAAAAATAAATGTTAAGCACTGGCTAGTGTTGCTCAGTGTTTAGAGGGTTGGCCCACTCAGCAAAGGGTCGCAGGTTCAATTTGTGGTCAAGGGCACATACCTGGTTGCAGGTTTCGTCCCCGCCCCAGTTGGGGTGCTTGTGGGAGGCAGCCAATTGATGTGTATGTCTCTCATCGACCTCTCTCTCTCTCTCTCTTCTTCTCTCTCTCTTCCCCTCTCCCTCCCTTCCACTCTCTCTAAAAATCAATAGAAAAATATCTTTGGGTGAGGATTAACAAAAACAGCAACAAAAAGTGTTAAGCATTTTTTTAATGTTAGCTAAATTTTTATTTTATTTTTTATTTAATTTATTGTGGTGACATTGGTTAGATTTTTAAACTTCTAAAACTCAAAAAAAGAAGACAATATTATCACAACTTGGAGGTATATAAAGGTTTTTTTCAGAAGAGACAGAAGGCCATCACAATAAAAGAGGGAGGAAAAAGCTAAATTAGATTTCATAAACGTTTTAAAATTCTACCCTCATGCACTGCTGGTGGGAATGCAGAATGGTGTAGCCATTGTGGAAAACAGAATAGAGTTTCCTCAAAAAGTTAAAAATGTAACTCCCATTTGGCCCAGTAATCCCACTTCTAGGACTATATCCCAATAAATTAGAAACACCAATCAGAAAGGATATATTCACCCCTATGTTAATAGCAGCACAATTTACAATAGCTAAGATTTGGAAACAACCTAAATTCCCAACAGCAGATGAGTGGATTAGAAAACAGTGGTACATCTACACAATGGAATACTACGCTGCTGTCAAAAAGAAGGAATTCTTACCATTTGCAACAGCATGGATGGACCTGGAGAGCATTATGCTAAGTGAAATAAGCCAGTCAGAGAAAGATAAATATCACATGATCTCACTCAGTTATGGAATATAATGAACAACATAAACTGATGAATAAAAATAGATACAGAGACAAAGAAGCATTGAAGTGACTGTCAAACTTCAGTGGGAGGTAGGGGAGGGGTGGGAGGTGGTAAGAGATCTACTGAAGGACTTGTATGCATGCATATAAGCATAACCAATGGACAGAGACAGTAGGGGGACGAGGGAGGTGGGAGTGGCTGGGGAGAGGTCAATGGGGGAAAAAGGAGACATATATAATACTTTAATTAATAAAGAATAAAAATAAATAAATAAATAAATATTTAAGAAATTCTACTTAATCAAAAGAGATACTTAGAAACTAAATAAGCATCCATATATGAGAGACAATATTTGCAAAGTGTATATCTAATACAGGATTTGAACCCACATACCTATATCTATGTTTTTATATCCTATAACTCAATAATAAAAAGAAAAACACAAATTTCAAAAATGGGCAAAATACTTGAATAGTCACTTCAGAAAAAAATGATATACTAGTACAAATGGCCAAGATATATATAAGATCTTGAAATGGTTTCAACATCATGAGTCATTATGGAAATAACACCAATCATCAGAATTTCAAAGGAACAAAATCCTACAACACCAATGATTGACAAAAATGCATAGTCACCAGACCTCTTCTTTATTGTTTAGGAAAGTGTGAAACACCTTGAAAAAGTTCTGAAATTTTCTATGAACAGAAATATGTACCTACCCTATAAGGTAGCAATTTATTTATAAGTATTTACTCAAGATAGAGAAGCATGTGGCCACTAAAGGGCTTTACAAGGATGTCTGTATCTGAGTAGCTGAAAATGGAAATATCTCAGGTGTTTATTGGTAGAAGAATAAATACAATGCTATATATGTACATATATATTAAATCTTTATTGTTAAAAGTATTAAATATGTCTCCCTTTTCCCCCCATTGTCCCCTTCTAACCCACTCCCACCTTCTCCCCGCCCCAGGCCTTCACCACCCTATTGTCTGTGTCCATGGTTATGACAATGGTATCTATATATATAAAAGCCTAAGCGACCATTACGACCAAACGACTGGAATGACTGGAACGACCGGATGACCAGCCAGTAGCTATGATGTGCACTGACCCAGACCTTGCTGCTGGGGCCCTGACAGCCCCAAATCTGGTTCACCCACACCCTCGACCCAGACAGGAGGGAGGAGGGAGCCCAATTCCTCATGGAATCGGCTGTTGGTTAGCTTGCTGCTGGGGCCAACCTCCTGTGGCCTTTCCCCCCAGCTGGCCAGCCCCCCCTGATTGGCCCTGATGGCCGGCCAGGCTGAGGGACCCCCACCAGTGCATGATTTCATGCACTGGGCCTCTAGTATATTAATGAAATTTAATACTAATCAGCAAAAGCATATAGATGAATCTAAAAAATATTATACTAATGAAAGGTAGGTGAAGACTGATTTTATTTGCATAAATTTGGAGAATAGGCTAAAATAATCTTTTTATGCATGCACCAAAATTATTAAACAGTATAATAAAGGTCTGTACATATCATTATATGTAAACTAGAAGTCCAACTCTCAGGAAATCATGTGCAAGTAGCTCACTTCCGCTTGCCTCAGCTGGCCGCCCCGCCCATCGCTGCTCATAGCTCACGCCCCACCCTTCGCCACTCATAGCTCTCTGCTGTTAGTAGCCCTCCACCACTAGTAGCTTGCGCCCTGCTCTGCCCGCTACGAGAGCCGTTGCTCATTTGGTCGTGACAGCATTACAGCGTGACGGCCATAGGTCTTTTATATAAGAGATTACACCACCCCCCCCCCCCCAAAAAAAAAGAACCAAACAAAAATATAGACATATATTGAATTCTAGTTAATAATATTAATGTTGGAATGTTTTGGGATAAAGTGTACTGATAGCTGTAATTTGCTTTGAAATACTTCGAAAAGATGAATTCATAGATGACTGGAGGGAGAGATAGATATATGCGATAAAACAACCATAACAAATGTTAATGTAGAATCTTGGAGGTTTAATGAATCATTCTTTCAACTCTGCAGTATGTTTGAAAATTTTCTTAATGAAATAATGGGAAATACATAGGGAGTCAAGAAACTGACCCATGCAAAACTGACCCATGGACACTTGACTTACAGCAGTGGTTACACTGCAGAGCAATATCTTTTCAACAAAAGGTGATGGGTCAATTAGAGCTCATAAAAATGAAATGACCCACAATTCATACTGAAAACAGAAAATTAAATATATGTAATTATGGATCTAAATATGAAATGTAAAACAATAAGTCTTCTAGAAGGTAGGAAATGTTGTTCTCAGGAAAATAAGAGAAAAGATAAAGATCTTAGAGTAGGTATCTCAATAAACCAGATACCCAAATCACTAACCTTTAAAAAAAACACCACCAACAACAAAAAAACTTGCTATATTGGGTTATAATCCTGAAAATTGAAAGATAACATTAAACAACTGAAAAATGCAAGCCAGAATATATAAGATATTTGCAGTAACTATAACTACAAAGCACTCATATCCAGAATACATTAAACATTTATTCAAATTATTAGAAAAAAGAATGGGCAAGAGGGTTGAACAGGCATTTTACAAAATAGGATATTTCAAATCAACCAACCAGTGAAACTATACTTATCTTCACCAGTAATCTGGGAAGTACCAATTAAAACTGCGAAGAAATCTCACTATACTTCTGTCCGAATGACCAAAATTAAAAAGACTTCACCACAATTTACTAAATGTTACTAAGGATGTAAAATTATGAGAACTTTCATACACCCATGATGCTAATGGAAATATGTGTAATTGTTTTTTTGGGGAAAAGTTTGGCATATTCTTCCAAGGTTGAATATACTTATTTCCTACAATCCAGTAACTCCATTTCTAGGCATATACACTACAAAAATGCATGGGCACATACTCCAAAAGATACATACAAGATATGTATAGCAGCATTGATTCAAAGGTATATCAAAGGTAAAATGGATTGAAAATGGCAAATTCATGCATTGGAATACTTTATAGAATGGAATGAACCATGGGAACATGCAACCACAAGATGGATCTCACAAATAAAATATTGAGCTAAAGGAGTCTGACACAAAATAATGCATATTGTGTGTTTGAATATACATAGATTTCAAAAATCTTCATAACTCTTTTACAATGATTAGGGTACAAGTTAAACTGGTAAGAGTACAAATAAAACCTAGGAAATGTTTCCCTTACACCTGAAATCAAGAAAGTAGTTATGTTTATGGGTGGAAGAGGTAGTAGGGTGGCTACAGGGGTTTTAGCAATGTTGTATATTTGACCTGGTAGTTGTTTTGTGATGACTCAATGAATTATGCATGTTTGTACACTTTTCTGTCTGTTGCTAATGTTTCATAATAAAAAAAGAACAAGTTTTGAAAGAATAATGTTAAAAAAAATAAGACATAGCTGTCATATGTAAAGCACTTAGAACTCTGCCTAAGAAGTCAATCTCTGATGACAATTTATAGGTTCAAATCCTAGTTTCTCCACTTCCTTGCTATGTGGTTTAGGGCACGTTTAACTGATTTGGCTTTACTTTCCTACTTGTACAGAGGGGACTGTAATTGTGGCATTATAGCTTGAGGTTTAAATGAGTTAACCCATGTAAAGTGATGGAAATAGTTCTGGTACATAGATATTATTACATGTTTACATTGTCATCATCTTCATCATCATTTAGACATTACAGTGCAAACAAATAAGAAAATTTTGGAAATAAGTTTGACTAAATAAGCTGACGTTTAAAAGCCAGTAAGAGCAGGCTAAAAGCTTTATGCTGTATTCCGTGACAATGCAGCACTAAAAAATACTATTTTGAGATGTTATCATATTTAAAGATAAGAAACTGAAACCTAAAGGCATTTATTTTGTGCCTCTGACAGCAGGTAAGTGAAGAACAGGAATTCAAATACATGAGGAAGCTTGGTCAGGCAGTGGGTGTACGGTGGATTCAAAGGGGGAAATGTTAGCAGGCAGAGGGCAACTTAGAAGACTCTTTCATTATTCCATCCAAAAGAATAAGGGCTGTCGTAGTGGGAACAGAACATTGGGGATAGATGAGACTCAACAGGATCTGGAAAGAGATGTCATGTGCTAACCAGGGAGACATCAGAGAGGAGCCCATGACACTGAGGGCTGGGAGCCTGGAAAAATGGTGGCGCTATGAACAAAAATCGGGATCACAGGAGTAGCAGTTTGCACAGGGAGATGAAAAATCTAATTTAGACAGAGTAGAATCATGAGGTCAGTTAGCACACTCATCATCATAATGAAAAACATTAATTAAATTCTGCATTATGCAAGCTTATGCTTCGCAGCACAGGCTAAATGGATCTGCCTGGAGGTAAATGCTGCAGCAGGAAGGCTGAGGGAAAAGTTAGACCAAAGCTTTCGGCGCAGGCCCTTGCTGAAGGCCTGGGCAGTTTAGGAGCTCTTTGAACTCCATGGGAAACAAAAGAAAGAGGAGGCTTCTGGCAGGATGGAAAGAAGCTGGTGACAAATGTTGCCTGTGAGGCATCCTGTCAGAACTCCCTGAGCCTAGGCCAGCGTTTCAGAGCCTGGCTCCATAGAGGGTGGTGTGGACCTGGCTACCAGCTGCAAGAAGGGAGCTCAAAGATTTGTCCATGAACAAAGCTGGAGTGAAGCTATGCTGCGAGGTGAGACCAGATGCGAGGCAGCGAGAGTGCTCTATCAGCAGGCGGGAAACAGGGAGAGAGCCAGCATGTGGGCCAGTGCACAATGCTCTGCAGGTTCAGACCCTGTCTTTTTACTAGTATAGGGAGCCGGGACTTGGCTGTGACTGACAGGGAGTTTGTTACAGGATCTTAGCCTGTTTTCCCAGAACAAAAATGGGCAGAGAATACTAGCGTGGCAAACAGACACACAGATGAAGGCAAGGAGTGAAAAGAATAATAATAAAAAAATAAGGAAGTAGAGCTCACATTGTTCTCAAACTGAACAGGAACCCAAAGAACACCTTTGCATATCCACTCCCCAAGTTATTTTCTTTTCCCCCTCTAACTGCTTTGTAAATCCCAACTCCCCCCAACCCCCCCTTATTATTTTTTTTTTTCAAAGAAAGCCTATCTGGAAATCCTATCTTTTACAAATGACACACTCTCCCACAGAGCTCTTTTCCAGGATTTGAAAGCTGGCATATGGCTGTGGGAGAAAAGTTGAGGCTGCCTCTGCCCCTATCATGTGCATCTCACAGATAACAGAGGACTGTCAACTCCCTGGCTGCCAATCTTCCCTCTTTCATCTGCACCAGATTCACAATGATGGGGAAGAAGGGAAAGCAATTTAATTCTCAATGGTACTTTCTATAGCGGCTGTAAAACATCATTTCTGCTTTACACCAAGTAAGCAGTCATAACATAGGAACACTGGAAATTGTCAGTTGGCTGGTAAAAATGGCGGAAGGAAAGTTTTACAGAATAAATCTGGGTAATAAGGAATATATATGCTACACTGGGACTTCATCAAGGATTCCTAAAAAACCCTCTTATTCTCTGCAAAAAAAACCTTGTTACAGCTCATTTTCTATCTGTGTGTGTAACTTCATCCCAAGATGAGCATCTGCCTCGCCTGGAAAGCACAACATGTATAATGGTGTTTTCATTCTTCAGTGAACACACAGAAAGCACAAAATCTAGTTAGAAGAACGTCAGTGCACGTGGCTTTTCTCGAAGCCTTTGCCATAGGCTCCCATACAGCCTTGATTATTTACAGCTACTGGTGGGTTTTGCTTCAAGGATTAGGAAAGAAGTAAAAGGAAACACTGACATGTCTCTTCAGGTGGCTGCAGGGAAGGCATGGGAATGGAGTCTGTTACCTAGCTCTGTACAATCTTCACTTTCATTTTTCATTGTCTCATTACTTTCAGATTAGAAGCTGCAGTTCTAGTTTTCCTCAACCTGGAGTTCAGAATCCCCATGCCTGACGAGATACATTTCCCGATATTCCAGGCAAAGGGCCTTGCTGTGGAGGTTGGACTCCACGTTTGACTCCATTTGGATGAGGATGCTGCTGGCTGGACAGTTCACCTTCTATGCTATGGCTCTAGTTGGGACTTTCAACGCCATTATCCATCTTTATCCCCTACCTTCCTGTAAGGACCCACATACTCGATGATCTCTGTGTTGGCCTTCGAGATAAATGGATTCCTTTTCTATGGCAGGTTGTTCATCCTCATGTTATAATTCTGAAGAAAGATATATCCTGAGACAATCTGTTGATTTAGTTGGAGGCAGATGGGAAAGAGAGACAAAGAGAACTGGTGCCTTCAGGAACATTTGCTCACTCCAGAAATGTTACTCAAGGTCTTTGGTAGTTACAACTTCGCCTTAGTAAGTGTTCTTGCCTGGCCCCTGAGCCAGCATCAGGCCCGCCATAATAGTGCTGTGGAGTACTCTTGTCAAAGTGCATGGGTGCATAGTCCAGAAAACTTGACTTTGGAAACCCATCCATCACTTATTAGCTGGTGATAAGTGGTGATAAAAAATGGTGATAAAAATGGTGACCTACTTGGAAGTATTTTATGGCAAAAAAAAATGTGTTAATGGATGTGAGCAGCTACTTCAGTGCTACATGAAATAGTTGACTCTTAACACATTCTATTTGTTGTATTAGAACAGTAATTTAAACATATTTTGCTGATGTGCTAAGTAATTATTGCCTGAGATCAGAAATATTGGAAGGATAGCAAAAATCAGGTGCAGGCAAGTTTCTGTAACTCCTACCTACTCAGCATGCACTTATACAGTGCGGTATTTTCCTCCATTCATTTCCTACAGGGGTCCTTCAGGGCTCTGTTTTATTTTTCTTTGCCATAACTCAGGACCAAGAGAAAAAAGGCACTGCTCTCTGTGGAGAAGCAGCTCAGAATTTCTCTTATTCTATTAGGTTATGTAGACCTGTTTCCTGATAGCGATACTCATGCTTCCCTGTGATATGTCCAATACATTGTTTGCCATTCTGATTTTATTGAGGTGATTTACAAAGTGTTGTATGCAATCCTCAGAGCACTTTTCAGAGCAGCTCTTTGTGTAAACATCCAGGGAAGTCATCACTTCTCTTATTTGTCACTTCATTTTGGGTGGGCTGCTTCTCCCTAGAGCAGCGCATTAGTCTTGGTTGCACATTAAAATCCCTGGAGGGCTTTTGCAATGCCATGTCCTGGCTGCACCCTGAACTAAGTATACCACAGTCTCCAGAGGTGAGCTGCAGCGTGGGTATATTGTAAAATCTTCCAGAGAGATTCTAATGTGGAGATAGGGTAAGAATCACCTTGTAAAGGGGATCAACCTCTTTTTTCCTGGAATCATAGCTAACCTAGCTGACCAGATCAGCTTAACGTGTCACTATAAACAATCTAAAGTGGCTAGTGGAAGTTTAATGGGATGTTTAAGGCCATGTGATAGGTGAGTGAGTATCCCTCCTTGCACTTGTTATTCTCATCCCCCAGATCTCTCAACACTGAAAACTTCCCACTCAGACCTCATCTTCTAAAGGCTTAAGATTTGCTTCATCTCAGGAATCTGATCAACCAATTCATACTAATAAAGGGGAGTGGGATGTAAACATTTTAATTGATATTTTTCTGAAGATTATACCCATTTTTCTTCTTGCCAATATAGTCTAATAGTGACTATTTAATAGAAATAAAAGAGTAAAAATAGCTAAAGCAAGAAGAGATTCTGAAATACTTGAAAATCTGGCATGATTACTAATGAACAACGTATTGGTCATGGACAATGGCCTCTAATATATTTTGTAAAGAAGGAGCAGGAGATTTTTCTAGAGCAGTGGTTCTCTACTTTGGCTGCGCACAGAAGTCACTTGGGGAATTTTAAAAAATACTGATGCCCGGGTCTCACTTCTAGAGATTCTGGTTTAATTGGCCCATGGTGCAACCGGAGCGCTGGGATTTTTAAGAAGCTCCCCAAGTGATTCTAATGTGCAGTCAAGGCTGACAATCACTGGAGTAGAGGCTGAGAGTTACATGCACAAAGGCGCCCAAAGAGGACATTCTCCTATCAAGGCAACCCAGTGAGTCCCCAGGTACAGCTCTGTCTCTTTTTTGCCTTGACTTGGCTGCCCTACATTTTGTCATTTCTTTTTTGCAGAGCACTAAATTCCATTGTTCCTTAAAGGCAATAGTAATTGAAAAAGGATGATTTTTAAAAAAAAGTCAATGCATAAAATTTATAGGAAAAAAAAGAAACAAAATTCAAAGTTGGCTTTAATATAACTATTCCCTTCAGTAGACAAGTAATAGCAGCTCAGGGGAGAATGGACAGAACTCCACACTGATAGTTTTAACTTATTAATGTGAAAGTTATTTCCTTATATTCCCCAGTGGTGATTTTTATAGCAACTTTCTCATTCACTTTACCAGCGGCTGCTCATATTTAATCTGAGGTTACAGTGCTTTCAACATTTAATTCAAAAGAGAAGTACATTTTTACTTTCTCTAATTATATCCCCTCCACTAAACATGTGAAGGTATGCCTAGCACACTAATATCTACAAAGAATGAATTTTTTTTCAAGTTCAAGGAGGGTTAAGTTTTTAGAGTGTTTTTTTGCTATGTTTGAATTTTTAGTTAATAAAATGGATAAAAAATATCAATGTGTTTTCAATTTATATTTATATGCATCATTAGACTATCTGAGTGAAAATGTGCATAAGAAAGACATTGAAAAGGATGTAAACTGCCAATATTTTGAATCATTTGAGGATATGATTACTTACATTATTAAAATGGCTATATTATATATAGGTTGATTTATGAGAGATACAGAATCGAACATTTAAAATTATCCAGTCACTGGCCAAAAGGAATAGATTCAGTAATCTTAGCTAATATTTATATAGCGCCAAGTATGTTCTCACACATATAGTCATTATACTGTGTAAGCATTAATATATAATCCTTACATGAATCCTATGAGGTAGGTACTTGTGTGCTCATTTTTTAAATGAGTAAATTGAGGGACACAGAGGTGATTAATAAATCCAAGTTCCCACAGTGGCTAAGATACAGAACCAGGATTACTATGCACGCAGTGTGGATGCAAAGTCCACACCATAACCACACTTCCATCTTGTGCTATAGCAGATGCTTTGCCTTGGAGCAATCACATACTGACTCACCCACTGATATTCACTCAGTTGAAAATACATTATGTACTTTATCGCATATAACATTGGCAAATATGTTCTCACATGCAGTGGGCTTTCTTGTTGTTTTGTTGATGGTTTCTTTTGCTGTGCAGAAGCCTTTTATTTTGATGTAGTCCCATTTGTTTATTTTCTCCTTAGTTCCCATTGCCCTAGGATCTGTATTGGTAAATGCTACGACATATGCCTGATATTTTGCTGCCTATGTATTCTTCTAAGATTTTTATGGTTTCTTGTCTTACATTTAAGGGCCTAATCTCCAAAATTTATAGGGAACTCATACATCTTAACAAAAGAAGATAAACAATCCAATCAAAAAATGGCCAAAGGACTTAAATAGACACCTTTTGAAATTTGACATACAGAAGGCCAAGGAACCTATGAAAACATTCTCTAAGTTGCTAATCATCTGAGAGATGCAAATGAAAACAACAATGAGATACCATCTCACACCTGCCAGAATGGCTATCATCAATAAATCAACAAATGACAAGTGCTGGTGAGGATGCAGAGAAAAAGGAACCCTCCTGCACTGCTGGTGGGAATGCAGACTGGTGCAGCCACTGTGGAAAACAGCATGGAGTTTCCTCAAAAAGTTAAAAATGGAACTCCCATTTGACCCAGTAATCCCACTTCTAGGAATATACCCCAAGAAACCAGAAACACCAATCAGAAAGGACATATGCACCCCTATGTTCATAGCAGCACAGTTTACAATAGCTAAGATTTGGAAACAGCCTAAGTGCCCATCAGAAGATGAGTGGATCAAACTTCAGTGGGATGGCAAAGGAGGGGTGAGGGGGTAAGAGATCAACCAAAAAACTTGTATGCATGCATATAAGCATAACCAATGGATACAGATACTAGGGGAGTGAGGGCATGTGCTGGGAGGTAGAGGTGGCTGGTGGGAGGTCAATGGGGAAAAAGGAGACATATATACTACTATATGTAATACTTTAAACAATAAAATAAAATTTAAAAAAAAGAAAATACTTTATGTACTTTAAAAATCTGAAATAATCTGAGCCACAAATATTTTAATCTTATTGTATACTAGAGGCCTGGTGCATGAAATTCTTGCACAGGTAGGGTCCCTAGGCCTGGCCGGCGATCAGGGCCGATTGGTGGCCGGGGCCTCCCTATCCTAGCTGACAGGGCCTTCCTCCGTTCTGTGCCACCCCCTGGTGGTCAGTGCACATCATAGCAAGTGATCGAACTCCTGGTCTCCTGGTCAAACTCCCGAGAAGACACTTTGCATGTTAGACTTTTATATAGAGAGATTTACTAAAGTTCATGATAATACAACAGCTGTCTCATAGAGGAAGACTGGCTGCCAGCTTTAGGCTGAGTCCTATATGATGACAATAGCTTGAAGTTGTCACCACACATACTCTGGTTCTCAATTTTACAGATGTGAAAACTCAATTTTGTTAGTGTATTCAGAGTTAATCCAGCTATCGGAGGCTGATTTATTAAATAAAGTTCCAGAATAATGATGTACCCATTGTATATTAGAGGCTATATTTACAGTTTCAAAGATCACAATATTCATTTCTTCTGCTTAGGAAATTTACAGTGCTTCTTAGAAACAAAACCCAGCTTATGAGGATTCTTGCTGAACATGAACTCAATAAGGAAAAATAAGAGAATGCTACATTCCAAAATAAGGATCTTTTCAATATAACATAAATTACTTTTATTATAGAGAATCAGAATGTAAAATATATATTTCACAAAATTGCTACCCAAGAGGACTACTATAAATTTATTTTATGCTAAAGAAAATAGTTAATATCATATACTTTAAATAATAAGTTAATTTTTACATGATGATATAATTAAACATGTTCAGTAGAATTAATCAAAAGTAAATTATGTATATATACTTCTAAAGCTATTTCTAATTATGTTATAATTTTATAACTTTTTCTGATTATAAAAGTAATGCAAAAAGTAATAAATACTCATTATTAAAAAATAGAAATTTCAAAGAAGTATAAAGAGCAAACATTTCTTATAACTCAGACACATTGCTTCAGTCCACAAATATTGATTTTGTACCTGCTATGCATTAAGCATTAGGTAATCAGTGGTGCAGAAAGCACTCAGAGAGATGACAGAGAAATAAACGGTCAATGAGCATAAACAGGATGTGCTATTATGACATAATCATAGGATGCATGGGAGCACAAAAAGAGGAAACTAAATCAGAAAATGCTTACAATTCAGTAACATTCAAGCTGAGGCTCAAAGTTAAAACAGAATTTTAAAAAATTAACTTATTGGAGTAACATTGGTTAATAATATATGCCTTTCAGGTGTACAATTTTATAATATATCATCTGTATATTTCATTGTACGCTCACCACTCAAAGTCTGCTTCCTTCACCATGTTTGACCTAGTTTAGCCTCTATATCCCCCTCCCATCTTTCTTCCTTGTTTTTGTTTGTTACTTTTTGTTTTGCTAGTATATCCCACATATGACTGAGGTCATATTGTTCTTTTCCTTTCTGCCTGATTTATTTCACTTAGCATAAAGAAACAGAAAGTGATAGCAGTAAAGCTTAAGTTTTGTTTTGTTTTGTTTAACACATTTAGGCAGGCATGTTGGGAAACAGTGTGGCAGTTCCTCACAAGGTTAGAGATAGAGTTATCATATGTCCCAGAAATTCCACTCCTAGGTATATACCCAAGAGAAATAATGCCATATGTCTATGCAAAAACTTTTAACATGAATGCTCATAGCAGTATTATTCATGAGTCAAAAATAGAAACATCTTAAATGTCCATCACTTGATGACTGAATCAGTAAAAGTTGTTATATCAATACAATAGAATATTATTTGCTCATAGAAAACATAAAGTACTGATATATCCTACAATAGGGATACACAAAATACATATTACATTACACTATATGTAAGATATCCAGAATAGACAAGCCTATAGCAACAGAAAGTAGATTGATTCATTACCTGGGGCTAGTGGGGTAGGGATGGGAAAATAATAGGATTGGGGAGTGAGGGCTAAAATGTGTGGTTTCTTTTTTGGGGGTTAATGAAAATATTGTAGAGTTGATTGTGGTAGTTGTTGTATAACTCTATGACTGTACTAAAAACAATTGAATTGTACAGTGAATTGTATGATATATGAATATTTCAACAACAAACACATACACACTTGGGAGGCAGTATCCTGTTAAGTGTACCTCACCATATAGGATTTTCATTTTTATGATCTTGACAATTCTCAGAATACTTCTATGAGGCATATTGAAAGAGCTGGGGTAGGTAAGCTGTGTTTTCAATATCTCCATTTATAATAAAAAATGGGCATAGCCAGGACTCATACTCAGAAATTTGGTTTCACAGCTTTCTTTTGAATTATTTGCAGGTGAACTAACTTACGTTGTTATTTAGTACAAAGAATATAGTGGTAAGATGTTTGATATATATATCTATATATCTATATATCTATATATCTATATATATATAACATCAAATATATATATTAACCTCAAATATATATTACTATACACACACACACACACACACACACACAGAGACTAGTGTTTAGTGGAGCTGAGATAAAAATTAGATTGTGATTGTTTTAATACTAAGCACACAGAGAATATTAGAACATTATTTTCTAAGGTATTGGGGATTTTATTGACATGTGGGGGTTGGGGCATGGGATATGAGGACTACTGGCCAGGGAGAGAAGTTCGTTTCACCCAGAAAGACCAATTTAGGTTATGCTTATTATGCAAGAGATGAGGTCAGGTGGCAAAGGAATCTGCTTTAGATAATATCCAAGTGGTATATTGGGGGGACATGGAGAAGAAAACAAATTACTACTGAAGAGGAGACTTTTGAATGGATGGACCCATTTTTATGAATGGATAATTTTATATATATATATATATATATATATATATATATATGTTTTCATATACATATAAAATCATAATAAAATATCTTTATAAATGGAATATTAAGTCATAAAATTGTAACAATATGGATGGACCTTGAGGGTATTATGCTAAGTGAAATAAGCCAGACAGAGTAAGACAGATATTGTATGATTTATCTTATATGTGAATTCTAAAAAAGGAGACCTCATAGAAACTGAGAGTAGAATGGTGGTTGCCAAGGTGGGTTGAGGAAAAGAAGAAAATGTTGGGCACTCCTCTGCCAGCCTGATTGATGCCTAACTGCTCCCCTGCCAGCCTGTTTGCCCCTAACTACCCTCCCCTGCAGGCCTGGTCACCCCTAACTGCCCTCCCCTGCAAGCCTGGTCACCCCAACTGCCCTCCCTTGCAGGCCTGGTTCCTCCCAACTGCCCTCCCCTGCTGGCCATCTTGTGGTGGCCATCTTGTGTCCACATGGGGGCAGCCATCTTGTGTGTTGGAGTGATGGTCAATTTGCATATTACTCTTTTATTAGATAGGATAGAGGCCTGGTGCATGGGTAGGGGCCAGCTGGTTTGCCCTGAAGGGTGTCCCAGATCAGGATGGGGGTGGCCTGGGCAAGGGGCCTGTGGTGGTTTGCAGGCTGGCCATGCGCCCCCAGCGACCCAAGTTGAGGCCCTGGGATCTGGGATTTATTTATCTTCTATAATTGAAACTTTGTAGCCTTCAGCGGAGCCAAGCCTCCTGTTTGCTCCATGGCCGCAGCCATTTTTGTTGGGATTTATTTATCTTCTACAATTGAAACTTTGTAGCCTTAAGGGGAGGCCAAGGCAGTCCAGGGCAGGCGGAAAGCTTGGCTTCCTCCATTGGTGGGGAAACCCAAGCCTCCTGCTCTCTCCGTGGCCGCAGCCATCTTGGTTGGGTTAATTTTCATACTCGCTCCTGATTGGCTGCTAGGCATGGCTTGTGAGTGTAGTGGAGGTATGGTCAATTTGCATATTACCCTTTTATTAGATAGGATATGCTGATGTGTCTCCTACTGTGGTCTGAAGAGCAACCAGAATATTAGAATGATGGCTGGAATTGTGGACAATTTACTAATTGTGGACAGTTAGTAAACATTTTAATTTCTGGACCTTCACTCCAAACCTACTCAATGGCAATTATCTGGTAAACTAGAGGCCCATTGCAGAAAGATTCCTGCAAGAACAGGGCTTCCTGGAGCCTGAGCAAAGCAGAGAAGGGAGCGAAGCCCGCTGAGGCGGGCTTCCCTCCTGCGGCCACTGCCGCCGCCCCGCGCTTTCTCTCCTGCCACCACTGCCCGCACTTTCCCTCCCACTGCCATTGCCCTGCTTTCTGCTTTCCCTCCCTCTTCCTTCTATGCTGTCTTCAGTCTTTGCTCCATGCCTGCATATGCAAATTAACCTCCATCTTTTTTTGGGTTAATTTGCATATGCGCTCTGATTGGTTGGTGGGCGTAGCGGAGTGATGGTCAATTTGCATGTTTCTCTTTTATTAGTGTAGATAGCGCCTTGTTTTTAAAGGTTTAGCTCATGGTCTGGTTCTCCTGGTAACTACTATCTCCTTTTCAAAGGTTTAACTCATGATCTGGTTCTCCTCCTCCATGAATGCTTCAATTCCCTTTCTTATCTCCCCTTATCTGTGGGGAATACACTCCCTGACCTTCAATAGGTGTCTGAAACCATGGATAGTGGTGAATCCTATATGTACTGCGTTTTTCTTATACGCTTATGGCCTCTCTTTGGCATGTCTGAATTGCCAGCATCACTACTGTTCACTCTTTGGGTTCATGAAT